>NC_064931.1:659849427-660491212 GCF_023897955.1 Schistocerca gregaria | reverse complement strand
GTGGAAGACAAGGTGCAATACAAATAGCAGAGCCTAGTGCTCCGCCCAATATAGACATCAGTTCCAGCAGGAGGGCAGTCGGCAGACTGCGCACACAACTGCTGTCATATTAGCAGGCTGGATAGCATCTAGTGGCAGAGAACAAACTGAAGCGGTGCACACATGTAATAGATAGTTACAGCACTGTTTCCATAAGTTTGAGGCAGTTTTTACCCATTGTAGTTCCGGACAAACAGATTATTTCGTTGCATAAAACACAAGAACCCACCCGTATGAAACTTTAAATTCTATTGGTGAAATACTTTGTATACAAATTATTTTGCAGTCTTCAAACTGAAGCATTTCAGTTGTAACGACGTATCCACACTTCCTGTTTTGAACTACAAAATTGAGTGTCTTATTTCCACATCTGTATATTTTCACTTTTGCCCCTGGAATGAACACTGATTTTATGAAGAGTTCCTCTTCAGTTGCTCACCACCGACCAACTTTTTTTTCATCAACATGAAATCTACATCCAGCTTCCCACTTTCCATGTTCCTTTGCATAGCTGATAACTTTAAGTTCAAATTTTACTGTGTAAATAGGCCTCTGCTCTTTTCCCATAGTCACTCACAAACCGAATGATAAACTTATATCTCATCCTCAGCTTTGATTTTCCTTACACTGTGTCTTAAATTAGTCCCACCACCTGATCTGTCTTGTTGGTGATGAGTCGTCCTTAGTTTTTTGTGTGAACTAGAAAATTAGAATCTCTTTTTTTTTCAAAATTCGCTTGTGTTTTGGTCAAAAATCACTTCCTTTTTTTATTTTTTAATGATTAGATGCACACATTTAAAAGGCTATCATGTTTGCACGAGGGAAGACAACAAAGTCTTCGTTCTTTGAAATTCACTGTTTTTGTTATAGAAGTACTGATTGGGAACTTTTTGATTGGTAGATTTCTATATTTGGCTGTATTTAAGCTTTCAGCAAATGATTGTTCTATTGAAAAGAGTAGTGGTTTCCTACGAGTGAGCTGAATGTGTCTCTTATTGAAGATGTTTCTGGGCATTACTTGCCTTTTCCTGCCCAATTTCAGGATTCCAAAATATGCAGAATATGAAATGTTACATTTTGTGGGAATTTGTTGCTGTGCGATCCATGCTTGACAATGGTACAGATAGTAACTCTATTGTAATGTCATATAAAGAATATTGGCGCAGTCAAGAAAGATAACATTTTGTTTTCCAGTCACTTTAGTGCAGTATGTGCACACTGTATAGATGTAAATGGCTGCGAGTGTAAACAAATTAGAATTCTGACTGTCAGAGGGGAGTAGTAGTGCAAGGAAACAAGTCCTGCCTCCCTCTTGCAGGGTAGCAGCCTACACTTGGGTTCTGTGAAAGCAGAACTGACTCGGGTATCACCGATCTCTTCTGGTGTTGTAAGGGTCACCCTCAGAGTCTGTGATGGGCCAGGCTTCATCACTTCACTCATTTCAAAATAAGAAAGAACAACACACAATACAAAGCATTCAGGAACAGTTACCATGCAGTTGCTTGTTGAGGATGGTGGAGTGTTGTTAATGATGTAATTCAGTCCAGACCTCTAGCAGTATTTGAAGCAACTAAAGGTCAAAATATCTGTCATCTAATTTACCACATTAGACTGTGTGCATTATACAAATTTTTGAACTTAGCTAACAAACAAACATATGCATTTCTTTGTTATAAAATGGTAAGTTCCATGGTTGAGTACTACATTGCATTACAAGGCGTGTATTTTAAATAAACCATCCAACCACCCACAGTTGTCGCAGCAAAAGAGCTTAAGCACATTGATACATTACATTCATGCACATTTTATTTTGCAAATGGGTTCTTGTACACATTATCTTTCCAAATTGGGTTTTGCCACATGATGTATGACAGCAGTAACTGAAAATTGGTTACATTTTCGATATTTGTAGGCAGAAAATAAAACTCTCTGATAAAATGGTTCATTTGGATACAATTCACTATGAAATTGTGTCTGTTAAGTAATTCTGTTTTTTCACATTTTGGGGCATAATTAGCATCTATTTTGAATTTATTGCAAAATACTAATTTGTCCTGTGATTAGATATGTGGGGAGGGAAATTGATGCAACTCAAGGTTCTAAGTTTTGCTAGGCAGTTGTGAAGAATGTTCGAAATTGTTTATAAGAAGTTAATCAATCAATTCCCATAAATTTTTGTATGTATTTGTTATTGACTTTCATTCTAGAGCAGTGTGTGCCCTAATTTCGCACACTGTGAAATACTAATAGTGTGTGAAAGATAAAATATAAATCAACATTTTTCTTCTTAAATAGCGTTATGAATACCATGACTACACTATTATCGATACCTTGGATACATGTGTAAGCTGTCTGTGAGCTGTTCCCTTGTTAATATTCTTGCTGGGGTTTTTTATTCTAGAGGTTTTGTGCCTACTATTCGACTGAATTGGTACAGACCTGTGCCTCTTATTCATAAAGGTTGAAGTAGAGAGCTGCATGTACTTTTTTTCCAGTGAACATGTTTCTGTAGGTGTATGGTGTGGAACATGTTAATTAGTTCATGTAATTGTAGCAGTCTTACTGTTAGTGTACCAGTTTGTGAGTAGTTGTTGAATTTACTATCGTTAACTTAAAGAATATTGGTTACAGATTTTGCAAGAAAGCCATTGTGTTGACATTTCTTGTGGAGGCTCTTAAATATGATGAAATTACAAAAATATGTAAAGTTGGTTTGGTGTTCATTAATTCATATAATTCTGTTTCAGGTGCAAGGCGTCAATAGAGTGACAGTAAGAAAATCTAAGAATATACTGTTCATTATAAACAAACCAGATGTGTATAAAAATCCAGCATCTGATACATACATTGTTTTTGGTGAAGCAAAGGTAAATATTTTGAAACTGTGTTTGAATTTTTATGGTATAGTGTAATTCAATTGCCACGGGTTCTGGAAATTGGGGAATATCAGGGAATTTCAAACACATTCAGGAAATTTGAAAAACAGCTGCTTCTCCCATTCCTACCACTCCCTTCAGCTAGCAATCAATGCTGCCACCACATCTTGCCACTAGTGTAGCACCTGCCTATGAGAGGCAGGGAGGCATGAGGATTGGTTTGTTTGGATCTGATCCTCAGAAACTGTACACAGTGGTCAGAGACAGCAGTCATGTGTGCGTGAGTTTTGTCTGAGTGATAGTGTGAATGTGTGTGTGCTCTTGTTTCCTGACAAAAGCTATGGCTGAAAATTTAGTTGTCAGAGTGTGTTTCTCTTCTATGTGGCTCTCTGCAGCTCAGGAATCATCTTTGGGGTGAGTTGCTACCTATCCTCATAATTACTGATTTTCAGAATAATTGAACAACTTATCCATTGCACGGATTGATCATCATGGTCTCACTTCATCCACATGCTGTATGTGGCTCGTGAATAGCCGGCCACACAATTGAATTTCCACAACGGGCAAAAACCGCAGGCCATTTCTGATGGTATTTGTAAGGTGCAGGCTCTGTCCAATGGATCTAGTCTCACCGATCTGCTCTCAGGCGGGTGTGTTTGTGTGTGGCGTAATGCTGTGGATTTTCTTGGTTTATCGATGTACCCAGGACTGCAATGGTCCTCAGCAGACCAGAGGCCACAAGCGATGGATTTTGAGAATTGCGACTGTCTCATTGCAAGTACATTGTACAGTGTTGCATTCTATATACATTTCATTTGTTCTAGTACATTTTTACACTTCAAAAGTAGTTTATATGTTAGAAAGTATGGAGGAGGAGGAGGAGAAGAAGAAGAAGAAGAAGAAGAAGAAAATTGTCAGTCACTGGCACTGGCACTCATATTTCTTGAAAGAAAAATCGCACAATACCTGTAAAATAATAGACATAACACAGTAGGTAATAACCCACTGGCAGTCACCTATAGTGTTGGTTTACACAATTCTTCCACACCTTTTACACATCTTTCACAAGGCCTACTTGTTTCTGAGATTCTGAAATCGGTGAAGGTATTTTAAAACTGTCTTGAAATCCCAAGGAAATGTGTATTTTTGCCGTAAATGTGTTTTGCTTTATTCATTCATTTCATTTCTGTGTCTGGTCAGCATTTCCAAAAAATAGTTTCGTTTTATTGCAATAAAATAACATCATTGGTCTTAATGAAACACAATACCATCTGGCTTACTTTCTCCATCTAAAATCAATTCATTACAAAAGATGTTGATGTTACTACTACAGATTTTTGCTCATGTCAGGAAATGCCATCTGCTTGGAAGTTTTTTTTAATATTTACTTGTTTGCACTATTGTTACTTATACTGTAGCTGCCAAAACAGATTGTCAACTTACAACTTAACTTACCCTTGAGATCTCAAAATTTGTTGGGGAACAATGCTAAAATTTGTCTGGAAATGAAGGAAATATCAGAGAATTCCACTTGGGGAAACCTTTGGCAATCCTGATACTAATACTTGTATGAGCAATTAAAAAATAGTTCAGATGAGTCTGTTTTGAATAAATGTTTCTTCTTGTAAAGTAAAGAGGTTAAATGTGATAGCTCATGTGTCAGGTTTTGTAAGTCCTAAATAATGACAAGGTATTGAAGACTGAAATCCATATGAAAAAATGAACAGAAAATATTCCAACAGAGTGGTAATTAGTTAACAAGTAAGAATCAGTGACAAATACTAAGTATTGATAGTGAGTGGATCGATGACAAGCTGTCAGTGATCCACAGAAAGGAAAATCAGAAATTGTTTTGTAGGAAGTTCTGGAGATAATTCACACAGTAACGGGAATATGCGTTCACTATGTTGTTGATTGTAAGAATAATTCTTAATATTACCATTCCAGATAGAAGACCTGAGCCAGCAGGCACAAATGGCAGCAGCAGAGAAATTCAAAACAGCTGAAGTGTCTACTGCTGCAGAAGCAAGCACAAATGCAAAAGTAAGTGCAGTACCTTTAATAATTTGAAAAACCTATAATGTACACAGTATGTCGTCATTATTTGCTATGGAAGTTATCACACGCAATAGTTAACTTTTTAGATTTTTTAAAGAAAACATGAGTCCTTAACTATTACTCATCTTCTTAACGTGTTATTGTTTTGCAAATTCTGCAAAACAGATAAGTGTGAACAGAAAGAAAGTGTGTGTGTGTGTGTGTGTGTGTGTGTGTGTGTGTGTGTGTGTGTGTGTGTGTGTGTGTGTGTGTGTCAGGAGTTTGTAATCAGTACCAAATTAGTGAGCTGTGGGGGGGCGGGGGGTTAAAAAGGAGTAAGAATATGCCCTGGGCTGTAAAGATTGATTCCAGTTGATTTATTACAGTAGTGTTTTAAAGATTGGAAATCTGTTACATTCATTGGACAATTTGAAATTATTGATGTTTCACTCATCTAAAGAGCTGTAACTTTTTTCTGCATAAATTTGACTGACAGAAGTGAACTTTCAACTCCTTATTATGTAACAGCTTGTTTCTGTGTATGGTGAAGTGGCATTGAAATGTGCTGCTTGAACAGAGGGCCACATAAAATTCATTAGTTGGGATATGAAGTGTTATTTATCATATGCTTAGTATTAGTGTTACTGCCCCTTTCAGTGCTGTGGGTGTGGTTGTCTCTTCTGCTACACAGTCTCCCAGGTGCTGTGAACATTTATATGCATGCCGCTTGGGTTTATATGTTTGTCGTAACTAAAATGTTTAAAAACATAAAGTACCGTGTGCAAAAGGCCATGACACTGATGATCATCACATCACAAAAACACAGCAGTAGCACATCTGTTTAAAAAAGCTGGACATATTCAAGAAAAAGTTGTAAGGATGGTTTCTTAGGCAGCTATGGGGCAGCTCAGTTTGCTAAGTAGAATGACCAAAGTAGGCAGTTGTGCCAGAATTTCATAAATAAAAATGAACTTTATCTTTGGTTTGTGGCAATATGTAAGTAACATCAAGATGGGGAGCCTGATGAGGAAATTAGATCCAAATAGAAACAGTTTTAGCCACAATTTCACTTTTTGTGTGTTGTATTTCTCTAGTCTAATGCAGAAATTGAAATAATTCCTTAATAAATTACTAGCCTTCAGATCCATATAATGTTTTCTAATAATACTCCAATTTTTTATGTAATTGTGAATTGTGCTTATAGTGCTTTTGACACGCTACATGGTCGTGGGCTAAGCAGGCAACAAACTACTCAGATTAAAATTACTTTGATCACATTTTCAGCAAGTTGAGTGGTAGGGGCCAGCCACCGGCCAGTCATAGTCTGTTCTCTTTCACCACATGCTCGCTGTGTTGCCTGGAATCTCTTTGACTGGAATCTCTTTGACTGGTACAGAATTGTTCTCAATGATAAGTCCCACTTTGAATTGAGCCCCGATGTCCAGCAAAGGCTTGTCTGGAGATGCCCCGGTCAGCAGTGGGGTACCAACCTTACTGTTGCACCCATACGGCCACTTCTTTTCATAGCAGGACCACTTAAAACACAGTGGTATGTTGATGATGTTTTAAGCCTTACTTTGTTGCCCTTCGTGGCAAGCCATTCTTGGCTTACATTTCAGCAAGATAATACCAGCCTACAGGAAGCAAGAGTTTCTGATGATTGTCATCATGGTTGCAAACTCTATGTTGACTGGAAAGGATGCCAGATCTCTCCCCAATTGAGAATGTTTGGAGCTTTATTGGTATGGCTCTCCAGTCACCTTGGGATTTCGACAATCTAACATGGCAGTTGGACAATTTGGCATGATATCCCTCATGAGGACATCCAACAAATCTTTCAATCAGTGCAAGCCAAACAACTGCTTGCTTAAGGGTCAGATGTGGACCAGTGCATTATTTACTTGGTCAGTGGCGAAGCTCTTTCTCTTGAATAAATCATCCAACTTTTTCTGAAATGGTAATCATTTGATTGACTAAGTTTTCCATTTCATTTTTGTGGTTCCTTCATGGTGTGTCCTTTTTTTAAAATTTAGAATGAAGTAGTTACTAGGAATATAATTATGAAAATTGGTGAATAACTTTTTAGGACTGTTATATAGGCTAATTTTTGTTTTATATTTTTCAGATTGTTGCGCCAATTCAAGAAGAGAGTGAGGAGGAAGAAATTGATGACTCAGGTGTTGAAGAGAAAGATGTTGAACTTGTTATGTCTCAAGCAAATGTCAGCAGAGGAAAAGCCATAAAAGCATTGAAAAATAATCGCAATGATATTGTCAATGCCATTATGGTGAGTGTCTTATTTATGTAATATGTGTGATGCTATATCACTGTAATAGCTATTGAATAAGTTCATATGTTCAGATTTAAAGAACGTAGACAAAGTTTGGTAATACAACTAACAAATATTCTTTTGAAAATTATTATTTGGTATTCTTCATTGTTGCAGGAACTGACAATGTGATTATCAGTGTTTCTTGATTGTGTGGCGTGTGTAATTTGGATGCACAGCAGCCTTTTATCATCGGGGTGTGTGGAGTCAATGATGTCACTGTGTACGTGATCATATCTGTTTAAGAAGACACTTCTGTTGACTTTTACTCATTAACTTCTATGCTGAGTGGAACACACCATGTGTTTTAAATCATTTTTGGGGGTTCCTTATTCAGTGAGCATTGATTTTGGAGGAAAAATATACAAATACTTAGGATCCATGATACCTCTTAGTTCTAATCATAATTTCGTCTTTAAATACTTAATGGTTGTGAATCACATTACATGCATTAAACTATGCACACCCACCCCTTGTGTTCTTTCCTCATTTCTGATTCTGCTTATTTTATGTGCGTTTATGTTTTCGTTCGATGTTGCAAGATATCTTAAGTCAGAAAAAGAAACAGTTATTCTATTTGAGTACAATGTGTTCCACAGTTCTGTGAGGTGTACTGTAATAGAAAGCCATCTATAAATGTTTGTCTAGGTAAACAAACAAAGTTATTACAGTGAATCTTTGTACATTGTGAATCAGCTCTTGCCTTACGACTCAAAAGCTAGGTGTGTGTGTGTGTGTGTGTGTGTGTGTGTGTGTGTGTGTGTGTGTTTTGTTTTCAGTACTTATGATTTGAAGCCAGAAATTGGCTACATTGTTGGTTTTTTTCCTCTGTGCCACTTTGTACGTTTTATGAAATAAAAACTGTTAGCCAGAAATTGGCTACATTGTTGTTTTTTTTCCTCTGTGCCACTTTGTACGTTTTATGAAATAAAAACTGTTAATATTTACATGATTTCTGAGAGTGCATCATTACTTTGACCTCATTTTGACTGCTGTATTGTGGATGAAATTTATAAATATGTGCTTTGTGAAGTAAGAAGTATTATTTTGTTATAATTTCTAACAGAGATGGAGCTTCCAATATAGGACATGAAAAAACATAATCTGCAGTGCTTATAATACTTAATTTGCAAAATATTTGAGCATTCTTTCTGTACACTGTTTAATATTTCAAGTGTTCAATACGTGATGATAATCCATTTTGGGGTTTATTTGACACAGTGTCTTCTGATAGCTTATCTCCATGTAAATTACTTTTAGATCTCTGTAATTTTGACATCCAGCATTGTTTGTTACGTGAATTTGACAAAGTAGTGACACAAAATATGGAATTAAGACTGCATTGGTCGGGGGGGGGGGGGGGTGGTATTATACTGGCATAGCCCTACGGCAGAAAAGTTTTTGGCAGCATAGTGATGGATGTTTAGAAAGTGGTTCCACTTTATTAAAACACTGTAAATGACCTGTTAGAACTAGTTACAATAAGTACCAGTGATAGATAGGAAAACTAAACTGTTGGCATGAGTCAGCTTAGAGTTTGAAAAAATAGGCAGTGTTAGTAACAGCAACACACTGGAAATAACTGATGCCCACTGCACCTGTCGTTGAATCAAAAAGTACTGTCACACCTTGTTTTTCATTTGTGGTCAAACAGTGAACAAGTAACCATTTCCAGAGATAATCATAGCAAAATCTTGAATTTTATGTATGTATGTACATGGGTTTATTAGACTGTCATCCGCTAATCCTGGGGTAGACACGTATATAGTCCATCGTAATTAGAGCAATCTTAGTAGTTCATAAAAAGGGTATCAGTCACATCAGAAGTGTTCCAGGTTCAGTTCCCAATCTATTATACAGATTTATTATATGGAACATGGTGTGAATTTTATATCTAATAGTTCTTAGTGCAAGTGAAAATGGTAAGATGCATTGCAATTGTGATTCTATTTTCAATGGTAGGTCTCCCTCATTGGGGCTGCTCTCAACTCGGACAAAGGCACAATGCCATGTTTTCTAAAAAGTTGTGATGCCCAAACCAACATTCAGCTTGTGATGGTTGGGTTGCTTTCAAATACTGATACATCCAAAGTTGATTTAGAGTGAGAACTTTTAGCATATAGTGATTGAGAGTTTGAAAGTGACAGACGTTTCTCTCTCTCTCTCTCTCTCTCTCTCTCTCTCTCTCTCTCTCTCTCTCTCTAGTGTACTTGTTATTGTTACTGCTACTACTACCACCATCATCATCAAAAACAAAATAGCAGTTGGCTTTAAGTGAGCTCTCATTTAATGATCTCATTCTCAGCTGTCTGAACCACTGTCTTGATGTATCAGTCTTCTTATGATCTGATTACATGACCAACCTTCTTAATCCTTTTATTTTTGCTGTAGTGTCATATTCTTTAAGTAGGTCATATTGCCTTACCTCAACCCCCCCCCACCCCCCCCCCCAATCAGGATTTATCATTCTTCACTGACTAGGTCCTTCACTACTCCTAAACATTTTCTGTAGTATTTCCCTGTTGAAAATATTCTCATAGCTTCATCATTTAAGGTATTTGACACAGTGTAGTATGTTTTGCGTGTGTTCTGGATCACAAATTGTCTTGTTGTCACATATGTTTGCCTTCCTGCAATGTGATCTCCTGCTGTGAGCCATTGGCATAAAAGAACTGTTTCAAAATATCCTATAAAATTGCATTTCAACTGCCATCCTTCATTTCTCGTGTTTACCATAAACGTTTACTTGTATGTGAATACTGTGTGTGATGATAGTGCTGTAAAATGCACCTCTTAGTCCACATATGAGAGGTTAACAGCATAAACTGGTTAGCCTTGTATTTAATTTCTGTAACTGAATTTGTACCTTAGCGAACTGTAAGATATGGCTGTTGTTATAGAGTGAAACAATGAGTGTTCACATTTGTGGCTATTTTTAATACTACCATATTGATTCACAGAGGTTTGTAATATGTTCCTCAATGTCTGATGCGTGTTGATGGCATATTTAGAAACGAAGTACATTTTAAAGTTGTGGGTACCACTTTGTGATGTGATCTGACCAACTGCTAATACAAATTAGCTAAAAACACACACACACACACACACACACACACACACACACACACCAACTGAAGCATGATGCTGCATGTATTTAATGTTAGTAGAGCTAATTCTTATAGTGGAATAATTATAGTAGACTAATTCAGACCAAAAGGTAATGAGGAGGAGCAGAAATGGCAGTAAGAGTCTAAAGTAGATAACTGGAATTGAAGCAAAAAGAAGGTATTCTGTGTATAGGGACGAGAATAGTCTAGTAGTCTGCCATGAAAAATTATATCTGAGAGGACTTTCCACGTGCATCTGAGTGATGGTTTCAGTATAAGTTACTTTAAGTAACTGAGTAAGGTTTTTAGTTATTAATTTTGTCACAAATCCTAAAAATTTAATTGAAGCTTAGAAATTTTTACACCAAAAGACAGTAATAGTAGGACATATTTAACTGACCAGAATTTATCTGTACAAATTTCATCTCAACATTGTGTGATATGTCTCCAATTACATTCCATTGAGACACTGTTTTGCCCACTTTCCTTATTCACATTTAAAATTAACTTCATTGGGCCATATTGCACATTACACAAAGATAATGTCACCAGTACATTGAATGAGTTTGGAATGGACTTAAACCCTAAAACAAATCAAAACTTCATAAGTAGGCTGCTGTTCAGTGTCCCCATAAATATGAAAGCTAACAAGACTTGTTAGTGTTAGGTTAATAGCCTCTGATAATAGGTACACTCCAAACTGGTCAACAGAAATATTGAAGGTAGATGAAGTCCAAGCAGCAGATTCAATAATTTATCCAATTACATAATATTACTGATTCATTATATGAATGTGAATTTTGTCAAAATAATTATTGACAAACTGATCTTGAAGAGTTAGTTTTAAACAAGAATAGAAATTCATTGGTGAAATGATGTGGGTTCAGTACAACACAGGATTGTAATGGAAACTCTAGTTCCATTACAGAACATTATCGCGTTGATTATAGACCGAAAATTTTCTGTTACTTAGCAGCATAGACTACTCAGTCAGTTAATGTCATTAAGCAAGGAATAAAGTTATAATCTCACCAACATCACTTCACAAACAGCACTGGAATCATTTTTTGACATCTAATTGCACTGAACATTTAATTTTGTAATAAAGAGTAGTCATACCTGCAGGATTATTATTTTGAAGTTTGTCACACTACCATTTTACTAACATTTGTATTCATTCAGTTCTTAGCAAATGAGATGCCTAGTTGTACAGCCAAATACACAGATAATCACTGTGAATTATTGAATGATGTGACACTAGAATGAAAACTTATGAAATGGCAGTTAGTCCATCAATAGTTCCAACTCTTTCTAAATTTCTTTCTTCTTTTGCATTGGTCAGTTCTCCCCGCTATTCCCATTATCATACACTCCTGGAAATGGAAAAAAGAACACATTGACACCGGTGTGTCAGACCCACCATACTTGCTCTGGACACTGCGAGAGGGCTGTACAAGCAATGATCACACGCACGGCACAGCGGACACACCAGGAACCGCGGTGTTGGCCGTCGAATGGCGCTAGCTGCGCAGCATTTGTGCACCGCCACCGTCAGTGTCAGCCAGTTTGCCGTGGCATACGGAGCTCCATCGCAGTCTTTAACACTGGTAGCATGCCGCGACAGCATGGACGTCAACCGTATGTGCAGTTGACGGACTTTGAGCGAGGGCGTATAGTGGGCATGCGGGAGGCCAGGTGGACGTACCGCCGAATTGCTCAACACGTGGGGCGTGAGGTCTCCACAGTACATCGATGTTGTCGCCAGTGGTCGGCGGAAGGTGCACGTGCCTGTCGACCTGGGACCGGACCACAGCGGCGCACGGATGCACGCCAAGACTGTAGGATCCTACGCAGTGCCGTAGGGGACCGGACCGCCACTTCCCAGCAAATTAGGGACACTGTTGCTCCTGGGGTATCGGCGAGGACCATTCGCAACCGTCTCCATGAAGCTGGGCTACGGTTCCGCACATTGTTTGGCCGTCTTCCGCTCACGCCCCAACATCGTGCAGCCCGCCTCCAGTGGTGTCGCGACAGGCGTGAATGGAGGGACGAATGGAGACGTGTCGTCTTCAGCGATGAGAGTCGCTTCTGCCTTGGTGCCAATGATGGTCGTATGCGTGTTTGGCGCCGTGCAGGTGAGCGCCACAATCAGGACTGCATACGACCGAGACACACAGGGCCAACACCCGGCATCATGGTGTGGGGAGCGATCTCCTACACTGGCCGTACACCTCTGGTGATCGTCGAGGGGACACTGAATAGTGCACGGTACATCCAAACCGTCATCGAACCCATCGTTCTACCATTCCTAGACCGGCAAGGGAACTTGCTGTTCCAACAGGACAATGCACGTCCGCATGTATCCCGTGCCACCCAACGTGCTCTAGAAGGTGTAAGTCAACTACCCTCTCCAGCAAGATCTCCGGATCTGTCCCCCATTGAGCATGTTTGGGACTGGATGAAGCGTCGTCTCACGCGGTCTATACGTCCTGCACGAACGCTGGTCCAACTGAGGCGCCAGGTGGAAATGGCATAGCAAGCCGTTCCACAGGACTACATGCAGCATCTCTACGACTGTCTCCATGGGAGAATAGCAGCCCGCATTGCTGCGAAAGGTGGATATACACTGTACTAGTGCCGACATTGTGCATGCTCTGTTGCCTGTGTCTATGTGCCTGTGGTTCTGTCAGTGTGATCATGTGATGTATCTGACCCCAGGAATGTGTCAATAAAAATTCCCCTTCCTGGGACAATGAATTCACGGTGTTCTTATTTCAATTTCCAGGAGTGTATGTAGGGTGTGGGCAGAAGGACAGCACATCTCTTCTGCACCGAGGATGATGTGCTGTGGTAATGGCGACTTTCAGAGCATTCTCCAATGCTTTATTCCTTGAGCTGATACCCTGCTGGTAAGTGATTTTCCATCAGCCACTTAGCCGATGAGATGTTAAACTTGTAGTATGACATTCTACAATAGTGAATGTAACCAGTTACCTGCATTCCAATGAAGGAGAGTTTTTTTGGGAATAAATATATCGCTGAAAGTCGTGAAACCCTGACAATCAAAGATTATATTGTATCTATCAACAAAAATAGTATCAAACAGTAAGAATTTAGTTAACTGAAGAAATTTTTTTTCAGAATCATCACACAAATAGAGTCCAGCCTAGTGCATTATGCACTGCGAAAAATGATTTAAGTAAAACAGACTTTTCATTGCAGTGAAACATCACATTTTCTGACCATACAGATAATCTTAAAAGTGTATAATCATTTCGTCTGCTAATGTGTGTTGATAGTAAAGTTTCCTTTAATAAGTGCTTGCTATTGATGGGGTTGAAGACTGCTATTATCTTCGTAACATTGATGACCATGAGAATGATGTAAGCCTGTCATTGCTCTGTTGAATATTGATCTGTATTGTAACCGCTAACCACTGTTTAAAGGAGGAACAGTTTTCTGGAGACTGAGTTGATGACCTAAATAGATATCCTTGTGAGTGTGATGACCATTCAACCAGCAACATAACTCTTAACATATGCATCCAGTGATTGCCTGTTGGCAGACTTGTATAAGCTCATTCATGGACGGTGTGCATCAGTTGGATAAAATACATTGTGTATCAACGTATTTGAAGACATCGCCAACTGTAAACACAGACAAAACGTAAGTACTTGCAACTGTCTCGAGCATAGTTAAATACTAGCATTAAATTAAGGGAATATACACAACATATTCAAGACGGTAACCCTTCCATGCAGGATCTGAAGGCCCTCAATACAGCAGTCAATCACAAGACTACTAGCTCGACAACCAAGCAAAGAAGATTCCAGTGCCCAGAGTAAAAAAATTCAATACATTATTCATCTATGCAATACTAATCAGACCAGAAAAGGAGATGATGTTCCTACCGGTTTGCTTTTGAGACACGGACAGTGAAGATTTACAGTTTATCATAGTGAAAAAGTGTCATGAAGTTATTGTGGGTTTATTAATGGTGCAGACAACAAACTTCACTACAAGTTGCAGTATTAGATTTATTATATGTGTTATAATTAATAGAAATGCACTTAAAACAACAGTACACCATTTGGCTTAACACTGAACTACGATGGGAAAATGTGTTCCTTCTTGTTCTCTTCACCACTTATTTCAGGGCGGGAGGAATGGTGGATGGATGTGGGCTGCTTTGAGTGCTTCTTATCTTGTACTAGTCTGTTAGTTGTGTTGGTGTTTTGTCACTATTTATTTAGACAAAATATGGTGATACATCTATTAATTTATTTTTAAGGGAGTTTTGGGGACAGCTTTATTATTTGGCCTACAACCAAACCAAAAACTCTGGTCAGACCTAAAGTAATGGAAGAATGACAGCACACTGAATTTCACATTCTGAATAAGTGATATTTGTGAAAAATGATTACTCATTGAAATTTCCATAAAAGTTGAATATTATGTAGCAAATCGGACACACAATGAGATTCAGTGTGGGTACCAAACAGAGCTTTTAATGTATCTGTAGTGATGAGCATTCTCTTGTCTAGTGTGCTGAAGACCTCACAAAGATCTTCACAGACAGGCATCAACCCCAAACCTAGTCCGTAAACAGATTTCCTGTGCCATATCATTACACTCTCCCAATCCTCTCAACACTCCCAAGAATCAGCTACAAAGGACCCTGACCTGGATCAACTGAATAACATCCTTTGCCAGTGCTCTGATTATCTCTCAATCTGCTCTGAAATCATGGCCATTATACCCAAGATCCATCCCCCACGTCCTCAAAGTGATGTTCAGTCACCCACCCAACCTACAGTGCATCCTAGTCTGCCCTATGCCATTCCCACTCCCAACCCTGTGCCACAGAAATCATATGCCTGTGGCAGAGCAAGGTGCAAAACCTGCCCAATCCACTCACCCAACACCACCCACTCCAGTCCCATCACAGGCTTATTCTACCCCATCCGAGGAAAAAAGCGATGTCATATATGAATTCTGCTGCAAACACTGCACAACTTTTTTTGTTTGCACAACTACCAACCAGATGTCCACAGGGATGAATGGGTGCTGCCAAACTGTTGTGAAAAACAAAGATGACAATACAGTGGCACAACATGCAGCTGAGCACATGCTAAATTTCAGTGACTGCTGTTTGTGTTTTAAGAATAACTCAAATCTTCATAACTCATTCTCCAATCCTGTAATCATCCTGGCCTTAATGCCAGGTACCTCGTCTACCCACACCATCAAGTCAAGTCCCCCCACCCTTTTCCTCTTTCCTGTCACTCCCACTCAACTCACGTTGCTTCAGCATATGTTGCTTTCCAGTGGCTGCTACTGCTACAATTGTACCAGCACGTGTACCACCCCCCCCCCCCCCCCCCCAACCTGTTTTCCTAGCTCGCAAACCAGCCACCTCCCTCAGAGCTGCTAACCACACACACACACACACACACACACACACACACACACACACACACACAGTGATACCAGCCACCGTCTCCCTCTACCTATCACACCTATCACACCCGCAACCAGTCCACCAGCAAAAAATAGTGTTGGCAATGTTAGCCCAGACCGTGCCATGTAGGGGACTAGGTGGTGGTGGTGTGTGTGTGTGTGTGTGTGTGTGTGTGTGTGTGTGTGTGTGTGTGTGTGTGTCCTTAAAAAATCGGGAATCACAGGAAAATTCTGTAGAACTGCACATAAAAACTGCTCAGTTACAAACCACCTCCATAACTGCACAAATTGTGATGGATATTTTTATAATAAAAGATTTTAATGTCACCCTACTACAATATAATACCAAGAAATACAAATTATTTACTAAAATATATACGTGCAATCTTGTTATTTTATTGACTGATGTATTTGAAAACTTCAGGTTTTCTCTTGAGACTTATAAATTAGACCCTGGCCATTGTGTACTATCACCTTGGGATTTTAAAATATGCTCTATGGAGTTTATCACTGATGTTATTCACTCACAGCTTGCTGAAAGAGGTCGAGGGAGGTATTGTTCATTCCTGTGACACAGATGCTGTAGTGAACATTAACTGATATAGAGTTCATTACTTTTCCAAGGAGATAAGCTTCAGTACATAGATTGATGAAATACACTCCTGGAAATGAAAAAAAGAACACATTAACACCGGTGTGTCAGACCCACCATACTTGATCCGGACACTGCGAGAGGGCTGTACAAGCAATGATCACACACACGGCACAGCGGACACACCAGGAACCGAGGTGTTGGCCGTCGAATGGCGCTAGCTGCGCAGCATTTGTGCACCGCCGCCGTCGGTGTCAGCCAGTTTGCCGTGGCATACGGAGCTCCATCGCAGTCTTTAACACTGGTAGCATGCCACGATAGTGTGGACGTGAACCGTATGTGCAGTTGACGGACTTTGAGCGAGGGCGTATAGTGGGCATGCGGGAGGCCGGGTTGACGTACCGCCGAATTGCTCAACACGTGGGGCGTGAGGTCTCCACAGTACATTGATGTTGTCGCCAGAGGTCGGCGGAAGGTGCACGTGCCCGTCGACCTGGGACCGGACCGCACCGCAGCGACGCACGGATGCACGCCAAGACCGTAGGATCCTACGCAGTGCTGTAGGGGACCGCACCGCCACTTCCCAGCAAATTAGGGACACTGTTGCTCCTGGGGTATCGGCGAGGACCATTCGCAACCGTCTCCATGAAGCTGGGCTACGGTCCCGCACACCGTTAGGCCGTCTTCCGCTCACGCCCCAACATCGTGCAGCCCGCCTCCAGTGGTGTCGTGACAGGCGTGAATGGAGGGACGAATGGAGACGTGTCGTCTTCAGCGATGAGAGTCGCTTCTGCCTTGGTGCCAATGATGGTCGTATGCGTGTTTGGCGCCGTGCAGGTGAGCGCCACAATCAGGACTGCATACGACCGAGGCACACAGGGCCAACACCCGGCATCAAGGTGTGGGGAGCGATCTCCTACACTGGCTGTACACCTCTGGTGATCATCGAGGGGACACTGAATAGTGCACGGTACATCCAAACCATCATCGAACCCATCGTTCTACCATTCCTAGACCGGCAAGGGAACTTGCTGTTCCAACAGGACAATGCACGTCCGCATGTATCCCGTGCCACCCAACGTGCTCTAGAAGGTGTAAGTCAACGACCCTGGACAGCAAGATCTCCGGATCTGTCCCCCATTGAGCATGTTTGGGACTGGATGAAGCGTCGTCTCACGCGGTATGCACGTCCAGCACGAACGCTGGTCCAACTGAGGCGCCAGGTGGAAATGGCTTGGCAAGCCGTTTCACAGGACTACATCCAGCATCTCTACGACCGTCTCCATGGGAGAATAGCAGCCTGCATTGCTGCAAAAGGTGGATATACACTGTACTAGTGCCGACATTGTGCATGCTCTGTTGCCTGTGTCTATGTGCCTGTGGTTCTGTCAGTGTGATCATGTGATGTATCTGACCCCAGGAATGTGTCAAAGTTTCCCCTTACTGGGACAATGAATTCACGGCGTTCTTATTTCAATTTCCAGGAGTGTAACTTGTATGCTTTGACAGTGTTGCAGTACTCAGCTGGTGGATACTTTAAATTGTTAAATGCTGATCACATACATGAATTTAATGTAATGGATATTCAAATGAAGCAGATGCTGACTTGAAATAGTGAGAGAGATGTCATTATTTGCATTGAGATGTACTATTTGGGTCCTGAAAAAAATATCATCTTCTAAGTGTAATAACAAAGCACAACCTTGATTTGTGTTTTCTGTATGATAATAACTTACACATTATTTGCACAGAAACCTGAAGCAATGTTTGACTTCCAGTGATAAGTTATGAAAAGTTCACAAAACCCATCTTTTTTTCTGAAAAAAAAAATAATAAGAAGAAGCTATATACTGAAGTCAACACAAAGGTTATGAGTGCTACGGGGGAAAAAATTTAAACTAATGAATAACAGTACTTTTGTTGTAACCATGCAGAATATGATGTTCAGATCAGTTAGTAACAGCATGGAATGGTAAATATTTGGTGCAGAAAGTATTGTTCATTAAGCCCACTGTAGAAGGAATGACAATTTTTGACACAGCAGACACATTTTTACAAGTGATATATACAGTGATGTTCAATATTATATCATACCTCTGGATATATGGCTCATAAAAAAACACAGTACCCTCATATGTATTAAAAGCGACTGAACTGACAAGAAGTCGTTTAACAGGGGGACTGGTCTTTGAGCAAAAATGCATTCATTATGAACAGATTCCCAGAATGCATTGAAAAAGGCTAAAATGTGCACCTTTGAAGGCATTAAATAATAAAGACTGTTCTACATGTTAATTTGCTAATTTACTCAGAACTATTACAAAGTTAGCTATGAAGCCAAATTTTCACAAAGGTGTACATTAAAGGAAAGAAAATGAGCAGAGTTATATGATGAGGAGAAACATTACACAAAAGAAAATGGTGTCATTGTATTACCATGGGGATACTACAGGATAAAAAATTCAGCTAATGTGCCTCAAATGGGGAGTATGGGAACCTGGAACATGTAATATCTGTAGACTTGTATTTGAGATAAATAAACTAGTAAATTCTCGTAATTTGTACGGTTTTTATTTAAAACAGTAAACCTGTTATCTACATCCATTGTTCACGGTTACCTATGTCACTGAAATGGATTACTATTCTGATAATATGTAAGTATGGACTGTTTTATACATGGTGGTCACCATTTAGAAACCTTGTGTTACAGAAATTAAGTTAGGTACTAATTTAATAGAAAATACATAATTATTCAAAGCAAGTAGGTACTGTCATTAACCTAGCCAAAAATAAATTCTAAATACTGTTTTACAAACATTTAGTGATTTTAACCACTGTAATATCCCTTGGAAACCATGATGATACAGATGCACCAGATTTAATATTTTTATATTACAGTCACTGTATTCCATGGATCCCATGGAGATGTGAAAAGAAGTCAGTTAAAGTGCAAAGTGTGGAAATAACACAACTTTACTATATCACAGTGCTAATTCTTGTTATACACTAACCTGAAGTGTTAAATTGAATAGTTCCTGTGAAGATTTTCGTCAGTGGAGTAGTAAAACAGATCTTAAAAGACTAATCTTAAATTCCACTACATTATCTACATGACAATTAATGCACTCTTGTATGGTGTTAAGTACATGTGTACCCATTTATCTGTCTCCGTCCTGTACCAATGTAAATCCCTTGAAGTTCATGTAGAAGATGTTTCTAGTTCTAGTGTTAGATTCGTGCTTTTCATATCTTTTTGAGAAAAGAGATATATTGGTAATGACAAAGGACATTAGTGAATATATTTTGTCCAAGCAATGGTATACATTCCCAATGGCCTGACCGTAAAAATTCCCCTCTCTGGATCCTAGCCCTTGATCACAATTACCTTCAAATTTTTGCATTTTGTCAGTCCTTGTCCTTCACAAACCTGGCACTACAGAAACAAATCACCATTGAGATCCCTGAACCACCTATATTCCCTCTGCAAGATACTGTTACTGTGCAATTACAACTGCCTATACACATACCATACATCCAAAATTGAAACCGTTTCCCTCCCCCCACCCCAAACACCTGGAGGAACACTCCAGATACCATCTCCAAAACTCATCCAATTTATCAACATCTTCTCCCACCTCAGAGCAGCACTACCAATTAACACCTATGCTAACTCTAGTGATTCCTCTCATCACTCCCTCATAGCATCCAACTGTTGATATTTTTCTGTCCACAGAAACTTCCTCCCAATATTCCATGAAACCCAAGACCTAAACAAACTCAAAACACTGTTGTCAACAGCAGACTTACTGAAGTTTAACCCTGTCCAAAGGTCTCACCTTTAGGCCCAGACTCAAGTTCAGCTATGCTCTGGGCTCCTCAAACAACTACTCTGCTTCTTCCGATGCCTTAAGTAGAATCACTTCTTTGCTACTGGTCTCTCCAACCAAAGCCAGCCTAATCCCAAGACTGAACCTTGCCTCATCCAGTTCATACCACCATCCAGCTGTGAGCCACTGCCTGTCCCATTTAACCGCTCCAGAAATTCCTTACCTCCAATGTGGCTTCACCATCCTTCCCCAGGCCTTTTCCCAAGAACAAAAATCCCACAACATAAGAAAGAATAGCCATCCAGAACCTCAACACAGACCCAGATTTAATCATCCTCTCTGCATACAAAGGCTCCACCAGTGTCATGGTGAATTGCAGTAGCTACCTGAAGGAAGGCATCTGCCAACTGTCTAACTATTTACTTAAAAGCTCTGCCATAGCAATCCCATACCAGAAGTCCGGAATAAACTCCAATCCCTACTCAAATCCAAAGGCCTATCCCTGATCTTTTCTCTGAATCTGTCATCCTCCTCATCCCAAAAACTCACCTGCATTCTTCCCAAAATCCATAAACCCAACAACCCTGGACACCTTATTGTAGCAGGTTACTGTGCTCCAAATGAAAGTATCTCTACTCTTGGCTATCAACACCACCAACCAATTGATCACAGTGTAGCATCTGATATTAAAGACATCAACCACTTCCATCGCTGACTCTCAACCATCCACATCCTACTTTCCTCCTGGATTCCTACTTGTCACTGTTGATGCCACCTCCCTATACACCAGTATCCCCCTTGCCCATGGTCTTGCTGCTGTCTGCATCTACATACACACCCAACAAGCCACCATATGGTGCATGGCAGACGTACCTTGTACCATTACTAGTCATCTCCTTTACTGTTCTAATCTCAAATAGAAAGAGCAAAAAACGATTGTATACATGTCAGTATCAAATTCATGTCTGGTTTCATGTCTATATGTCTCTGTACAAGCCATAATTTCTCTTATCTTTGTGGTCCTTACGCAAAATGTACATTAACAATGGTAGAATCATTCTGCAGTCAGCTTCAAATACTGATAAGCTAAATTTTCTCAATTGCGTTCCTTGAAACGAACTTTCCCTTCCCTTCAAAGGTTCCCATTTGAGTTCGTGAAGCATCTCCATAATAATTGCATGTTGTTCAAAACTACCGATCACGAATCAATGTCTTACTCGAATCTGAACTCGTGGGGATCCTAAACACTTCGTGATGCATCCTCACAGCTTTACTTCTGCCAGTACCTCGTCTCCTACCTTCAGATCAGCGCACACTCCGCTGCTGAGTCACAATTTCATTCTGGAATATTTACACTGCTCAACGCGGTTCAGCAGCCACTGGCCAATGCTGCATGCCCAACAGAACAAGCACTGCCTACTACAGCTGCTCTACCACCTTTTCAACAGTTTAGTGAACAAGATGAGGAATGGCTCGAGTGGCTGCACCACTTTGGTGTCCATATGCTAGCTCACAATATCCCAGGTTCTGTGCAACCTCCATATCTGTTATTCACGATAGGAAGTGTAGTGTTCAGATTAATTCAAAAACTCTTTCCTAATGCCACTCTGAGTGAACTTGTTTATGATACAGTGGTAGACTCACTATCAAACTATTATGAACAACAAGTGAATGTGGTAGCATTCTTCAATTGCAAAAAACGTTCAGAACAAACTTATTGCGAGTGGACAATAGATTTGCTGGGTATGACGAGGAGATGTTAATTCAAATGTGCTTGTGGTGCTTTATATTCTGATGTTATGTTGCATGATGTGATTGTGATCATTTCAACAGGTAGTGCAAATACTAGATCAGTATGATTCCGATGCCTTGCCGGCTCATACATTTGAGCAGCCAGCTATTTGCTGTGTTGAGTCCCTTGCTTGCGATCACCCCATTCGACACCGGCAGCTTGCGCTAGCCAAACCGAGTAAACAACGCTGCATGCCGCATAAGCAGTCTGCTACACGGGCGGCTACACAGGTGAACAGAATAAAATCTTGCCCTAGGTGTTGTAGAACAAACATAAAAATTTGACCCAGTGCTAAAAATCTAATCACAAGGCCCATGTCATTAATGCAGTATATTCCAAGTCTGAACTGGAAAGTTGATGATTGAAAACCTAAATCTGGATAGCCAGATGGGGATTTGAACCATTGTCCTCCCAAATGTAAGTCCAATGTGTTAACCATTGCACCATGTTACTTGGTGCACTTTGCTTGAAAAAAATTTAGGGCCTAGCATTTCTTTATCTAACTAAAGTATCTGGGCTAACGTATTTGGTAATACAGGACCTTTAGTTCCATCTACATTTGATATCTGAAGTACCATTCTTTGACCTTCAGTATGAGCTAGAAATGCTGCTTTTATAAGAGATTCTAGTGCAGTTGTTGAGTAGACTGTGGTATCCTGCCCACTCGTGTCTTGTAGGGCACCTAAGTAGCTGTTTTCTCAGATAGCTAAACAACACACAAGAAAATCCTATTAATTGTACAGTAATTGAATTAACAGTACTTAACTTTGGGTTGCAAGCAAATGGTGACATGTAAATAACCAATGTCATTCACTATATACAATGTCCATTCAAGTAATGTACCCAAGTTCATAAGTCACTGCTATTGTTAATACCACTGCGGTTCTTCTAGTGCCTCTCTTCTAGTCCATTTTCTAGTACCAGTCTACCAGTGCGCATCTTCTACTGTCCGGCCACAGCTAGGTGGTGCGTTGCTTTTATTCTCTTCATGTAGATACCACTCCTGCCATGGCGATGTCCTAGTCAGCATGCTATTGGCTGACATCGTCTCACAACCCTCTGTGCTGTATCATTCTTGATCTTCGTATTGGTGCATGTCATTATGCCAGAACATAGACAATACTATAAACTTTTAGAATTGTATTATCATTCTCAAACAAATTCACATCTACACAAGTTGCGATATTTTGTGATTAATCAATGAGTATTACATTATTCATTCTGATACACTCCATTCTTTAGTTAGTTTTAACGATGTGGCGGGAGTTACAGTTTTATATGTGCTTTATTGCACTGTTTTTAGGGAGAGTCAAGTCAATGATGACATCATTTATCACAAATTGTATGCATTGTGTTACTATTGAAAAGTTTGTTTCTCTCTCAGTCTTCAGATCAATTATTGAGCATTTTAATGATTCATTTTTATGTGAACAGTCAAATATAGGGTTTTTATTAAATTCAGTAGAGTTCAAAAGCAGTTTTCTTCACCCACAGTTCATGTAATATGATAGTTGAAATGTTAAACATAAATCTTATTCTAGTTTAGGTTTTAGCATCCCAAAGAAATTTCTATTCTGGAGGTCCTGTGGAATTTGGGTATACTTTGAGATTTTTTATATGTGTGAAATTAAATTACTTTGAACCTTTGTCAAATGTTTCTCTATCAACCTGAAATACTGAAATCACACATCTAACATGAAACGGTAATTAAATCGACACCCTAGCGGCAAACAGGTTTTGATATACAACATTGGGGACATGTTGAAAATGTGTGCCCCAACCGGGACTCGAACCCGGGATTTCCTGCTTACATGGCAGACGCTCTATCCATCTGAGCCACCGAGGGCATGGAGGATAGTGCACCTGCAGGGACTTACCCCTTATTCTAGAGAAGGTGCACAGTCATAAATGGTATCTGTTCTTTCAGGAACATATACTACCTTCATATATAGTTAAAATATGGCTACCCAGTCATTGACCTTGTGCGAATGCAGCTCGTACAGGACTTGGTAGAGTAATCTGCCACGAGTAATGAGTGTGATGGGAAAACATCTATTAGGCGCACCACGAATGTAGTGGTGTGGACATGTTGAGAATGGGGGTCTCACGGGGAGCGTGCAAGGGATAAGTCCCTGCAGGCGCACTATCCTCCGTGCCCTCGGTGGCTCAGATGGATAGAGTGTCTGTCATGTAAGCAGGAGATCCCAGGTTCGAGTCCTGGTCGGGGCACACATTTTCAACATGTTCCCAATGATGTACATCAACGCCTGTTTGCAGCTAGGGTGTTGATTTAATTATCATTTCACTCTAGAGAAGCTGCACAGTCATCAATGGTATCTGTTCTTTCGGGAACAGATACTACCTTCATATATATCTAACTGTTTATATAGATGTAGTGAGTTTCAGTTTGTTGTGACCAAAATTGACATCAGGTGCTAGACTTTCCTTTAAATCCAAGTGATGAAAAGTAATTCTTAATCTTTCATAATTTTTCAAGATATTTCAAAATGGAACCAGCATCTTATTTGACACATGCCTGTGAAGCATATTCCACCATACCTTTTCCAATATTATTTTTTCTTATGAATCTGGTTTATCGAATATCAGTTAAGACATGTCATGACTCTTATGAATTTAAACTTCCTCATGCTGATAATTGAAAAGTAATCATCTTATACTATTCACAGAAACCAAAAATCAGTTTTATGGGAACCAGAATTTTAAAACAGCCATTATCGACGACTAGATTTTTCAGGGTTCAGGTGATCACCATCTTTCATTCAATAGAATAATCTGATGTTAAAAGATGTGCTGTCTTTCAGAAGCTCAAAAGCTATTGAGGCTTTTGTGGTCACTTGTTGATGTATTGTCTGTAGGCTTTTGTCTCGGGATTCTCAGCTAACATCCGTTATACAATTTTTCTGATATTTTGCCAGCACAAGTGTCTGGCATTGTCAAAGGTTCACCACCATACATTGCTAGTGGCAGACGGGAGTCTCTCCAGCTGCAGGCTGAACTACAGTATGCCACCAACAATAGAGGATGAACCTTTGAAAATGCCAGCCTCTTGTGCTGCCAGAATGTCAGAAAAATTGATAAACAGATGTTGGCTGAAGATCCCTAGGTGAAAGCCAACATATAATGTCTTTTAGAATTGTTACTTCAGGACTGTGAACATGATCAGTACTTTCATTATTAAGATGATACTGAAGTTAAGAAAATAAGTGCATTTAATTGTATCATCATTTATAATTTTTGTTTCACTTCTTTTTTTCTGAAGGTGGTAACTGTTTTTATTTTGTATGGTGATTGATACTAGTGCAACATATCCCAAAACTGCTTGTCCATAATTTTCAATGTGATGACTTGAATCAGGGTTTAGCATTTCATGTACAGTTATTGACATTGTTTAGAGTGTCAAAATATTTGTATTAGTTTTTAACACAGTAATTTAAATAATTGTTTACTATGTTTACTATAAGCTGCTTTTTATTTACCTTCTTTTACTTTTATCACGTGTACTCCACTAGTTTTTCTAAAATAGGTGTTTTCATCATACACTATTCCCATTGCTATATTCATTGCAGATTGAGTCTTGCTCATGTAGTGGTACACTAAATGTTTGCTTTTCATTAATTGCTTTTCTTATTCCAAGAGTTCTATCTGCAAGGCTGAAAGAACTGCAAAAATTGTATAAGATAAATGCCATCACTACTTTTTTATCGTGCGGTAGCGTTCTCACTTCCCACGCCCGGGTTCCCGGGTTCAATTCCCGGCGGGGTCAGGGATTTTCTCTGCCTCGTGATGGCTGGGTGTTGTGTGCTCTCCTTAGGTTAGTTAGGTTTAAGTAGTTCTAAGTTCTAGGGAGCTGATGACCATAGATGTTAAGTCCCATAGTGCTCAGAGCCATTTGAACTCCTTTTTTGCAATAAGGAGTTAGTTAGTTGGCTAGTCATTTCCATGTTCCGTGAATCATAATTGCAGTCTCTCACTATTATGTAGTCAGTTTTACAGTTATAGTTCTCCTCCCCAGGAGCAAAAATGGTAACATGCAGATCATGTACATGATTTCTTCAATGTTTTTTATGACTCTCTCTCTCTCTCTCTCTCTCTCTCTCTCTCTCTCTCTCTCTCTCTCAACTTATGTCATTCTCATCCCCAAAATCTGATGTTATCCACAACATGACCATTACACAGCTAAGGCTAATGACCTGTAACATGTGACTTTCAGTTCAGTTTCTTATCAACATAAACACTTAAGAATTTATCATGTTTTGTTTCAATTATTGATTTGCCTTAATGTATTATGGTAAGGCCATATGCGGTATTGAATTGCATGTATTGTGTTTTATCCAAATTTAGTGACAGTCCATTTGCGGAGAGCAAGTTAGTAATTTTTAAGAAAGTGTTGCTTATATTTTCAAGTGTTGAAGTTATTTCATTAGGCTTGATACAGCAATTGCATCGTCAGCAAAAAGAACTATTTCTGCGGCCTGGATATGGGATAGCTGTAGTTATTATTCCCCACTCTGAAGATCTCCGTGGGGGTCCCACAGTTCTTTAGTGGGTATGTTTGTGGCATGCATAGACCATGGGGTATTGCAGCCTCTCCTCTTGTTTGGACAGTATTCCCTCCACTTATTGACTCCTTCCCATCCTAGCTCCTTCCCATTGTGCCCCCCCCCCCCCCTCTTTTTCCCTTGGTGTTTCCCTTTATGACAACCCGTCTATTTCCTCGGTTCCATCGCTCCTTTTTGGTCTTATATCTCCTTTTTCCTCTCTCTCTCTCTCTCTCTCTCTCTCTCTCTCTCTCTCTCTCTCTCTCTCTCCTCTCTCTCCTCTCTCTCTTCCTCACCCCCCCCCCCCTCCCAGCTTGTTCCGGTCCCTCTTGGGGCTTCACCTCTGTTTTTAAATCCCCATTTGGGAAGAATTCACCATAGTCCTCTCCCTTCCACTAGGTCACCAGCACACATAACCAGTCCATGTGGTGAGGCTGTTAACATACCCCTCTGAGTCCCCTGACAACACAGGGATCACACTTCTGGTACCTGAATGTCACCACTTTGTGTATATGCAGGAGTGGTTTCTCATCTTTTATACCTAGGAGTGGTTGCTCGTCTTTTCAGCCCATTAAAACTCCCAGCAACAACCACCATCCCAGACAGCCCTTGCCACAGCTTGGAGGCGCCCCTGGTGTGAGGCCCTGATCATAGTGTGTTGTATGAGGGCAGAAGCTCTGCACATGAAGCATGCTAAGCTCCATACTTCTGGCTGCTCTTCCACTACTGTTTCTTCAGACAGGAATGGTTCTCTCTTTGTTCCTACTTTTGCTTTATTAGCCTTCCCATCTGTAGTCACCACCTGGTTAGAGGGCCAGGCCAACAGGTTTGGGGCAAAACCCTTTCCCCATTACTTGGTTTGTCCCAAGATGGATGGGGAGACTCACTGCTACCATACCGCTCTTTTTTGTAGAATATAACAAAGATAAGTTTGGTGAAGTTGATACAGAGATTTACAAGTCTTCCATCTCACTTTCCACGCACTGTTTCCAATATCTCCATTTTGGTCAGATATCTTTGCAATGTGAGGCAAATCCTATTTTCAGTGACTGTAGCTGCCCTCTTCATATGGGGAGTCCTTGCAGCCCACCGCCAAACTGCGTAAACTGTTCAATCCCACATTGTCCATGCTCACCGGATTGTCCAATCTATGAAAAGGAAAGGAAGATTCAGAAATTCAGAACTCTTGGTCATCTATCCTGCTCTGAGGCCTGACAGAAACCCAACCATTTCCACTTGGTATCTTTAATGTGTACCTTTGCCTCTGTTGCACTGTTTACACCTCCTCCTCCTTTTCCACCACCTCCACCTCCTTAACTCCATCATGTACCCCTTTCCTTTTCTCCTCCCTAGTGTCCCCCCCCCCCCCCCCATTTTCTCATGGAACTGTGCCTTCTCTTTGTCTGGAGAAGAAACAATTTTCTCTGGCATCCACCAGAGATGGGAATCCTTCTAGGAACTCCATCCCTGGCGTCTCCAGGACAAGAAGCCTGTTAATTTGAGTCAGATGCAGAACCTATGTTCTATGGGCCTCAAGGCCACTTGTTCTTGTTCAGATCATGATATTGTTGTAACTCGCTCTCTTTCCAACCACATGTCCTCTTGCCTCTGAAAGAGAGGAAGAAGATGCAGAAGAGATAGAATGAGACTCTTCCCCCCCCCCCCCCCCCCCCCCCCCCCGCAGGCATCACCTGCTCTGTCTCTCAATCAGGTTCTGATCTTACATTCATGGATGTCACTCCGTCCTTACTGGTGATGGACAATGACTTGGCACATTGGCCATTTCTGACCCATTCAATGTCCATCTGGCCTCTTGTCGTACTCTCCTCCACTGGATCTGAAACGTTTACTATCGTCACCTCCCAGAACTGCAATCTCTTCTCCCTCTCTACTCTTTAGCTTGTACTGTGTTGCAGGAATCTCGTTTTGTGGTTACTCATTCACCAACTGTTCATGATTTCCAAGCTCTCTGCCAGAACTGGGTTGGCCTTTTGCAAGTCATTGGTGATGTCTGTACATTGGTCTGCATGGACATTGTTGGTTCCTGTGTTATTCTTCATATTGTGCTGGAAGTGGTGGCCATTAGAATCCATTTAGACTCTGCGGTAACAATAGGCAATCCTTACCTCCCACCAGACTGGCTCTTTCTTCTTCTTGGGTATTTTAATGCCTACAACCTTCTGTGGGATGGTAGTGTGACCAATGACTGGGACAGGATTGTCGAAGACCTGGTGGCAGGGTTTGATCTCCCCAACACAAGCCTCCACACACTGTTGTGTGACACATGGCACTTTCTCAGCCATTGATCTTTCCATCTGTATCCCTTGATTCCTGCTTTGGTGATTCCTTCTTCCTCGGGTTCTCCCCAGCAAAAGACCATCCCTTGGTAACTCTCAAAATTGCTGTGTCTGCTAGACTGCTGCCATAACCTTCAGTGCTACAAATGGCATCCATCTCTTGACTACCTCCTGGCCTTTAAATGGCTTTGTGCACAGGCCCATTATCTTCTTAAACAGCAGAAATGGATTTGCTACAATGATATGTCGGTGCCATATGGCCACTTACACCCTCTTCATAGGTTTGCTCAAAGATCAGGTGCATTTTTGTCAAGCATCCACCTGCATGTATCCTGGAAATGTCCCTGAATGGTGTTATCCTCACCATTGCAGATCTTGTCCCTGAGCGTTTTGCCCAGGCCTCAAGCATATGTCCACTATCCACCTGCATTCCATCTTCTCAAACAGTGTCTGGAATGACCCCCTCCTATCTTTTGTTCCCCACTGCCTGGAGCCTTATAACACCCCATTTAGCGAATGGAAATTCACCAGCCCCCATGCGCTGTGCCTCAATATTGCTCCCAGACTAGACTGTGTGCACAACCAAATGCTTCAACACTTATCAGTGGCTAGCTAGCATCATATACTTGTGCTTTTTAACCACCTCTGGAGTGAGAGGGAGTTCCCTAGCCAACGGTAAGAAAGTGTCATTATTCCAGTTTTGAAATCAGGTAAACAACCTCTCATGTGGACAATGATTGAACGATCTGTTTAACAATGCCCACTGCAAGTTGCTTGAAAATATGGTGAGTCAAAGGCTGTATTGGATTCTTAAATCCTGGGACCTTTGGGCTTTGATCCATGGTGGTTTTCCCCAAGGCTGCGCTACTGATAATATAGTCCACCTGGAGTCTACTATACAAACAGATTTTGCCCAGCATGAACACCTTGTCGCACAGTCTTCTTATGTCAGCATAAAGCAAATGATACCACAAGGGGCCACCACATCCTTGCCTCTTTACATGAATGGAGCCTCCATTGTCTGATCCCAATTTCTATCTGGAACTTTTTTTCATGTCACACTTTTCCAGTTACAGGTTGGCACCTCCCATAGCACTACCCCTCTTTAGGAGAATGAGGTTCTGCAGGGTTCTGTTTTGAGTGTACCTCTGTTTTTAGTGGCTGTCAACAGTCTGTTGGTGGCTGCAGCACCTACCGTGTTCCCCTCTTTGTATGCTGATGATTTTTGCATTTATTTTTGTTTATCCACAATGGATGTTGTTGAATGTAGACTGCAGGGAGCTACACATCCGGCACATTCTTGGGCCGTCACTCGTGGCTTCCAGTTTTTGGCTGCCAAGACCTGTGTTATGCATCTCTGTTGTCACCATAAAGTTCATCCCCATCTGGATCGGTACCTTGATGACCATTCTCTCTGTATGGTGGACTCCCATCGTTTTTTGGGACTGACTTTTGATTCCCAGTGGACATGGCTTTCTCATCTTTGTCAAAGAAAGCTGACATGTTGGTCTCACCTCAGTGCTCTTCGATGTTTCAGCAGCACCAACTAGGGTGCAGATCGCTCTACTCTGATATAGCTCTAGACAGCATTTGTAAAGTCATGTCTAGATTACAGGAATCTCGCATACGGATCATCAGCACCATCAACTTCACAGATGCTGGACCTGATACACCACAGTGGGGTATGATTAGCAACTGGTGCCTTTTGGACTACCCCCATGACCAGCCACCTAGCAGAGGGAGGGGTTCAACTTCTGCATTAACAACAGTTGATTGCTTATGCATTAGCTTATGCATTATGCATCCACTGGTCTCCAGAGAACCCAAACTACCATCTCCTTTTTCCATATACGGACAGGTCCATTCACGTACACCTGCACTGTGTGTTCCACATCCACAGTTGTGTCTTGAGATATCACAATATCTGAAAGACTCGGTTCATCCTGAGGCCTTCCACCGCCAATTCTTCTCCATTCTCGGCCTGTTTTGGGGTACAGCAGTAGTCTATACTGATGGCTCGGTGGTTGCTGGTCATGCTGGCTTCGCTTACATTCGTGAGAGATGTAATGAACTTTACTGCTTGCTTGATGGCTGCAGTGTTTTCACTGTGGAGCTGGTAACCATACCTCATGTTCTTGAGCATATCCATTCCTGCACCGGTGAGTCTTTCATCGTCTGTTGCAACTCTTTGAGGAGTTTACAAGCTCTTGACCATTGTTACCCTTGCCGTCACTTGGTCCTGCCTATCCAGGATTTTCTTATTACTCTTGAACAATGTGGATGCTCGTTGGTCTTTGTCTGGACACTGGGTCGTGTTGGGATCCTGGGGAGTGAACTTGCTGACATGCTGGCCAAATTACCTACCAGCAAGTTGCCTCTTGAGACTGTTATTCCAGAATCAGACCTTTGATCAGTATTATACCATCGAGTTCTAATGATCTGGAGTATAGAGTGGCATACTCTGACTTTGCTGACCAAACTAGTGGTGATGAAGGAGGCCACGAATTTGTGAAGCACCTCCATGCTGGTCTCTTACAAGGACTTCATCATCCTTTGCTCGCTCCACATCGGCCATACTTGGCTGAATCATGGTCATCTCCTCCATTGCGAGGATCTGCACCATTGTCACTGTGGTACCTGTTTGACAGTGGTCCACATTCTGCTGGACTGTCTTAACCTAGCCACCCTGTAAGTGGACTCTAAATCAGGCTGACTTGCTACCCATAGTGTCAGTAGATGATGACTCAATGGCTGACCTGGTTTTGTGGTTTATTTATGAAGGGAATTTTTACCACTCTCTCTAAGGGAGCACATCTAAGCTTTGTCAGCCTATTGAGGTGTTTGCATGATTCCCTGTTGCCTGCCCTAAACAGGCAGCAGTTCTCTGGGCTATGCAGATCACCCCAGACCTCATCCTACCCACTATTTTGCTCTTCTTCCCCCTTCGCAACTGGTTCTGTTTGACTTGGCATTCTACTTCATTTTCCTTGTGCTTTTCTCACCTTGTCTATATTGCTAGTCTTTTCTGGGTATTTTTGGATAGGGTGCCTTAATTAGGTGGTGGGGGGTATGTTACCCATCATACTTTGTACCTTTGGTGGCCTCTGGCTGCTCCCTGGATGGAGCATCTCACCTGCCTTTCTCCTTTCCACACTCCTTTTCTTTTTACTTGTTCCTTTCTCTACGCTATGTTAGTGGTAGACCTTGGGATTTTCTTTCCATAGGTTTCACACACAAGACTGTTCATTGGGGTGCAGTTTTGTTGGCTTGCCTGTTCCAGGTAGGATAGACTGGTGACCTCATAGTTTGGTCCCTTTAATCATTAAACCAACCATCCAACCATTCTGAAGATGCGGAATGAATTTTATCTTCAAAACTGCTTGCTCCACCGATTTGGACACTGTATGATGCCAGTGGATGATTATCTGGAAATATTTTGCAGGCTATGCATTGCTCATTACTTGCATGTTGTAATGGATTCATACCACAATTGCCACATTGCAATCTCTTGTTGTGTTTTGGATGAAGACCACAATAATTGTAACAAAGCAAGTGTAATTTTGTAAGGACTCTTTTAAAAGCCTTGTCTAAAAGACATCTGCCAGTCCTCTGAGAACTGTGTCTGGCTTTTGAATGACGAGGCTGTTAGAAAAACAGACCTCTGTATGCAGTCAAACGCATGTAAATGCACCAGTTTCCATCCGCATGCATTTGAAGAAGCATGCACTCCAGTTAGCAGTTACAAATATTACTTTCAAGAATGATGCAAACAGCAAGAAAAACATGGGAATTTATTGCCCAGTACTGTTCAGTGTATTATTTGTGGCCCTTCATACTATGAAAAGCTAATGTTAAAGTTTCAGAGCCATGAAAATTATCTGAAATTTCAAAACCATTATCTGTATTCAAGTCCATTTCATTAGTCTCAGTATAAACTAATAAATGTTATTTGAAACTTACTGGCAGATTAAAACCGTGTGCCAGATCAAGATGTGAACACGGGATCCTTGCCTTTTTTGGGCAAGTGCTCTACCACCTGAGCCACTCAAGCATGACTTGCGACTTATTCTCACAGCTTTACCTTCACCAGTACTTCATCTTCATCCTTGCCTTTTTTGGGCAAGTGCTCTACCACCTGAGCCACTCAAGCATGACTTGCGACTTATTCTCACAGCTTTACCTTCACCAGTACTTCATCTCCTACCTTCATCTACATCTACATACATACTCCGCAATCCACCATACAATGCGTGGCAGAGGGTACCTCGTACCACAACTAGCATTTTTTCTCCCAGTTCCACTCTGAAACAGAACGAGGGAAAAATGACTGCCTATATGCGTCTGTACGAGCCCTAATCTCTCTTATCTCATCTTTGTGGTCTTTCCGTGAAATGTAAGTTGGTGGCAGTAAAAATTGTACTGCAGTCAGCCTCAAATGCTAGTTCACTAAATTTCCTCAGTAGTGATTCACAAAAAGAACGCCTCCTTTCCTCTAGATACCCCCCACCTGAGTTCCTGAAGCATTTCCGTAACACTCGCTTGATGATCAAACCTACCAGTAACAAATCTAGCAGCTCGCCTCTGAATTGCTTCTATGTTCTCCCTCAATCTGACCTGATTGTGATCCCAAACGCTCGAGCAGTACTCAAGAGTAGGTCGTATTAGTGTTTTATAAGCAATCTCCTTTACAGATGAACCACATCTTCCCAAAATTCTACCAATGAACCAAAGACAACCATCTGCCTTCCCCACAACTGCCATTACATGCTTGTCCCACTTCATATTGCTCTGCAATGTTACGCCCAAATATTTAATCAATGTGACTGTGTCAAGCACTACACTACTAATGGAGTATTCAAACATTACAGGATTCTTTTTCTTATTCATCTGCATTAATTTACATTTATTTATATTTAGAGTTAGCTGCAATTGTTTACACCAATCACAAATCTTGTCTAAGTCATCTTGTATCCTCTTACAGTCACTCAACGATGGCACCTTCCTGTACACCATAGCATCGTCAGCAAACAGCCGCATATTGCTATCCACCCTATCCAAAAGATCATTTATGTAGATAGAAAACAACAGCGGACCTACCACACTTCTCTGGGGCACTCCAGATGATATCCTCACCTCCAATGAACACTCACCATCGAGGACAACATACTGGGTTCTATTTCTTAAGAAGTCTTCGAGCCACTCCCATACTTTGGAACCAATCCCTTATGCTCATACCTTAGTTAGGAGTCTGCAGTGGGGCACCGAGTCCAACGCTTTCCGGAAGTTAAGGAACATGGGATCCATCTGATACCCTTTATCCATGGTTCACAAGATATCATGTGAAAAAAGGGCAAGTTGCGTTTCGCAGGAGTGATGCTTTCTAAAGCCGTGCTGATGCATGGACAGCAACTTCTCTGTCTCAAGAAAAGTCATTATATTCAAACCGAGAACATGTTCGAGAATCCTGCAACAAACCGATGTTAAGGATATTGGTCTGTAATTTTGAGGATCTGTTCTTGTACCCTTCTTATATACAGGCGTCACCTGCGCTTTTTTCCAGTCGCTCGGGACTTTACGTTGGGAAAGAGATTCGCGATAAATGCAAGCTAAGTAAGGAGCCAATGCAGTAGAGTACTCTCTGTAAAACCAAATTGGAATCCCATCAGGACCTGGCGATTTATTTATTTTCAACCCAGTCAGCTGCTTCCCTACCCCAGGGATGTCTATCACTGTGTCCTCCATATGGGAACCTGTACGAGACTCAAACGGCAGTATGTTTGTATGATCTTCTTGCATGTGACTAATGGATAGTTTCACTGTGCTCTTTGTGTTTATGAAACAAGGGACCGATGACCTATGCAGTTTGGTCCCTTTAATGTTTAAACCAACGAACCATCTTCCTGCCTGAAAGATTTCTCAAATGCTAAATTTAAAATTTCAGCTTTTGGTTTGCTGTCTTCCGTTGCCAGGCCAGACTGATCAGTGAGTGACTGGATGATAGCCTTCGACCTGCTTACCGATTTTACGTAAGACCAGAATTTTCTTGAGTTTTCAGCAATATCTTTTGCTAAGGTATGACAGTGGTAGTGGTTGAATGCTTCGCGCATCACTCTTTTTACAACAGCACTTTCAGAACTTCACAGAAGTTGTCCTATGGAACTTCACAGACTGTGAAGTTTGGAAAGTAGGAAATGAGGTACCGGTGGAAGCAAAGCCTTGAGGACAGATTGTGCTTAGATACCTCATTTTCTGTTGGTAGAGCACTTGCCCGCAACATGCAAAGGCCTCAGTTTCGAGTCTCAGTCTGGCACACAGTTTTAATCTGCTTGGAAGTTTTATATCAGCACACACTCTGCTGCAGAGTGAAAATCTTATTCTGGAAATATTATCTGGACTTGAAGGGATCCAGTTTTTCCCATTTTCAAATTGTAAAGATAATGACCTGATAAACCTTTACCAGTTTCTGTTTCTGTTTTTGATATTGTTGTGTGTGATAAACAAGACAACATTAAGGTTTAATTTTGTATGGAACAACATTATGATATGGATTCCTTCTATATATGTAAAATATACAGTCAAATTCCAATCCAACAGATTCAAGTTAGTGCCTCCTTGACTGTGTGCCATTCAAAAAATATGAGCATAATATGAGGCATGTATCCAACTATCATGTCAGTAGAGATATGGATGATGCACAGTTCCAAAACTTCCATCAACAAGTTTGTAATTTAGTTATTTATTTGACATGTCCAGGGCATAAGTAATAGAAAATAATAAAAATAATGCCGTTATTGTGACAGGCACTGCTGTTTTCTATTAGATGAATGTAAGCTCCAGAACTTCTCCCGTGTTGATGGCCTTATCACTTGATGCATATAGATCTTCTGTGGTACAGGAATCGGACAGGTTTCTGCAGATTAGGAGATGATGTCAGTCGTGCAGGTCATCACAATCACAGGACTCATCTTCAGTCATGAAGCCCCACTTCCTGAGCTTTGCATTGTATTGTGACACTCACTCCTCAGTCAGTTTAATGTCTTCAGTGTCATATACAGCATATGAATGCCCTAAGCATGTTCCTCTTTGATATTTTCCCCAATCCTTACGGTTAATGAATTGTTTGTAGCCCTGTGCAGCAAGTTCCAGGTGCTAACAGAATTACTGATGAAGTGCGCCTGAAGCTCCTCGTTGACCTCAACCTAGGTTTTTGTGGTTCATATCAAGAAGCTGTGTCTAGAATCGATTTAATGCTTTTTTTTCTCCATTTCTGCGACTGCTGTTCTGTGGATGTCAGGTGGTATTACACCAATAATTTGATAAATTTTCGTGACATGAGTTGATTGTAAGCAGCCACATCAATGTGTTCAGTCTCATTCAATGCCCTATGGCACCTATGGAATTTCACCAAACTGCTGTGGCATATTCTGTTGCAGAGAAGCATAATGCCATGGCAGATATACAGAGCACATCAAGTTTAAGGATGATGATGTGCTGCGCAGATACTTGAAGCTTTTTTTCTTGGCAATGATCTCTGAATGTGAGACTGTGATCCAACTGTACTCATTTTGCTTCCAGGTAATTTTGAATCTCATAGTGGAATAGTTGTTGCCCTATCCATGTAATACTTAACTTCCACCTGACTTCCCAGTTTCTCAGATGAAAGGGACAGGCATGTGTATTTCCAGAATTCAGGTTAGGTGGTTATCATCACAATACTTGCAAGACTTCAAGGGCTGCTGTTTGTGTTACTGCAACATATAGTTTTAGTTGTGAGTTATAAACCATGGTCATAATCACAAAACATTTGATGAATACTTCTGCATACTCAGTCTGCAGGATGGTTTCTTCTACAAATGTCCAATTTATTTCTTCTGAACCAGCAGGTGTGAGTAATATAACAACAGTTTCTAGATTTTTTTTTAATGTCAACTAAGAGATTCCCCAGTTAAAATTATTTTTCAGTATACTAAATTTCTTTCCTAATGCAATCAGTTTTGGTAGCAAATGTGTTTCTGGTTTACAAGACCCATTAGAGAACCATGATGAAACCATTAAAAAGGACTACGACTGCTCCTTAATTTGTCTGAAAAGGTTACTGATGTTATAGTAACATGGAAGACACTTAGTGGTATTTGAAATGTATTTAGTATATTTGGTGATATTGTCAAACTGAATTAAAAATGTACCAGTGATGTTACTACACCTACTGACAGTAATTATGTTTGCACAAAAGTATGTATGGATGATTCTTATGCACAGCTTGAAAAGACATTTCTTGGGATCATATGTTGGAATTAATAAAATAAAATTTAAATGTAACTGAGTTGACCTGCAGATCCATTAACCAGGAGTGACAAATATACTAAAAAAAGGAAATGGATTTTGTAACTGATTAAAAGTAAAAAAAAAATTCTTCTACACTTTTATGTGAGTACTCAATATGATTTATTGTACCATACTGTGTAACAATTACGGAAGGAGTAACATAAAAAAGAACTGTGTATTGCAAATTCTTCTGAGTCCATTTATATGCATTATGCTGGTAACAAGAAATGTGTTGTGGTTATTGTGAAAAAATTATTAAATATCATCTCTAAGAATAATGAGAGTGACATTCAGTGAAAAATGATGCAATCTGGTTTAAGTATATTCAGCATAACAGATCAAGAATTTGGTGTAAAGAATAAATGCCTTATACATTTACAATAACCAGTACGAATTAATGCAGCCAATGAAGCATGTGTAGATAAAAAATTATCATTAGAAAGTAAGAAATTCATTTTGAGGGTAGAGTAGGGAGACAAATTTTATTTAAAATAACATTTTGAAATTTTTGTAAAAGGTGATCAACAGATGCAGCCAACAGGAGCTTGCCTCGGTTTATTCACAACAAAAGATACCTACAGAATGCCTCTCAGAAATAGTGCACGCTATCTTAAATCTGCAATTCAAAGCAGGCCCAGTCCACGCCATACCAGATGTGACAAATAGAGTCCACAGTATCAACACTTCAATCATACTGATTCCGGTGTGATCTTGTCAGATGGCAGTGCTCTCAGGATAGTGGTGCTACAGTGTTTGACAGTAATATTGTGCCAGCTACTCAGTGTACATCGTGATATGTTGACACTATGTTGTTCCTCCCAAGCAGCAATTGCTGGGGTGAGGACACAAGTGGTGTGTGGTCTGGGTGAGCCACCAATGGGAAAGATAGATGGTCAAAGTCCATCAGCATCACAGCAAAAATTCAAGACAGGTTGAGGCTTGATGGAAGATAAATAGGTCACAGTGGGGCTGGAGGGTCCATTGGGGACAGAGAACCAGGTGACTGCCGACTAGTATGCTGGAAGTGAAGTTCATTGTGATGGTCTGACAGAAGTCTGTGGACAGAGACTCAGGTATATATAACAGACCTGTGGAGAGCGAAGATTGTTCCGCAGGGTACAGCCTGTCATAGAAGGTACAGTACGCAGCTGCTCCGCCCAGCTCTGTAAGATGCCAGAAAACTACAGAGCGCATTAGGTGCCATGTTAGACATCATTTCCATGTGGAGTTAGGTCTTGAAGCTTCCTGCCGCCATTGTGTAAGCAGCAGCCAGCAGCAAGTCGTACTCTTAGCTCACTTTTTTGTTTCATAGTTTAATTCTTAATTTATTTGCATGTTTTTGGGTACTTGCATAGTTTAATTAAAAAATTTCGGGAATTTTATAGTACTTGAGAGTTGTAGCATCGCGTTTTAGTACCTGATAGTGTAAATTCGCGTAGTCGTCATTCATCTGTTTTTGTTTTGAATGGCCAGTGTCGATTGGTCACAGCCAGTGAGCTCCCTGCCACCGTTGGATAAGCAGCAGCCAGCAGCAAGTCGTACTCTTAGCTCACTTTTTTGTTTCATAGTTTCATTCTTAATCTATTTGCATGTTTTTGGGTATTTGCATAGTTTAATTCAAAAATTTCGGGCGTATTATAGTATTTGAGAGTTCTAGCATCAAGTTTTAGTACCCATATAGTGTAAATTCGTGTAGTAGTCAGTCATCTGTTTGTTTTGTACGGTTTGTGAGATAAAAGAGAGGAAAAAAATTGTTAGGGATGGATAGGGACTGCGCCTGTTGTGTACAGATTCAGGGGGAATTGGCCACCATACATAAACAGCTCGAAGCTGTGTTGGCCATGGTCGACAGGCTTCAAGCCATTGCCTTGGGCCGCATTGACATTGGGACACCTGAGGCGAGTGCTTTGGCGCCTCTGGAACCTGCAGCATCGCCTGGGATCTCTGCTGCCACTGTGCCCTCGGATTCGGACGTCCCTGCTGGTCGACACCTGCCTGACGGTGAGTGGCGAACTGTGGCGGGGTGGCAAATCCCTGGGCGGAAGACGAAAGTTGGTGCAGGCCGCAAGGCTGTAACCTTACGCTTCTGTAACAGGTTTGAGGTACTGCCCACTGCTGAAAGTACTTCTGGGCCAGAAAGGGCGGCCTCGCCTGTTGCGGCAGTGGCCAGTCTTCCTGAGAGGTCCGGACAAGTGCAGATGGTGGGATTGCTTGTCATTGGAAGCTCCAATGTTAGGCGGGTGATGGAGCATGTTAGAGATATGGCAGCTAAGGACTGGAAGAAAGCCAATGTGCAACTCCGTGTGCATACCGGGAGGAGTCATCCAAGATGTGGAAAGGGTCCTTCCAGATGCCATGAAGGGTACAGGGTGCAGCCAACTGCAGGTGGTGACTCATGTCGGCACTAATGATGTGGATCACTATGGCTTGGAAGAGATTCCCTCTGGTTTCTGGTGGCTATCTGAGTTGGTGAAGACTGCCAGTCTTGCTAGCGAGATAAAGGCAGAGCTCACCATCTGCAGCATCGTAAACAGGACCAGTTGTGGACCTTTGGTACAGAGCCGATCGGGGAGTCTGAATCATAGGCCCAGACGGTTCTGCGACTGTGTAGGCTGCATATTCCTCGACTTCCGCCATAGGGTGGTGGGGTTTTGCGTTCCGCTAAATAGGTCAGGTGTCCACTACACACAGGAGGTGGCTACATGGGTAGCAGGGGCTGTGTTGCGTGGAGTAGGCTGTTTTTCAGGTTAGACAGTCTCAGGAAACATCAAAAGGGCGCAATGGGTACAGGGCAAAGAAACGACGAGAATCGGCCAAGCAACAGTCTGTATTGTAGTTGTAAATTGTGTTAGCTGTGTTGGAAAAGTTCCAGAGCTTCAAGCGCTGATAGAAAGCACTGAAGGTGAAATCGTTGTAGGAACAGAAAGCTGGCTACAGCTGGGGATAAATTCTGTCGAAATTTTTACAGAGGCTCAAACTGTGTTCAGAAAGGATAGATTAAATAAAGTAGGTGGTGGCGTGTTTGTGTCTGTTGGTAGTAGTTTATCTTGTAGTGAAGTTGAAATACACTCCTGGAAATGGAAAAAAGAACACATTGACACCGGTGTGTCAGACCCACCATACTTGCTCCAGACACTGTGAGAGGGCTGTACAAGCAATGATCACACGCACGGCACAGCGGACACAACAGGAACCGCGGTGTTGGCCGTCGAATGGCGCTAGCTGCGCAGCATTTGTGCACCGCCGCCGTCAGTGTCAGCCAGTTTGACGTGGCATACGGAGCTCCATCGCAGTCTTTAACACTGGTAGCATGCCGCGACAGCGTGGACGTGAACCGTATGTGCAGTTGACGGACTTTGAGCGAGGGCGTATAGTGGGCATGCGGGAGGCCAGGTGGACGTACCGCCGAATTGCTCAACACGTGGGGCGTGAGGTCTCCACAGTACATCGATGTTGTAGCCAGTGGTCGGCGAAAGGTGCACGTACCCGTCGACCTGGGACCGGACCGCAGCGACGCACGGATGCATGCCAAAACCGTAGGATCCTACGCAGTGCCGTAGGGGACCGCTCCGCCACTTCGCAGCAAATTAGGGACACTGTTGCTCCTGGGGTATCGGCGAGGACCATTCGCAACCGTCTCCATGAAGCTGGGCTACGGTCCCGCACACCGTTAGGCCGTCTTCCGCTCACGCCCCAACATCGTGCAGCCCGCCTCCAGTGGTGTCGCAACTGGCGTGAATGGAGGGACGAATGGAGACGTGTCGTCTTCAGCGATGAGAGTCGCTTCTGCCTTGGTGCCAATGATGGTCGTATGCGTGTTTGGCGCCATGCAGGTGAGCGCCACAATCAGGACTGCATACGACCGAGGCACACAGGGTCAACACCCGGCATCATGGTGTGGGGAGCGATCTCCTACACTGGCCGTACATCTCTGGTGATCGTCGAGGGGACACTGAATAGTGTACAGTACATCCAAACCGTCATCGAACCCATCGTTCTACCATTCCTGGACCGGCAAGGGAACTTGCTGTTCCAACAGGACAGTGCACGTCCGCATGTATCCCGTGCCACCCAACGTGCTCTAGAAGGTGTAAGTCAACTACCCTGGCCAGCAAGATCTCCGGATCTATCCCCCATTGAGCATGTTTGGGACTGGATGAAGTGTCGTCTCACGCGGTCTGCACGTCCAGCACGAACGCTGGTCCAACTGAGGCGCCAGGTGGAAATGGCATGGCAAGCCGTTCCACAGGACTACATCCAGCATCTCTAAGATCGTCTCCAAGGGAGAATAGCAGCCTGCATTGCTGCGAAAGGTGGATATACACTGTACTAGTGCCGACATTGTGCATGCTCTGTTGCCTGTGTCTATGTGCCTGTGGTTCTGTCAGAGTGATCATGTGATGTATCTGACCCCAGGAATGTGTCAATAAAGTTTCCCCTTCCTGGGACAATGAATTCACGGTGTTCTTATTTCAATTTCCAGGAGTGTAGATAGTTTCTGTAAATTACTATGGGTAGAGGTTAAACTCAACAGCCGTACCAAAATAATAATTGGTTCCTTCTACAGACACCCCGACGCAGATGATATAATAGCTGAACGGTTCAAAGAAAACTTGAATCTCATTACAAATAATTACCCCACTCATACAGTTGTAATTGGTGGAGATTTCAATCTAACATCGATTTGTTGGCAAAAATACAAGTTCAAAGCCGGTGGTAGGCAGAAAACATCTTCCAAAAGTGTACTAAATACTTTCCCTGAGAATTACTTTGAACAATTACTTCATGAGCCCACACGAATTGTAAATAGTTGCGAAAACACACTTGACCTATTAACCACAAATAATCCTGATCTAATAGAGAGCGTCATGACTGATACAGGGATTAGTGAACACAAGGTCATTGTGGCGAGGCTCAAAACAATGTCAACCAAGACCACTAAAAATAAACGCAAAATATATCTATGTAAAACAGCAGTTAAAAATCTCTTGATGCCTTCTTAAGAGAGATTCTCCATTCCTTCCAAGCTAATTATGCAAGTGTAGACCAGATTTGGCTCAAATTCAAAGATATAATATCGACAGCAATAGATAGATTCATACCGCATAAGTTAATAAGAGACGGCACCAATCCACCATTGTACACAAAACACGTCAGAACACTGTTGCAGACGCAACGAAAAAAGCTTGCCAAATTCAGAAGAACGCAAAATCCCGAAGACTGGTTAAGTTTCACAGAAGCTCGAAATTTAGTGCAGATGTCAATGCAAGATGCTTTTAATAGTTTCCACAATGAAACATTGTCTCAAAGTACGGTAGAAAACCCAAAGAGATTCTTGTCGCATGCAAAGTACACCAGCAGCAAAAAACAGCCAATACCGTCACTGTGCCATAGCGATGGAAATGTTACCGATGATAGTGCCACTAAAGCGGAGTTACTAAACAAAGTTTTCCGTAGTTCTTTCACGAAAGAAGTGCATATTCCAGAATTCGAAACCAGAACAGCTGTTAGCACAAGTGACATAAAAGTAGATATCTTAGGTGTTACAAAACAACTCAAATCACTTAAGAAAGGCAAGTCTTCGGGTCCAGATGGTATACCAATCAGGTTCCTTTCAGAGTATGCAGGCACAATAGCCCCTTTCTTAGCAATCATATACAACCGCTCACTTGATGAAAGGTTTGTTCCTAAAGACTGGAAAGTAGCACAGGTCACACCAATATTCAAGAAAGAAAATAGGAGTAACCCATTGAATTACAGACCCATATCACTGACCTCAATTTGCAGTAGGATTTTGGAGCATATACTGAACTCGAACATTATGAATCACCTTGACGAAAATAACTTATTGATACATAACCAACACGGATTCAGAAAATATCGTTCTTGTGCAACACAACTAGCTCTTTATTCCCATGAAGTAATGAGTGCTGTCGACAAGGGATCTCAGATCGATTCCATATTCCTAGATTTCCAGAAAGCTTTTCATACAGTTCCTCACAAGTGACTATTCATCAAATTGCACGCATATGGAGTATCGTCTCAGTTTTGTGACTGGATTCGTGAATTCCTCTCAGAGAGGTCACAGTTCGAAGTAATAGACAGTATATCATTGAGTAGATCAGAAGTGATATCATGCGTTCTGCTAGGTAGTGTCATAGGCCCTCTGCTGTTTCTGAATTACATAAATGATCTAGGTGACAATCTGAGCAGCCCCCTTACATTGTTTGCAGATGACGCTGTAATTTATCATTTAGTAAAATCATCAGACGATCATTCCCAATTACAAAATGATCTGGAGAGAATTTCTGTATGGTGTGATAAGTGGCAATTGGCACTAAACAAAGAAAAGTAGGAGGTCATCCACATGGGTACTAAAAGAAATCCGATAAATTTTGGGTATACGAGAAATCTCACAAATCTAAGGGCTGTTTATTCGACTAAATACAGAGGAATTACAGTTACGAGCAACTTAAATTGGAAAGACCACATAGATAATATTGTGGGGAAAGTGAAACAAAGATTGCGCTTTGTTGGCAGAACACTTAGAAGATGCGACAAACCCAGTAAAGTGACAGCTTACATAACGTTTGTCCGTCCTCTACTGGAATATTACTGCACAGTGTGGGATCATTGTCAGGTACGATTGATGGAGGACACCGAAAAAGTGCAAAGAAGGGCAGCTCGTTTCGTGTTATCGCGAAATAGGCGTGAGAGTGTCACTGATGTGATATGCGAGTTGGGGTGGCAGTCACTGAAACAAAGGCGGTTTTCTTTGTGGCGAGATCTGTTTACGAAATTTCAATCACCAACTTTCTCTTCCGAAAGCGAAAATATTGTGTTGACACCCACCTACGTAGGGAGAAATGATCATCACAATAAAATTAGAGAAATCAGAGCTCGAATGGGTTTAGGTGTTCCTTTTTCCCACGCGCCATTCGAGAGTGAAATGGTAGAGAAGTAGTATGAAAATGGTTTGATGATCCCTCTGCCAGGCACTTAAGTGTGAATTGTAGAATAATCATGCAGATGCAGAAATAAAATGTTCTGATGGAGGCTGAAAGGGAATAGTGCAAAGGTGTTAAATCTTGTTATGTGTGCAAAACCATTCAAAGTCATAGGAGGTAAATACCAGCCCATTACATAAACCAAGACGAATGGAGAGTGCCGTCAAGGGAAACATTTTTTTAAGGTCGTGATAGCAGCAGTAGAAGTGATCTGAGAGGTGGAACGCTAAAGAGGAGTGAGAGAAGGAGTCAGTCATGTCCAACTTCAAGGGGCCATGAAATTGAGCAACAGAATGTAAGTGGATATGCCCCACAGCTCTTGGGACAATTAGAGAGCAGCTGAGGAGGTGTAACTTGATGGACCTGACAGGCGGAACAGTGGTGGACCATGTATGTGATCAATATTTGGCAGAATAAGTGCTGCTGTGTCAAACTTTTCTTTTGAGGTATTCCCCATTGGGCAGTGTGCAGGAGTCACAGTACTCACACACAAAGAGAGGGAGGACTCAGGATGCAGCAGTGATATGTGTCTGAGACCCACAACAGAATGCCTTGTTATAAGTGTAGTTGATGCTGACATAGCCAGTAGAGATGAAATCCTGGTCCAGGAGTTACGTCTGGCCATCTGTATTGTACAAAGTGACTGGTGCAGTGTAACTTTGGATTCTCACAGATCGTGGCCACGATGTTGTATGATGTTAAGGGAAAGTTTGGAACAGCTGAACTCAGATCTGAATTTAGATGGGAACACAGCAGTTCATGTTGATCAAAGGATGGGTTAGATATCATGAGGAACCAGGACAGCATGCCTGTGTTTTCACGTAACATTTCTGCTTGACAGTGGATAGAATAATGAAAATTAGACAGGTACAGCACTCTCCACTGGATGCCATGGGCAGTGATGCTTAGGACTATAGATAGAGAACAACAGCTGATGATCCATGATAAAACAAAATTTCCCCCATAGAGGAATAATCTAACTATCTGAACTGCATAAATGATAACAAGGACCTCCTGCTCTATTTGAGACTAGCATTTCTGAGGAAAGATCTTAGAAGTGTATGCATTAGGGTGCTCAGTGCTGTCAGGGTATTGGTGAGATAGGACTGCACAAATACTATGGCTGGACATGTTATTTGCTACTACTATGCTATATCGTTTGTCAAAAGAGTTCAGAGACTAATTTGATTCCCCACATAGAAGTGACGTCAGTGGATTAACTATGTTGGCAACTTGAACCAATAACTATAAGCAGCATGTGCATTCAACCAGTCAGTTGTGAGCAGGCAATACTGAGTAGTGGATGTGCGCTCACAGTGAGTTAACATTGTTGTGTTGGAAATAGTAATGGAGCAACATCTCTAAATCAAATATCCAAGACATTATCCATAATGTTTTGAAGAAGAGAAAAGTGTGTGCAAAGTTTGTCCCACACACATTGACTCCCAAACAAACAAAAAATTATGTAGGGAAACCTGCCTCAGCTTTACTGAGCACTACACAGATAATTATTCTCGGGACAGAATCATTATGTGTGATGAGACTTGGTTTTTTCAATATTAACCTAGTACAAAATGATAAAGCGCAGAAACTGACATGAAGGTTCAACACCTTTACGACATAACCGACATTGAAGCTGATGTGATACACGAGTAGAATATCATCCCAAGGCATGACTTTTCTTACAGTTTCCTGTGGTTGTATGACTCTTCTGTGCATCATTGTACTCAAGTGGGGGGAGGTGGTTACTAAAATGTTTTGACTCCCAAGTGTATCTTGCGGCAGCCTGCCGTAAGTTTTTTAGTTGTCACAAGCGTAGTGCACAATTTACAAACATTGGATAGCCAAACTGCTGGGTTTATCACATGATTGTCAATTCCTTTGTACTAGCCCTCACTAAACCATCCTACGCAACTTCAAATTCAAGGACCCTAGGGGTTTTGAACAGTCTTTAAAGTCATCAACAGCATTAAACAGCCCATCATAAGAGTTTGCAGCCAACTTGATTCACCATCCATGACCACAGATATGGCATTAATGCCATTCTGATTTACATGCAGCTGGCAAGCTCTCAACCAATGTGCATCATCCACAATGTTTACCTCATACTGCAAGTATTTATACCACTCACCCATGGCAACAGTGTTATTACTGCTGTTATAAATGTTCTTGCTGTGGCCAGACAGAACATAAGGTAGGGGTTTGCCAGTCTTCTCTGAACATGAATATAAATTACAACTGCATGGACCCCCATTCCCTTGAATTGGAAGGGGTGCCCGACGCCCATTGTGTGGACATTTTACACATCTGCACTGTGCTACCCATATCTGATGGACCCTTAATGCTCAGGGTGGAAGTTAACATGCCCCAGTGCAGTCCCAAGTTGATAGTGTTCTTCTGTGACTATCATGATTTGGGAAACCTATTGCCATTTGGCCTCTCCTGTGCTGCAAGAATTCTCCAGATACCTGCATAGTTACAGGAAAGGTACTACTGAAGTGAAATCTCAGTTCACAACTAACAGCCAGGATCATTATACTGCCTTCATGCATACATTTTGGTGGTAAACACTGAAAGAGCCACAGACATCCTTGGTTTGGTTCTCTTTAATGTTTTGGGGTTGGAAGTACGTGACTCTACCAACAGCATTCAGCAGTCAAGGGCTAGCTCCTACTTAAGTGACGTATGCTTCAAGTACAAGTCAGTTCTTTCTCATTGTACCACCAGCATCACTAGTTTTGAAGCTCATCTCAACCTTCTTCAAATAGTCACTCCTACTTTCTCAAACCATGGAATGTTTCATTTATTCTTAAAGATAAGCTACGAGAGGAACTACAATGCCTCAAAGAGAAAGGCATTCTCACTGCAGCCACCAGCAGTCTGTGCGCTACTCCCATTGTTATTGGGGAAAAGCTGAATGGGTCACTTCAAATTCATGGTGAATTCAAGGCCACAATAAATGCTTAGCCCGCCATTGATGCCTACCTGATTCCAAAAATTTACAATATTCATTATGTGTGACTTGCGGAGGACAAGATTTTTTCCAAGATTGATTTGCAGGATGCTTACCTTCAGCTCTCTGTGGACGAGGCATCACAGAACATTCTGGTCAATAACACACTGATTGGACTATTTTACTATAACAGGCTTCCTTTTGGCATTGCCAGTGGTTTGGCTATTTTTCAACAGGACTTGGAACAGCTAACTATCTGGACGCCAATCTAGTCACTGGTAAGTGAACCCTGACGCACATTCTGTGTTATTCAATATGCCAGTATCAAGTGTAACATAGATAAACGCCGTTTTGTTTGCCTCTCAGATGGGACATCTTAGTCATGTTCTCAGTAATTCAGGAACATGACTTACATTACTATATATTCAAGCTATCCAGTTATTTCCAGTCCCGAAGGATGTTAAAGAACTACAATCTGTGCTCAGCCAACTTAATTATTATTGCAAGTACACTCCACATGTTGCAACCATTTCAGAACCGCTCCATCAGTTGTTACACAAAAATGTGAAGTGGAGTTGGACTCCCAACTGTGATAAGGCCTTCCCAGATCTCAAGTAAGCCCTGTGTTGTCTGACATGCCTTATGGCCTACAACCCAGGAAACCTATAATTGTACCAGCTGATGCTTCTGGCTACAGCTAATTGCAGTATTAGCTCATGAAGAAGATGGCGTGAAACATCCTATTGCATTCATATACAAAACTCGGACACAGAAACAACAAAACTATGGCCAAAAGGAAAAGGAATCCCTGGCCATTGTGTTGACACTCAAGAAATTCCACAGATATGTGTATGGCCAATGACATTTCACGTTCTTGACTGACCACAAATCTCTTTTACCATTATTCAAGGCAGACTTCAATATTCTGATCAAATTGTTGCATCGCCTCCAGCAGTGGACATTGTTTGCTTCTAGCTACTTACACATCAGATATCACTTGAGGTCTCAACAACCCAGTGCTGACAGTCTCTCCAGGTTACCACCAGGACAGGACATCCAGTTCGATTTGGAATTGGAGGTCGGTTGCCCCATAGGCATAGAAGCAGCAGAAGCTGTAGCCACCATTCCCTCAGAGGACCCAGTTATTCAATACTCCATCTGGTACCCAAAGGGTGGCCGATGCATCAGATCATCGGAAAGTCCAAGCCTTCTGGTACTGTGCCACGACTTCTCCACCCTCAATGGAGGGATTCCTCTTGTTGCAAAGAGAAAATGGCTGCACCCCCATTGTGATCCCACCTGCGTTGCATCACCACATCCTGTCCCACTTACGTTAAGGCCACTGGGAAGTTTTGCTCATGAGGAGACTGGTCCATCAACGTGCATATTGGTGAGGGATTGATGCAGATATTGCCAACATGGTGGTGCCATATGAGACCTACCAAAACAAACAAGCAGCCCTTGCTCACAAATACTTACAGTGGCAGGATACTTCAGCACCATAATTGCAACTCCATTTAGGCTTTGGAGGCCCCTACCTTGGTTATTCATGGTTTATCATGGTCGACATGGGAACTTTATCTCCATATTTTTCTCATATGTCTTCAAGAACTTCAACACATACTGTTCAGGCTCTGGCCTGGATCTTCTCTACAGAAGGACTTCTGGAAACTGTGGTTACCAACAATGGGCTTCAGTTCATGTCTTTCAAATTTACTTCATTTTGTAATTTACTTCTTTTTGTGCTTCCAGTAGCATTCCTGTAGTGTACACCATGCCTTTTGTCTCACATCCAGTGGATTAGTGAAATGTTTTGTTCGCACGTTCAACTCACACTTGGAACCGCTGCACTGCCATCATGATTTAGATGTTTTTGGCATCTTATCACTTCATCCCTCAAGACAGGGTTAGTCCTGCCAGAAGCTCCATTGACAGCAGCACTGTTGGAAACTCTCCATCCTCCATCCTACAAGAACTCAACCATCCCATCCGTGGTCTAGATGCCACTGTTATTCTGTCAGAAATGACGTCTGGCCATTTGTTTTCGCCAAAATCGCCACAAATGGTACCCATCAGTGGTAATCGATTTATTAAGACAGACTGTGGTGAAAGTACGATTACATGACTGCTACATTTGTAGCAAAACAGCATCACCTCCTAGCAGTGGACTGCCGTGATCTTTCATTCCAGAGTCAGATTCCCTGCTCCTTGGACGCTGGACATAACAGGACAACTGCAGCAGCCACAGGGTCTGCATTCTCTGACTTCTGGCAAGGATAGACCATCTCCAGTTGAGACACCACATCTGATGGACATTGATCTTAGATCACCACAATCACCAGTTTCACAGGCAGCCGGTTATTTATTTACTTCATTAACACTACAGAATAACCCACTACCTTGAAATGTAAGGTGGGCCAGATGACTCTAAATCTAACAGTAAAGACTTCTTATTGTTATAATCTTATTGGTATGCAGTTTTCAATTCTATTTTAAATTAAATTAAGAACATAGTATATAAAAATTTCTCTAAGCTTACAGAGAATTGAATTCTTGACAATTGTTAAAGTGGTTCTATATAGTAAGTTTCTGCCTAGTTGAGGAGAATATAATTTATGTAACACAAATGTCAAAAAATATAATACAGTCAGTGTCGTGAAAATAAGGTTGAAATAAAGATGGAAGTGATGTACCATATTTGGATGTGTAATATAGTCTAAGTAACTTGTTGGTTGATAATAGCTTATTTCAGGTACGAAGGTCTTGGTAGAACCTCAAGCTATTCTTATCTGAAATGATTTGTTTGTGTGTGTTTGTTGTGATTCTGTATGTGAATATATTACTTGGAGTGTTTGTATGTCAGGACATCACATGATATTCAGTAGTTGTTTGTTTGATTGTTGGTAGATGTGATACATTCTTTGTGATACCTTAGATACATACACACCTTGTATTATACAGATTAAATACTGATTGATCATTTGATACACGGAATACAAGAATTTTAGCTTTACATGAAGAATACACTTATGGTTCTAGATTTTTTGGTAGAAATAGAAAGTAGTTCATTCCTACTTGAGTGCAATATTCCTTAAATAACTTAATATACACAGTTTATACAGAAAATACATTTGACATATAAAATAAATTGATTGTAGTTTTGCATAAAGAAGAGAATATACTTCTGTCTGCACATAATAAGACGAATAATATATTGTTGCTTGTGTACAGTATACTAAAAAATATGCAATGTGTCGTTGGGGAGGAGGAGCCTCAGAATAAAAGTTCTTTGAGCCTTCTCTTCCCAAGCAATGTCACCTTATCACTAGATTCTTAGTATGTGGTGTCACTGCTTGTGTCAGTGTTTGTTTATCGTTGTTATGGCCTGTTGTGATGTTTTTGACAGTGTTATGGCATGCATGTGTTGGTAGTTTGGATCCTTTACATGTTGATCGCTTCTGAGTCATGGTCATATGGTGTGTTGGTCCCTTCCATGGTTTCGGAATCTGTGGTCATACTTGCGTCTTCCCATGTGGTTTGTTGTGTTGTTTGCACTTGTCGATGTCTTCTTCCATATGGATTTTTCTGCTTGTATTCTTTATGCAGTGTGTTCGATACAATATTGGCTATGCTATTTATTAGGTTCCAATCATTGGGATTACATATAATTCTGGCGGCGATGTCACTGTCGTTCGGTATAGGTCTCATACGTGCTAGTGTGACACGTTCTGGTAGCCCAGTTTCTCTGCAAATGCATATTTCATTGTTAGTTAATCCCAGGTGGGTTAAGTGTACTAGGTATAGCCGACGACCAGTCAGGAAATGGACCATTCCCCAGCTTGGGTCTACATGTCTTAATTGTAATCTTTCACATGTTTCAGGAAAGAAAGAGTGTACTCGGTAATCCTTGTGAGATGCCTCCCTCTCTCTGCCATGTTCGAATCCGCCATTGTTTCATATGTGTTTTGTTTATAATGTTGGTTCCTGTAAACTGGATGAATTTATCAAGCCTGTCCCTCTGAAGCCAGTAAACTGCAGCTCTGTAGCATGTTGTTATGTCTATGGGGCAATACCACATCGCAGCGGAAAGTGCCTCTAGCGATGTGGTGTTGAAGGCTCCGTTCATTCTCAGGAGCATACTACGTTGACCTCATCCTGCAATTGCCCTGTTAGTCTGTATGTTCAGTCTGTGTGCCCAAGCACTTCCGGCAGAGTATGTGATGGATTGAAACATTGCAGTGAGGTAGGTCCTTATCGTCTTAATAGGTAATTTGTACTGGGTTGTGTCGAGTGCTGCTAGTTTGTGCATAATTTTGGAGGCTTTGTCAATTGTCAGTTTGATATGGTCGTTGAAAGTCTGTTTTTCGTCAAGATGCAGTCCTAAATAACATGTGGTTTGCTTCCTCTGTATGCTAATATTGTCTAGTTTCAGAATTTGGTTCCTCTGTAGTATCTATCTGAGCAGTAAATATACAGTTTTATTGGCAATATTTTTAATTTCTTTTCTTTGCACCAGTTGTTCATTTTGTGAAGCAGTTGCATGCCTTTGGTCTCTAGTGCTGCTCTTGAATTGGCTGACACCACTATGAGCAGATCATCTGTGTACTCCATCACACCTCTTACCCTTTCAGGGCGTTCAGCAAGGGCTCGATTGCGATATCCCAAAATATTGGTCCACAGATTGGGCCCTGTGGACTTCGTTTTCCTATGCTCTTGAAATCCTTGCATGTACCAGCCCTCCACTCCCCCACTCTGCTTCTGCAGTAGTCGAGGAGGCTATTGTAGAGGGGAGCTGAAAGTCGCATTTCCCTTAACCTGGTGAAGAGGGACAGCCACCACAGCTTGTCAGAAGTCGATTAGTATAACGACCAAGTACTTGTTGCTGAAGCTATTTGTTACTGTCAGTACTTGGTGGATGGTGTCATCCATTGATCTACCTTCGCTGAAGCTGAATTCATTGCGCCTTTGACCAAGGAGGCGCCTGTGTGACTGAAGGCGGTCTCACAGGAGTCATTCCTGTACCTTGGCGACAGTGTTTTAAAGAGAGATTGGTTGGTACAGTTTGGGACCTGTTGGTTCTTTGTCTTTTGATTTCCTGATTATTACTACATTAGCAGTTTTTCAGAGGTTTAGAATTCTGCCTGTTAGTAGTGCCTCGTTGGTTCATCAGAAAATGTGTGATTTGTGTTAATGTGAAGAGGCGGCTGGTTCCGCAGAGGAGGAGGGGGGGGGGGGGGGGGGGGAGTGCTGTGTAGGGGCCATACACCCTACAGAAGGCAACCTTTCTCACAGCAGTTGTGTGCCAGTGGCCTGACCTTGAAGGGTTTACATCAGTAGATGACAGAGCTCCAGTCATGCGTGCTGCCTAGGTGACCATGTGACACAGTGAGTGCTGCCAGAGATCTCTGGTCCCATGGACCTCTTCACCTCTGTGGACCATGTCATCCCAAATAGTTGTTCTAATATCTCTACACATCTTGGGAAGTTAGGGGAGGACAAAGCTGCTGTGAAATATCTTACATTGAGCTGTGGGTCAGGTGCTGACTGCCACTGCAGTTCTTAAATCAGGGTCCTGATTGGAACCTTTGCCACGTATGATGCAGTACCACACCAGCCACTACTGACTGAGAGAACTGGAGAGTGTCTGATTTCAGCATCACCAAGATTTGGCCTCTCAGTCACAGATGATCAGGAAATTGGTATGGGCCATCAGCCTTCACTACATTAATGTTATTCTTCTTCTGAGTGAATATTAACTTTGACTGTTTCATCATTATGGACTTCAGTCTAAGTTCGGACTTACTTCAATTCAGTTTCAACTATGAACTTTCACAAACTATTATAGTGCTTAGCAAACATGATTTTTTGAGTGACTCTGTCCAGCTCTGTTGTGAAAGCATCCCTCAGAGCCAAGGTCACTGGATGACCTTTTAAAAAATACAGGGCTGTTGTTGCTCTGTGACTGATGTGAGGTTCAAAATCAGTTATTTTTAGTAATCCAAGTAAGAAAATTCGAGCATAACTATCACAGAGAGTGTTTAAGGAGGCACAAGGCCCTCTAGATTGCAAGGTGTGCACTGTTTTATGTACCATTAAGATAAAACGTGTGGAAAGGATCTATTCCAAAACCTTTGTCCTCTTTGGGATCTGCTATCACCAGAAAATTTACTGGATGAGTGACTTGGTTGTGAATGAGTAAAATAGGAATTTTTCCTAGCAAAGCCACATGATGATGTCCATAGGTGTAAAGCTTTGTCTTGGCTGCTCTCAAAAACAATGACCCTAAACTTTTGTACGAAGATTGGTTTAGCAATAATACAAAAGCACTGGTGCCCAGAAGTAATCTCACATGGTGTTTGCCAATGAATGCATTTGAGTAAATTTTATGGTCTGTGGTCTGAGAAGGCTGCACTTTTGTAGACTGATCACTCACTTCTGCAAGTTGTGGTATATTTGCAATGAAGCTGCTAAAACATACTTCTCGCAAATGCCCCTTTGTGCTGCATCCATGGCATATTGCACACTAATGTTTTCAACCGAGTAAAGGTCCTACTGCTGTTGGGGCCAGTCGCCGCTGGTGTAGTTGTTAATAAATTCATCCAGAATATAGAGCCTTCATACGGCTTTGATGGAAGTGGTGAGATGTCCTGCATGACTGGTAGTGGAGAGCTGACTGCTGTGATATTTTCCATCACAAACAAACTTTGGGTTACGTGGATACTTTAGTAGGCTTGAGCTGTTAACATTAATGATGTAAGAGAAGGATTTGGTTTCCTCAGTACATGATGTCTCACTATCAAATCAGCATAAGACACAGAATAATGTCCTAGATTAAAGAATCCCTGTAGTTCTGCCTGAACAAACATCTGAAATCACAATTCCTTCATAATCAGTGACAGAGTCTGCATAAAATTGTTTGGAGTCTTTTTTTCCGCTGCTAAAATTCTATCCAGGCTACAATAATACGTTTTTCTATTAAAAAATCTTCTAGTAAAAAAAATATTCTGGATAACTCAGATTTCACTGGGTTTGTCAATGGCTCCAGTGTCTGTATTAGGTGATGTAGTTCTGGATTTTATGATAAGAACATGGTGTCTTCTCTTTCTGAGTCAGAAATTTGACAAGTCAAAAAATATAACTGCAATCATTGGCAGTAAGCATTCCACTCTTTGTGTTGTTCATTCAACAGTGGAAAAGCCATAAATGCAGGTGGCATAAGAGATGTTGCTGCTATATCCACTAATGCTTGTACTGCCTGTAATGTATCTACTTTTAGCTGATGATAATCTTGCACTGTCTGCATTAGTATTTGTTGAAAGTGTTTCATGGTTTAAAACGTGGAGTCTTGCCTAATTATGAAAAATGTTCAAGGTCCGATTTGCGTGTGTCACAGGTCCTGAGTCGTCACCACTTCTGTAAAAGGCGATCTACAAGCACGACCAGTGTGATCTCATCTTGGTTTATTCATAACAAGTGATGTACACAGAAACAGCGCAAGCTATATTAAGTCTGTATTCCATAGCAAGTCCAGCCCATGCAGTACCAAAGTTTTGCATATCACAAGTAGTGTCCACAATATAAATACTTTATCCAAACCAGTTGGACAATCGCTGGACACTCCAGTTCATTCAGACCGGCCCTTGGGTGGTTGATTTGCCAGATTCCTGCGTGGTCTCAACGGAGGGCGCCCCTGCTGCTAAGTGCACTCTGTGTAATAGCACTTGGCACCTCGCCACAGGTGCAGTGGTTGGGCTTCTCGATCCTACCCTCGCTGGTAGGGGGAAGTGCTACACATCATTCCACTAAGCTGCTCTGTTTCCTTTATTGCATTATTCGATGTGATGCCGTAGTACTCATGAATAACAACGAGTAGAAATCATTTCATACGTTACATCTTATCTGATAATTAACTTTGATTTCACGACAACAAGCATGGCTGAGCACAGTGTTACGTTCCCTCAATACATTTTCAGTGTTCACTAATGCACAGGATCCCTATTTCACAAAAAAAAAAAAGTTGCTGCAACCTTATGAGAATTAGCAGCACCGTAACACAGATGCACATCTGCAAGCGTGTTAAATGTAAACCGATTCATCTTAGTCTTGTATTACCTCTACTGCGAGTACCACACAATTAAATCTGATAACGCAAGAACGAAAAGAAGAGTAGTCCAGCGGTACGACGTGTAGCAGTGTCCCTGTCGGCGAAGGTAGGCTCGAGAAACCCAACCACTGCACATGTGGTGAGGTGGTACATTATATGGTGATGTAAGATATTCAACATTTGTCAGCCACTTTTGGGGTATTTCCCGACATTTGCGGACCCACATGTCTTTATTGAATTCCTTGCCTCAGAGTCATCTACGTCTCTTCGGACGTTTTCTGTGTATCCACATCCGAGTCGCGCTAGTTTGCATATACGCCGCAGCAACGCCCACAAACAGAAACTTTCTGATCGCCCTTTATAGCTGAAAAACAAAGCATAGGGCTATCGTTAGAGCTTTCTGAATGAAACAGCTGTCAAGAGAGCAATGTATGAAGGCTTCAATTACTACCGTAAAATTTTTTGTGTAATAATCTTACACAGAACCCAAAGAAATTCTGGTCATATGTATAGGATGCTCTTGGCACAAAAGTTCGCGTCCAGGCACTCATGGACGAGACAAAAACGGAAACTGAGGGTAGTAAAGCAAAAGCGGATATGCTTAACTCCGTTTTCAGATGCGATTTCACGAAGGAAACTCCGCAGAACTGCCCTAATTTAACTTTCGTACCTCTGAGAAGATGACTGAGTTAGATATTATTGTCAGTGACGTTGATAAAAAGCCGAAATCGTTAAAATTTAATTAAGTTTTAGGGCCCGATGGATTCCTATCAGATTCTATATTCAATTTGCGGCTGAGTTACTCCTGAATTAACTACAAGCATCAAAAAAATTTTGCATCACTCCGGTTCCAAGAACTCCTGAAGATAGACGTTGACTGTGGATATTGCATTACAGACACAGTCTCTTTGACTGTTAAGAGATGTCACTAAACCCGCCCAAATACGTAAAAAAAACCATGCATGAGCAGCGTCTATTAGACGGAGGAGATCCGACAGCCGATCAGTTCCAGTCATTCCACCAGGCAGGAGGGATACGGCGCCTGTTGTCTGTGGTTCAAACATGCCTAGACGGTCAATACCGCGGTTCGATCGCGTCCGGGTTGTTATTTTGTGACAGGAAGGGCTCTCAACAAGGGAAGTGTCCGGGCGTCTCGAAGTGAACCAAGTGATGTTTTTCGGATGTGAAGGAGATACAGAGAGACAGGAACTGTCGATGACATGCCTCGCTCAGGCCGCCCAAGCGCTACTACTGCAGTGTATTACCGCTACCTACGGATTATGGCTCGGAAGGTCCCTGACAGCAATACCACCATGTTGAATAATACTTTTCGTGCAACAACAGGACGTCATGTTACGACTCAAACTAAGCGCAGTAGGTTGCATGATACGCAACTTCACTCCCGACGTCCATGGCGAGGTCCATCTTTGCAACCACGACATCATGTAGTACGGTACAGATGGACCCAGCAACATGCCAAATAGATCGCTCAGGACTGGCATCACAGTCTCTTCACCAGTGAGTGTCTCATATGCCTTCAACCAGACAATCGTCAGGGAAGTGTTTCGAGCCAACCCGATCAGGCTGAACACCTTAGACACATTGTCCAGGGATTGCAGCAAGGTGGAGGTTCGCTGCTGTTTTGGGGTGGCATTACGAGGGGCCGACGTACGCCGCTGGTGGTCATGGAAGCCGATCTTCAGTGGAACCATATTGGCAGCAAATTGGCGAGGTATTCGTCTTCATGGAAATCAATTCGCACCCCCCATCGTGCACATCTTGTGGATAACTTTCTTCAGGATAACGACATAGCTCCACTAGAGTGGCCAGCATGTTCTCCAGACATGAACCCTGTCGAACATGCGTGGGATAGATTCGGAAGGGCTGATTATGTACGACGTGACCCACCAACCACTCTGAGGGATCTATGCCGAATCGCCTTTGAGGAGTGGGATAATTTGGACCAAGAATGCCTTGATGAGCTTGTGGATAGTATGCCACGACGAATACAGGCATGCATCAATGCAAGAGGATGTGCTACGGGGTATCAGAGGTACCAGTGTGTACAGCAATCTGGACCGCTACCTCTGAAGGTATTGCTGTATAGTGGTACAACATGCAATGTGTGGTTTTCATGAGTAATAAAAAGAGCGGAAATGATGTTTATGTTGATCTCTATCCCATTTTCTGTACAGGTTTCGGAACTCTCGAAACCGAGGTGATGCAAAACTTTCTTGATGTGTGTATAAACTACACTACTGGCCATTAAAATTGCTACACCACGAAGATGACGTGCTACAGACGCGAAATTTAACCGACAGGAAGAAGATGCTGTGATATGCAAATCATTAGCTTTTCAGAGTATTCACACAAGGTTGGCGCCGGTGGCGACACCTACAATGTGCTGACACGAGGGAAGTTTCCAACCAATTTCTCATACAAAAACAGCAGTTGACCGCCGTTGCCTGGTGAAACGTTGTTGCGATGCCTCATGTAAAGAGGAGAAATACGTACCATCACGTTTCCGACTTTGATAAACGTCCGATCATAGCCTATCGCGATTGCGGTTTATCGTATCGCGACATTGCTCCTCGCTTTGGTCGAGATCCAATGACTGTTACCAGAATATGGAATCGATGGGTTCAGGAGGGTAATACGGAACGCCGCGCTGGATCCCAACGGCCTCGTGTCACTAGGAGTCGATATGACAGGCATCTTATCCGCATCGGTGTAACGAATTGTGCAGCCACGTCTCGATCCCTTAGTCAACAGATGGGGACGTTTGCACGACAACAACCATCTGCACTAACAGTTGGACGACGTTTGCAGCAGCACGGACTATCAGCTCGGAGACTATGGTTGCGGTTACCCTTGAGGCTGCATCACAGGCAGGAGCGCCTGTGATGGAATACTCAACGACGAACCTGGGTGCACGAATGGCAAAACGTCATTTTTTCGGTGAATCCAGGTTCTGTTTACAGCATCATGATGGTCGCATCCGCGTTTGGTGACATTTCTGTGAATGCAAATTGGAAGCGTGTATTCTTCATCGCCATACTGGCGTATCACCCGGCGTGATGGTATGGGGTGCCATTGGTTACACGTCACGATTACCTCTTGTTCGCACTGACGGCATTTTGAACAGTGGACGTTACATTTCAGATGTGTTACGACCCGTGGCTCTACCCTTCATTCTATCCCTGCGAAACCCTACATTTCAGCAGGATAATGCACGACCGCACGTAGAAGGTCCTGTACTGGCCTTTCTGGATACAGAAAATGTTCGACTGCTGTCCTGGCCAGCACATTCTCGAGATGTCTCACCAACTGAAAACGTCTGGTCAATGGTAGCCGATCAAACTGGCTCCTCACAATACGCCAATCACTACTCTTGATGAACTGTAGTATCGTGTTGAAGCTGCGTGGGCAGCTGTACCTGTACACGCCATCCAAGCTCTGTTTGACTCAATGCCCACGCGTATTATGGTCGTTATTATGGCCAGAGGAGGTTGTTCTGGGTACTGATTTCTCAGGATCTATGCAGCCAAATTGGGTGAAAACGTAATCACATGTCGGTTCTAGTATAATATATTTGTCCAATGAGTACCCGTTTATCATCTGCATTTCTTCTTGGTGTAGCAATTTTAATGGCCAGTAGTGTGTCATAGATCCCTCAAACAAAAAAGCTTGCGGCAGAAATTGGTAGAAGGAACAGGTGCACCCATTTTAAAGATGAGTGGTGCAAGTGATCCACAAAACTACTGTCCAATATCCTTGACGTCGATTTGTTGTACGAGGGCGTGCTGAAAAGAAATGCCTCCGAATTTTTATGTGAAACTGTTGAAGCTTTTAAATAAAACAAACGTTATTAACACTCTACATCTTTATTGTTAATTTCTACATATTTGCAGCCATCTGCCGCCAGAAGCCTCCGAATTGTAGCTTGTAACTTGGCGGTCTGTAACTTAACTATATTGGTGGGTGAGAAACAGAGCTCTGTAATTGAGATTCGAATTTGAAGAGGTCGTTCACACATGGAGCACCCTTTCCTGCAGCATGACAATGCCAGACCACACACGAGAGATGCGACATCTGCAATAATCCGTTGCCTTGAGTTCAGTAACATCGACAATCCTCCATACAGTCCTTACTTGGTCCCCTCCGATTTTGATCTATTTCCAAAATTTAAGTGCACCTGTGACGACTTTACTTTGATAGTGATAAGGCGTGCAAGCTAAGATGAGGCTGTTGCTCCGTCTGCGAAGTCAAACATTCTACAGTGAAAGTATCACCAAACTGATCTCTCGTTGGGAGAAAAGTGCTTGTCGCCAGGGTGACTATGTTGAGACATGAACATCGTAAGCATTACTTTTCAGCGTGCTCTCGTGGTATCATAGAACATATTCTGAGCTCAAAATTAATGAAAAGTCTCAAATAGAATAATGTAAAACTCAAATCGCACTTTTCTCACGTGACATAGTGAAAGCTTTGGATCAAGGCAGTCAGTATTTCTTGATTTCTGAAAAGCGTTTGACTCAGTAATACATCTGCACTGCTTATCAGAAGTACTATCGGATGAGATAACAATGGAAATTTGTTGCTGTAAGTTACTGGTACTTTGTAGCAAGAACATAGTAAGTTATCTTGGACGGAGAGTCGTTGACAGATGTAAAAGTAACATCAGGTGTGCCCCAGGGATGTGTGTTGGGATCCTTGTTGTTCATGTTGTACTAGTATACGAATGACCTTATGTACACTATTAATAGTAACGTCAGATTTTTTGCAGATAATGCAGTTGTCTGTAGTGAAGTACCGGTTCTGTTGGGAAGAAGCTGCATAAATATTTTATCAGATCTTGGTAAGATTTCTAAGTGGTACTAAGTAAACAACTTGCTTTAAATGTTCAGGAATGTAAAACTATTCACTTCAAGAAACGAAAAAAACGTAGTATTCTGTGACTTTAATATCAGTGAGTCACCGTTTGAATCGTAGAACTCCCACAAATACTTGGGAGTAACACTTTGTAGGGAGATGAAATGGAATGATCACGCAGGCTCAAACGTGAGTAAAGCAAGTGGTGGACTTGAGTTTATTGCTGAATATAGGGAAATGCAATCGGTCTACAAAGAAAATTGCTTACAAATCACTCACGCAACCCATTCTAGAATATTGCTCAATTGTGTGGGACCTGTACCAAATAGTACTAACGGGGGATATTGAACGTATACAGAGAATGGCAGAAGAAATGATAAAAGGTTTGTCTGATCCGTCGGAGCCTGTCACAGAGATTCTGAAGAAACTGAAATGGTAGACTTTTTGAAGACAGGCGTCAACAATCCCGAGAAAGTTTCCTCACAAAGTTTCAAGAACTGGCTTTAAATAATGACTTCAGGACTAAACTACAACCCCCTAGGTGTCACTCCTGTATGGATCCCGAGGGCAACATTAAATTGATTTTAGCATGCGGGGAGGCCACTGAAACGATCATTTTTCGCGTGTTCCGTACGTAAATGGACCGGGGGAAAGCCATAATAAGTGTTAATGTGGGACATATCGTCTGCAATGCACTTCACATTGGTTTGCGGAGCGTAGATGTAGACAAGGCATAATATCACTGAGCTTATTTCTGTTTTTATATGACCTATAGTTATCATATCTAAATTATGAGCACCGAAAGAAGCATATATTCATCAAATTCCGTAATTTCCGAGTATTAAGTATTCGTAAGTGAATCTGAGCTCCTTGCATCGTCGGAATGATAACTTTTAGATAGGCAACTAATTATAAAATTACCAAATATGAGCATTAATGCTTGATGCGACGAGCTGGAAACCACAGCGAATGTATTAACGACATTATTTGAAAACCGCGCGCAGCCAACCTCTTCGTACGGCACATTCATTACTGGCTCCGCCGAGTTATTAGCTCGCTTGTTATTGTTCTTATGTTAGTCCGTTCTTCTCTTGCTTACCAAGTCGACGAATATGTAACGGGAATAAACTGTTGCTGTCTCTGATTTCTTTACCTTTCCAACGTATTTCGGGTTGTCACGTGAGACATAGTTCAAGTGCCAACTATTGGTTAAGAAACTGCTGATTGTGAAATTTAAAATTTTCCCGGCGAATTAAGATGGCTCAACTGAAGTTGACTGACAGGTGTCCAGTTGAAATATCGTGGAGTGAAGTTTACGACGACCGGCTGCAATCCCGAAATCTCTTCGAGAATGGCTGATTTACGGCACAGCCTTTCCTTTACTACTGGACATGATTTCTGAGTTAGGAGGGTAAGTCAGTTATTATCTGCAAAGTAGGTATAAAATTTTATTGTAATCAAATAGGAAACTCACAAGAACATCATTTTTCGACGCAGTCTCCTTGCGTTTCAACGCACTTGGTCTATTGTTGTACAAGCTTCCTGATGCCCTCATAAAAGAAGGTTCTCGGTTGAGGCAAATCGACGGCCTCTTAATGCCTGTTTGAGTGGACCAAACAAGTGATAGGGGCAAGATCTGGGCTATATGGAGGATGATCCAGTTCTTCAAATTTGAGTTTCTTGGAGCGTTTCAGAAATGTGGGCAGCAGTATGCGGACGGGCATTGTCGTGCAACAACACAACACCTTTTGACAGCAATCCTCGGCGTTTGCTTCGAACTGTAGGCTTTAGCCTGGCAGTAAGTATCTCAATGTAACGTACACTGTTTATTCTTGTGCTCTTTCCCCATAATGTTCCACTACTGAACCTTGTGCGTCTCAAAGAAACCGTAAGCATCAGTTTTCCTGCGGACTGTTGGGTCTTGAACTTTTTCTTGCACGGTGAATTCGGATCTTTCCATTCCATACTCTGCTATTTACTCTCCGGCCCGTAATGATGGATCCATGTTTCGGCACCAGTAATGATCCTGTCTAAGAAGTTATCCCCTTCGTTACAATAGCGATCCAAATGTTTTTTGCAGATGTCCAAGCGCGTTTGTTTATGAAATTGTGTGAGTTGTTTTGGGACCCATCTTGCACAAACGCTATGAAACCCAAGTCTGTTGTGGATGATTTCGTAGGCAGAACCGTGACTAATTTGCATACGATTTGCCACTTCGTCAACAGTTAATCGTCTGTCTAAGAGAATCATTTCACGTGAAAACACAATGGTTTCTTCATTTGTGGCGGTAAACGGTCGTCCGGCTCCTTCGTAGTGCGTAACACTTGTGCTACCATTTTGGAATTTTTCAATCCATTCGTAGACACTCCGTTGTGGCAAAACACTGTTCCCGTACTGTATGAAAATTCTTCGATGAATTTTGGCCCCTGATACGCCTTCTGACCACAAAAAAGGATCACTGAACGTTGCTATTCTTTGGTGCAAATAGACAGCGGAGCAGCCATGATTAACAGCACTGCAGCGATAACAGAACTAACTTGAAAATTGCAAAGACATAACAACAAATAAACAAAGCATGCGTCATCAACGAAAACCGGCAGTACTACCAAAATAAACAAAAATATAACTAAATTGCGGGTAATAATTGACTTACCCTCGAAATAATATGTAAGTAGGTGTGTAAGTTTCTATCTTATTTGTATTTGTGGTGCCACTGAGCAATAATCATAAAAAGATTGCCACAAATTACGTATTACGGCTCATCAGTGTCTAGGATCACACATCGTCTCTAAACGTTAAAGAAGGTGTTCGAAATGTTGTCCATGGGTCTGAACACTGAACTGTTCTCTGAAATGAGTTGCAGATTCTCTCAGGCGGTCCTGGGGAATTCTGTAAATGATGAAAGGCTGCTTCAATCCGCAAGCATAATTCCTGAAGTGAATTGACCTCGGTAGCGTACAGTAGGCTTTTGACATAAACCCCCACACAGAAATATGTGGGATCTAAATCTGGAGACGCTGGAGGCCATGTCACAGGCCCACTTGTACCTATCCAACGTTGACCATACGTCCGAGTTAGAAGCCACCACCTGTTCAGGCGTTGGTTTAGTGGGACATCATCATGTACATCTGGAAGTACAGTCTGCAGAAACCGCATGCACTGCTGTCTGGTTAGTCCCTGTGGTCGGAAGGGTGGACCAATTATGCGGTCTCTGAGCAATCCCGCCCAGACGTTCAACGAATAACACTTCTTACGTCGTGATACGTGTGTTGCATTAGGATTAACATCAGCCCAAATGTGACAATTACGGTAGTTAAAAATGTCGTTATGGGTAAATCCAGCCTCATCTATGAACAGAGTACTGCTTACAAACTGGGGATTCAGGATATACTGTCGTTGCGCCCACTGGCAGAAATTCCCTTTAGGAGGGAAGTCTGCATTGTTGAGGGCTTGCACCCGCTGGAGATAATATGGATAGAGTACTTGCCGATCTAAAATCCGCCGCACACTGCTATGACTCAGGACTCGTTCTTGGGTAGCAATCCTTTGTGCTGAAGTACTAGGACGTACGTGTACAATGTGTAACACCCTTTCCTCAACATCGGGTATTATGGATCTGGGTCGAACTTCTCGTACATGGTCTGCGAAACTCCTGGTTTCTCCAAGGCACTGCCGCGCAGACTAGCCGCGTGGTCTTGGGCGCCTTGCCACAGTTCGCGAGGGTTCCCCTGTCGGAGGTTTGAGTCCTCCCACGGGCATGTGTGTGTGTGTGTGTGTGTGTGTGTGTGTGTGTGTGTGTGTGTGTGTTGTCCTTAGCGTAAGTTAGTTTGAGTTGGATTACGTATGGTGTAAGCCTAAGGACCGATGACCTCAGCAGTTTGGTCCCTTAGGAACTTATCACAAATTTCCAAATTTTCTAAGGCGCTGATGTAACCGGGTAATGTACGTCTGTTGGCATGCCTCGGAGAGGAAAAGCTTCTTCATACAATCGAGGAGCCTCAAGTACTGCCATTCGCTTTGCTATACCTGAAGTGAATGTCAGTGAGCTCTTCATTGCTGTAACCTCTGTCCAACGACCCATAACGGGAAGTAGTTGTGCATGCGTAAAAAACATAATCGATCCCACACCTTGAAATACCAACGCAAATACCGTGATATCCAGGGGCGTTTACAGTTGGTTCCCAACTTGAATTAATGCGATACCTCGGCAAGGTTGACCCTTGTTTGTTGGAACTTTTTAGCTGCGTTTGGCCTGAACTTTCCATGTGTGGATTATTGACCATCACTTCTGAAACACCCTGTATAGTTACAGTCTAAAAATTACTTCCTAGTAAGGTCTGAACTGAGTTCCACATGTGCTTCGGTGTTTCTTCTTTTCCAAGTGCAGAATAGAAGCTGCAGACACGGGCACACAGGTGTAGGATTTCAGACATCGTGTTTGAAAGCTTGTGAAGTCGATTAAGTTTAGGGTGAAGAAATTCCTTACAGAAATCTGTAAGGCGTATTTTGTTACAATATTGCCGCTAATGTAAAAAGAGAAAATATTCACTGTCATAACAGCGTAGTGAGTGGCTTTACTTGTCATGAAGGCTACACTAAAATTAACATCTGCTCATGCCTCTGAAGACAACAGACAGTTTGTTTTACGTACACTGTCTGCCCATCCCATTTTATGATGATGCTCGAGCTCGCCAAGCCACCTCCTAAACACTCCCGATCTAAACATGTAGCCCATGAGAGCACTCATCCTGTGTAGCTTAGTACACACTGATTCATTGATCAGACACATTGCTGCAATTCTTTGTCGCTGACTCTTCGTGGGAATGCAGAAAGCTGAAGGTGAGTCGTTTGTTGCGCTACTGTGAAAAATTATATGTGACGAATCAAAGCTGCATCCCCTGCTGAAGTAGTTTTGTCATTTGTATGAAAAATTAAAAACCGTAGATTTTTTATTCACATGGGTTTTCGCTATGTAATAGTTTTAAAGCGATTTCACGGGAGCAATTTCGCAAATATGTTCAGTTCTTTCGCATCTTATATTCTCCCGTTGCATCTTAATGTGTAGTGCCCATATTTTCGTTATTGGTCATATTCATTATGATACTTCGAACGTAACACACATGGCTATCTGGGCTGCTCCTTGTCTTATCAGTCCGTCTAATTTTCAATATCATTTTTTGGTACCACATCTTGAATGCTTCCGTTCCCTTCTTTTCCGATTCTCCCACAATCCATGATCCACTTCCATTACATGCTATGCTCCAAAAGTACATTCTCAGAAATTTATTCCATGAAATAAAGTCGATACTGTCTACTGGTATGCTTCTTTTGGCAAGGAATGCCCTCTTCTCCTATGCTACTCTGCTTTTTATGACTTTATTGCTTCGTTCAGCATCTGTTATTTTGCTTCTAAGTTAGCAGAATTACTGCAGTTCATTTACTTTCTGCCGGCCAGCGGTTCTAGGTGCTACAGTCTGGAACCGCGCGACCGCTACGTCGCAGGTCCGAATCCTGCCTCGGACATGGATGTGTGTGATGTACTTAGGTTAGTTAGGTTTAAGTAGTTCTAAGTTCTAGGGGACTGATGACCTCAGAAGTTAAGTCCCATAGTGCTCAGAGCCATTCGAACCATTTACTTCCTTATCACGAAATTTGATACTGAATTTATCGCTAAACTCATTTATACTCCAACTTATTACTTTTGTCTTTCGGGGCTTTAACCTCAATCTATATTCTGCATTCATAGACTTTCATTCGATTCAGAAGGCCTTGTAATTCTTCTTCACTTTCACTGAGGCTAACAATGTCTTCACCGAATTTTACGAAATCCATTCACATGTTTTTGCAGGACATTGTTGAATTCTCTCCACGCGTAAATTGTATAACAGTATTTTGCACTCTTCATCACCTAGCCTGACTTAGGGAAACGCACAAAAATATGACAATGGAACGTATTATACTCATACAATGGAAGTAGACAACGTACGGTATGCAATCTTATTTTTTAATTTTAGTTCAATCTAATTCTCATATAATTCAAGTTGCAAAGACTGCTTTATGTAGGCATTTCAGCAGTTCTGTAGTACGCTCATTCAGATCAAATTTATCACCAAGTTGTAATCATAATGAAATCTACAAGAAAGTTTTTCACTAAAATAACGATTGATAGCTGAATTCTTGGACCTGTTGTGTTGGCACTCTTTGTCTCTGGTTAGACTTAAACTATTTTGCAGCACTGTCCATGACATCGTAGTATTAATTTAATTTACTTAAAAGATGTGAGGCACAGAAAGTACCTGTAGGTTTTCATTTATTGCCACTCACTCTTTATTCACTCACTCTTAATGGAATCCTTCAAATCCAAACAGTGATTTAAAAAATAATTTAAAAAAATTAAAAAAACACTGATACATATCAGCAGATTTAACAGTGACTGCATTGGGTCCCAAACTTCCTGAGGTCCCCACAAATCACAACTTTACGCTGTTTGTAGATCAAGTTTGGTTTAAATTATTACTCGTATCGAGATAGTTAACGAGTCTGCAAGAAAGAAAAGTTTATCTGTGTATCGCGTTATTTCAATAAAATTTTATCATCTGCGTTCAAATTTCTAATTTAACACATATATAATAACCCATTAATGCAGTTTCCCTGTAGAACAAATGATGCTGTTAAAAGATTGCATAAAAGCTGTGTGTAGTTAACCATGTTTTCTGCTTCATTCATGAATATTCTTTCTTCAGCTTCAAGGCTCTCTGAGCTTTTTTCGTCTGACGCAACAGTCTTCGTAACAGTTAAGAGTCACATAGCAAGGCTGAGGGTCTGGAGGTCAGTCCTCTGTCAATGCTAATATTTTTTTCACTTGTCATTTATTTCACCCACAATAATGATTTGGTAATGTTAAATTTTGTCAGGTTGCAACTAAATTTGGAGTCCACATTAAACTGTAGATTCCTCTACAACTGGCTGGGTAATTTAGTTCCCCATGTGTAGTAGAGCACTTCCATGTTCAGACCAACCTTTAGGATGATGACACCTTTATCTTTATTTTGATTTTCTATTTATGTAGTTGATGTGCTTCAGTCTGAAGACAGTTTTGATGCTGCTCTCCATGCTATTCTATCCTGTTTGATCCTTTTCCTCTCCAAATACCTACCGCAACCTACCTGCTTCTAAATTATCTTAATGTGTTCATCTCTTGGTTTTCCTCTATGACTTTTACCCCCCCCCCCCCCTACACACACACATTTCCGTCCAGTAGTAAATTGGTAGTATCTTGATGTCTCAGAATGTGTCCAATCAATTGATTCCTTCTTTTGGTCAAGTTGTGCCACAAATTTCTTATCTACCTAATGCTATTCAGTACCTCCTCGTTAGTTATATGATTTACCCATCTAATCTTCAACATTCTTCTGTAGCACCACATTTGAAAAGCTTCTGTTCTCTTTTTGTCTAAATTGTAACACGCTAAGTTACAGACGGGCACAATTAAAAAGATACTTACACATAAGCTGCGGGCCACAGCCTTCGCGGAAGAAAGAGAAACACCTACCATTGATTCCCACAAGCAAGCACGCATCACGCACATATGACGGCCAACTCCGGCAGCTCGGGCCAGATGTAGGTTGGCTACCACTTCACATTGGGCACGATCTACGAGGGCGGGAGATGAAACTGCAACATGAAAAGTAAGAGATGTCAATGACTAACACTGCCACTTCTCTCTTAACCACTTCGCCACTTAGGTCATCTTTTCTACGTAAGTAATCGCCCTGTATCTCAGGGATATTGCTATCAGTAGATCTCGTATATAAAATAATAATTATTTGCCTTTCTTACAGCAGCTGAGAGTCAAACATTATATTCACTGCCCAACTGACATAGAAACCCTTAAAATGTGTTTCTGGAAGCCATATACATGCATGTCTAGTCTGTGCTAGGAGTTTAAATTCGTTGCTTTAGTCTCTGTCCTATTGCGCATTGACTTGTTCCTTATGGTAACTTCTCCTTTCTGGAAAGAAGTAGGAGAAGGTCCATAACTGTATGGACCAACTGTCACTGGTAAGAATTTTACTTTTTGGGTATGGTGACGTTATCGGTCTTTGAAGTTCTTTGTCAGGTATCGGTTTTCTGGAGCGTGTAATTTGGCATGTGCAGCAATATAAGCAATTGTCGGTAACGGCATATATGCACCAGCTGTAACTGTAGACAATTTCACTACTGGTGCAAAGGAGACAACGAATGACAGAGAATGTATGGCTTCAAATGATTTATGAGGGTCTTTCCAAAAGTAATGCCTCCTATTTTTCTGTGGTAGCTTTGGATGTCTGCGCCAGATGTCGTTGGTGTAGTGCTAATGCTTGAACCTTCCTCTTTCATTTGCAAATGGTTTCGTTTCTCTGTGGTAGTTGGTGTCAGCAGAGGAGTGTTCCAGAATGGAGTCTGATGTGGAAGCGCGTATAAAACAGCGATGTGTGGTTGAATTCCTCACTGCTGAAGAAATTGCGCCGATTGAAATCCAACGGCTCTTGATAATGGGGTATGGAGACGATGCAGTAGACGTGAGAAATGTGAGACGATGCAAACGGCATTTTCAAGGTGGTGAAAAGAGAGTGCATCACAAGCCACGATTCGGTCGACCCTGTACAGCTGTCATCCCTCACAATGAAGAGCATCTTGATCAACTCACGCATGTTGATCGGTGGATAACGATAAGAGGACTGTGTGCAAAGCTGAATGTCGCCTGTAATGCCTTGGAAACAGTGTTTGGGACATCTTTCTTATCGCAAAGTTTGTGCAAGATGCTTACAGAACAAAAAGCTCATTGAATGGAAATTTGTCGAGACTTGACCAATATGAAGCTGAAGGTGACAATTTTCTGAATAGTATCGTCACTGGAGATGAGATGTCGTGTAGTCACTACGAGATGGAATGGCGACATGTGAATTCTCCATCAAAGAAGAAAGTCAAGACACGGCCATCTGTAGGCAAAGTGATGTGCACGTTGTTCTGGGATAGCCAGGATGTGATTCTTTTGGATGTCCTGGAGCCTGGAGAAACTGTCAGTTCAGCACACTACAACATGACACTGACTAAGCTGAAAGCCCGAATTTCCAGAGTAAGGCCAGAGAAGAAGATCAAATTTTATGCACAACATGATAACGCCAGGCTCAGACCAGTTTTGTGACCATCCAACTCTTTGCAAAATTCGGCTGGACTGTCTTACCCCATCCAGCGTACAGTCCAGATTTAGCGTATTCAGACTTACATCTCTTAGTGCTTCTGAAAGATGAACTATATGGCGAACATTTTGAAGACTCCGATCGTGTTGTCAAAGCTGTAAGGAAGTAGTTAGCCTCAACTGGTTCCGATTTTTACAAGCGCGGCATGCAGGCTCTGGTTCATTTTTGGCAAAAGTGCATAGCGAATGGCGGTGACTATGTGGAAAAAAGACAGTCGGCAGCTGAAATATAGCTCTGTTTAGCTGTGCTGTTGAGATTGGTGTATCTCCTGTAGTTTCCATGAATAAGAATAGGAGGCATTACTTTCGGAATTACCATCGTATTTATTTCAGCACATGGCACACATTCTGTAACTCTGATTTCTGTTTTGTTCTTTTTTCGCGGTAGACTGGACACACTCCGCTCCAAACTGTATGTTTGTTGGTTCACTTAACACACACTGGTAGGGATGTGTATCCTACACCTGGCTCATGAACTGCTTCGACACAGTTCCCACAACTATCGTGACCATTACATACAAGCATACAGTGGCGAAACCTTTGGCACTTGAAAAATCACAATGGATTTCATGTGGACGATCAGATATTTAACTAACAGATTGCTGTGTGGCTGCCAGCACCCACAGCAGAGCTCACGCCTAACGCCTGGCAGTGAAACACACACAAGCGTGCGGCAATCAACGTGTTAAGGATCAGAAGCAAGCCTTCATGTGAGTGTGTAAGACTGGGGAAATGAGTGTTAAAATCACTTTCGGCGTTTTTCAATCCTTCTGTTAATTTTTTTTTATCATGTTCTACTATTCTGTAACATCTTCATCTGCCCATTCTGTTTTGAGTTCAACAAGGTCTTCATTTATTAGGTATTCACCTTGAAAGACCGCACAGCTAAAATTTATTTAGAGTTCTATGCAGTTCTGCTTCAATAGGATATTCGCTAAATTTCTTAGATTTTAATAGTTTTTTTACCTGTTCAAAAGTGTCAGTCTCCATTAACAATGTACCATTCTGAAGTCGCTTAATTGATTTTATGCATCCTGTAACACCATCAAAACCTTCTTGTACGTAGAATGCTGACACTTTGTCCAAGGTATCTTCTACCCTTTTAACAATCAGTAAAAAAAATCGAAAGGACTGTGCTCTGTTACTGAACTTGATAGGCTCCACTAGTGTCCCTCAAGCAGTTAGGGTAACTGGAGTCCACTCAGACACAGCCCTGCTTTCTTGGCAGTTTTGCCTCAACAGCTATCCATCCCATCAAAGCGCAGCACACCTTCAGATTGAGGTTTTTTCCTATGCTAGTTCATACCATCCTCACGATCCAGAATGTTAAATCAAGATCCACATTTCCTATTCCCTTCCGCAGTAGTTCTATCTTTTTCATTGTAATGCCATGTATTTGGTTTGTTTTATCATTCTATTCCATTCCTGACACTTTCCCCTTAACTCTTGTAAACGTAAAGTGTACTCCATAGTCCACATTTGACGATTACACTAAAACAATACAGTGATTGTATTTTTTAGAATGAGTGTCTCATGTACAGTGTTCCACTCTATTCATATATTTTTGTTATTACTGAGACTTTTATATGCTGAAGATAATGGTGAAGCCCAACCCTGTGCACCAAACACAGTGGTGAAAAACATTTCACTTTTTAACTACTCCCCATGAATGGACCTTGACATAGGTGGGGTGGCTTGTGTGCCTCGGCATTATAGACAGCCATACTGTGGATGAAACCACAAGGCAGGGGTATCTGTGGTTCCTGGAGAGGGGCAGCTACGTTTTCAGTAGTTACAGGGATAACAGTCTGGATGACTGACTGATTTAGCCTTGTAACATCAACCAAAATGATCTTGCTGTGATGTTACTGTGGATGGCTGAAAGCAAGGGGAAACTACAGCCGTAATTTTTTCCAAGGTCATGCAGCTCTACTGTATAGTTCAGTGATGGTACGGCCCCTTGGGTGAAATATTCCAGAAGATAAGTTGTCCCCCATTTGGATCTCTGGGTGAGGACTACTCCGGAGGATGTTATCGTCTGGAGAAATAAAACTACAGATCGGAGTGTGGAATGTTAGGTCCCTGAAATGAGCAGATAGGTTAGAAAATTTAAAAAGGGAAATGGATAGATTGAAGTTAGATACAGTGGGATTTATTGAAGTTCAGTGGCAGGAAGAACTGGTCTTCTGGTCAGGTGAATACAGGGTTATAAATACAAAATTAAATAAGGGTAATGCAGGACTGGGTTAAATAATGAATAAGAAACTACGAATGTGAGTGACCTACATAATGGTGAACATATTATTGTAGCAAACATAGGCATGAAGCCCACACCTACCACACTAGTACAAGACTATATGCCAACTACTTCCGCAGATGATGAAGAGATTGCAGATATGTATGATGAGATAAGAGAAGTTATTCAGATAGTTAAAGAACACGAAAATTTAATTCTGATGTGGGACTGAAATTCGATAATAGGGAAAGGAAGAGAAGAAAAATAGTAAGTAAATATGGACTAACGGAAATGAATGAAAGACGAAGCTGCCTGATAAAATTTGGGACGGAGTATAATTTAATCATAGCTAATACTTGGTTTAAGAACCATGAAAGAAGATTGTCTAAATGGAAGAGACCTGAAGACCCTGAGGGTTTTGACTGATTGTATAATGGCAAGACAAAGCTTTAGGAACCAGATTTTAAAAATGTAAGACATTTCCAAGGGTAGTTGTGGACTCTGACCACAATACATTGATTATTAACTGTAGATTAAGACTGAGGAAATTGTAAAAAGGTGGGAAATTAAGGAAATGGGAACTGTATAAGTTGAAAGAACCAAAGGCTTTTGAGAGTTTCACAGGGAGCATTAGCCAACAGTCGACTAGACTAGGTGAAAGGAATACAGCAGAAAACGAATGGGTAGCTTTGAGACATGAAAGAGTGAAGGTAGCAGCGGATCAAATAGGTAAAAAGACAAAGCCTAGTAAAATTCCTTGGATAACACAAGAGACATAAAATTTGATTGATGAAAGCAGCAAATACACTCCTGGAAATGGAAAAAAGAACACATTGACACCGGTGTGTCAGACCCACCATACTTGCTCCGGACACTGCAAGAGGGCTGTACAAGCAATGATCACACGCACGGCACAGCGGACACACCAGGAACCGTGGTGTTGGCCGTCGAATGGGGCTAGCTGCGCAGCATTTGTGCACCGCCGCCGTCAGTGTCAGCCAGTTTGCCGTGGATACGGAGCTCCATCGCAGTCTTTAACACTGGTAGCATGCCGCGACAGCGTGGACGTGAACCGTATGTGCAGTTGACGGACTTTGAGCGAGGGCGTATAGTGGGCATGCGGGAGGCCGGGTGGACGTACCGCCGAATTGCTCAACACGTGGGGCGTGAGGTCTGCACAGTACATCGATGTTGTCGCCAGTGGTCGGCGGAAGGTGCACGTGCCCGTCGACCTGGGACCGGACTGCAGCGACGCACGGATGCACGCCAAGACTGTAGGATCCTACGCAGTGCCGTAGGGGACCGCACCGCCACTTCCCAGCAAATTAGGGACACTGTTGCTCCTGGGGTATCGCGAGGACCATTCGCAACCGTCTCCATGAAGCTGGGCTACGGTCCCGCACACCGTTAGGCCGTCTTCCGCTCACGCCCCAACATCGTGCAGCCCGCCTCAAGTGGTGTCACGACAGGCGTGAATGGAGGGACGAATGGAGACGTGTCGTCTTCAGCGATGAGAGTCGCTTCTGCCTTGGTGCCAATGATGGTCGTATGCGTGTTTGGCGCCGTGCAGGTAAGCGCCACAATCAGGACTGCATACGACCGAGGCACACAGGGCCAACACCCGCCATCATGGTGTGGGGAGCGATCTCCTACACTGGCCGTACACCTCTGGTGATCGTTGAGGGGACACTGAATAGTGCACGGTACATCCAAACCGTCATCGAACCCATCGTTCTACCATTCCTAGACCGGCAAGGGAACTTGCTGTTCCAACAGGACAATGCACGTCCGCATGTATCCCGTGCCACCCAACGTGCTCTAAAAGGTGTAAGTCAACTACCCTGGCCAGCAAGATCTCCGGAACTGTCCCCCATTGAGCATGTTTGGGACTGGTTGAAGCGTCGTCTCACGCGGTCTGCACGTCCAGCACGAACGCTGGTCCAACTGAGGCGCCAGGTGGAAATGGCATGGCAAGCCGTTCCACAGGACTACATCCAGCATCTCTACGATCGTCTCCATGGGAGAATAGCAGCCTGCATTGCTGCGAAAGGTGGATATACACTGTACTAGTGCCGACATTGTGCATGCTCTGTTGCCTGTGCTTATGTGCCTGTGGTTCTGTCAGTGTGATCATGTGATGTATCTGACCCCAGGAATGTGTCAATAAAGTTTCCCCTTCCTGGGACAATGAATTAATGGTGTTCTTATTTCAATTTCCAGGAGTGTATAAAAATGCAGCAAATGAAACAGGCGAAAGGGGATACAAACGTTTAAGAAATCAAATTGACAGGAAGTGCAAATGGCTAAACAGGAATGTTTAGAGGACAAACGTAAGGATTTAGAAGCATTTTTCACTAGGGGAAAGACATACTGCCTGCAGGAAAATTAAAGAGGCTTTTGGGCAAAAGAGAAGTAGCTGTATGAATATTTAGAGCTTAAATAGAAATACAGTCCTAAGCAAATAAGGAAATGTTGAAAGGTGGAAGGAGTGTATAGAGAGTCTATACAAGGGAGATGAAGGCAGTATTATAGAAAGGAAAGTGAACACAGATGAAGACGAGATGGGAGATACGATACTCCAAGAACAATTTTACAGAGCTGTGAAAGAGCTAAGTCGAAACAAGGCCTCATAAGTAGACGATATTCTGTCACAACTATTGATAGCCTTGGGAGCACTGACCATGACAAAACTCTTCCATCTGATGTGCAAAATGTATGAGACAAGTGAAATACCCTCAGACTTCAAGAAGAATTCCATAGAAAGCAGTTGCTGACAATGTGAAAATTAGCGAATTACCAGTTTAATAAGTCATGGTTGCAAAATACTAAAACGAATTTTTTTACAGAAGAATGGAAAAACTGGTAGAAGCCAAACTCAGGGAAGATCAATTTCGATTCTGGAGAAATGTAAGAATGCACGAGACAACACTTACCCTACGATTTATCTTAGATGATATGTTTATAGCATTTGCATTATGGCCAACTCCACCAAACTCTTCAGGCTACCATAGGAGGAAAGCTATTCTTTGGTGAAGCAACCAGTGTCATAGTGCAATAAAAGACAGGAAAATAGAGCCACAAAGATTCAAGCACAGTCAATTGCAGAGAATCTTGAAGCTTTTATGGCTAGTGATGTTAACATCCCATCACAGAGTTAAAAAGAGTGTGAAGTGACCATAGTAGAAGTTCCTGACGTCCATTAACTGCTCAAAATCCACAACTGTAGTATGGGAATTAGTATGCAAGAGCTCTGGGGAAATGTAGTCATATTTATTGGCTGACATATGGGACAATGAGTCATGGAAGTCACACCAGTGGACGTAACCCAGACCATGGTATGATTATTTCATGACATAGCATTGTCAGTAACTCCATTTCCCTATTTCCAGACCTATTGAGAAGCTAGGGAGAGGGAACAAAATAATTTCAACTTCAAAAATGAAGTGGCCTCTAAGCCACCCTTACCAACGTAGGAATTATAAACAGCACCACTGCAGCTCATGATGCCACTGTTGGGCTAGACTGCAACACCTCGATTCTGAATCTAAAGCAATTCTCCTTGAATTTTAATAAGATATGGAGTGATTGTTGATATCTGGACACTTGAAGGAAATCAATTACGATTTAACTTCTTAGTCCGGTGAAGGACTGAAACACCCTAGCAGATACCATAATGTCACTCTTCACAGCTGCATAGGAAAGACGTTAGAGTGGATGATCAATCAATTCCTGCGTTACATGGATTTTAGAATGAAGGAACTTTGGAATTTGCTTCCAGTGTGGGTGCAAAAGATATCTTTCTGCTACTACTGGAGGCAGCCATACAGGGGTCATTCCTACCTAAGCACCATATAATATCAATCTTATTCAACAGTGGAAAGACAACTGACGCTATGTGGAGACAAAATAACATCTGTCAGTTACACAAATGGGGATCCCGTGATCATCTCCCTACTTCTCTGTGATCCTTCAATGTCATTTTCATTATAAAATCAGGAACACTGTCTCTCATTAATTTTCCCAAGTTAGTGACATCCCTCATGGAGAGCATTTTAGAATAACTTTCTACACAACTGTGATAAAAATGATGTCATCAGCTGTGATGAGTCCTTATTTGACGATGACTTTTCCACTTTTTGCTCCACTTCTAGTCCCATGTTATCCTCTTGTCAGCTAGCACTGGCATTTGTGAAGCTAGAATAATGGTCTGCTGCCACAGTTTTACATTTGTGCACTGAAAAATGCTCCCTGTATTGATTTTAATTATGGTAATTTGCTTTTTTATTCACCTGCATCAACATTATTACTCTGCAATTCTCTGTTAAGTGCTTGGCAAAGGATTCATCGAAAACACCTTCAAGCTACACTCCTGGAAATGGAAAAAAGAACACATTGACACCGGTGTGTCAGACCCACCATACTTGCTCCGGACACTGCGAGAGGGCTGTACAAGCAATGATCACACGCACGGCACAGCAGACAAACCAGAAACCGTGGTGTTGGCCGTCGAATGGCGCTAGCTGCGCAGCATTTGTGCACCGCCACCGTCTGTGTCAGCCAGTTTGCCGTGGCGTACGGAGCTCCATCGCAGTCTTTAACACTGGTAGCATGCCGCGACAGCGTGGACGTGAACCGTATGTGCAGTTGACGGACTTTGAGCGAGGGCGTATAGTGGGCATGCGGGAGGCCAGGTGGACGTACCGCCGAATTGCTCAACACGTGGGGCGTGAGGTCTCCACAGTACATCGATGTTGTCGCCAGTGGTCAGGGGAAGGTGCACGTGCCCGTCGACCTGGGACCGGACCGCAGCGACGCACGGATGCACGCCAAGACCGTAGGATCTTACGCAGTGCCGTAGGGGGCCGCACCGCCACTTCCCAGCAAATTAGGGACACTGTTGCTCCTGGGGTATCGGCGAGGATCATTCGCAACCGTCTCCATGAAGCTGGGCTACGGTCCCGCACACCGTTAGGCCGTCTTCCGCTCACGCCCCAACATCGTGCAGCCCGCCTCAAGTGGTGTCGCGACAGGCGTGAATGGAGGGACGAATGGAGACGTGTCGTCTTCAGCGATGAGAGTCGCTTCTGCCTTGGTGCCAATGATGGTCGTATGCGTGTTTGGCGCCGTGCAGGTAAGCGCCACAATCAGGACTGCATACGACCGAGGCACACAGGGCCAACACCCGCCATCATGGTGTGGGGAGCGATCTCCTACACTGGCCGTACACCTCTGGTGATCGTTGAGGGGACACTGAATAGTGCACGGTACATCCAAACCGTCATCGAACCCATCGTTCTACCATTCCTAGACCGGCAAGGGAACTTGCTGTTCCAACAGGACAATGCACGTTCGCATGTATCCCGTGCCACCCAACGTGCTCTAAAAGGTGTAAGTCAACTACCCTGGCCAGCAAGATCTCCGGATCTGTCCCCCATTGTGCATGTTTGGGACTGGTTGAAGCGTCGTCTCACGCGGTCTGCACGTCCAGCACGAACGCTGGTCCAACTGAGGCGCCAGGTGGAAATGGCTTGGCGAGCCGTTCCACAGGACTACATCCAGCATCTCTACGATCGTCTCCATGGGAGAATAGCAGCCTGCATTGCTGCGAAAGGTGGATATACACTGTACTAGTGCCGACATTGTGCATGCTCTGTTGCCTATGTCTATGTGCCTGTGGTTCTGTCAGTGTGATCATGTGATGTATCTGACCCCAGGAATGTGTCAATAAAGTTTCCCCTTCCTGGGACAATGAATTCACGGTGTTCTTATTTCAATTTCCAGGAGTGTATTTCTCTGACGTTCCACTCTCGAACACCATGTGTTAAAAATGAACATGAATCTTTCTGTGTGAGCTCTGCTTTCTCATATTTTATTATGATAATGAACGGCTCAATGAGAAATCAACTATCCCTTAATCAATTTCAGAATTAAACTTATGATTGAAAAGGCTTAAATGTTTCTTTAGGGCAAGAAGACCCTGTAGAGCATGATATTTTATTTATATATACACACACATCACAAAAGGTTTTGCATCACCTCGGTTTCAAGAGTTCTAAAACCTGCACAGAAAATTGTAATAGATATCAACATAAACATCATTTCCGCCATTCTTATTGCTCATGAAAACCACACATTGCATGTTGTACCGCCATACAGCGAGACCTTCAGAGGTGGTGGTCCAGACTGCTGTACACACCGGTACCTCTAATACCCAGTAGCACGTCCTCTTGCTGATGCATGCCTGCATTCGTCATGGCATACTATCCACAAGCTCATCAAGGCATTGTTGGTCCAAATTGTCCCACTCCTCAACAGCAATTCGTTGTAGATCCGTCAGAGTGGTTGTGGGTCACGTTGTCCATTAACAGCCCTTTTGGATGTATCCCAGCCATATTCGATAGGGTTCATGTCTGGAGAACATGCTGGCCACTGTAGTGGAGAGATGTCGTTATCCTGAAGGAAGTCATTCACATTATGTGTACAATGGGGGCGCGGATTGACGTCCATGACAATGAATATTTCGCCAATACGCTGCCGATATGGTTGCACTGTCGGTCAGAGGATTGCATTCACATATCGTACAGCCATTATGGCGCGTTCAATGACAACCAGCGGCTTACATCGGCCCTGCATAATGCCACCCCAAAACAGCAGGCAACCTCCACATTTCTGCGCTTGCTGGACAGTGTGTCCAAGGCGTTCAAACAGACCATGTTGCCTCCAAACACGTCCCTGACGATTGTCTGGTTGAAGGCATATGTGACACTCATCAGTGAAGAGAACGCGATGCCAATCCTGAGCAGTGTATTCCGCATGTTGTTGGGCCTACCTGTACCACACTGCATGGTGCCATGGTTGCAGAGATGAATGTCTCCATGAATGTAGGGAGTGAAGTTGCGCATCATGCAGCCTATTGCACACACTTTGAGTCGTAACATGATGTCCTGTCGCTGCACGAAAAGCATTATTCAACATGGTGGCATTGCTGTCAGGGTTCCTCCGAGCCATAATCCGTAGGTAGCGGTCATCCACTGCAGTAGTAGCCCTTGGGCGGCCTGAACGAGGCATGTCATTAACAGTTTCTGTCTCTCTGTATCACCTCCATGTCCGAACAACACTACTTTGGTTCACTCCGAGATGCCTGGACACTTCCCTTGTTGAGAGCCCTTCCTGGCACAAAGTAACAATGCGGACGCGATCGAACCGCGGGATTGACCGTCGAAACGCGGGATTGACCGTCTAGGCATGGTTGAACTACATACAACACAAGCCGTGTACCACCTTCATGGTGGACTGAGTGGAACTGATCAGCTGTCGTACCCCCTCCGTTTAAAAGGCGCTGCTCATGCATGATTGTTTACATCTTTGGGTTGGTTTAGTGACATGTCTCAACAGTCAAAGGGACTGTGTCTGTGATACAATATCCACAGTCAACGCCTATCTTCAGGAGTTCTGGGAACCGGGGTGAGGCAAAACTTTTCTTGATGTGTGTTATTTTTAGTTGATCTTCGTATATTTAACGATGATATTTTGTTGGTGTGATATGAAGAGTAATTAGGCTCTGCATTATTAAATCATGAATTTGTGTTTATCATGATGTATAATTTATGATAATAAGATTAAGTTATGTTGGCGATAACAGTATAAATGTTTTCAAGAGTTCATTTGAGCATAGCAGATTGTGTGCAGGAGCTATATATAGGTAACAAATTGCTATTTTAATTGGGTTGGAGTTCAATAAAATGTTTGTTTGATTAAATAGAATGAAAACAGTAGAAAACATAGTAAACAGAGAAAAGCAAATGAATGGTGGTACTTGAGCGATCTGGATTAAAAATTCCCCATCATAAGTAGATGATTTACCATTTTTCTGCTTAAAGGACCATTGCTTACTCTCATTTATGTGATGTTCCATGTGTACTAAACTTTTAGTTACTTTAGACTCACCCTCTATTGTTATATTTCGACTAATTCCTTAGATTATTTTAATACTTAATGAATATATTACCTGGACTTCTTTCAATTACAATTGGTAGACATTAGTGGTTTCCTCCACAAATATCTGAGCATTAACCAAAGAATAATACAGGTAGGGTTAGTATAAATGTTCCCTTGTTTAATCGTCAAATTGTGTCGACAATCTTAACTCGTAGAGCAGATACTGGCCTGATTGTTAGACACCTGATGTTCTAGTTAGACCTTGAACATCTGTATTTAGAAGTTTAACTATTCCACTGTCTACAGCTAATAGACGAAGTCCATCAGATCTAGATCTATTTCTGGTGTTATGTAAGCATCAAGCTGAGCATCTACACAATCTGAATATTCATAACTTCAACTACTTTGTTATCCAATCATTTTAACCACACTGGATAGCACAGTGGTTGACACTGGACTCGCATCTGGGAGGAAAACAGTTCCGGCGATCCTGATTTAGGTTTTGTGTCCTTTCGGTAAATCAATTACGGTAAATGCTGAGATGACTTCTTCAAAAAATGCTGTGCATTCCTTGTCCATCCTTCTCTAAACTGAGCTTGGGCTCCATCTATAACGACCTTGTTATTGACAGGGCATTAAACACCAATCTCCTCCTCCCTCCAATTACTTTAATTGTAATTACTGCTTATACTGGTTCATAAAAAATATAGTACTTGTGGTGAATAAAAAGCAAACAAATTAAGGGCATAGCAAGTAAAGCTATTCAAATATTTTCAGTTAAATGTTCATGAAGTATATTACGATTTGTATAGGCAATAAATAATTGATATATAACTAAGAGTATAGGCTACATTTACTGTAACTTGTAATAGCATAACAGCAGTATGGTCATGGAAAAATGGTAATTGCTCCATTGACGGTGAAGCCATGTCCTGTAATTCATTCAGTTGATGTACTTACGTTACCTCTGAATATAACTGCTCAGTTAATAATTGTCTTTCTCAAATGTTTCAATAAATAAGATAAATCTGACAATTGAGATTGTAGATGTGATACTTGAGAGTACAATTCATGATGTACGTGCAGCTGGATAATCAGAATATCGTTGTGCTACATGTGCTATTCCTAGGAATAACTAGGAGTGAAGAAATTAAGATTTACTCCAATAAATATAACAGAAAATTGAAATTTTAGTCATGTATTATTTATAGTTAATCCTATAGAGAAAGAGTGTCATTGAGTGACACCTCCTGTAATTATAAATACTAATTCTACAGGTAATACATACTGGAGGTGAGCTAGAACATAATAAGTGTCATGCAGGACAACATCAAGAGATGTACCTGCTAATACTAATCCTGTTAGTCCTCAGATTTTTTATAATGAAATAAATCTCAGAGCTCATAATAACTGGGACAGGGTGTAAACGTGAACTTCGTTCCATATAATGTTGCAAAACTGTGAATACCTTAAACGTTAGTGGTTCTGCAATAATTATTGTTGCTGACGTGAAACATGCATGTGTATCAACCTCCAGTTCTACTGCAAGAATATGGTGTACTCATGTAAAGATCCTATTAATCAAGATAATAACATGGTATAAATTATACCTGCTGTTCCACATAATTCAATTTTTCCACATTCTTTACATATAATGTATGAAATAATAGTAAATCTGGCTAAAATTAAAATATAGGTTTTGTGGAAGACCAAAGAATCGAAATAAGTGTTGATGTAGAATAGGAACAGCTCCTCCTGCAGGATCAAAGAGTGAGGTATTTAGTATTTGGTCTGTTAAAAACATAGTAATAGTAACTGCTAGACGTGGATGTGATAAAAGGATAATGTGTTGTAATGGCAACTGATCATAAAATAGTGGTATTTTATATGAAGTTATTCTTTCTGATCATATATTAATTGCTGCTGTAATAAAATGTGATTATGAAACAGCTGATAAGAGTAATGAGAAAATGGACAGCTCTACTGCAATTCAACCATTGGCAACACCTCCTGCTGGTGGTGGATAAGTTTTCCATCTTGCACCAGGATTATTATCTACTATAGAAGATGATAGAAGAATGGTCAGTGATGGAGGTAATAGTCAGAACCCTAAGCATTTATTCCAGGGAATGATACATCATATTGTCCAATTATTAACAGCACAAGTCAGTTATCAAATCCACCAATCACAAGAAACATAACTGCAAAGTAAATTGTTATGAATGCGTGTACTTTAGAGATGATATTATAAATGTGGCCATCACTAACAATTGATAAGGGGTTATGCTAAATCAGTGTGAACAGATGTTCTTATTAATGTTCATTTGATTCTGGCTAATGCTGCTAAGACAAAGTATAAAGTATCAATGTTCTTGTGGTTAGATGAGAGTAATGATTATTGCAGTAAGATGGTTAAAAGTATGCATGTAAATAAATGTAACCTGCTTGTGACAAATTTTCTCTCTTACCAGAAGGTCGGCCATATTTTTAATTATGATTCTAGGGTGCTATTCCAGAAATGTAAAAGGTTAACTAAGGCTTAGAAGAATATTCTTTTAATTACAAGTTTGAAAGGTATTAGTTTATTTTACTTACATGCTTAGTAAAATTAAATTATAGCTCATGTAGATATTAATCTTGTTGATAAAATTATAATATTTGCAAGTAGTGTAATCTTGAAACTTATCTTTTATCGATCACAAATTTTCTTTGATGTATGTAAGCAGGACTGAGAAGCTGATTTGTATATACTAGTATAGTGTAATAGCTGTTAACATTACCATAACTGTTATTAAAGTTGTTTTCTGTAAGTGATGATATAAAAATTCATTTTGACAAGAATCCAAGAAAAGATGGTAACTCACCAAGTGATAATAGTGACAAAAACATTACAAATTTAATTTTTGTTTTTATCTTTCTTGCTCAGTATATGTGATTTATACAGATCATGTATATTTGCTTGAACAACAATACTACAACAAGTCATTATAATGAATAATCAATAAATCAATGTTCTCAATGTTTTCTAACAGTTAGTGATGTAGTTGTTCGTCCTGAGAGTCTAATTGACTCCAGTAATAGTTCTTAAGGTATTGATAATAAAAATAATTATTCTTAATTGGATAAAATATGATAAAATCACTATAGGAGCAATGTTTTTGGCTTGTTATTAGTGGTAATCAATTAGTTCAACTTCATACTTCCACAGCTTTTGGAAATGGATTCACTTTAATCATCAATAACTATCATCCAGTTATTACTTATGGAACAAATTCTCTTTCTCATCCTATTGGGTATTTAATTTGAGTCAATGAAACTGAAAAGTAGGATATTGCTGATGCCCATTCTTCAACAACATAATATTATATTTTTATTGCTTATTAATGGGGGAATACATAAAGCAAATTCACATAAGGCCTTTTTAAGACTCTAAACTAGGAATATGATGAGATGGACACGATTGTCTTTATCACTAGTTCTCATATGAAGCTTTGTAGAGTTTTTTGTCATTAAATATATGACGGATGCCTCTATAACTGGGGTGTGAACCGATTGGATTAAATGCCTCATCTTTTTATAAAATTACATTAAGGTGTATAGTGTCAATGACTTTTAGGTGTTGAAGACTGTAGCTTAACTCCATCTTTCATATAACTAATGGAGGTAAAATTTATTTTCTTTATTAACTCCACCAAGGAACCACTTTAGTCATACATACACACACACACACACACACACACACACACACACACACACACACACACACACACACACAAATGCAATTATATATATTCTGCTCTTAGTCAATTTAATTTTTGTGTTTAGGTTGCTAAAAATTTTCATTTTTGCTTTTTTAATATAAATAACTTTATTGAAGAAATTATATTTAACTATGCACATTGTTATGTGTTTTACTTACTTAATATTTATTTTTTACTTTGACTAATATGCTTCTCAAAATTTATAGCTACCTACTTTTTTGGGGAAAAAATTATTCTATAATAAAATATTTGTACTAATGAAATTAAGTCATTTACATTATTCAATTATTTAATTAATATTATTTGAACTTTACAATGTATGTTTATTCCTCTTATAATCACATAATTATACTATTACTAGTATTAAATATTTCAATATAAAAATATGTAATTTATGATATATTGCATTTAATTGCACATTGTGAACCATTGTACTAAAGTATGGTAGTGGTAAAATCAACTTAAATAGATTATATAAACTTTCTTTATTAATAATACTAAAGAAATATAAAATAATAAAGATATGAATATATTATGTTCATCAGAAAACAAATTCAATATTTATTTTTATTTCTGTATAGCAGAAATCTACTTTTTTATTTCAGTTTCTTAATTTCTTTCTGTTTTTTAATATTTGTATGACTGTGTGAAATAATTACTTAAATTAAACCTATAAAATTTAATTAATTACTGAAAAGTTTTACTGTTGCTTCTTCATCCACTTTTGTTTGCACTGAATGCAAATTTTATTAGTTTTGTTGCTTTCTTTTTGCAATAATTTGAATTATTTATCAAGAGTTCTTGAAGCCAACAACTAATTTAGGATCGTTATAATTCATGCGAGCAGCTGTGGCTGTATGACAGATACAAGTGAATAGTTGTGGTTAAAGCAGTTAATTATAATTTTATAATTTTTTATAAATTTTTAAGTCTCATATTAAAAAATAATAAACTAGGTTTACATACTCTATTATTTTAAATGGTAACTATACCAGTGTACTATTTGTTGAAGATTTAAACCCAAAGGACTGAGCTGTATCTCATTCCATTCCGAGGCACCTACCCCTTAATTAGTGATACATGTTTGACAATACCTAATTTATTGGTTTGTGTATCTATGTTATCAGAGAAACATTTTAGAGTTATAATTCCCTTGTTTATGATCATAAAAAACTCCAGGTCAAGTTGCTACAAGTAATTAAGGGGAAATGGGTTACAATAGATTTTTGTTTATAAAGGTGTTGACACTGAAAATTTATATGTGTATGTCGATTTGATAGTAATCTGATATATTCAGTTATACTGACACAGGCTGTGAGGTGTTCACACAAAGCCCATCACTCTCATTGCTGATTAAACCTATCTAAAAATTTTAATTAAGTAGTTTTTGTTTAGGTAAGTTGTAACATAACAGATGTAATGATTAGTGTATCTAGGCTGAAGTTACAGATATAACTTCCTAGTAGAAAAATTCACTTGCATAGTAAATTTTTTCTTTGCAAATCAGGATATCTTCATTATTAACTATATAACATTAATTTTTTATTTATTTTGTAATAGAACTGATAGTTTCAAATTCATTTCCTTACTATGTTTTGATTAATAGATTTTCTATTTTTTTAGATTTATGGTACTGTTGTTGGATTATAAACGATTAAGCTAAAGTTACCAAAGTAAATTTTATTTATTGTACTTTTGTATCAAGGTTTACCATAGTTGTAGTATTTATTTACATATATCGATTTAGTCATTTACTATACATTTTGTAATTTTTGATCATAATTATTATTGAGTTACTTGCAGAAATGTAATTTTATTGTTCGTAAGATATTTCTTAAAAAATAATTTATTCCTCCATGGTTTATCTCCCTTTAGTTCATTTTTAGATGTAATTATTAACATTTTTATTCTTTGTTGGGTAAGTTTTAAGGGTAGTACCATAAAATTTGTTTGGTTATAAATACAATAGAAGGCATTTAGTCTTTTCATTTATTGCTGGACTGAATATTTGAACAAAAAATTAACTCAGTCATAATTAATTTTAGCGATGGTGATATTGTTCTTTAGAATGGCAAGACCCTATTCAGCTTGCTCGTTCGATATTTAATGATAATATTTTGTTCAGGTGGTATGAAGTGTAATTAAGCTCTTCTTTGTTAAAACATAATTTGTGTTTATCATGAACCATAATTTATCAGCATAAAATGAAATTACCTTAGGAATAACACTGTTATTGTTTTCAAGAGCTCATTTCAGCAAAGCAGACCGCGACTTTGATGATAGATTAAGAAAGTTTTTGGGTGCAGAGCGCAGTAATTATGTCTGTGTGACCTTCAAATTCTTACATGATGTCAGTTCAGACTGGCATGAGCCAAGTCACTTTCTGACCTTTTTTATCCTTAGTAGTATTTAACGACTAGATGGATACTATATTTGTTATATTATTGATTAAAATAAGTAACTATCTTTCTGTCACCTTCACGTATTCAATTTAAAATCTATGTAAGTACGTTTTTTCCATGAATAATAATGATACTCATTTAGAATTTCCTTCCTTCAGTTATCCATTTTTAATTAGTGTAGGTCTTTTTAATCGTACTAGAATGAAAGCTTATGTTATATTCAAATACAAAAATTTTGAGATAGGTTTTGTTGGTAGTCCTCAGAATTTTAGTGATCCAACTACGCTGGTTCATAAGCTCTTTTAGGCTATTTCCATTATTAGACTAACATATGGTATTTTATGTTTGTTATTTTGTGCTACATTGCTGGTTTGTCATCAAATTAGAATTCATTTTATTTCATTGTTAGCATTCTGTTGTTCAGTCTATTTCATATGAAGTTGGATTAATTTTTACTTTATTCTCTTTAATTATTTTAACTGATCATTTTGATTTTATAATTCATTAATTGTATTGTTGATATATTATTATTTCCTTTCCTGTAGCTTTATCTTAATTCGCTTTCATCATCATCAGTTATCTGCTATATAAGCAGGTCCTTTGCCTCCTCATTTTCTGCCATCCATTGCATCCTTCTTAAGGCTGCTGCATGTTGTACCATCCATCATGTCATCCAGTATCTGGCTTCCAGCCTCTCTCTGTCTTTCTTCCTTATATTCCACGTTTCAGTGCCATATAGAAGAACACTCCATACAAGACATTTTATGAGTCTCTTCCTGAGTTCTCTGTCGAGACCGCTGCAGAAAATTCTCCTTTTCTTATAAAACGCCTCTTTTGCGGTTGCTATCCTTGTTTTAATTTCTGTGGTGCACTTCCAGTCAGTGTCTATCCTGCATCTAAGATACTTAAAATTTTGCACCTGTTCTAGTATTTCTCCATTTAGCATAACTTTTATTTCCTTATTTGCTTCTAGTGCCAATTCTTTTGTTTTATTTGTGTTAGTTTTCATTCCATATTTTTTCCGTTAGTTTCAATGGTCTCCACCAAATCCTGTAATTCTTTTCCCGCTGTGGCTAGAAGGACCATGTCATCAGCAAACCTCATACAGCCTACTCTTCTTCCTCCAATTTCTACGTCTTTGTCATCAAATGAGCATTGGTCAATCATATTTTCCAAGTAGAGGTTGAAAAGAGTAGGTGATAGACAGCATCCTTGTCCTACTCCTTTTCCTAGTCCAATCTAGTTTGCACTTCCTCCTCTCACTTTAACCTAAACTTTTTGATTAAGATATAATGAGCTTACAAGCCTTTTGGTTTTCCAGTCCACTCTCTTTTCCCTCATTATAGTCGCCAGATTGTCCCAAACGACATTGTCAAATGCCTTTTCTATATCGTTGAAGCACATATATAGGTCTCTTCCTTTTTCAATAAACCTTTCTCCCAAGATTCGTAGGAGTCCTATTGCATCTCTGGTGCCCGTATTCCGTCTAAAGCTAAACTGCTCTTCGCCAAGATTCTCCTCCATTACTTTTTCAAGTCTTTTATTAGTTATTCTTAACATCACTTTGGCTGCATATGAAATGCGACTGATTGTCCTGTGCTCACTGCATTTTTTGGTTCCTTGTTTTTTTCGGTAATGGAATCATTACTGTTGTCAGAAAGTCCTCAGGCCATTCACAACTGTCATATATTTCATTACATAATCTCAATATTTCTCTTATTCCATCTTGGTTCAAGCATTTTAATATTTCTCTCGGTATCCTATCTGTACCTACCTCTTTGCCATTTTTCATTGCAGCTATGGCAGACTTTACTTTTTCCATTATGATGGTTGGTCCTATCTCATCATCACTTACGCTGTTGTGTGATTCAAGTTCCAGAGTTTCTGGTTTGCTATATGTCTTATAGCTCTTTTAGATATTCTTCCCACCTCTGGGGGACATCATCACAATCTTTGTACACTACCTCTTTGTCTTTACTCAAAATTTCCATAGTAGCACTTCCTGCTCTGTTTTGTTCACATGTCATAGTCTTTAATCTGTTGTACAGTAAGTTGTATCTTCCCTTCCTGTGCAGTTCTTCAATTTCATCACATTCCTCTTTTAGGCATTTTTTCCTAGCCTGCTCTGTTTCTCTTCGCAGTTCATTATTTAACCATCGCTATGTGTTTCTTGCATCTTCAGTGCTCTTGTTTTTCAATCTTCTTCTCTCCTCCATCTTGGAAATCATTTCTTGTATGACCAATGGTTTTTTTACCTTTTCCCTTTTACATATCGTATATTTTGGCTGTCCTGCTTTAATGATTCCTTCTCTCAGGATATTCGAGTACTCGTTGGCATTATCAGGTGGTTCTTTGTCTCATAATGTGTTTAGAGACTCCAAAGACAGCATTTCTGTAATTAGTTCTTTGTTGGATCTTATCTTTTCCAGATCCCACTTCTTCACCATGGTCGCCTTCTTCAGTTTTTTCATTCTTATTTCTATTTCTGCCATAAGTAAGTTGTGGTCACTATTAATATCTGCACCTGGTAATGTGTACACCTACTTGATTCCATTTCTGTATCTTTCTTCTGGCAGTATAAAATCGATTTGGTTTCTGTATTTATTCCCTGGTGATTTCCGAGTGTAGAGCCTCTTATTGTGGTTCTTGACCCATGTGTTTGCCGCTATCAGCTCCCTTTCCCTGCAGAAGTCAATTAGCCATTCACATATATCATTTCTCTCTCCAAGACCATGACTGCCTATTATATTTCCCTCTTTCCCTTTTCCCCAATGGCGTTCCAGTTTCCCATTACTATTTTGCAGCATTTTTTATTTTCGGCCATTATTCTCTCTATTACACTGTATATTTCCTCTACAATTTGGTCATAATATTCTGAAGTTGGCATATACACCTGGAAAACCAGTAAATCTTTTTGTGCTCCTTTCAGCCTTATACCAATAACTCGGTCATTTGCATAGTCTACATGTTCCACACATTTAGCCAATTCCTTTGTCATAATCATTCCTACTCCATTCATTCCTTTTACTTCTACTCCTGAGTAGTACAACACATATTCATCTGACTGCAACTCTCCATGTTCATTCCATCATACCTCAGCAACTCCTACGAGGTCCATATGATCCTTTTCCATCTCTCTTTTAAGGTTTTTAGTTTTCCTGCTTGTAGTAGAATTCTAACATTCCAAGTACCAATTCTCGTTTTGATGTTTTGCCTCCTTTCAAGTCGTCCCCGCTCCGGGAGATCTGAATGGGGGACTATTTTGCCTTCGGACACTGTTTTAACATGGGAGGAAGGCATTTTTGTGCATAAAATGGAGGCTGAATTATGCAGAGAAGATAATCTGCGGTGGTATTCCGTTGCCTTCCGCAGTTCTGGAGGCCGCCACTAAAATGGGACACAGACGCCTTTTGCAGCCGCCCGCTCTGGGTCAGACACTGTATGAGAAGTATAGGTTGGAAAATTAAAGACTCCTAGCCCTCGAAACCTAATAGCGTCAGGGTTGGAAATGAATAAGAACTGGCCGATGGTGGCCAGATAGGAAAGATAAAAGTAAGGAGCCTGGCATAAGTAAGTGGAAGCAATTCCAGGACTCAGCTCGGGGCCCCGTGATCGCCAGCCATGTAATCACTGGGGGTGACTCCCTGAGGAGAATTTGCTTTATATCTAGCTAAAATTGATCGCACTTTTCTGAAGGAGAAATTAAATTGGTTTCAGGATTGAATGTGAAGCATAGCGCTGCTGCGTTTACTGAGCACAGTATACCAGGAATATTGCTATAATTATAATATTGGCTTTAATTTTGAGGGAGTTGCTTCTTTCCTTTTAGAGTTTTTATGAAGACTGCTGTTAGATCTTTCATATTTATTGGAGTTCAAGAACCTTTACCTCAACTTAGTTATTTTAAATAATCTGTAAACTTTTGAAGTGTTTTTTTTACTTTAACCTTAATTTTTTAATGTTCATTATTGTTTTAAACACTTTATTTATATCATTTATTTAGTGGTTTTTTAAAGATATGACAAGGAAGTAGAAGAGTTAAATTTCTAGTCTCACATTTTTGACACATGTTTTTCCTAAGCTAATTAACTTATTTATTCTTTATTTCTTAAATTATTTGTTTGTGCATATACTAAATGAATATTATTACAAAGTAGGTACAATAAACGGTTGCTAAGGTTCGTTCTGTTGTTCTGTTCTCCAGCAAGTCATTTTCATTTATTGATGATACATCAATTACTATAGAATAAAAACTAATATTTGATTAATAGGAGAAAACTGAGTACAGCAAAATCATGTTTTGTTGCAAAATTGTAAAATTACTAGAACTGGTATAGATATGAATCAAGCAGTAATACCTCCCAACATATTCGGAATTGATTGTAAAACTACATAGGCGAATAAGAAGTTCACTTTTGGTTTAATATGTACTGTTGATACAAGAGGATGTGCTGGCAGGAAGTTATCCCAATTTTCTAGGAGGAATGGATTCGTTAAGCTAATAATTAATGGTATTATTAATACAAATACACAGTATAGGTCGAATGGATATTTGAAATGTTGTAGATGTTTTGGTCTTCAGTTCAGAGACTGGTTTGATGCAGCTCTCCATGCTGCTCTATCGTTTGCAAGCCTTTTCATCTCCAGTGTATTCATTTCTTGGTCTCCCTCTACGATTTTTACCATCCACACTGCCCTCCAACACTAAATTGGTGATCCCTTGATGCCTCAAAACATGTCCTACCAACCGACCCCTTCTTCTACTCAAGGTGTGCCACAAATTTCTCTTCTACCTAATTCAATTCAGTACCTCCTCATTAGTTATGTGATCTACCCATCTAATCTTCAGTATTCTTCTGTAGCACCACATTACGAAAGCTTCTATTCTCTTCTTGTCCAAACTATTTATTGCCCATCTTTCACTTCCATACATGGCTACACTTCATACAAATACTTTCAGACACGACTTCCTGACACGTAAATCTATACTCGATGTTAACAAATTTCTCTTCTTCAGAAATTCTTTCCTTGCCATTGCCAGTCTACATTTTATATCTTCTCTACTTCGACCATCATCAGTTATTATGTTCCCCAAATAGCAAACTCATTTACTACTTTAAGCATCTCATTTCCTAATCTAATACCCTCAGCATCACCCTATTTAATTTGACTACATTCCATTATCCTCGTTTTGTTTTTATTGATGTTCATCTTATATCCTCCTTTCAAGACACTGTCCATTCCGTTCAGCTGTGCTTCCAGGTCCTTTTCTGTCTCTGACAGAATTACAATGTCATAGGTGAACCTCAGATATTTTATTTCTTCTCCATGGATTTTAATTCCTACTTTATTTTTGTTTTGTTTCCATTACTGCTTGCTCAATATACAGATTGAATAACATTGGGATAGGCTACAACCGTGTCTCACTCCTTTCCCAACCATTCTTTCTCTTTCATGCCCCTCGAATCTTATAACTGCCATCTGGTTTCTGTTCAAATTGTAAAAGCCTTTCGCTCCCTGTATTTTACCCCTGCCATCTTCAGAATCTGAAAGAGAATATTCCAGTCACCATTGTCAAACGCTTTCTCTAAGTCCACAAATGCTAGAAATGTAGGTTTGCCTTTCCTTAATCTAGTTTCTGAGATAAGTCATCAGGTCAGTATTTCCTCACGTATTACAACATTTCTAAGGAATCCAAACTGATTTTCCCCGAGGTCAGCTTCTACCACTTTTCCCATTTGTCTGTAAAGAACTTGTGTTAGTATTTTGCAGCCATGGCTTATTAAACTGATAGTTCGGTAATATTCACATCTGTCAACATCTGCTTTCTATGAGATTGGAATTATTATATTCTTCTTGAAGTCTGAGGGTATTTCGCCTGTCTCATACGTCTTTCTCACCAGATTATATATCTATCTGAACCCTTCGAGTATCTCCAGGCCTCTTCCAGGTATACAACCTTCTTTTATTATTCTTGAACCAAGTGTTAGCTTTGGTTAAATTATGCCCTGCACAAAATTCTACCAGGCGTCTTCCTGTTTCATTTCTTACCCCATTCGATATTCACCTACTACGTTTCCATCTCTTCCTTTTCCCACTATCGAATTCCAGTCACCCATGACTATTAAATTTTCCTCTATCTTCACTGTCTGAATAATTTCTTTTATCTCATCATACATTTCATTAATTTCTTTGTCATCTGTGGAGCTAGCTGGCATATTAACTTGTATTACTGTAGTACGCGTGGGCTTTGTGTCTGTCTTGGCTAGTGCAATGCATTCACTCACCTGTGTGTGGTAACCTACCTGCACTCCTATTTTTGTTATTCATTATTATACCTACTCCTGCGTTACCCCTATTTGATTTTGTATTTATAACCCTGTATTGACCTGACCAAAAGTCTTGTTCCTCCTGCCACCGAAATTCACTAATTCTCACTATATCTAACTTTAGCCTATCCATTTCCCTTTTTAAATTTTCTAACCTACCTGACCGATTAAGTGTTCTGACATTTCACCCTCCAATTCGTAGAACGCCAGTTTTCTTTCTCCTTATAACAACATCCTCCTAAGTAGCCCCTGCCTGGAGATCTGAATAGGGGACTATTTTACCTCTGGAATATTTTACCGAAGAGGACGCCATCATCATTTAACCATACAGCAAAGCTGTATGCCCTTGGAAAAATTACGCTGTAATTTCCCCTTGCTTTCAGCCGTTCGCAGTACCAGCACAGCAAGGCCATATTGGTTAGTCTTAGAAGGCCATATCAGTCAATCAACCAGACTGTTGCCTCTGCAACACATTTCTCTGAACTATTAACAGATACCCCTCCGTTGTGGATGCATCTATGGTATGGCTATCTGTATCGCCGAGGCACTCAAGCCTCCCCATCAACGGCTAGGTCCATGATTCATGGAGGGATATTTGAAATATCTCCATTTAATACTAAAAGACTATTTAATCCTATTTTGTGTAGAGAAAACAAGTGGGTTGCAATTATAGCTACAAAAATAAATGGTAGCATAAAATGAATGTAAAAAAACTTAATGTTGTACTGTTCACAGAAAATCGTACCCTCCCCCAGTCACTCATCAAAAGGGATATGTCCCTAAGTATGGAATTGTTAATAAATATTGTAATTACTGCTGCCACTCATACTAATATTGACCTCAAGGTAAAAGTTACCCTGTGAGTCTAGTTGTCATTTAAATGCAGTTTCTGTAGTAAAAATAGAACTATTCTGTATGTAAATTCAACAATAAATTCTTCAACTTACATGAAAACAAATACAGATAGGAAACATAGAAGATATATAGAAGATTCATTTGCATATATATTTGGATAATGCAACCATTACTTACATCTCAATCAATTTCAGCTACACTTCTAAATACTGTTTCAATATTTGAGGTGTAGTGTATAGCTAAAAATTATCCAGTTACAAATTGAAATACTAAACAAACTTCTAGAAATGATACAAAATATGATTACAGATAAATGCTTATTGGTGCTGGTAAGTCAATTAAAGAGTAATTAATATTTTAATTGAGGTTAATTTAGGCAATAATAGCTTATTCATTAGTGTCATTATCTTATTTTGTGGGTAGTCCTTGATTTTTATTTGTAATTGTAACTGCTCCTAAGACTGCAAGAAATGAATATAATAATTATTACTATTATAATAATGTATGTTGGATTGTTATCTAATTTTTCTAAGTATATTGGTTTTTCTTGACATTAACTGATTTATTAATGTTTAGAGTTTCAGTATTTTTAAAGAAGTATATTAATACTGTTATACCTAAAACAATTAATATTATTATGAGAGTAGTATATATTATTAATTTTAAAACAATTGTTACTGACTTTGGTTGGAATATCTCATTTGAAGCAATTCGTGTAATATGAACAAACAAATCTAATTAACCACAAAGAAATGGTAACAATATTATATATGACAATCAAAATTTTTCTCTTTTCTCTGTTATTAAGCAAACAAAGTTTGTACAAAAATAAACAGTGTTTTTTTATACAGAACGACTTAATTTAGCAAAATTAATACTTATTACATATAATAATGCCACAACCATTGTTTTAATCATGCGATGGATTAGATTATTAAAATATCGCTTTTGGGGACTGAGGGTAGGAAGCTTTTCCTGACCCTGAAGTTTTTAAAGTGGTGACTGCTTTTATTCCTGATTAACAAATTCAACGTTCTTTTAAGATATTGAGACTAGTGTTTACATGCTCTCTTTTTACTGCTTTATTAGTATATTTTGGTGATATTTATGCTTCCTCCTCAGAATGTAGTCATTTATTTATAGTTTTGTTCTTCCTTTCTTTTTATGTTAATCATTTTTTTTTCTTATTGAATTTCATTATAATTAATTTTGTCTGTTTTTTAGTCTATTCTCTCTGTCAGGAAGTTTCCGTTCTTCCTATGATAGTTTCAGTAATTCTATGTCATGGTAAGGATTGCTTTAATTCCTGTACACTGCCTTTTTGTTAAAATACTTATTGATAACTGTTTCTTGTTCCCTCATTATTTATTAAATGATTCATGACATCCGATTTATTAATTGATGTATCCTTTTAGGTTTTGTTTTATGATTTCTATTTATTCCTATGCTGATTATAATATAAATGCATATTATTTTGGTACTGATTATTTTTCTTAGAGTCTGAGTTTCTGGGTTTTTGTATTTGGTCTTTGATGATTGTTGCTAGAGGTTCTGTTCATTTATTTCCTTATCATGGTAACTTTTTATTTTGAAGGTGTACATTTTGATAGTTATGTTGAGTTGTTCATTCTATAGATTAATAGTTTTTCGTGTTATTTTTTACTTGAGGCTAGATTGGTCCCTACTTTGCTTTTGATTGATGTTGAAGTAATCAACCTCAGTGTTTATTCCTTGGCAATTATTAAATTTGTTTTTTTTTTTTGGCCTCTAGATTACCTTTTTTCGTCTTTAGGGTTTGTAATTTATGTAATATTCTAAATTTACCTTTACTGTTTGATTTTTGTTCGTATTATCTTTTTTTGTTTTATGCTTATATACTTTTAGGAACTTCAGTTTACATGCGAATTGTTTTAGTTCATCTTTGAATTGCTATTTGTAATTTAGGGCACCCAGTTTCTACTCAAATAATTGTTGCTGATGTTTTATTAAAACTAAATGTGTATGTTATTTTTCATGTAATAAAGATTGTTTTGTATTTGAGTTAGAGATATTTTTATTTTTAATTATTAGGTTGATAAGGTGGCTTAATTGTTGGATTTATTGTTTGAAATTCGATTTAAAGTCTCTAATTTCCTATTCCTTACTTGCTAATATAAGAATAGTTATAGTAAATTGACATCTATGCATTGATGAGGTTGAATGCGCTCACTTTGTTATAATAGTTGATTATAGTTTGTGTTCTTTTTTGTTTGTTAAATGATAATTAAAAAGTGTAAATGAAGATTATTATTTAAGAACTGTATAACGACTCTTATGTCTATTATACAGTTGTGAAAATTTCTTCACAGATTGTCAAATATTTTACATATTAATATTATTTTCTTGAATTTTTTAATATGTTATTTATGTTTTCTTATTCTGAGCATAGTTCTCGTTATGGTAGTGTGTACACTTCTAATTTTTGTTTTTTAAGTAAATATCATCTTTTATTTCTTCACTAATTACCTTTAAATATTTTATGTTTAAAGGATGAATATCTGTTTGTTTAATAATGTGCTTAACTAATTTAATAAAACTTTTATTTTGTGTGTGTTTAACTAATTTAATAAAACTTTTATTTTGTGTGATCATTGATGTAGGTTTTTTATTCTAGTTGATCTTCTAGTTGTTGATAATATCTTTATTCTTGGTCTCTATCAAGAACATCAAATTTTAGATTAGGTATCTCTTTTTTAGCAGTTGATTATAAGGCTGTGTTAGGTAGGAACTTTTTAATTTGAATGGTAGTTTGGTGGTAATGACTTTAAGTTTTGATTTAATATCTTTTTGTTTTATTTCTTTTGTTATGTATATTTCGTTTACAGTTATTTATTGTAGAGAAGGTAATATGTAAAAGGAAAAATATAAATACCTTACTCTAATTGACTATTGTTTATTGTTTCAGTAGGTTTTTTATTATTACTCCAAATCTAACTAAAATTTTATTGTGTTGAGATGGTTTAGGATTAGTTATTATTGTTTGATCATTGATCATAAATATGTAGAGTATTGTAGTGTAGTATATTACCTGCTTTATGAAATCATGTCGTTTTGATTTTAATTTCAGTTGCCTGAATATTAAATTTTTGTGGTTGAAATTATATTTATTATTGTTATTTTATTCCAAATTCTTTTGATATAATGCTTAATATTGTAATAATTGTTTCAGCAGACACATATAGTGTGGCTCAAATACTCTTTTCGTATTGCCTCCCTGCAGCAATAGCTGCTCCTGTTCCCATTTTGGTATACTTCATTCATCTAGTCTTGTTATGACTGGCGGTCGTTTATTATTTCATCTTAGTCCAATAATTGTTACTTATATTTGTGACTGATTTTTCATGATTAGTTGCTTATTAATAAGTCTCAGGGAAATTTTTAGTTTGATTTGAAAAAGACTGTTGCTCTTTGTATTTGTATATGAGCTTAGATTAATAATAAGAATTTTGGCAACAGGTTACCCAAAGCTACAGTAGAACACGAAAGTAACAATAGTATTAATTTCCTGGACCTCACAATTAGAAATCTGAATGGTAAACATAATATTTCTATTTATAGAAAATCCACATCAACCGATGTAATAATAAATGCTACATCATGCCATCCATCAAGATACAAAATGGCATTTTTTAAAACTATGATACATAGGATACTGAAATTACCTCTCCAACATGATGCAATCCAAAAGGAAATTGATACATTAAAACAGATAGCTGTTGCTAAGAATTATAATTCCCATCAGGTTGATCTGTTATATCAAAAATTACAAGAAACAAATGATGCCGTTATAAATTCCAAGAAGAGATTTACACAAATGAGATACATGGAGCCTATGTCAGATAAAATAAATAAATTATTTAAGAACACAAGCGTGACAATAGCATTTAAAACTAATAACCCCCTACAAATGAAACTGAAACACACAATTGGAGACTCAAATGTATACCAAAAGTCAGGTGTTTACAAAATAATATGTAATGACTGTGAGAAACAGTATATTGGCCAAACTGGCCATAACTTTTTAACACGTTTCAAAGAACATACTACTGGTACTGCATGTACAAAATCAATATTTGGTCAACATATTGATTGATACAATCATTCTGAGGGTTGCATTTCTAGCAATTTGAAAATATTACATACTGTGCCAAAAGGACCACTCCTAAATACCTTAGAAGAAACTGAAATCTTTTCACTTCACAAAAGTAATCCATTATCTGTTTTAAACGAACAACTTCAGTTCAAAGACAAACATTTCTTTGAGCTTTTCGATGATCTGTTTTAGAATGTTTACTCTTCTGTCCTTTTTCTTTAAAGGTTTTTTAATTTTTTAAAAAAAATTATTAAGACTCTTAGCAAATATTTTATCTTTACATTGTAATTTTATTTTACCAAACATTATTTTATGATTGACTATCTGTTTTAGAATTTTTGCTTATATGCTTTTAGACTGCATATTACTAATTCACATCCTTTTATTTTTGACACAATGGCTAATAATTTTATAATTTTAAATTCTTTCCTTTTTCATTATTTTTATTTGCTTATAAGACTGGCATATAACTTGAGGAATAGCAATGCCTTTAAAAAATTGGCACATGTAATCTACATATCAACTTCATAGATAATATTTCATATATATGGACAACTACTTCATATCGTATTTGTGCAGCATGTAGTATACATGTCAGCTACAGATTATTGTAGCTTACTCTTTAAAAATCGTTTCAATAAAGACATGTTGCTGCTCTATAATACATCGTCAGACGTGACAGTCTTTGCCATTCCACTTCGCAACAACTTCGTTGGAAAGAAGCCTGCTGCCACATCTTTGCACTGGCGTTTGTTCTCACCATGGCAACCACTAGTTCGACTATAGACTTTACAACAACTTCAGTGGAAAAAAGCTTGCTGCCTCATCTTTGCAACGGCGTCCAACTTCACCATGGCAACCAGTGGTTCCAAATGGTTCACTGACAGGCCTTGAGAGGGCAACCCATTACTGCCAAACCGAAGTTCATTTTCCTACATATTTACATATTTTTAGCGCTTCTTAATTGACAATAGCTGTTTCATAAGCTAAGTTATGTGTGTATTTATTTTTAACCCTTGACCACGTTCTTTTAACTAAGAAATTTTAAATTGTAATTCGACTTATAACTCATTGGTTAGTAATGACATCATGCAGTCAGAAGTGGGTGGAGCCTCCATTATATATAGTAAGACGTGCACTGGTTTCTCCAGTAGTGATTCTCCAACAGAAAGAGGTTCCTACTGAATTATAATTCAACGTTTTATAGCTTTATAACTTAATGTATTTTCTTTAATGTATGTAGCCCTCTAATTAGAGCTTTGTATACAACTTGTAGGTCTGAAGATGACCACAGTAGTGGTCGAAACCGGTCACCTTGATAAAGAAATCGTGATCAAGACTGTTTTTAATAGTAAATATTTATAGTACATACCAATGATGTATTACTGCAGCTTGCTCTGACATCTCTGCTCAAATGTTATCATGTGTGGGGCAGTCGTTCCATACCAGACTGGAAGCATATATTGCCACTGACAGTGGTCGTTTTGAACTCAACGTGTGCTGGTCAGAATCCAAATAACTAGTGTATGCACTTGTGTGGTTCTTTACTGTGTGCTACCACAGGTGTTGAACAGGTGTCATGTGGGAACAGTTCAAAATATGATATCTCGTGAACGACTCGCAATGGTATCCTGCAACAAACTCCACTGACATTCTAAGTTAGCCTACTTGTAGTTTGTTAACGTCGACAGCCAACGTTCCATTTAAAAAAGCCTATGTTTGTACATGAATACACTTTCTAAGTGTTATTGTAGTCTGTCGATTGAGTGACAATACGAGCCCCTGACTGACAATCGATTCTGCGAAAGTCGCACATCAACAGCACTTTCTATTTCCGCAACATGTGCGGCGCAAGTTTTAAGTGATTAACCCTGTATATACGTTATAAAACAGGTTTAATAATATTTTTGTTTTTCTTACTTTTAGGTTCTTTTATTCAGCCTCTGGTGACGTCTTTCCTACGCACATTAGTCATACATAACATTTCAGCATGCATTTCTTTCAGTAAATTCTTGTCAGGACATGACGTTTTGTAGAATATTAGATCCAATAAACCCAGTGTTCCATCAAATTTCGTATTTACAATCTGTAGTGTATCCTTAGTTATACTTGTAAGGTGGGTACATAACACACATGGCTCATCCTTTCTGATCCCGTATATCAGACTTTCAGTTTAAATGTTTCTCAGAGAAACTGTTCTCATTGCAAGTGTCCTAGTTTTAGCAGTAGTTATTACCAGCGAATACCCTTTTCCACTTTGGTCGCTTAACACTTTACTATTGACCTAGTTTCGTATACTAAACCGTTTTTCGAGGGAGTATATGGCTTATATATGTTCTGAAAAAAAAATGGTGGTGATGGGATGAAACATGTGTGCCTATTGCATGGGAAAGCTTAGCACATGCGTTAGTCTTCCCTTGACTTCTTCAATTAAATCGTTCAACATCTCATTTTTTCTAACCATTATCTTGGTAATCCTTTCCCACTTCATTAACTTCGCATTGATTATGTTGATTTTTCTATCAGTACATAGATTTATGTCTTTTGTACCTTCAGAACGAGTCTGTGACGCATATGCGACTTTATCCTTAGTCTACATAGTCTACAGTATAATTATATAGTTGCATATTAGTAGACTATCCCTTAAGCAGAATTTCTAGGTAATTTCGTCTGTATGGACCTTCACTTAATTTCGTCGTTTTATCTATCAACAGAAAGCGATAATGTGTGTGCTTCCAACAACCTCCACATATACTAACAAATTCATTGAACGACATGCACTTTGTTGCATGCCAATCTTGTATAGGGCAATAAAATGGGTGAAATTGTCAAAGTCCAAGAGCAAGCTGCCTCGTTACATTATAGCAATGTTGACACAAGGGGCTTACAATGAGAAAATTTCACCACCAGGACTGGGTCAGGGCAAAACTCATCAGCCCTATGCGATCATGATGAATGACATTAGGTAAATATTAGGCACTACTTCCCTCCATAAATACACCAGCAGTTTAGTTAATAAGACATTGATCACTGCTTTTCCCGTAATGCATTCAAAAGTAAATCATTGGTATGTCCTTTTAGACAGGATTTATCAGCTTTTACCACAGAAGAAGTCTACAGGCGCCATATCCAGAGAATGGGCCAGCCCTGCAACCATTCCAACAATTTGGAAACAAGTTGTGAACACATCCTGAAGTACTTCGTGCACTATGAACTGGACAGCCATCATGTTGGTATTACAGGTTCCTCCTAATATGCAGAGGAACGTCTTCTTGCATCTGTGGAAGATGGTCTGTTAACAGGCTACGATATTTGTGTGCAATCAGCGTTCTGTCTATAACAAACGGACCTGTGAGCTGACAGTTCACTATCCCACACCACACTTTTACACACCATATACGCTGATGCTCCACCTGATGAAGCCAGTGGGGATTGTCAACAGACCAGTAGTGCATGTTTCAGATTTTTACCTGGCCATGATTTGTAAATGTGACTTCATTACTAAACAAGATACGTGATACTTCCGGAGTATCCTGCCTTAATGCCCATGTACACAAGTTAATATGATTCTCATAACCGTTTCCGTGCAGCTCTTGATGGAGAGAGATGTGTCAGTGGAGAATGTGGGAGACACTTGCCTGACTCTTGTCACGTCCTTGCGCCATTGTGAGGGAGTGGGTCACCTGCAACAGCAGCAAGAACGTTAATTTCTCCTTCTTCTTTTGTCAGTTGCTTCCTTCTGTTTGCAGGTGTTGCATTACCTCTTTCACGTAACTGATTGAAGAGGTTGATAAATAACATCTGAGATGGTTGACGTCTGTTGGGGTATCTTGCAGCATATACTGTACAAAAACAAAATGCATTGTTCCTACAACCTCCATACACCATGAGCATGTCGGCGTTTTCTGCAATAGTAAATCCCATCGTGTACTCACTATCTGCTTGGACTGTCACACACTGACTGACTAGCAAGTCGCCAACAGACTGAAGGAACACACAAGCACACTTTAAGGATACATAACATCATACCTAGGAACTACACGGGTTGAATGGCACAAACAAGTGTCAGTGTGGAAACTTTTCAAAATATATCTCGCAAATCACTTTATCTAGAATCCTGCAACAAACACCACTGACATTCTAATTTACCATACCTTTAGTCTGTTAGTGTCAATAGGCATTGTTCCATTTAAAAAAGTGTATGTTTGCACAAAAAGTACACTTTCTAACTATTATTGCAATCTTTTTATTGGCTAACAGTACAGGCTTCTGACTAGCAAACCATTGTGTGGAAACCGCAAAGCAATAGCGCTTTCCATTTCTGCAATATTTGTGGAGCAAGTTTAAGGTGATTCCCTCTGTACCTACAAGTGTAGGTATTGACGCTCAATGTAAAAGTCTAAATACCTTACCTTTGGAGTATACAGGGTATTCAAAAAAATGTCAAATACTTTGATAGGTGGTAGTACTCATCGAAACTAGAAAAATAAGTCCAGAAATGCATACTTTCCCAGATAAACACGTGTTTATAGGAAGGGCTGCATAATGATTGGTTGTGGATATTAGCACAGTCATTGCATTGGCTCTCTGTCAAATGTGTTGGCTAGGTATTATGATGTCTTACAGTTCTCTATCTGCCATTAGGTGGTCTACCATCAGTTGTGTGGTTCGAGTCATGTTTGTGTGCCTTGTTGTACAGTACTGTCATCCTTTTATGTGTATCACGGTGTTTTATCTTCTTTCAAATGAAGATTCACTTATGTGTTTACTGTTATTGCGCTGTTTGTACATACAAATGGTGTAGTACATTTACATTTTCGCTGTTCTACCACTTGTTAGCAACGGAAGCCTACTACTTAAGTGAAATGGTGGATATTATATTCTACTATGGTTTAGCAAATGTAACCTACAAGCCCATGCTCTCTAGACTGAAAAATATTACAGTGCAGAGTGCCCTCTGATAAGCTGTTCAGAAGACTTTTCCAGTATATGACGGACACAGGTACCCTTGCACCTTGGAAGGCTGATAGTGGAAGGCCTCACACAGTCTGCACACCATGGAGGAGCATGTGCAACGTTCAGTGGAAGAAACTCCTGAGGCTAGTGTGTGACGATTACCTGCAGCAGAAGGCATGTCTCACTCTCTTATATGGAGTATGCTGTATGCATATCACCAACAGCGAGTTCACGCCCTAAGGCCAAAGGATCATCATAGCAGATGGCAATTCTGTCAGTGGCTGTTGCAAAAGTGCGCTGCCTATTCACTGTTCACATCTAAGATTTTATTTACTGATGAGACAGTGTGTGAATTTCAATACTCAGCATGTATGGGAAGACGTGAATCCCTATGCAATTCAGGAAAGAGGCCATCAACACCGATTCTCAATCACTGTATGGGCCGCCGTGCTTGACAATACATTTATACTGCCATATGTGCTACCGCGAAGGTTAACTGGGGCAGATTATCTGGACTTTCTCATTAATGTACTGCATACCTTTCTAGAGCCTTTGCCACTGCATGGATTATGGTGCACCAGAACACTATCCTCACAATGTACACGAACATCTGACGCAGACATTTGAGGACTGCTGGATTGATTGGGTGGGCCCCACACCTTTGCCTGCTCATTACCCAGACCTCAATCCCCTAGACAGTTGGTTATGGGTACACTCGAAGCAACTGGTCTGCGCCGTGCCAATCAATGATGTGTGGACACTACATGGTCACGTCTTCAATGTGCGCCAGCAAGTACGACAATAACCAGGTATACTTCAAAGGGTGTGTCGTTCCTTGCAGAGGAGGCAGATGAGTGCATTGTCACGAATGGCTGCCACGTTGAACGCGTCCTGTAAACATATGTTTATCGCAGAAAGTATGAATTTCAAGACCCATGTTTATTAGACTTATTTTTCTTGTTTCGATGAGTACTAAACGTTTCAAAGTTTCAACACTTGTTTCGAAAACCGTGGATATACTACAATACCTTAATGAAATCATAGTGTGTCTAAACCTACTCACAGCATTGGCTGTAGCAGGGAATACAGTGCACATGAAACCATATCATTCATTTAGAAGCTTCAGGACAGACGGATCGTTGAGTGACTGGGAAAAATATCTTTCATGAGCTTCACATTCCTGCATGAGAAGCATTCCTGCATAGACGTGTCATAACATGGGTGTTAGATGATTTATGACAGTCTGGTGTTGATATGAGCCAATATTCACAATCGAATAAACACTAGAAATATATTTTAATGATTATTGACATGTATTCAAAATTCACCTGGGCCCTAGCTGTGAGGACACAGACAGAGGAGATTGCATAGGTACTTTAAGATTTTCTGCAGACAGGGACGAATCGATGTCCAAACCATCTTCAAGCTGATCATGAAGAGGAATGTTGCAATAGACATTTAAAGTAGGCAATAAAACGATGTAGGATAAACCAATACTCAATATTCTACAATATGAAAGTGAGTATTATGGAGCATCTGAATAGGACTGCAAAAAAAATCATATGTGGATGAGATGTTATCTAGAGGGATTGTACAAATGGTTAGACATTCTCCAAGAAGTAATTGAGCAGTATACTCGAACCAGACACAGTAGAATTGGGATGAGCCCTACTGATGTATGTGATAACAAGTTTCTAAATACAGCATACAGTCATATTAAGATGATAGATCCACATAAGCAGAAATTCAGTGTCGGTGTTTTGGTGCATATTTCGGAATACAGAACTGAATTTGAGAAGTCTTACAAGCCAAACTGGTTCACAAAGATATTCACAGCTTTCAAAACGCAACACAAAAACCTGAGAACTTACATCTTAAAGGACAGCAAAGGTGAAGAAATTGCTAGAAGCTTTTACACAGAGGAATTACATAAAAGCTCTGAATGATGTGTTTCTCACAGAGCATGTTGTAAGCCATTAGGGGAAAATTTTTTTGATGAATGTGGCTCAATTTACCGTCCAAGCATAACACTTGGGTGAATGTTCATAACCTGGTATGAAAACAGAACACATATATCTCAAACTAGACAGTAAAGGCTAGGAAGCTCATCAGAAATGGTGGAGCTATTCTCATTAAGCTACCACCTGCATTGCATTTATCTGCATACAACTTTTGTGGACCTGGAACGAATCTGAAGAAGCATCTAGCTCATGGTGATAAGGGGATTTATATACTAGACCACGCCTTCAAGGGGCACAATATCGATTATGATACAAAAAGATTGTCACCTTGCAGATCACATATTAGCAAATAAGGTTAGCCAAATGCATGATAGAAAGGACACAGGCATATGGCAACGTATAGCAGCATTCATAGCTGATGAAGTATACCAAAATTAAATGGAGTGATGTAATAAAATTCAAGCAAATTATGAGCGCTGTTCATCTGACACCAAAGAAGAAACCTATAGTTCCTTCTCTGCATTTTGCACAATCTTCACTGTGCGAGCATTGGTGGCAGCTCCCTCAGCCAAATACCGACTGCTGATAGACCTGGAATTAGAAATGGAATGATTCCACCCAATGCCTTAGGTATTAATTGAATCTTGGAGTCTGAACTCGACTTCTACTGCATGTAATTTTTTTGTTTTTTAAAAATTTTTTATTTGGCTGAAGGAGCTGCCGCCAGTGCTGGGACAGTGAAGGTTGTGCAAAATTCAGAGAAGGAACTACAGGAAGCTGAAAGGCATTGTAGGGCAATGTAAGCTGTAACTATTAGTAAGAGACTATATTTAAAACCATTCAAGAAATGACTTGGACTCTTATCTAAAAAGAAGGCTCCTAACTATACTACTGGGCATACCGCTTATCAATACAGATCTCCTCAAATTCGTGAGAAAACTCAAAATCGCGAGATTTTGTGGGCTGTTCATGTGGAACACTTTAATGGAAATGATGTGGAAATTCAATGAAATTTTGATAAAGTATATGACACTCACTGGGAAGCACATGCTCAGAAAAACTTACATATCATCATCTACTTTTTCTCATCTAAGACCACCAGAAGAACTGTGTTGATGCTTAACGGAGAAGAACCAGGTAGTCTACAATGTTCGACGCTACCAAGGCTTCAATTTATATCTCTGTCGGGACTTCTGTCTAATATTTCTCCTGGCAAATGCATAAACAGACATTATGAAAATCACAAGCCGAGATTTAGATGCGATGGCATGTATTCTTACTTTAAAAAAGCGCTAATCAGGATTAAGAACAAATTACTTCCCTCCAATAGATCTAAGCAAAGGAAGGTGAATTGAATTGATCTGTCTAGAAACATATAACGGCATGTTTAACGTCACCAAGAACAATAATGAACTTCAGCTCGGAGGCGAAAAACTCGTGGTAATAGTTCCTGGCTCATACAATGTTGATTTGAATACATGTAAGAAATATTTTGTGCAAGGCTTTGAGTTACGTGCAAATCAGGCGCGGCTTCTGGAGTAGTGCCGCTATGCTGTGGCACCACTTGTATAAGAAAGAAAGAGAAATCTATGCGAACTGCGAATAAACCATTGTTTCGGGGTATGTATTTTCTGATTTGAAGAGCCGCATTTCGCCGCTCGCGCTCTCGCGGTAGTTTTCTGTAGCTTGAAGCCAACTGCAGATCGGCATCGTTTGTCCTCCTAAGTGTTGGTGAGAGGGCTCGTCCGTTGGTTTCTACACGCTGCTTATGGCACAGGTGGAGCCACAGCTAGTCTGACTCAGAACTTCACGTTTCTTCTGCGACAGAGCAGTAAAGTGCAATACCTATAGGATCACGATCTGCCATCTAGCGATCATGTAAGAATACATCGGGGTGCAGATTTCTTGTAATCCAGCTTCACAATCTTTCTGCAAGTTAATGCTAATGTATTCCTAAACGCTAATTAATGCTGAATTAAATCGAATATAGAAATAATACACTTAAATATCGTTATAAGTAGCTATATGTAATTTGAATATAATTATGCCCTCAGATTTTGAAACTAAGAGGCATTATTTCAATATTGGTATATCTCACAACAGCAGGCCTGTTGCTACAGAACCAAAAACTAACATGTTCACCGCATGTTGAGCATCTGATTTCCAAACAAAGGTGTAGTATTTCTGTTTGTGCTCGTTACATCCGTGTAATACAGATCTGTATAAACATGTTGTGTAGTTATTGCGAATTCAGGTAACTGACTGTATATACCTGTCTGCACAGTGTTATCTGAAAGGGAAAATTCAGTAGACTGGGAAAATAGCAAACATGAACAAATTAAATGTGTTATTAAAAACGCCATTTAGCGACAGGACTCTCAGATAAAAAGCAATAGGTAAGCCACTCCAAAATCTGAGTCTGTAGCATCAAACAAAAAATCGGTGCTGAATTTCAGTCCAGAAATTTACAAAAAAAAAGGATTTGTAATTGTGAAGAAAGCGACACTGTTCTTTGTTTTCCTTGTTTGTTATTTGGGGGAAGTGTTCATCGGTGTAAGACCGGAATAACTGATATTGGGCATATGTGGTCTAAAATGAAAGTACATGAAATGTCAAAGCAAGACGTGAATAATGTGCTTACTCTAATTTCTAGACGAAAACATCACCGTTCCAGGCCTACCAAAATTCGGAAGGCAGAACCCGAGTTCTTCAGTACACGTTTAATGTTGAGATGTATATAAGAAAAAAAAAACAACAGTTAAATCCTTCGACTTTTCCGAAGTAGCCGGTCAGTGTCCGAAACACAGAGCTTTTTTGCTGTTCTCTGAGGGTAATGGGCATCACTAGGTCTGGATTGAAAACATATCCCGTCTGCTTTCCACGAAAATGTCGAAACGTCATTGGGCATGGCATTTGAAATGTCAGTTGACGATACAGGATAAAGAAACAACTAAACAGGCACGAGAAAGGTGCAGGCCGTTTATTGCAAGTCGTTTGTTACTTCACAATAGTTCAACAATCTTTATTGCACAGATACCAAAAACACTACTAAAATACAAATGATTCAGGCAGTTACTGCAAAATTTCATCAGTTAAGACAATTCATAATGAATCAGCTAATTTAATCGAATAAAACGCACCAATTTAAGGAGGACTAACAAGCAAATACTACAATTAAGAATAACTTGAACTGCTACGGTCGCAGGTTTGAATCCTGCCTCGGGCAGGGATGTGTGTGATGTCCTTAGGTTAGTTAGGTTTAAGTAATTCTAAGTTCTAGGGGACTGATGACCTCAGTTGTTAAGTTCCATAGTGCTCAGAACCATTTGAACCAATAACTTAGACACACGCTTAGCACTTGCCAAACAATGACAGCAATGATGCTAAAGGTTACAACTCCAGCATTTGGCTCGTCAAAAGGTTTGCTTGGCATTAATGAATATAACCTACAAGCAGTGTAGTAACGGAAAATTACACAAGTATGGTATATGTCGAGCTGACTATTAATATTTTATGCAACGAGCACAGGAAAAATTCTCAAGGCAAATTTCCAATATTTAATCAATCAAAGAAGCCCCTTGGACATAATCAAAATACCGACATGGAGAAATAATAAAACACCATTTAACAAATTGGGCATTACACCAATATTAGAACTATTACGTTTCAAACCAAACTTCAAACGGAGTTAACATGGAAGGGTCATCAAGTATGGCCGGCCAGCTCCTAGTAAGATGGTTTAGAATAATGGGAACTTTAGGTTAAATTAACGCCCGATTGCTACGAGACGAAAACCAAACTCATGAGAGATGCTGCAGCTTGTCAGGAGGCCGCAATGCGTCAGACGGTACAGTGCGATGGGAAGCGGTGCGCCGGTCGTTGTACGTACACAGCCGACGCGGATAGGCTACGCCCGATGAACTGGTGGGTAACAGATTACACCGTGTGGCAGCGGCTCCAAACGCAACGAACAGCTCAGAAAGTCGAGAGCAAACAAGAAGACTATAATTCGTGCATAATAATTATGGAACATATCAAAATGCTCAAACCAAGATTAGAAACTCGACATGAGTATGGCCTCGAGCCCCAACCAAACCTTACGTATTCCACCGAGAATATTGCAATAAGAATTAATAACAGGATTAACCCGTTAATCTTACAATAAAACATAACAACAAGTTAATTTAATAATCAAGGAATCATAGGGTACTTAAACATATTAACTTAAGTGACTTAAAAGGTAACAGGCTAATCTTGAGGGCTAACCGTCAAAGAGCTACGATAGTAATTATATTTAGAAGGAAAAATATTATTTTTTTGATGGGAGAAAATCTCACCAGAGTTATGGAAATTTAATTATCGAAATGACCCAAGATTCACAGGTCCGCTAGCGTTTGCTTGCCACGACTTTAGGCGGATTTGTAGTCTTTACATAATTCAGGGAAGCAACAACTTCCAGTACAAATAAGATTCAGTTTCGATCTCAGTGGTCACTAATTCACGTGGTGGCCTAGAACATATGACGAACTTAATTTCAGGCCTGAATGACAAGATAAGCAGGCATTGAACAAGTTGCAGTTAGAAGAAATTTTAAAGCACATCAAATATGGGACTCAGATAATTGCAAACCGACACGAAAAGGTAAATTTAACACTTAAGACAGGGTGATGGAGAACCACAGGCAATTCAGCGTAGCGGGAGCAACTTCAACGAGGGAGAACATGTGTCAATCAGTTAACAAGTGCCAAACCCCAAAGGGCAGAACAGATGGCACCACAAAATGAACAGCACTCCAACACCCACATGCCTTTTTAATCCAGGATGAACCGACTGCGTCGGCATTAGGCCCAACTGTAGCCGACCAACACGAATTTACCGACCACTGGCCGCTTAGACAATCGTGCGCCCGTAAGCTCCGTGAACAGTTCACCGTACGTCGCATGTGCCTCTTGTCTCTCTCTCTCTCTGACTGCGACTGACTGACTGCCAATGTGGTCAACAACCCGGTCTATGAAACTGCAACTCAAGACTCAACTAACAGACGACTGAATGGCTATCTGGCAACTAGACAGAGACGAATCGCACCACTAGGGCGCACGTAGAATGAGCAGACTTGGCTCAGCCTTTTTGCCGCCAATGCCTCAACTCTTTCGCTAAGAACGAGTGTTTATAGAGACACTTGTTTCACTGCTCAAGCGAGAAAACAGTACATGCTGAAATGCCTACCCAAGATAAAAAGTTACTGAAGTTTAAGAACGCTGCCCTTTCTTTGTATATGCTGACACTGAGTGTGCACTAATTCCTGTGGTGCTTTGTGAAGCTGATCCCAGAGCCTCTAACACCACTTTCACATCACGGCGTGTACTGTATGTGGTGAGTTATAAGGTTGTATGCTCCTATGATTCCAGTCGCAACAAATCTGAGTCATACATCAGGGATAATAATGTGAGATTGTCGCTCACTGAGTCTGAACAACTAGCATAGGATGTTGATGATTTTTATAGCAACAACATTCAAATCATCACATCGCAGGATAATGATGTCTAATACAAGCAGGAGGTTGAATATCACATTTGTGACCTGCCATTGGACTGAAATGCAGGAAATTCACGTAGTGACCATTGTCATGTAACGAGGAAGTTCCGTGGTGCACCTCACACCGCAGGCACCTTGAAGTGCAAAATTTCACATCTGTCAATTTTCTTCCAGTATTTGAGTGGGTATGATGCTCACTTTCTTGTTGAACACTGGTTGTGCCTTCAGATTGGAGAACGATACAATCATTGTCATATATGACAATATAGAAAACTACATTTCATTCTCCACACGAATCACTTCCAGAATATCGCTCTGCTTCCTGGATTCATTAAATTTATCCACACATCTCTTTACAACCTACTGAGACAATGCATCGAGAAGATATTCATCTCATTAGAGCCTCATATGCTGACTATTCAAAGTTTCAGCTTGTTATGAAGAAGGGGTCTTTCAATATGAATACCTGGATTCAGTGGTGAGACTCAGTGAAACTACACTGCCCAATGTAACTACTTTCACAAGTAAGCCCATAGGCACAGCCAAAAAGGACGCGGAGTATAGGCACATGGTGAATGTTTGGCAGGAGTTCAATATCTTTAATTTAGAGTAATATGCTAAATTGTACTTGGCGATAGATGTGCGCCTGCTCACAGACATTTTTTGAGAAAGTCCAGAGTGTATGCCTTGGCACATACACTCTGGATTATGCCTTTTATTACATTGTGGTGGGGCTATTGCGAGACGGAGTGTTGAAAGAGACATGTACCAACCTCAAACTGTTGACCATTCTTGATAAGCTGCTTCATTTAAAACACGGAATTTGCAGGGGCTTTAGAACTGTGTGCATAGGTAGGTAGAGGGAAATACCCTACGAAAGAGTGAGGAGGAGTACAGACCATCTGTCGATTTGAGTTACATCCTTTACTTGAATGTAAACAATCTCTGTTGGCGTGTTAAGTAATAATCTCTGTCGTTTCGAATGTTTCAGTGGCTGTCCAAAGATGAACTCACCAGACTGAGAGATGAGATGCGAAATGTAGGTGCTGATGTTGGGGTGGGATATGTCCTGTAGTCATAGCAGGAATATCTTGCCACTTTGCATGACGAGTATAGTGACATACCGCTGTCTCTAGAGCGCCCAGTCCTGTGGAATGGTACTGTCTCCAAGCTGATGACAGTTCAAGGGAATAAGCAGAGATACATTCTACATTGCAGAAACCTCCAGTAGTGTGTCACATTGGGTACCAGACTTCTTAAAATCACCCATCCCATCTTCTTCAAGTTGCATCCCTAGGCTGAAGGAGTACATTGACGTAAATACCGAACAGAGAGATGTTGTGACTTCTGATATTGAAAAAGATTTTTATAAATTTATGAATAATCCAGTTTCTGGCGAAAACGTTAGAAACTGACGCGAATTTATTTAGTTTACCAAATGGATGGGCTTCATCGTGCAGGAGATTACGTAACAAAGAAAGATTTTAAGCAGACCACTACCTTCCATGAAGAACTTGTCACTGTGGAGCTGGATAAGGTTTCGGTGGAGTTCGTGAAGCTTGTCTAAATCTGTATTTGTGTTGTGAAACTCTCCAAACTCCACATGTACTGATTACACTATGAGTTTGCACAGCAAAACTTCACTAAGCCTCTATTACTATATATTGATACAGGTAGTTTCATCTACTGGGTGAAAGGTTGCGATCCATATGAAGTAATTAGGTACAATCCCAAGGGATTTGACACTTCTTGATATGCGACAATAAACATTATGATAAATGAAAAGCACCAGTTTACTTTTGTTCTACAATATTACTTTTATTGTAAACCGGTTTTCAGCTTACAAGGCCATCTTCAGACATTTACTGAGTATTATCACCAAAGAAGTTAAATGTCAACAGACAACGTTGGAAGAGAAGTAACACATCTAGACTGATGTAGAAACATACAGTAAGTAATATCGTTGCAATGAAAAAGTAAAAACTGAACTTTACATGAGTAACAATGGAGTAGACAGGAAAATCTTTAGCACAAAATAGGAATAGCATGCCTACATAACAGTTTCTATTATGCTGTTTCTACGTCAGTCTAGATGTGTTACTGCTCTTCCAATGTTGTCTGCTAACATTTAACTTCTTTGGTGATAATACTCAGTAAATGTCTGAAGATGGCCTTGCAAGCTGAAAATCGGTTACCAATAAAAGTAATATTAAAGAACAAAAGCAAACTGTTGCTTTTCATTTATTATAATGTTATTCTACCAAGAACCGAGGAAGATTCTGTTAATATGATAAACATTATGGCTCAACACCTCAGAAGGAGAAGGTTATAGGCCTGATTAAAGATGAAGTGAATGGCTGACACACTGCAGAGTTTGAGCAGCCCAGTTCCAAAACATATGCATACTGCATAGATGCAGGTGTCACCTGTAGGTGGGCTAAGAGTGTGCATTCTGTGGTTCACAGGCTCTCATGATTGAGTACTATAAGGAGTGCTTGCATGGTTGTGCTGTCAATTCTCCTCACATGCTGCGGCGAATAGTCTTCCGATCACGAGGTCATGAGTTACATACTGCACTACAGCTAAAAATTGGTCTGTCATGCAATGACACTTATGCAGATGAGATTGGGACCCTCCCATTCTTACGTATTTTGCCTCTACAATATTCTACACACACTCTGTGTGTGTGTGTGTGTGTGTGTGTGTGTGTGTGTGTGTGTGTGTGTGTGTGTGATTTCTTCATCTTTTCCAGCCTTGTGCCGCTAGTCGACCATACACATTATAAACACTTCATATATTGAAAAACCTATCTCTACAGTTTTGTATATAGATCATCTCAAAAAATTATGTTCATTGCTATGTATATATACTTAACCTACACAGAAGAAAAAATGTACTTCTGCAATATTGTATCTATCTATAAACCACGCAAAAAGAAAAAAATCCATGGGAGTACCTCTGCAGTATTGTAAATATCAGCTATAGGGATAAAATCCATAGTAGTATTAGTATGGAAAAAATTTACATCTGCAACTGCAATATTATACACAGATCATTTCCTTTTTAAGACAAATCTCTGAGGAAACCTTCACTTCTGTATATAAAGCATCTTTTTTGTAACCAAGCAGTGTATATATGCATGTTCAAACTGCATAAAAACTAGTGTCAGTTAAGAAACCATTTGTTATGCCCCTGCTACTATTTATTGAAAGAAAAACAGATGTAATTGTTATTCACAGTGTGTATCTTTTCTATGTCAGCATAAATAAAAAAAGGTAATCTGTCGACTGCTCAGTGATGCTACAGTTTGTTGTAAGGTTTTCAATTTTATTGTGGCACAACAACAAGAAAAATTTATTTTGTATTGTTCTTTCTTTATGCACACACACACACACACACACACACACACACACACACACACATGATTACATATATAGATTTATATAATCACATATTTATTCATTTTTTCAATATTGTTCAAATAATTGTTTTGTATGTGCTTTCAATTCAGCCTAAATCGTATTCTAGACTATGGATGGAATTACAAACGTAGGCCTTCCTTCAGTAAATTTTACCTCCATAGATTTTATACATACAAGATCAACACTTACATTCCAGCACCAAGGAGACTATGAAGAATTACTATATAAGGAAAGCCTACAAAGTCACATCAGTGTAAATACGTTATTGGTGTAGTTAATTCATCCACACAATGTAAGTCTTAGTCATATAGGTAGAGCAACTGCAGATTTTAAAGCTAGCTGTCTAGTAATTCTAAAAATGTATGGAAATATTCCTCTAAAATTGTTAAATAGTATTATAATAAACACTGAAATAACGATTAATGTTTTTCCATTAAATGATTTTTGACCCAATAGTGTTTCGGATTCATTGTGTAGAGTTATGTTTAATTTATTTCAAAAAATATGAATTGATGATTGTGTTAGTTAAAATAATGAAGGGATGAATAACAGTCTTAGGAATGTTCTGTTTCAGTTTACTGACACGTTAAAGATGATTGTTGATGGACCAAATGTTGAGAAGAGATTTTTTATCATTTTCGAATTAAGTTATTTCTTCCAATTATTCATTTTTATGCTCTTCTAGTAGAGCTTGGTTTAAATGAAAACATGTTTGTTTGATTAAATAGAATGAAAAAAAACAGAAAATATAATAGATAGAGAAAGTCATATTAGTGTTAATAGTTGAGGGACCCAGATTAATATTTCTCCTTATTATGTGGGTACTAATTTAATATTATTTGCTTTATGAAACCATCACTTTCAGTCATGTGATATTCAAGATACACTAAAATTACTTTTGCTCGATATTCTAATGTCATATTTTATCTAATTCCTTAGTTTATTTTAGACAACCATTTAATGAATAGATTAACTATAGTTCTTTAAATTATAGTTGGTATACGTCTGTGATTTTCTCCGCAAACATTGACTTTTTCTCTCCTGATTTTTTGTGTAACTGAACTAAGGGACTTCATTTTACTCTGGTGTTATTTAAATATCAAACTCAACATCTACAGGCATGAATATTTATAACTTCAGTATCATTGTCATCCAGTTGTTCTAACTGTGATTATTGCATCTCCTGAATAATCAAGTGAATATAGCAGTTGTAGTGAAGGTAACGCAATTACAAATTGAAGTAATGACAGGTTAAGCTGTTCAGATATTTTCAGTTAAATACCCATGAAGTATATATCGATCTGTGTAGGCAATAACTAAAATTATAATTAAGAGCACAACCTACAATTGCTGTGATTAATAATAGCATAACTATAGTATGGCCATGGAAAAATGGTAATTGATTCATTAATCATCTTCTAATGATTAATCTGATCATGTTTCCATTAAAGGATTATAATAAATAGTCAAAACTTTATTGTAGAGTTTAAATATACTGCAATAATCCACTATATTAGAATCTAGAAATTAATGACAACTCTCACTGTTCTGCAAGAGGGTTAATTTTTAGTTGTTCAATTGATCTGCTTATGTTACTTCTAAATATAATTGCTCAGATTGTAATTTCTTTTTCTCATGTGATTACAACAAATATGTTGATTCTGAAAACTGACCTGTAGATCCAGTACCTGATAATACATTTCATGATATATATGGATGTGCATAGTGAAAATATCCTAGTGGTATGTCTGCTATTCCTGGGAAGTATTGACAGAGGAAAATGAGATTTACTCTAATAAATATAATTGCAAATTGAATTTTTAATCATTTATTATTTATAGCTGATCCTGTAAGAAAGGGTATCATTGCATGACATCTCATATAAGTGCAAATACCGCTGCTGCAGGTAGTACATAATGGAAGTGTGCTAAAGCATAGTGAGTGTAATGTAGGGCAATATCAAGGGAGAAATTGGCTAATATTAATCCTGTTAAGCCTCCAACGTTGAATAAAAAAGTAATTCTTAGAGCTCAAAATGATAGCTTGAACTTTCTTCTGTATGGTGTTGCTAAATGTCTGAATACCTTTTCCTTGTTGGTACAGGAATATTATTGTTGCTGATGTTAAGTACGTTTTTGTTTCGACCTCAATTCCTAGTATAAATACATGACAAGCTCATACAATGAATCCTTTTATTCTAGTTGATAGAATGGTATAAACTACATCTAGCATTACAAATAACTCAATTTTTCCACTTTATTGACATAAGATGTGTGAAATAATACCGAATCTTGGTAAGATTAAAACATAGACTTATGGGTGAGGAAAGAATCAAATATGGGATCCTTCTACAGGATTAAAGAATGGGGTGTTTAGGTTTTGGGTTGTTAATAATATGGTAATAGCAGCTTCTGGAAATGGAAGAGATAAAAAGAGGAAAACAGCTGAAGTGGCAACTGATAATACAAACAATGGTATTTGGTTTAAATTTATTATTTCTGATCGTATATTAATCATAGTTGTAATAAAATTTGTTGCCCTACACTAGAAGAAACACCTGCTAACAGCAAAGAAAAAATAGAAAGGTCTACTGAGGCTCCACTATGGGTAGTAGCTTCTGCTGGCTTGGGGGTAAACTTTTCATCACATATAAGCGCCATTATCTACTATAGAAGAAGTAAGAAGTAAGGTCAATGATAGTGGTTGTAGTCAAAAACTTAAGTTATTTATTCAAGGGAATGATATACCTTATTCTCCAATTATTAAAAGTATAAGTTAATTACCAGATCCGCAATTATAACAGATGTTACTGTAAAGTAAATTGTGAAGAATGCATGAGCTGTAATCACAATATTGTAAATCTGGCCATCTCTAACCAACAATCCAAGTTGTCCTAACACACCATTAATAGTTATTTCTATTGATGTTCCTATGATTATGGCTAATACTATTGTTTGTTGAGAATAATCATTATTGCAGTGAGATTGTTGAAAATACATGTATAAAAATTTAAACCTACTTATGATAAATTTTCTCTCTTACCAGAAAGTTGGCCTTCTATTCCATTCTGATCATAGACTGTAATTCTAGAAGTCTAAACATTTTACAAAGGGATGAAAGACCATTCTTTCAATTACAATTTTGAAGGTTACTAGTTTGTTTAACTTATGTCCTTAGTATCAGAAAATTAAAGTTGATGAAGATATTAATGCTATTGTTGAAATTATAACTGTTGTAGGTAGTATAAATCTTGATTTTTGAGACCTAATTTTTACTGATAATGCATTTTCTGTGTAGGATATAGCAGTGATTGAGAAGTGATTTGTAAGTAACATTATAGCGTAATAGTTGTTAATAGTATCATACTTGTTATTAAAGTCGATAGATTGTTTTCTGTAAGTCGTTGTATAACAGTTCATTTTGGAAAGAATCCACGGAAAGCAAGTAACCATTCAAGTGATAGTAGTGATACAAATATTATCAATTTAATTTCTGTTTTAATGTATTTCTTGGTCAGTAGGTTTCGTTTATAACGAACACACTTATTTTATTGCACACAGAGACTATAATTAATCTTAATAATGTTATAAATAATAAAATAAGTTCTCAAATATTTTGTCTAAAAATAAGTGATGTAATTATTGATCCTAGGTGTTTATTTTATAAGTATTCTGGAAGTTGTATGGTTTAGACCTCCTAAGGCACCAACAATAATTCTTAAGGTAGTGTTGATGAAAACATATATATCAATTGGGCACAATATGATAAAACTATTATCACAGCCACTTTTTGTCATGCTAGTAATATTATACAATTATGTTAACTTAATGCTCCTATAACTTCTGGAAATCGATAGTGAAAAGTAGCCACTTCTGTTTTCAATAATAACCTAGACTCATTATTATGTATGGAATAAATTCTCTTTCTCATTCTATTAGGTGTTTAAATTCTGTCAATGAAATTGAAAATAAACAGTTAGCGCGACGGTACTGTGCTTGGCAGGGCAGGAACGCCCACATTGAACAGATGACGTGCACGGTAAACCAATCCATTGCGCCACAGACATTCTCAGCTGGGCCTAAGCCTCAATCGCCATGGCAACGAGTGCATATTGACTTTGCAGGACCACTTTGGAACACTCGTTGGTTTATAGTGATAGACTCTTTTAGCAAATTCCCATTTGTGGTGCCTATGGCTTCTACCACATCATGTAGCACTATTCAAGCGTTATACTCCATATTTTGCGTAGAAGGTTTGCCAAAAGTACTTGTTTCAGACAATGGACCACAGTTCACTTCATGTGTAGTTTTGTGAACGAAATGGCATTTGTCATCTAACAAGTGCTCCATTTCACTCCCAGTAGAATGGAGAAGCAGAAGGCTTTGTAAGCACTTTTAAGCAAGAGATGGCCAAGCTTCGCACCACCACACACAGGAACAGGTGCTGCAACTCTTTCTCGCCTCCTATTACTCCCACCACGGGACAGACCAACACTGGTGGAACTTCCGTATGGCCGCCACTATTGGACGCTACTACACTTGCTACTCCCACCACAGCATCTGGCACCGCCAATGGTCTGCAAGTATCACTTTGTGCCATGCGAGCTTGTTCGTTTGAGGGTTAGGCATGATTCACGAACGCACTGGCTCTTCTAAGTATTTGACTGCAGGTCCTGCAGCCACCAGATCCTAATTCGCGCATGTAATTTGACCCGTGATTCTGCTGCTTTTATTCCCTCAGATTCACGGACTCAAGAGACCATGCGGCTTTCGCAGCCGCCTGCTGGTGCCACTAGTACACACCAAGAGGAGCAGATGGAGGATTACCCTCGCCCCTGCAGTCCCCTCTCGCCGACCCCATGGACCAGGACCCGCCATCGCCATCACTGTCGCTGGCATTGCCCCAGGAAACGTTCTCAGGCCTGGACATGTGTCCTGGCAGCAGATTTCCATAGGATGTTACTGTTGCCTCTCACATCAGACGGTGGTGTGATACGGTCGGGAGTACGCCGTCCTCCACAGTCATAGTTCCCACCTCATCTCTACATCGAGCGTCCTGCCTCCCTCCCCGTTGTTGTTCCCAGCCTCCTTACACGAGAACGGTGCTGCATTTTGCAGGGGGGGGGGGGGGGGGGGGATACTTTGGCGTAAGTTGTCGCAAGCACACTGGTCGGCAAAGAGATTGCAAGAAGATCGATACTAGGCGCTGAATCAAGCGCTCCTATCAGGTGAGAGGCCAAAGACAGACTTGCAAGCAATATGCCACAACGCCGTCTCTACTGCCAGTATTTAGGAGAGCCCATTCAGTCACAGACAGTCAGCCAAATTGCAGATGGAGACCCAGTCTGTCGCAGTCCCAGTCAGCATCAGTCACTATTTTAGTTGGCATCTGTCAGTTCACGTCACCAGATACCAGAGTGTAGTGTTTATAATGGGACTTGTACTTCACCAGCAGTGCGGCTAACGTGGACCATTATGGAAGAGTTTGTAGCACGGCACATGAACTACCTTAAAGATAAGTAGCTTTCTCTTCTAGTTAATAAAGAACCCTGTTAATACATGTGTGCAGTTGTGTTACGGAATGGAGATATTGGCCACCAAACAACATTGGTAATGATGAATCAGGGGTTCTGAGTGCCTCTCTGGTGACAACTCAGTCCTCTCATTCTCTCATCTCTCTATGTCGATAGTTTCCTACTCGACGCTGTGTTCGGCCATCGCTCACCCATTCCAGACAACATCGTCGAATAGTGGCAAAGCTCCCATTCGAATGTCGAGTGATTCGCTAATTACTCCAACTGGCTTCGTTGAGCCTAACTACATGTCTTCTCTCAAATGCTGATATCAGTATGTATAATCCAGGCACCTATCTGCGCGGGGTATTTACTGTCCAACTGAGTACATGGAATGAAATTCGAAAAGACTTTATGCCCTGGTATCGACATGTCCTCTGTTTACTATCCTTGCCAGCTGCGTGATGAAACTGCGCTGCAGCGTCTCACTTCCATCCATCGGCTGCCAAAGTTTATAATTTTCAGTTTTCAGTCAGTACTTGTATGAATATCATTTTGTGATTAGTTTGCATAATTCCTTCGTGTTGCATCGTTGTTTTTTACTTAAAATGTATTTTAGAATTTTTAAAGTTATTCAACATGCGTGAGAAGCGTTTCACATAGAATCAGAGGAAGGAACATCTCTTGTTTTGTAAATACGTATCGTGTATTATTAGTTTGACATGTTCAACGTCCATGAAGATCTTCTGACTACGGATCTACGAGAAAAAAGGTATATCTAATCTATCTTTCTACTTCCAGATAAGGCTTTTTTGGCATGTAGCGGAACATGCAGAAGGAAAGCATGGTGACAATGATGTTGCATCTTGCGCTTTTACATGATAACATCTAGGGTTGCCTTAGCTAAAGCACCTGACAATGAATTCTGCAAAGTTCGAAAGTAGCTGTCGCTGTCTGTGCTAACGAATACACACTCGTTTTCACAAATTAATGAACAATAACAGAAACAACAAAAAATAGGGAGGACATCATGTAGTTGACACAAAAGGTCAGTATGCCATACCATAGTAGTCGTGCACAATGGAACAGTTGAGTATGCAGTGGCACCATAACCAGTTTTCATCATCTGTACATAGCAGACAACAAGTCTGAGAGTAGGGCGGCAGTGAGTGCTGTCAGAGAAGACTGCTGGGATAGTTAACTTTGCGAACTTGTGTACAGGCATCTGTTAGCAGATTGGAAACAGATCAGTTCTTTGTAGATTACGACAGTAATTTCTAACCATAGTTTCGGCATCTAGAAATTTCAAAGATCTTTGGCCGGCAACGACTGCGTCACAGGCCAATGGTGAGTAGGGTACTTATTGTCATGCACTCATGAGGATAAAGGAGAAAGAAAGATTAGAGATTCACTTCCCATCGACGACGAGGGCATTAAGTAAGGTGTAATTTGAGAACTTGTAGTGGAGACCAAGACGTTTGAGTTTAGCATAGGACCTCATATCCGGAAACGAACCGCTTTCCCACTACACGCGGAATATCACAACACACGTTGCTCTCTGCTTCCTGCTGCTTGTCGTCTGGGTTCACCTGCAAGCAGTCCACCCCCGGTAGCTGAGTGGTCAGCGCGACCGAATGTCAATCCTAAGGGCCCGGGTTCGATTCCCGGCTGGGTCGGAGATTTTCTCCACTCAGGGACTGGGTGCTATGTTGTCCTAATCATCATCATTTCATCCCCATCGAATCGCAATTCTCCGAAGTGGCGACAAATCGAAAAATTTGCACCCACCGAACGGTCTACCCTACAGGAGGCCATAGTCTCACTACCTACAAGCAGGGCTTGATGTGATGATCACGAACATTAACACAGACACGGTACCTCTGTACCATATTCTGGTACACATGATCAGAAATCCTTGGTCCTCCAGCATTCGCCACAGCCATGACCCACACCAGTAGATCTTCCTCAGTTGCACAGGGGTTTCGCAAATCAAGGATTTCATGTGACCCCACAGATAGTAGTCTGGCAGGTTCAAGTCGGGAGAAAGTGCAAGCCAAGTCGCCAGGCCACCACGACCTATCCACTATTGCCAAAACCATTGGTCCAGATGATCTCAGACCACATGTGAAAAATGTGATAGTGCGCCATCGTTCTGCAACCACATATGCAGCAGCCCATCTTCAAAGAGCAATGCAATAGACAACCAAGAAACATAATTATGAGGCATCCATGAAATGTGGTGGAAGAAGGTATTGCCCAATCACGTGGCCATCGAAGAACCCTGCCCAGATTTTCAGACTGTATCCTTCCTGATACCTGCGGGGGCGAGCAGTAAGAGTGTTTTCGACAGCCCACACATGATTGTTGTGGGAATTTACAAAACCTTCACTGCTGAACGTAGCTTCATCTGTGAAAATAATCCGATGTGGGGAATTTACAAAACCTTCACTGCTGAACTTGGCTTCATCTGTGAAAAGAATCTGCTATGGGACATCTGGCTCGTCCGCACAATGGTGCATCAATCACCTGCAGAAGTGGGGTCATGACGCAAAATCCTGTGACTGCATTGCCTGTGCCTTCTGGGGGGTGGGTATGAGTGTAGCTGCTGCTCATGCACAACACGTCAGACAGTTTGGTTATCCACATTCAGTCTACCTGTTATGTTTCTGATACTCGCCATCTCATCTTCTTCTAGTACATAGAGTACAGCCTCTTCAAGGTCGGATGTGTGGCTCCGCCGTGGAGCAGCACAGTCGATTCTGCTGGTGGTCGTTGTACCCATCTCTGAGGCCCACTGGTACACTGCAATAAATGCAAAGTGCGAAAGTGTCTGGTAGTGTGTAACACACTAAACGTACTACTGACAAGCAGCTCTCCCATTGCACCAAGCTTCGCCATAGAGTAGCATCATGTCAGCATATACTGCGAATGTGTTGTTCCCCGTGGCCAACAGTAACACACTAAATATGAAACATATGTACAGCTCGCATTCTGTGCTGTGGTGAATGATTACTACTGTACAGTAGTGCAGCATGAGAAACGGCGACAAGCACAACAGCAGGTACAAACCTCTCTGAACGCAGCACAAACTCAACTGAATAGCATGCAAACAAACCTGTAGTTGACACGGGAGATCAGCTGATCAGCGAATGACGTACGTAATACCCTAGTCAGCGGCGCCGAAAATGCGGGAAGTTTGAAAGTGCATTGAGGTATTTTGCATGTAGCGGGAAAAAAGTTCGTTTCCAGACATAAAGACCTATGCTAAACTTAACTCTCTTGGTCCCCACTACAAGTCCTCAATGCCTGTATAGGGAACTGAGCTACACTCTATAGATGGACCATATATCGGATTGGCAAACAATGGAGACTGAAATTAACCATGTACTTTTCAAATGAACCGTCCTGGAATTTGCCTTAAGCAATGTAGGAAAACCACGGAAAACCTAAATATGAATGATCAGACGAGGATTTGAGCCACTAGTCTCTTGAATGTGAGTCTACAGTGTTATCACTGTGCAGACTCTCTTGGTTTTGAGAACGGAACCGGAGTACAATCTATCACAGCTGTAACCACACAAGGATATCATCGAGTGCAGAAGGCTTCATGAAGGCGAGACAACCAACAACGAATGTGAGAGGGGAATATCCTGATTGGTACGCCTGCCAGCTGGTCGATGGGAGACCATTGTCTTCACACATGATTCTTAACTTAGGTTGTAAGATGACAGTGGATAACTAATAACGCTTCATTTGTACTGGCCAGACTCTAATTTTTATATCACCGTTTGAAACTGTATGTTCAGTTTTCGACTAGAATATCAACAACTTGAGATTTAAATAGGCATAAGACAAATCGAAAAATATTTTCTGTATTTCAACTGAAAAAATCCGATCGACATAGCAAAAACACGCGAGTGACAGCACGGTATGGAAATGAGCGCACGGCATTGTGGGCCAGGAGTCCCCCATTCGGGGAATTTCGGCCACCGAGGGCAAGTACTTATTGCATTCGACGCCACATTGGGCGACTTGGGCGTCGGAGATGGGGATGAAATGATGATGAGAACAGCACAACACCCAGTCCCTGAGCGGAGAAAATCTCCTGCCCCAGCCGGGAATCGAACCCGGGCCCCTTGGCGGGGCAGTCCACCGCGCTGACTGTCCAGCTAACAGGAGCGGACGACAGCACGGTATTGTTTAATAACGTAAGGGTGTTTACCTATGAAATTTCATTTGCAATCTAACAGATTTTGGCAGATTATATTCTCATAAACTAAGTAACAGGGTATCCTCAGTTAATAAACCCCTACTTCAACATCTGTCCTCCTCCATAGCAAAGTGGTCAGTGATGCTAACTGCCACGCTGGAGACCCTCATTCGATTCCGAGTATTGCCAGGGGCTTTTCTTTAGTGGGAGGAGTGGTAAGAGGTGCAGTCAGCCTCATGATGCCGAAATGAAGTGCTACTCGACCGAGTAGTAGCGGTTCCAAGGTTAAGAAACCCGTTAACTACATGAGAGTGGTGTGCTGACCCTTCATGGTTCAAATGGCTTTGAGCACTATGGGACTTAACATCTATGGTCATCAGTCCCCTAGAACTTAGAACTATTTAAACCTAACTAACCTAAAGACAGCACACAACACCCAGCCATCACGAGGCAGAGAAAACCCCTGACCCCGCCGGTAATCGAACCCGGGAACCCGGGCGTGGGAAGCGAGAACGCTACCGCGCGACCACGAGATGCGGGCGCTGACCCTTCATACTGACAGAGGATGACACGACGGTCGGTCGGTACAGAGAGGTGTTTTTGCTCCACGACAACGCTCCAGCTCCATCTGCACACGACACTTCACACATGCGGCTTCTTTCGGGTATCAAGTTTTGTCTCTCCTTCCCTCACCCTTCCTCCTGCAGTCCCCTCACTTGGCACCCACTGACATTTTCCTCTTTCCTCTGATGAAGAAACTATCGCGTGGCCGCTATTTGGAGAAAGACGACGAGGCTATTTTCGAGGTGTAACGTTTCCTTAAAAGCCAAAATGCAGACCTCTACAACTAACATATCAGCCAAGTCACCCACCGTTAGGAAAACGAGACCAATTGAAGGATGAATACGTAGAGAAGAACTACCACAGTCACCAAATTTCATTGCCGCAGCTTGATTTTTTTCTTTGAAGTCAAAACTAAAACTTTACGACTACCATTTGACATAAAAGTATCCTGAGTATGGCATTGTATTATAATATAGAATACTATACTGCAGAAATCAACATTTCGGCCACAGTTACAGTGGGCTTCTTCCGGGTCTGGTTTCTCCAGTATGGTTTTTCACATTATGACGCCATGTCAACTGACTGTGGCCGCGGAAGGCTACACAATTATATTTCTCGTGGAAATACTTCTCTACCTACAGCTCAGGGGTTGATGTGCAGGTGAATGTGCGAGACAGCCTTAGGAGCGTTTAGCTTTTATTTTGTGATGATGAAGACAACGACATATACGACTCGTAGAGGCGCACACTACATATGAGGCTGGGAGCACTTGTAGCCCATGCAAAGAACTTAGCGTGGTTGATAGGACAAGGTCCTGGGCATTCCTACACACTTCGACAGCATCCCCCACTCCCATCTCTTCTCATTCAGGGGTCAATGATTTTAGTGGATAAATACCAACATATCTTCATACTGGCATAATTTCAAACCACACCGTCTTTTAATAAAAGTGTTACCAACGGTTTTCAGTCTACTAACTAATAGCACATATACAATGCCCTCAAATCTGCGTTTGTTCGTCTGTTGATGGCTTTCATACTGCTCAAACATTACTCCCACGAGGTTACAACCACTGTCCCTAGCTGAACGCAGCAGAGGAGCAACTTGCCTCACGTACCAAGGACGATTAGGGTTTTACATGCCGTAAAGTAGGCAACCTTGTGCCACTTTTGGAGCTGTTTGCAACATAATCCTACACAATTATGTACTGCGACATTTCATTTCCACATATATGAAATTTTATAACCCGTATCATTTGATTTTGATAGAAATCGAATTTTTATATGCAATGAGCTATTCGGAATATGGAATATTAATTGTCAAAAAGTTACACCCCCACTCAGGGCAACATTGTTACATAAGTCTAAGGCAGAGGTAGTAGAATTAATGTGATCTGTGACAGTAATGGGCTGACTTAGTGTTTCTTTATGACACAAAATTAAAACTTTGTTACAAATTTGCCCAGCTGAATGAGTTTTGCTTTATCCATGCACAGATAAACATTTATCACAAAGTCAGCCAATTTTATGAGATTAATTTTTGTAATTTTCTTAAAATTCAAATAATAATAGGCCTGTCTTCGCTGAAACAAAATAAGAATGAAAAAATAGCAAATTGAAACAACCAAGGCAATTAAACAAAACTTTACCCACTTATAAACGCTTCTATTCCGTGGAACCATATGAATGAAAAACATATCACAACACTTGCACACGGCACAACATCGTCTAAGCAAGGTAATTTGTTCAAACTGTTAGAGCCTTACTTACACAAGTTCAGTCGTATGAGAAAAAAAAAGTTATGAAACATTCAATAAAATATTCTGAGCCGTATATCATATTTAGAAACAAACTTATAACGCGAAATAAAATTATATCTTTTTTACTAAACCATACACTAATGTCTCTAATTTCGTTAATGAGATTTGTTTCCTGCAGTTTCACTTGTCACAGTTGTTTCTGCAGCTATGAGCTGTGTGCGCTGTCACAGAGTTAACCCTCTAAACTGCAGAAATAACTTTTTTTCACTTTCCATTGGCTGAAGAAGATTTTTATAAAATGTGACACTTATACAGAATGGTCTGCATATATGTAGCCTATTTACATCAACTTACGTTCATTCAGTCAGCTCTTCAAAGTTATCGGCAGTAACAGAAAGGCCGCGGTGGTCTCGCTGTTCTAGGCTCTCAGTCCGGAACCGCGTGACTGCTACGGTCGCAGGTTCGAATCCTGCCTCGGGCATGGCTGTGTGTGATGTCCTTAGGTTAGTTAGGTTTAAGTAGTTCTAAGTTCTAGGGGACTGATGACCATAGATGTTAAGTCCCATAGTGCTCAGAGCCATTTGAACCAGCCAGTAACAGAAAGCTCCGAAGACATCTACAACCAAGTTCCTCCATTTGGGTAACAAAAAATTGCCTGCACTTGTAGCTTGCATCACTAATGGCGGCGTGTACGAATACACCGTAGCAGAACTATGCGTTGAATGTGGACCCGAGTTACACTATTTAATAATAAATAGTTGGAGCGAGCTTTTGTCACAATTTAATACCTCAGTCACAAAGTTGCCCACTTTTAAGGTACTGTCAACGACGAGATCATTACAGAGTGTGCACAAGCTCGGATTGGACAAGGATAGGAGAGGAAATCGGTCGTATCATATTCTAAGGAACCTTGCCGGCATTTACCTTAAGCCATTTTGGCAGTCCACGGAAAATCTAAATCACAATGGCAGTCACCCGAGTGGCGAGTTCAGTGTTTTAATCACTGCGCTTCGTGTCTCGTGGGACTACCCACAGACATGTTTCAACTTTAACGTGCCTTATTGGTTCTGGCGATCTTTACTTATGATTTGAGCGTCCATTTAATTGCATAATCATACTCTATAGACCCCAAGGGGAGAAACCTGAAAGGGGAGAAGATCAAATCTTAACATGTCTTTGACATTAGAGGCGGAACGGAACCTCAGATTGCACAAGCGTGATGAAGAAAATGAGTCGTGTCCGTTTCAAAGGAATCATCGCAGCATTCGTCTTAAGCTGCAGGGAAACCACACAAAACCTAAATCTGAATTAAGGCACTGGGATTGGAGTCTCGCTCCTTGCGAATTCGAGGGCAGCGCTTTAATTAATATCCACCTTACTCGGTTCCCGCAAGGGTGAAAGGGGAGGAGTCAAATCTGTGCATTTTATTCTAATGCATTTCAACACAAGAATGTTAAGTTATGAACTTCACGAACCACGTGAACACTGCAAGGTGGATTCTTGTGAATGTAGTTATATACCACATATCTAGTACATAACCGTTCACAAATAGTTGGCGTTACTGAACCAACCATGATTTATCACTCCTAGAATTCAGTATCATGTGAGTCGCAAATGTTCTGCAAACGGAGCTTGCAATCATTGTGCTGTGGTATAAAAGAGGGCTAAGGGAATTCCTATCTAGTGGATTGAACGAACGCTCACAAATGCATCAACAGTGACTGTGCAGAGGTTAGCACAGTGGACTCACATTCGGGAGGACGACGGTTCAAATCCCTGTCTGGCAGTCCAGATTTAAGTTTTCCGTAACTTCCCAAAAGAGCTCCGGGCAAATGCCAGTTTGGGGCACGGCTGATTCCCTTTCCCATCAAAATATCCACGGGTGTACTGCCGGTCTACAGTGTCCAACGGGCACAATATTTCGGTGATCATACATGTCGCCATCATCAGGTGAACTGACGGACTGAGCTCCTGTGAACGTGCCGGCACGGAGATCCGTACGCTATGGGTGCTCAGAGGTAACTGGGTTCGGTCGCGGCGGATTTACTCTTGATTAACCCAATCGCTGGTTCCCAAGCGTTGCTAAGATTATAGCCACAGTCACGGTTTATGAGGTTGACATTGGTGCGAATTTCGATGGCCTCTCTAACAACGCTATCCCAGTATCTCGACGTCTGTACCAGAATACTCGTGCGTGATTTTCCGACAAACAATGTTCAGCGACCGCCGACTTGCTCGGATACATCAGTCTAGTGTGCCTCTGGTGTTCACGGCATCGATCCTCGACGGTACGCATCGTCTGACCAATATACGACTTGCCACATTGACACGGAATCTGGTGCACACTGGCCTTCCTCAAACCGAGGTCATCTTTGGCGCTCCCCACCAGTGCACGAGTTTTATTCGGAAGTCAAAACACAGTTCCGACCCGGTGTTTCTTTAAAATGCGGGTGATTTTCCCCCGAGAGTGGGCCTATATATGGAATAAACCCAGTGCCTACCTCCTCCCTCGTGATTTCATCCATCTCCACAGGTTGTGCTGTAGTGGTTGGGCGGAGAGCACGTAGAATCTGCCACTCTAAGTACCAATTTCTTCGAAATACAGTTCTCAGATGTTCCAATTCCTGGGGTAGACACTCTGCGTCAGAGATAGTGCGCGCCCTATGTACTAGAGGTTTAAGTACCCCATTCCTCTGTGAAGGGTGGTGGCAGCTGTCTGCGTGCAAATACAGATCAGTGTGCGTTGTCTTCCGATACAGCCCATGACCTAGGGTGCCGTCAGCCACTCTCTTGACCAAGACGTCAAGGAAAGGTAATTTACCCTCCGTTTCAGTCTCCATAGTGAATTTGATGTTGGGGTGTATGGAGTTTAGATGTGTAAGGAAGTCAAGGAGTTCATCCATACCATGTGGCCAGATGACGAACGTGTCGTCCACGTAACGGAAAAAACAATAGGTTTCCATTCGGATGACGACAGGGCTTCCTCCTCGAAGTTCTCCATGTACAAATTCGCTACCACTGGTGAGACTAGGCTACCCATGGTGATTCCCTCCGTTTGTTCGTAGTATTCTCCATTAAAAAGAAAATACGTGGAAGTCAAGACATGCCTAAAACGTTCAGTGGTCTTCTCGTCAAACTCCTGACTAATCGATTCTAGTGACTCTCGCAGGGGTACCCTCGTAAACAAGGAAACGACGTCAAAACTCACAATGATATTTGACTCATCCAACCTGAAGCTATCAAGGCGTTTAACAAAATCCACGGAATTACGGAAGTGATGAGGGCAATTACCCACATAAGGACTTAATATTCCCGTCAGATATTTGGCCAACAAATATGTAGGTGTCCTGATGTTGCTGACAATGGGGCGTAATGGTACCCCCTCTTTGTGAACCTTCGGTAGTCCATATAGTCTAGGCGGTACGGACTTTGGGGTAACAATTTCTTAGCGTCACCATCCGGTAAATCTGCATCTTTGAGAAGCGACCTCGTCTTGTTCTCCACCTCAACGTCAACGTCAACGCTCATCTTCCGGTTGGAATCGTCATTTAGCAGGCTCTGCATCTTATCAGTGTAGTTCTTATGGGAGACAACAACTGTAGCATTGCCTTTGTCAGCCGGTAAGACAAAAATTTCAGAGCGCTCCCTCGGATCACGAATGGCCTCCCTGTCTTTACTGGTGATATTTGACTTCATCGGCTTGGATATCGTCAACTCACGATAAGTTTCACGACGTATTTCCTCAGCCGATTCAGGCGGAAGTCGAGCTGCAACCTGTTCAACAGCACTAACAATTTCTGCGACCGGAGTGAACTTGGGGGTGGGAGCGAAGTTGAGACCTTTTCCCTGTGATCGATCATGTATTCTGTTTTTTCTTAATTATTTTTTAAACATATTTCATGCCGGTTTCATTTAGGTTCTTGAACAATGTTTCAATTTCAGCACTGTTGTCTGCATTCTGCATAGGCCAGTATATTTGATCGTTTATCTGTGATGTTTCCATCTGTTGCACGTTTGGTTTCTCTTACCACATTTTCCTTGACATGGCTGAAGATAAATGGGGATAGCGCGTCATCTTGCTTCAGTCCAGTTTTGTTCTCAAAACAGTCCGATGTGGAGCCACAGTATGTCACCTTGTTTTCTGCCTTCTCCTCACATATTTTGACCAAGATGATGAGTTTCTTGGGGATTCCATATTTTGCCATGATTGCCCATACCGTTTCTTTGTGCACCGAATCGCAGACCTTCTGGAAGTCTATGAACAGGTAATGGATGCTCTTTTTGTATCCCGATATTTTTTCACTGATTGTCTTGATGAGCTGTCTATTGTTGTTCTGTTTTTGCGAAAACCATTCTGGTAATCCCCTATTTCATCCTCGGTGCAGGCAGTGAGTATTTAAGAAATTATCTCTGACAGCACTTTGTATGCTGTAACTGGTAGGGATATTCGTCTATAATTTCTGCAGTTTAGTTTATCTCCTTTCTTGGTTGTAAGGACAATATGAGTCCCACCATCCGGTATTTATCATCTTGCCAAATTTTAAGAATAAAGTGGAACAGTTTCTCGTGGAGTTTATGACTATCAGTAATTCTGTTACTATTCCATCACTTCCCACCGCTATTTAAGTTTTCAGTTTTTTTTCAAACCGTTGATTTCTCCCTCGTATGTTGGGTCGTTTACAAGAGGTTCAGCTGCTTTAGGGCAAGCGTTCTCCAGCTTGTTTCTGGCTCCGGGCTGTTCAACAAGTAGCCAATATATTCTTTCCAAGCCTTTAATACATCGTCTTATCCAGCGATAATGTTTACATTGACGTCATGAAGAGCTGCTCCTCGCGGTTTATGTCCCTTCCTAATGTTATTTACAGTGACATACACTTTGCGAATGCTGTTTTCTTTCTGGTCACTCTCAGTACTCTCTATGGTGTGCTTCAGGTAATGCCTTTTTTCGCCGGCCGCGATGGCCGTGCGGTTCTAGGCGCTGCAGTCCGGAACCGCGGGACTCCTACGGTCGCAGGTTCGAATCCTGCCTCGGGCATGGATGTGTGTGATGTCCTTAGGTTAGTTAGGTTTAAGTAGTTCTAAGTTCTAGGGGACTGATGACCTAAGATGTTAAGTCCCATAGTGCACAGAGCCATTTGAACCATTTGAATGCCTTTTTTCTCTTCGTGGGATCTTGCTTGTTTCCTTGTGTGTGTGTGAAATCTTATGGAACTCAACTGCTAAGGTCATCAGTCCTTAAGCTTACACACTGCTTAACCTAAATTATGCTAAGGACAAACACACACACCCATGCCCGAGGGAGGACTCGAACCTCCGCCGGGATCAGCCGCACAGTCCATGTCTGCAGCGTTTAAGACCGCTCAGCTAATCCCGCGCGGCGTTTCCTTCTGTGTCTCCCTGTAGCCCTATTCTAATTCTTCGTTTTTTCGGTCCTGGAGTCGGCTGTGATGCTAGCTTCTACCGCTCTTTTGCACATATCGTTGAACCATTTCTTCTTCTTTCGTTCTGCTTTCGGTTGATGCTTGAATCACTTTCTTGATGGCCGTTCAGATTACGTTTATGGCTTTTGCTTTCATTCGTTTTCTCTGTTGCTTTGTCAAGAACTAGAAACCTATCGCACACTTCCACCTGAAACTGACAAGTTTCAGTATTGTCCCTCATTGGATGGACATCATACTGAACTGGCATACTTTGTGCTTCCTTTGATTTGTTTTCAGTTTGACTTTCATGGATGCAACCACTAAGTTATGGTCAGAGGCTATGTCGGCAACCCGGTACGTTCAAATATCACTGATGGCACTCCTATGTCTATTTGAGATTAAAATACACTCCTGGAAATTGAAATAAGAACACCGTGAATTCATTGTCCAAGGAAGGGGAAACTTTATTGACACATTCCTGGGGTCAGATACATCACATGATCACACTGACAGAACCACAGGCACATAGACTCAGGCAACAGAGCATGCACGATGTCGGCACTAGTACAGTGTATATCCACCTTTCACAGCAATGCAGGCTGCTATTCTCCCATGGAGACGATCGTAGAGATGCTTTATGTAGTCCTGTGGAACGATTTGCCATGCCATGCCATTTCCACCTGGCGCCTCAGTTGGACCAGCGTTCGTGCTGGACGTGCAGACCGCGTGAGACGACGCATCATCCAGTCCCAAACATGCTCAATGGGGGACAGATCCGCAGATCTTGCTGGCCAGGGTAGTTGACTTACACCTTCTAGAGCACGTTGGGTGGCACGGGATACATGCGGACGTGCATTGTCCTGTTGGAACAGCAAGTTCCCTTGCCGGTCTAGGAATGGTAGAACGATGGGTTCGATGACGGTTTGGATGTACCGTGCACTATTCAGTGTCCCCTCGACGATCACCAGAGGTCTACGGCCAGTGTAGGAGATCGCTCCCCACACCTTGATGCCTGGTGTTGGCCCTGTGTGCCTCGGTCGTATGCAGTCCTGATTGTGGTGCTCGCCTGCACGGCGCCAAACACGCATACGACCATCATTGGCACCAAGGCAGAAGCGACTCTCATCGCTGAAGACGACACGTCTCCTTTCGTCCCTCCATTCACGCCTATCGCGACACCACTGGAGGCGGGCTGCACGATGTTGGGGCGTGAGCGGAAGACGGCCTAACGGTGTGCGGGACCGTAGCCCAGCTTCATGGAGACGGTTGCGAATGGTCCTCGCCGATACCCCAGGAGCAACAGTGTCCCTAATTTGCTGGGAAGTGGCGGTGCGGACCCCTACGGCACTGCGTAGGAGCCTACGGTCTTGGCGTGCATCCGTGCGTCGCTGCGGTCCGGTCCCAGGTCTACGGGCACGTGCACCTTCCGCCGACCACTGGCGACAACATCGATGTACTGTGGAGACCTCACGCCCCACGTGTTGAGCAATTCGGCGGTACGTCCACCCGGCCTCCCGCATGCCCACTATACGCCCTCGCTCAAAGTCCGTCAAGTGCACATAAGGTTTACGTCCACGCTGTCGCGGCATGCTACCAGTGTTAAAGACTACAATGGAGCTCCGTATGCCACCGCAAACTGGCTGACACTGACGGCGGCGGTGCACAAATGCTGCGCAGCTAGCGCCATTCGACGGCCAACACCGCGGTTCCTGGTGTGTCCGCTGTGCCGTGCGTGTGATCATTGCTTGTACAGCCCTCTCGCAGTGTCCGGAGCAAGTATGGTGGGTCTGACACACCGGTGCCAATGTGTTCTTTTTTCCATTTCCAGGAGTGTATAATAGATTTGGTTTGTCGTCATTTCTTCTTCCTAATACCATGTGCCTTTGTGTATATCTTTGTGCGGAAAGGTTGTACTCCTAACATTAATGCTTTCTGATTTTGCGAATGAAATCATTCTCAATCCATTTTCATTGGATTCGCCATGAAGGCTTTCATTTCCTGTCGTCGGCTGCAAATGTATCTCTTTTCCTACCTTGGCATTAAAGTCTCTCAGTCCGATTTTGAGGTGCTGCGGTAGGTTGTTACACACATTCTCTAGGGACTCATAGAAACTCTTTTACAGCATCTTCTTTGTTGTTTGTAGGTGCATGAACGTTGACAGTAGATATATTGAACCATAGATATCTCATCCGTATGTAACATATTCTTTCATTAACTGCCTCAGAAATGATCACTGTTTCAACCAGCTCCTTTCAAATGAGCTGTTCCAAACTCATGCAGTTAAACGTAGTGTATTGTCCAAGGTTCTGTATGTATTCTCCAGGAAATCATTTTCCTGTATTGCGGCAATTCTTACATTGTATTTCTTTAATTCGTTTGTAATCTTTGCATACGTACAGGCTTCCACAAACTATATGTATTCCATGTACCAATTCGTATGTCCATTTTTCGTTGCCATGACGTCTTATAGCACTGTTTCTTAAACCATTCCGAAGCGTAAGTGAGAGATTCGTAACATTTTTTTTCTTTTTTTTTGTGTGTGAGAGGTTTGTTAGCCGTAAGCACAACCCGCAACCTTGGGGAGCAGAGACTCTTCTGTCAGGGGTACCATACCTTATCATGGGAAAGATAGGGAAGGAACGACTAAGGACTGCAGGAGACTTCGCTCACTCATTGACTCTTGCGGATTAGGAAAGAACATTGAATGGTGGGTCGTTGCAGAACACACTTGGTCTGTTCCTCAGCCAGGGCCCGTTCGGCAAGAATGACCCTACCGGTAGCTATGCTACCGCCGACATGGCTCCCTGCCTCACCGGAAGATACAAATGGTTCAAAATGGTTCAAATGCCTCGAAGCACTTTGCGACTTAACTTCTGAGGTCATCAGTCGCCTAGAACTTAGAGCTAATTAAACATAACTAACCTAAGGACATCACACACATCCATGCTCGAGGTAGGTTTCGAACCTGCGACAGTAGCGGTCGCTCGGTTCCAGACTGTAGCGCCTAGAACCGCTCGGCCACTCCGCCCAGAAAATCGCCTTTGTTTCAGTGACTGCCACCCCATCTCGCGTATAATATCAGTGACACTCTCACCCCTATTGCCCGATAGCACGAAACGAGCTGCCCTTCTTTGCATTTTTTCGATGTCCTCCGTCAATCCTACCTGGTAAAGACCCCACATCGCGCAGCAATATTCCAGCAGAGAACGGACAAGTGTAATGTAGGCTGTCACTTTAGTGGGTTTGTCGCATCTTAAAGTGTTGTGCGAACAAAGCACAGTCTTTGTTTCGCCTGCCCCACAATATTATCTATGTGGCCCTTCCAATTTAAGTTGTTCGTAATTGAAATTCCTAGGTATTTAGTCGAATTGATAGCCCTTAGATTTGTGCGATTTATCATATACCCAAAATTTATCGGGTTTCTTTTAGTACCCATGTGGATGACATTTGTTCTGCCCTAATTGCCACTTTTCGCACCATACAGAAATTCCCTCTAGATCATTTTGTAATTGGAATTGATCGTCTGATTATTTTACTAGACGGGAAATTACAGCGTCATCTGCAAAACAATCAAGGGTGGCACCTCAGATCATCACCTAGATCATTTATGTAAATCAGTAATAGCAGAGGGCCTATGACACTACCTTGTGGAATGCCAGAGATCACTTCTGTTCTACTCTATGATTTACCGTCTATCACTACGAACTGTGATCTCTCTGAGAGGAAATCACGAATCCAGTCACACAACTGAGACGATACGCCATATGCACGCAATTTGATGAGTAGTCGCTTGTGAGGAACGGTATCAAAAGCCTTCTGGAAATCTAGGAATATGGAATCGACTGAGATTCCTTGTCAACAGCACTATGGAGTCAGAAGAAGCGGTCTGCTAGTATTCAAAGCATTCCCTATGCTGTCGACAGAAGCCTTTAAACAGCTGAACTTCCTGTTCTTCTTATGCCGCCGAACTCTGGAATTTAAGAACTGAACGGGCCAGAGTGCATTCGCTACATGTCCAGCTTTTTTGCGCGCTTTTTGTTTCGTTAGTAGTACCCTGAGACAACATCACTAGGTACTGACTTGCAAAAGACGTTCGTCTTCATCAGAACAACCCCTGTGGTACGTCTGAACGATAACCGTGCCTCTCTATCACTATCACGATTCTCTATTTTCGTGAAAAGTGCAACCTACTCACTTGGATTACAGGGTACAATAACAAATGCTTCTGCATCATGTTACGTATTTTAATGCACTCACAGCTCTTGGCATTATTTCTGCACACTACTGCTTCTAGTCTGTTTAATGCGTGCCTCCACTGAAGAAGAACACATGAATGTATCGGAATACATAAATCTGTATCATATACAATTAAGAGGACCTTAAGATCAATGATACATCATTAATTTAGTGTGACTGCTATGTGAAAGTTCTTGAATTACACTGAATCTGGATAAACTACAGAAGAGACTGTCACTCGCATATAGCACATACGATTGATTACATTACTCTTTGTACATTTATCAATGCTAATTTGCATTCAGCGATGAGGTTAATGAGCCTAATGCGCTATCGTTTATTTAAGAAGTACTGAAAATCTAGTTACACGAGAAACTAAACCTTTAAATTAAGTATAAAATTTCATTAAATCTACATTTTTGAAGTGAAGTTTTATACTAGCTTATTTGCATGAAAGAAAAAACGCAATAGGAAATACCAGAGACTTTCTCAAGGCAACATATATGCAAATTAAGTTATGATTGTCAATCATTTATAACCTAATGTAGTGCTTCTTTTAAACAAATTAAATGACCTATGTGATGAATACTAAAGGAAATGCCTGTGACAAGTTTCTGTGTTTATAAACATCGTTTACCAGTATTTATAACCAGTGAAAGTGCGTTGCTTTCTGTACAGACGCTACACCATGGAACGAGCTTCGATGTGAAGACCACAAACGTAGAGATGAGTCTCAGCCGGAACTCAGATGTAAATAGACTAGCTTCTTCTCTCGTCGCAGACGGTGGCACTGATTATGCAACAATTAATCATAGCTGTACATCTATTTTGTGTTCCAAGGAACAGAATTTAATTCTGAGAAACTTGCTTTCTCCTGCTGTTGCTCTTAAGAAATACCGGGTAAGTGCTGAACAGTTTAATTTCGTCCGGAGAGAAAGTCACCAGCAGTTCGTCCTCCATATTCAGTAGACGTTGAAACTTGTTAGGACTGCGGCACTGCTGTGCAGTAGACGTATTTCTCCTGTCTTTCTTTTGGACGACTGTGAGGTGATTAAAACTCTGGTCTTGTGTTCTTAAGGAGCGGCGTTTAAATCCGAGTCCCACTATCTCGATATACAGATTTCGTGTTCCTCCAGAATAATTTTATGTAAACACCAACATGGTTATTTTACACGGCCACAGCCCACTTCTTGATCTAGTCTACTACAAATGAGCTAGTGCTTGTTCACCTCTGCTGCAGCAGATGACACTTCCTCCCTCTGTGAGTCCGGAAGGCGTTGTTGCGCAGTCCTATGACCAATGGTTCAGAAGATCCCAGTTTCGCACACCAAACACCCAAATTTCACACTCGTAATCTTGAAGTTTTAATAAGCGGCGGTGCTGGCATAATGCAATGGTAAGCTCGAAAAGCCTCTTTCTCCACTTATTCCCTTCAATTTGAACTCTACTCTAAAGATGAAACGTAGCCAGGGTTTCGCATTACATCAGTGACAGTTTGCTCACTCGTGATATATTTTTCAAAACAGTGAACATGCTGGTGAAACTAGAAAAGGCTATAAACATCGAAATTTAGTAAAATGTCTTTGTGGTTCGTATATAAATACCATTTACACCTGAACTGAGTTGCTTGAAAATACGCAAACACTTGAGAAAGCAGCAACAGCTGGGCGTATTGAAATTATGTTGAGATAATTGATTAGGATTACAGAACTTAACGGTATCTGTGACTATGATAAATTAGTTTAGCATTACGTCCTGAAGTGCTGCAGTCAAAGATCTGAAAGCTATGACATGGATTCAAAGAGGACCTGCATATGTTCCGGGGGAACATCCTTACACACAGTTTCTGTGATAATCCGAAAAGCATCAAAAATGATTTGTTAGAGATTCGTGAGGGACAAGCTGCCGATAACGACATCACAGACGTGTTCGTCGCCCTAAGTGATAGACGTATGTGCAAACCAGGGAAGCAGTGATACCCGTTGTTCTTCGAAGGAAGTTTGACCATTCTTCGCCACAATCACAGGGTATGGGCCTTTTGGAATTTCTCACACGAATTTTGGGATAGCAGAAGACCTAATGCATGGAAAGTATGGGGGAGGCACAGTAAATAATCTTGATATTCGTGCGCTCATCATGTTCCAGAATTCCCTTTAACGATTAGACTTCTTGAGTCTTAGTAATTTGTTATGGAGACTGTTGACGAACTTTTAGTATCACCTGATGACGTACACTGAAAAAACCTACTGTGACATACTAAACTTACCTAAATATAGCTGTAGTGTTTCTTATTAACATTAATATTAATTTATGTGCAGTAGTTGTTTAATGGCTAATGATTAAGAAAACAGTAATGTTCTTCCATTTTTCGCTTAAACCTGTGAAATAAGATCCGTTGTATTGTATGTGCTTTTCTATAAAAGAAAGAGAGACAAGTCACATTAAATGAATCATTGTGACGAAGAGCTAACGTTTGAGGGACCATGGGTGCGTATCGGGCGCTCTCAGAAAAAAAAAATGGCAATCAGGTGGTCTATTGTGAAAGACCTATCACAGTAGAAAGGAGGTGTTCGAGATATCACGTCCCTGCAGTGAAAAACGAAAATATCAATGTCTCACAACATACGGATACAATATTTAGTAGCATTTTCCTAACACGGTAGTTGGAAAGTTATATCAAATTTCCTTTGGAACAGACAAGTATGCAGAACTCCTGCGAGCTGTTGCTAAGATACAGTATAACAACAACTTTTAGTTGTACCCCTTTGTTACCTACATATACTGATCAGCCAAAACAATATGACCACCTACCTAACAGCCGGTATGCCCACCTTTGACACAGATAACAGAGGCGAAGGGTCATGGCATGGAAGTAATGAGGCCTTGACAGGTTGCTAGAGGGAGTTGGCACCACGTCTGCGCACACAAGTCACCTAATTCCCTTAAATTCCGGGGAGGGGGCGAAGAGTTCTAACGCCACGTCCAATCACATCCCAGATGTAATCAATCTGATTCAGATCTTGCGAGTTGTGGGGCCAGCACATGAAGCTGAACTCGTCACTGTGTTCCCCGGACATTCTTCTCACACTCCTGGCCTTGTGGCATGGCACATTATCTTGCTGAAAAACTTCACTGCCGCCGGGAAACATGATCGTCAAGAACAGTTGTACGGTGTCTGCATCCAGTGTACGATACACCTTGGTTGTCAGGGTGCCTTGGACAAGCTCTATTGGACTCATGGATGTCAACGTGAATGTTCCCCAGAGCGTAATGGAGCCGCCACCAGATTGGCTCGCCGGCCGCGGTGGCCGTGCGGTTCTGGCGCTGCAGTCCGGAGCCGCGGGGCTGCTACGGTCGCAGGTTCGAATCCTGCCTCGGGCATGGGTGTGTGTGATGTCCTTAGGTTAGTTAGGTTTAAGTAGTTCTAAGTTCTAGGGGACTTATTACCTAAGATGTTGAGTCCCATAGTGCTCAGAGCCATTTTTCAACCAGATTGTCTCCGTCCCGCAGTACAGGTGTCAAGGAGCAAGGAGTTGTTCCCGTTAGAAATTACGGATTCCCTGCCGCCCATCGGCATGATGAAGAAGGTATGGGGATTCGTCAGACCGTGCAACGTTATGCTACTGCGACAACGTCCAGTGCCGATGGTAACGTGCCCATTTCATAGTTGCCGATGTGGTGTTAAGATGGGAACATGCACGTGTCGTCTGCTACGGAGGTGCGTCGTCAGAAGTGTTCGGTACAAGTGTGTTCAGGCTAACTTGTGCTCTCCCCAGTATTAAATTCTGATATTAGTTCCGCCACAGGTCGCCACCTGTCCTGTATTACCAACACGACGACGTCTGGACGTCACCACAGCACTCCTCGAACACCCGACAATTCGTTCTGAGCCTCCGGGCCACCATAATCTGCCATCGTTCAAACTCACAGATTGATCGCACGCCTTTCTCATTGTACACACGGACAGCACGCTCACTGATACTACATGCACCGTGCGTGCGTCTGGCAGAGTCATTCCTCGCCAAGTGACGCTGCTGTTGCCTGGACTGGTTTATATCAATAGCAGGTCGGTGGTCGTACTGTTCTGGCTAATCAGTGTAAATTATGACATGTACTTCGTGCATTGATTCTGTATTATTATCGCCTAGATCTCGAGTGATCTTCTGTAAGGTTCTTCAATGGCGATATACAGTATTTTCCATATCGTAGTTTCTTATAGCTATTTTGACTGTATCTATTTTGTCTGTCTAGGCAGTAGGTAATGAAATTGATACACGACACTTTCTTTTATAACATTATAAGAATTTTAATCTAAAAATTTTCTTAAAATTATTTTTTAAAATTTTCAACATAGGAATTTTGTTAATCCAATACACTCAGGTTTAGATTACTTGTGTTATATAATTATGTACTTAACTATATATAATGTATTGTTTAGTGGACTCCTTGCACATAACTTCTTTTCTATGATTTATGTGTTACGACTGTATTTCTGTAAGTTTACTACTACAGTGCCACTTGTTGGTGGTTAATAACATCTTTGCTTTGACTTGTGATCCTCGGTCTCCTTTCACTTGTTTTGTGAATATCAGCTTGTGCACTCGATGCAATATCTCATGTAAATCTTATTTCATTATTGACATGCCAATGTTTCACTTTCTTCATGATCTGGAATGACAAGTCACGACTTGAGACGATATGGTTATGCAGCTACTCACGGAGGTCCGGTGTGGGGTGTAATTATTGCATGTCAGCGAAACTTGGTACATATTCTAAAGAACCGATTTAGCACGGGAAAAATTAGTTGCCATTTTGACCACGAGGAACAAATTTTGGCGACGTCTTCGGTAGTCATAGTGAACAAATTGTGGAAGGGGCTGTTAATGATAAAATCAGTATTACGCCTTTCTCACTCGTTTGACCTTCTCTATGTCCCGTTCCTAACAAGGGATCTCTGATCGATTCTATATTCCTATATTTCCAGAATTATTTTGATACCGTTCCTCAAAACCAACTGTTAATCAAATTGCGTGAAATTGGAGTATCGTCTCAGTTATGTGACTGGATTCGTGATTTCCTCTCAGAGAGGTCACAGTTCGTAGTGATGGACGATAAATCATGTAGTGGAACAGAAGTGATATCTGGCCTTCCGCAAGGTAGTTCATAGGCCCTCTGCTGTTCCTGATTTACATAAATGATCTAAGTGATAATCTGAGCAGCCCCCTTAGATTTTTTGCAGATGACGCTGTAATTTACCGTCTAGTAAAATCATCAGGCGATCCATTCCAATTATAAAATGATCTAGAGAGAATTTCTGTATGGTGCGAAAAGTGGCAATTAAGACTAAACAAAGAAAAGTGCGAGGTCATCCAGATGGGTACTAAAAGAAATCCGATAAATTTTGGATATACGATAAATCGCACAAATCTAAGGGCTGTCAATTCGACTAAATACCTAGGAATTACAATTACGAGCAACTTAAACTGGAAAGACCACATAGATAATATTGTGGGGAAGGCGAAAGAAAGACTGCGCTTTGTTGGCAGAACACTTAGAAGATGCGACAAACCCACTAAAGTGACAGCCTACATTACACTTGTCCGTCCTCTGCTGGAATATTGCTCTGCAGTGAGGAATCCTTACCAGGTAGGATCGGCGTAGGACATTGCAAAAGTGCAAAGAAGGGCAGCTCGTTTCGTGCTATCGGGCAATTAGGATGAGAGTTGGTTCGAATGGTTCTGAGCACTATGGGACTTAACATCTATGATCATCAGTCCCCTAGAACTTAGAACTACTTAAACCTAACTAACCTAAGGACATCACACAACAGCCAGTCATCACGAGGCGGAGAAAATCCCTGACCATGCCGGGAATCGAACCCGGGAACCCGCGCGCGGGAGGGTGAGAGTGCCACTGGAATGGTACGCGAGATAGGGTGGCAGTCACTGAAACAAAGGTGGTTCTTTTTGCGGCCAGATCTATTTACGGAATTTCAGTCACCAATTTTCTCTTCCGAATGCGAAAATGTTTTGTTGACACCCACCTCCGTAGGGAGAAATGACCATCATAATAAAATAAGAGAAATCAGAGTTCTAACGGAAAGATTTAGGTGTTCCTTTTTCCCACGCGCCATTCGAGAGTGGAATGGTAGAGAAGTAGTATGAAAATGGTTCGATGAACCCTATGCCAGGCATTTAAGTGTGAATTGCAGAGTAACCATGTAGATGTAGATGTAGATGTTGATGTTCCTAATCCATTACATACGGATGCATTCCTATACGTCTTTCTTGTATTCACAGGGCCAGATTTGTAATTGGTGGCCAAAACTGAAACTAACTTCTTCCAGCGTAAATCGGCTCCACATTAACGCATTAGGAAGTCTACCAAATTCGCCGCCATACGATAATTAGTCTACAGTGGACCTCCGTGAGTAGCTGCATTTCAGTTATGATCGCCCGGAATATATGATGGATATGGCTGGTTCAAATGGCTCTGAGCACTATGCGACTTAAGTTCTGAGGTCATCAGACATATATGATGGATATGGCTGGTTCAAATGGCTCTGAGCACTATGCGACTTAAGTTCTGAGGTCATCAGACGCCTAGAACTTAGAACTAATTAAACCTAACTAACCTAAGGACATCACATACATCCCGAGGCAGGATTCGTACCTGCGACCGGAGCGGTCGCTCGGCTCCAGACTGTAGCGCCTAGAACCGCACGGCCACTCCGGCCGGCTGATGGAGATGTATGAGGTGTATTTTCATAAGGTACGTGGTATATATTCACTTTGCGAAAATATATATCTGTATATCTGACGTCATTATTCTTTTAATTTTCGATCTATAAGCTTTACTGTTCAGATAATGATAACTTATATTTACTGATACCGGTCATAAAAACTAAAGTTCTAACTAGTGATCTTGGCTGTTGAAAGTTTTACTTCTTTATTTCACAGTTATATAACATGTGACGACAGGGAACATTGGCAGGATACTGGCGAACTGCAGTCTGCATAGAAGACTGCTTGCAAAACACATTGCGGTCCATCTTAGAAAATGGCTGAAATGCGTGGGACTCGTTCCAAACAGGATTAACAAGTGACAGCGAACGTATTCTAAGTAGGCAGCACGAATTGTCACAGGTTTGTTTCTTTTGCGAAAGATCATGACGGAAACCGTGAAAAACCTAAACCGGCAGAAGTTTGAAGATAGACGCCAATTATCCCACGAAAGCCTACTTATAAAGTTTGAGGTTCATTATTAATTGAATAATCGATAAATGCACTGCAGTTCCGTACGTATCGCTACCGTGGGGACCGTGAAGACCAGATTTGACTAATTACAGCGCTCAAAGACACACAGAAGTAGTTTTTCTTCCTGCGATACATATGTTAGTGGAGCGGGAAGAAACCCTAACATGTGGTGCCATGTTAATTACCCTCACGCTACGGAGTGCATGTATGTGTATAGATGTAAATTTAGGAGTACACAAGGAAAGAAGGAAGGAATATTGGGGGCCATCTGGCAAACCACGGTGGGTACAGGCAAGTACGCGCTGTGGTCAGTCTCCTACTTACTATATACGCTAATAGTTGTGCTTTCTCTAAACCTTTAATATTGACAAGTTACGTTTGGTGACCATTTTGTTGTGGGCAACACTGTATTTAGGTGCCAGTTCTAGCGTAAGCATGGTAGGTTTTTTTATGTTTTAATATTTTTATTAAATATGTGTGTTTGTTAAATATTTTTAGGTTTTCACATTACCTAAAAGGCTTATTTTCGTAGATCCGAGGGGTTAATTGCATTTTATTGCTTTAAAGACCATCAAAATTCATAATTACAATTTGACTTCCCGGCAATGAGGAAACCATTAGGGACAAAGCACAAGCTCGAACAGGACAAGGATGGAGAAGGAAATCGTCTTTTCCTTTTAAAAGTTACTATCCGAGCAATCTGGCTGGCCCACTGCGAATGTGTAATCCAGTCTTCCAAAATGCGAGACACGTACTTTAAACATTGAGTGTTGCGTCGCGTCGAGTTCTGATTTTGACTGGACTGTCATTAGTGATTCGGGGAACCTACGGGAAACACAAATCCCAGCGGCGGATTTGGACCCACACACCTCCGGAATGCGGGTCATAGTGCTGTAATCACTGCGCCACCTTGCTCACTTACAAACAGAAAACTGAATCACTTAATACAAATCTGCAGAGAAAACTTTCACATGAGTGTGATGAAAAATCAAATAGATTTTCTAAGATCGATACAACATATATTTATGCTGTGTGAAGTTACTGCTGCAAAACGTATTTCATCTCAGATTTAAATGTACGATAGAAAATCCCTTTTGGAAAATGGAGCTGAGATACTGTAGAAAATTACTGGTCAGTATTCTTCATCTTTATGTTTTCGAAAATTTCTCAAGAGGTCAAGAATAAAACAGTAGGAGTAGTACATTTCCGCGCATATAGTTTCTTCTCATACAACTAGTTGATTTTTAAGGAGGACTCATCAACATATATTGCATTTTTTTGTTGGTTTGTGTGTATGTGAGAAAGCATTATCATGACTAATCAGAAGTTGAGGGACGTAACTAACTTATCTGAGCAAGCAAAACATTACTGTGGATCGCGCTGTACCCTTGCACTAGTTGACAACATTATGGAGCAATGAGGAACGCTCATCCATCGTTTCTATCGCATCGAGAAAACAGGAAGCAAAAGTTATCCTCCAGTGTCGACGGCTGAGATAGAAATATACAGGGTGTTACAAAATGGTATGGCCAAACTTTCAGGAAACATTCCTCACACACAAATAAAGAAAAGATGTTATGTGGACATGTGTCCGGAAACGCTTAATTTCCATGTTAGAGCTCATTTTAGTTTCGTCCACCTACGCTCAGTGGAGCACGTTATCATGATTTCATACGGGATACTCTATCCATGCTGCTACAACATGTGCCTTTACAAGTACTACACAACATGTGGTTCATGCACGATGGAGCTCGTCCACATTTCAGTCGAAGTGTTCGTACTCTTCTCAACAACAGATTCGGTGACCGATGGATTGGTAGAGACGGACCAATTCCATGGCCTCCACTCTCTCCTGACGTCAACCCTCTTGACTTTCATTTATGGGGGCATTTGAAAGCTCTTGTCTACGCAAGCTCGGTACCAAATATAGAGACTCTTCGTGCTCGTATTGTGGACGGCTGTGGTACAATACGCACATTCTCCAGGGCTGTATCAGCGCATCAGGGATTCCATGCGACGGAGGGTGGATGCACGTATCCTCGCTAACGGAGGACATTTTGAACATTTCCTGTAACAAAGTGTTTGAAGTCACGCTGGTACGTTCTGTAGTTGTGTGCTTCCATTCCATGATAAATGTGATTTGAAGAGAAGTAATAAAATGAGCTGTAACATGGAAAGTAAGCGTTTCCAGACCCATGTCCACATAACATATTTTCTTTCTTTGTGTGTGAGGAATGTCTCCTGAAAGTTTGCCCGTACCTTTTTGTAACACCCTGTATATCAGTGATAAGTCAAGTAGTATGAGATTGGAGAGTGGGGAAAAGTGTGAGTCCAACATGGCAACCTCTTTGGAAGGTACCATCTTAGGTGCAACTTGTCATTTTCAGACAGAATGGGGTCAACTGTCATACCTACCAGATAGAGAATTACACGAGGTAAACAACAGTGTCATTCGCTTGAACTTGACTTTATTCATAACGAGTTTTGTCACATTTTGTATACAATAAGGCAAATACAAGTGATAACAAAAAGCCTACAGGTTGTGCTCGACATGTTTTTCAGTACTTTGTAGTGACATTGTTAACATTTCATCCGCTCCTCAAGAGGAGGAGGAGATTAGGGTTTAACGTCCCGTCGACAACGAGGTCATCAGAGACGGAACGCAAGCTCGGGTGAGGGAAAGATGCGGAAGTAAATCGGCCGTGCCCTGTCAAAGGAACCATCCCGGCATTGGCCTGAAGCGATTTAGGGAAATCACGGAAAACCTAAATCAGGATGGCCGGAGACGGGATTGAACCGTCGTCCTCTCGAAGCTCCTCAAGAACTTTAACTAATACATATACTGGAAAGCGAGCACAAGCATCAGAGGACAGAAATCTAATGGATTTAAATCGAGGAAACGTGACAACCACTCGACCGGACCTCTACGACTTCTACAGCTGTACGAGATCTGGATATCCAGGTATGCTCGGACAGGTGGCCCATAGTGAGGTTGTACGCCATCTCGCTGAAAGAAAATTGGAAATGTCCCGTCTTGAGACAATAGCGACGGTAGCACGCCTTCTTACAGCTTTAGATTAAAGATAACTGTTAGTGTAACCTGAATGAGCGATGGTCCAGTAATACGAGAATCCGACATCCCACACCAAACCATCACTTTCGATGTACAAACGATCTTTGATGAATCCAACCAGTAAGGTTCTAATCTGAGCCGTAGGTGTGATTCTGCTTATTTACCTCTCCGTTCACTGAGAAATTAACTTCATCCATCATAGGTGATACATCGATTTTCGTCCCAACTTGCACCTCATCCATTCGCAAACTGAAGCCTACAATCTCAATCGTCGTCGGTGAGACATTGAAGCATTTACATTTTATAAGGGCGCCGTTTATGTGTGATAAAAATTTGCACTATATATGGCCGACCCCACTTACTTGCGAGCTGCGGCGAGGAACGCGCTCTGGGCTCCTACTGAAGGATGCCAGAACAGTGGTTGTTGTTGCTCCATCCGTAGCCGTTTACGATCGCCCAGTTTTCCGATTGTCTTTGACACAGCCAGTTTCATACCACTACACTGTGGGTGATGGGTGGCCTAACTGGGTGCTTGAAATTTTCTGTGATATCGCGGATGCTCATCTCTCATCAGAACAATCTCATTGGGTTCGGCTTCTGTTATTGCCATCAGCTTTCAAATCCGTTATATCCAAGAAACATCAGTCATAACTCGGGGGCATCATTGTTTTTCTCGTGCAATTTATATGTCTGTTATGCAACATGTCTTCCTTTCCACTTGAGTTACGAGATCTACATCTACATCTACATGACTACTCTGCAATTCACATTTAAGTGCTTGGCAGAGGGTTCATCGAACCACAATCATACTATCTCTCTACTATTCCACTCCCGAACAGCGCGCGGGAAAAACGAACACCTAAACCTTTCTGTTCGATCTCTGATTTCTCTTATTTTATTTTGATGATCATTCCTACCTATGTAGGTTGGGCTCAACAAAATATTTTCGCATTCGGAAGAGATAGTTGGTGACTGAAATTTCGTAAAAAGGTGTCGCCGCGACGAAAAACGTCTTTGCTGTAGTGACTTCCGTCCCAACTCGCGTATCATATCTGCCACACTCTCTCCCCTATTACGTGATAATACAAAACGAGCTGCCCTTTTTTGCACCCTTTCGATGTCCTCCGTCAATCCCAAATGGTAAGGATCCCACACCGCGCAGCAATATTCTAACAGAGGACGAACGAGTGTAGTGTAAGCTGTCTCTCTAGTGGACTTGTTGCATCTTCTAAGTGTCCTGCCAATGAAACGCAACCTTTGGCTCGCCTTCCCCACAATATTATCTATGTGGTCCTTCCAACTGAAGTTGTTCGTAATTTTAACACCCAGGTACTTAGTTGAATGGACAGCCTTGAGAATTGTACTATTTATCGAGTAATCGAATTCCAACGGATTTCTTTTGGAACTCATGTGGATCACCTCACACTTTTCGTTATTTAGCGTCAACTGCCACCTGCCACACCATACAGTAATCTTTTCTAAATCGCTTTGCAACTGATACTGGTCTTCGGATGACCTTACTAGACGGTAAATTACAGCATCATCTGCGAACAACCTAAGAGAACTGCTCAGATTGTCACCCAGGTCATTTATATAGATCAGGAACCGCAGACGTCCCAGAACGCTTCCCTGGGGAACACCTGATATCACTTCAGTTTTACTCGATGATTTGCCGTCTATTACTACATGTGTCCAAGATGACGGCTTCCGACGTGGCTGTCATCTTAGTTACATGGCCTCACAGGTTTCCTCATCCCCTCTCCCATATCATGTTACTCGACATTAAATTTCTGTTTATCAGCCTATTTTTGTCTTAGAATGGTGGTTCCATGTCTGACTCTTCCCACGTGATTGATTTCTCTTATTTTATCACAATTTTCAATTTTCCTGCTGTTCCTATTTAGGCTGGAGTCAACGAAAGTTTTTGACTATCTGAGGAGAAAGAATGTGATTGAAATTTAGTGAGAAGGTCTCGCTGCAACGAAAACACCTTTGATTAATGACAGACGCCACAGCTCGTTTATCATATCCCTGACACGCTCTCCACAATATCATGATAACACAAAGCAAGCTGCCTGTCTCTGAACTTTTTCGGTACCCTCCGTCAGTCCTACCAGGTAAAGGATCCCATACAGTGGATCAGTACTCCAAAAGAAGACGGACAATCTCTTGAATTGATTAGTTGCATCTTCTAAGCCTTCCGCCAATAAAATACAGTCTTTGGTTCGTCTTCTCCACAACATTTTCTGCATATTGGATCAGATTTAAATTGTTCGTCACTGAGGTGGTAACAGAGGGTGTAAGTGAAAAAATCGAGATTCTGAGATAATGATCTTCAAAGTTTGTGTCGAATTTGAAATTCTATGCTTATTTGTTATACTGTCTACAGTAACCAGCATATGTAGTGGTTACTAATAACGCTATACATACAATATCAGCGAATTAAATTCAGGATGTTGTGCTCAGTAATGCTTTTACCACATATCTAGTAAGCACTCACACACATCTACCTCCAAGGGTATCATTTACATCCTTTTGACTCTCATTAATATCAGGTTTGAAATTACCCACAACAAAGTAATACATTAACCCTTACACAAAACTTTGGTTCAAATGGCTCTGAGCACTATGGGACTTAACATCTATGGTCACCAGTCCCCTAGAACTTAGAACTACTTAAATCTAACTAACGTAAGGACATCACACAACACCCAGTCATCACGAGGCAGAGAAAATCCCTGACCTCTCCGGCAATCGAACCCGGGATCCCGGGCGTGGGAAGCGAGAACACTACCGCACGACCACGAGGTGCGGACACAAAACTTTTATTGATTATACATATATTAGAGTGGATGAGGCAACTACATACGTAATATTACATACAAAAACATGAATGTCCAAGGAAGCTCTTAGGAAATACACATACACTCCCATTGGTTTCTATCGCGGGAAATATCTATTCCGAGTCCCACATAACATCAGAAGGCAACACATCATTAGTAAGACTGTATGCTGGGCTCTGCACTTGATAGCGATCTTCTGTATGGTTTTTATACAGATGCTTTTTACAAAGACATGTATCCCTTTGCATCAAAAAAGAAAAAAAAGCAGTTCTTCAAATAACCGCTAGGAAGTATTTCATATCATCTGATACACCTATACCCCTTTGCCACCAAAGAGATTGGTTCTTCCACCATAATATGGTGCACATATCCGCAAAAATTCGATTTTGTCACTTTTTCTAACAGCCTCAATTGTAATCTCTAGGTATTTAATTAAACCAACAACTTCTAAATTTGTGTAATTTATTATGTGGCCGAAATGTAACAAATTTGTTTTGGTACGCTTGTGGAGAGCCTCGCATTTTTAAAATGTTTTTGTTGTTTTTATTGCTACAATTTTCGTTTGGCGCCATGTCGGTACCGTGTATAAACACCATTGTAATTCGTTTCGACCATGTGATGGCTTTACAGCTGTTTCCTTTGTTTCAAGATGCTTCACAATTAGGTTGCAGTGTGGACCTGGAACTCACATTTTCCCGCGAGTCTTCTAAAAAGCGAGGTGAAACACAGCGGCGGCGTCCTCAGGCTTGCCGGAAAAGAAAGGAAGACTTGCTGCGGCTCGGTCGCTTTCACTCGGCTCGTCACGGGCCCTTCCGGCCGCCTTCTGGGAAGCATCGTGCAGTCGCCGGCACGTATTCTTCTGCCTCGCTGGGCAACTACAAACGGCTCTGGCTATAAAGCATATCATTTTCAAACTCACACCTAATTCTACTACGTAGTTTGGGAAGGCGACGTGTCTTCGATAGTTCGCAATACGTTTACCAACAGTTTGAAGCATCTTCGATCTTTGGAGAGTGATGCTGTGACGTCCCATTTATCTCACACGCTCTGTTCAAACATGATAAGTTACCAGATAGTGACCTACTTTCTCAAACGTAACGGCAAAATTATATGAATCACAGAGAGAATGTAGTGAATGTAGGGATCCATTATCAACGACTCAAAGTAAAGCGAATGATTTGTTGGCCACAACGGACTCAATGTTGCAAACACTTCTGAGGAATTTAAACTATACCCAGAACGCAGTGCGTTACGAAATAGCTTTACTTTTATTACTTTTATACTGTGCTGAACTTTTGTTTTCACTGTTCATGTTCTAACAGTTGAATCCTAGGATGGAAACTTTTGTAACATTCTCATTTTCAGTTAGTCCATTTATCAACAAATTTCGACCGCGTTTAATAATCACCTTCAAATCTAAAAATAATATATGATAAAACATAAATAAATAAATATTCTAGGTGGTTAATGTAGATGAAAATATTTAAAATTGTAAGTCCTTAACCCTCAATTGCATGAATTTCTTTTAGGAAACCTATTTCAGTTAAAAAATATATCTGGGGTTAGGATCTGTTACACAAAATACGACGCAACGAGTTGAACATAGAAATTTTGATTTATCAAGTACGATTACATAGACATGGAAACATAATCTGTGCTATAATTAAGCATCATTTTCCATACCTTAAAAATCTAACTAGATATGACCTAAGTGGTAGAAATAATTCATTCTTTCAGAGTTGCCCTCGGGTGCGTTTACGTACACTCGACCTTCTGCAAAGATTACTGTTTTTAAAATATTTCTGCCAACATAACGACGCTAAACACAATCAAGCACGAGGCAGCCAGACTGCGTGTGTTGCCAGACGGCAACATCATGCATATACGAATGCTTTCATAACTTGATACCAAAATATACGATTTGTTGCCAAATGACAACACTATGCAATAGAGGGTTAACATTCTACCTGAATAAGCTGTTAACGTTGTCTGAAATATTTAAAATTTATAATTCGTAAAACTGTACCTGATTAATCACGAGTTGTGAAAAATCAAACTACTTCAAAAAGAACGTAGTCATAGACTGTAAAACAACAGGACAGCACTATAACACACTTGGGACTATATTCCGTGGCATCTAGCATTTTACTAAAACCACATTAATGACGGTACTGGCTAAAAGGTGTAATATAATTAATTTAAAACTAAGAAGCAATTGGGAAAATTCACTGAACAGTTATACAAGGTGTTACAAAAAGGTACGGCCAAACTTTCAGGAAACATTCCTCACACACAAATAAAGAAAAGATGTTATGTGGACATGTGTCAGGAAACGCTTAATTTCCATGTTAGAGCTCATTTTAGTTTCGTCAGTATGTACTGTACTTTCTCGATTCGCCATCAGTTGGCCCAATTGAAGGAAGGTAATGTTGACTTCGGTGCTTGTGTTGACATCGCCGGCCGCGGTGGTCTCGCGGTTCTAGGCGCGCAGTCCGGAACCGTGCGACTGCTACGGTCGCAGGTTCGAATCCTGCCTCGGGCATGGATGTGTGTGATGTCCTTAGGTTAGTTAGGTTTAAGTAGTTCTAAGTTCTAGGGGACTAATGACCACAGCAGTTGAGTCCCATAGTGCTCAGAGCCATTTGAACCATTTTTGTGTTGACATCCTACTCATTGCTCTACAATACTAGCATCAAGCACATCAGTACGTAGCATCAACAGGTTAGTGTTCATCACGAACGTGGTTTGCAGTCAGTGCAATGTTTACAAATGAGGAGTTGGGAGATGCCCATTTGATGTATGAATTAGCACGGGCAATAGCCGTGGCACAGTAAGTTTGTATCGAGACAGATTTCCAATACGAAGATGTCCCGACAGGAAGACGTTTGCAGCAACTGATCGGCGTCTTAGGGAGCACGGAATATTCCAGCCTATGACTCGCGACTGGGGAAGACCTAGAACGACGAGGACACCTGCAATGGACGAGGCAATTCTTCGTGCACTTGACAATAACCCTAATGTCGGCGTCAGAGAAGTTGCTGCTGTACAAGGTAACGTTGACCACGTCACTGTATGGAGAGTGCTAGGGGAGAGCCAGTTGTTTCCGTACAATGTACAGCGTTTGCAGGCACTATCAGCAGCTGATTGGCCTCCACGGGTACACTTCTGCGAATGGTTCATCCAACAATGTGTCAATCCTCATTTCAGTGCAAATCTTCTCTTTAAGAATGAGGCTTCATCCCAACGTGATCAAATGGTAAATTTTCACAATCAACATGTGTGGGCTGACGAGGATCCGCACGCAATTATGCAATCACGTCATCAACACAGATTTTCCGTGAACGTTTGGGCAGGCATTGTTGGTGATGTCTTGATTGGGCCCCATGTTCTTCCACCTACGCTCAATGGATCACGTTATCTTGATTTCATACGGGATACTCTATCCATGCTGCTAGAACATGTGCCTTTACAAGTACTATACAACATGTGGTTCATGCACGATGGAGCTCCTGCACATTTCAGTGGAAGTGTTCGTACTCTTCTCAACAACTGATTCGGTGACCGATGGATTGGTAGAGACGAACCAATTCCACGGCCTCCACTCTCTCCTGACGTCAACCCTCTTGACTTTCATTTATGGGGGCATTTGAAAGCTCTTGTCTACGCAACCCCGGTACCAAATATAGAGACTCTTCGTGCTCGTATTGTGGACGGCTGTGGTACAATACGCCATTCTCCAGGGCTGTATCAGCGCATCAGGGATTCCATGCGACGGAGGGTGGATGCACGTATCCTCACTAACGGAGGACATTTTGAACATATCCTGTAACAAAGTGTTTGAAGTCACGCTGGTACGTTCTGTTTCTGTGTGTTTCCATTCCATGATTAATGTGATTTGAAGAGAAGTAATAAAATGAGCTGTAACATGGAAAGTAAGCGTTTCCGAACACATGTCCACGTAACATATTTTCTTTCTTTGTGTGTGAGGAATGTTTCCTGAAAGTTTGGCCGTAACTCTTTGTAACACCCTGTACATGTCACATCTTGTAAAAATTCGTAATTATATTAAAACCTAGCTCTAAAATATTGAGTGCATCCTGTTGTCACCAGAGGGTATCTGAAGTGTGTTTTCTCCTTGTGTACATCAATGGAGCTATCAATTCTCTATGATGCAAAGTGGGTTTAGTAAAATGCTAAATGCTGCGGAATGTTGTCGCGAGCGTACTGTAGTATCTGTTATTTTACAGTCATGTACCCTTAACTCACGAAGTGTGGTCTCTCAGACCGAGCCAGAATATTTCAAGTCGCTCTCGTAGATCAATTATAGCGTAACGTTTTTGTACACCACCTACTCTGTTGTAATCAGCAACCCTACAAGTTATTATCGTCAGTTGCGTTATCGCCTTATTTGATTGTTGTTGATATGTGTAATGTGTAATGTGCTGCGAATACATAGAAAGAAAGATCCTTTATCATTTAGCTACAGTATAGCATGTCAACAACTGGAAGCAGTTAATTCTGTGAATTATCTGGGAGTAGGTATTAGGAGTGTGGCATGCTATGGGTGTGACACATGGACTCTCGGGACAGAGGAAGAAGCTAAATTCTTTTGAAATGTGGTGCTACAGACGCACGCTCAAATAAAATGTATCGACAAGGTCACAAACTAAGTGGTTCTGGAAAGAGCAGGTGAGAAGAGAAGATTCTGGAGTTTCATTGTTAAAAGAAGAGTGCAATTTACAGGCCATCTATTAAAACATAAAGGACTCCTGAACACAATCATAGAGGTATATGTCGAGGGAAAAAGACCCAGAGGAAGACCACAACTGAGGTACATGGTTCAAATCGTGAAAGATGTGGGATGTAACACCTATAAAGAAATGAAGAGAAAAGCTGAAAGACGCACAGAATGGAGACAAGCTGCCATTGTAATTGTTGCAAACCAATCCTTGGATTGACCACTACAGAAGAAGGTATTAGGAGTGATTTAAAATGGAATGATCATATAAAGTTGATCGTCGATAAAGCGGATGCCAGACTAAGATTCGTTGGAAGAATCCTAAGGAAATGCAATCCGAAAACAAAGGAAGTAGGTTACAGTACACTTGCTTGATTATTGCTCACCAGTGTGGGATCCGTACCAGATAGAGCAGCGCGCTTCGTTACAGGATCATTTAGTAATCGCGAAAGCGTTAAGGAAATGGTAGATAAACTCCAGTGGAAGACTGCAGGAGAGAGGCTCAGTAGCTCGGTACGGGCTTTTGTTGAAGTTTCGAGAACATACCTTCACCGAGGAGTCAAGCAATATATTGCTCCCTCCTACGTATATCTCGCGAAGAGACCATGAGGATAAAATCAGAGAGATTAGAGCCCACACAGAGGCATACCGACAATCTTTCTTTCTACGAACAATACGAGACTGGAATAGAAGGGAGAACCGATAGAGGTACTCAAAGTACCCTCCGCCACACACCGTCAGGTGGCTTGCGGAGTATGGATGTAGATTTAGATGTAGACATATGTTGTTGACATGTGATGGGGTCTCCTAGACCGCACTTCGTGAACTACGCATCTGCGTTCGGCAGTTCAGTACAATATGTGTTACCTAGAATATGACAATTTTATACACTCTAAGTTCGATAAAATTTTTAGTCAGTGGATGGAGAATGATGTCAATGATATAGAACAAGAAGTAGAGGAAGAGGACAACCATTTTTCAACAGCTAATGATCACAATTCTGCAAGCTTAGAACTTCAGGACAATGGTAATAAGGGCCTTTCTATTTCTCCAACAAAATACTTAGTGTTAGTTAAAATTAAATGTGTTCTGAGTGGTGGTAAAGAAAGATGTAGATCTCAGTACTGAATATTAATTTTGCAGCCTTTCTTTTTCCGGCTATCCACTTCAGTTTTTATATACAAGTTTAAACGCCGGAAATTAGTTTTAAGTGAAAATTTGATTTTTACTGAGATTCCATATTTTTTCAGAACGTAAAATTCAGTTCTCTAACCGTTCGTTTTGTGTAGTATTGAAAAAGCTTCTCAAAAGTATGTGAATTTTGCTTGATACAAAAATAAAATACTGCTGGCTTTATTCAGTACAAGGAATATTTAAACATCACTTATAAGTTGTAACTATAAATGTTATATAACAGAAATTAAATTTTCAAATTATTTACAGCTTAAACCTTGGTTAAAAGATAGCGGCCTCAGAAACTGCACCTCGTGCCGCCATGCCGCGCACTATCTACTATGGCCATGCAATAGCCTAACGCAGCCGCTGCTAGAGTACTGGTTAATCTTCGTCTTTTGCTGTCCCTGTTGATACATACCGATAAACAGAATATCGAACTAGACTAATTTGGGACCGTCCTATCGAATGGGCTCGTTAAATTCCACTTTAAAGATCATTTTGTTTGTAACGAGAAACAAATCAACGTTTTCCGTTGACACTAGGCGACGCAGGAAATAGTGATGAGCAGTATTTTTCTGAACTGACTCCAGCTACACACAGCAAAAAACGAAATTGCCAGTATCCGGTAAAACACCGAAGAAAACGTGCCTGGCTACCCGCAGGAGAAACACCCTGTGTTAGCTAAACTGCTAATGTTGTGATAGATTTACGTTGACCAGACTAGCAAATCATTCTTGACCATATGCGAACAACACACAGGAGGAAAACACAGGACGCCGTTTGGCCTGCGTTTGCGTAATGAAGAACAGGTAGCATACAGCAGGTAGCGGAAGTACTAAAAGTCACTACTAACGGCTCGTAGAGTGATATTTTAGAAGATCTAGAAACCTATAAAAGTAAGATCTCTCATGCAGGTGGTTCGCGGGAGGAGTAATGGTAAACGAATGAACAGATTTTGCGTTATGGTTTCCAGATGTCATATCACGAGAGTTTTGTAGGTGTGGGCGTGTCATGTTCACAGATGTGAAGGTCCACTACGTCATGGATTGCTATACCACGCCTATTCTGCCTCTTCATAAGCAGTTTTATTATTTGTGACTTGTATCTTTATTTATACGAGTCCCTCTGGAAGAGTCTCAGAGTTTGATCAGCGAAAAACTGGCTGAAGAGTTGGTAAAGCTTTGTTGTCATGTGCTGACATCCACGTATTTTTCATTTAATGGCAACGTTTTTGAACAGAATGAATTAGTATCTACGGGTAGTCCATATTCGCCAGTTTATTTATGGAGGACGTCGAGAATAAGCCACTGAGGACTGTAGCTTTGTAACCAACGCGCTTCTGGAAGTGCGTAGAAGATACCTTTCTCGTCTTGGGACATGGGCGTGATGTTCTCAACAGATTTTTGGAGCACTTTAACTGTCTTCATCCCAGCTCTGAATTTCCCATGGAGTTTGAAAGTGACGGGATGCTTCAGTTTTCGGACGTCAAGGTTCACAAAGAAGCAATATGGTACTCTGGGACATGCTGCTCACCGAAAGCTGACACACACTGATTGGCATCTGCCTGCTGAGAGTTTCCATCCACAATACCAAGGCAGTGGTGTCCTTAGGACTCTGGTACGCAGAGAATATGCAATTTCCGACGTGAACAGGTTCATCCAAGAACGTGCACATTTGGTGGCTATTGCAAGGAAATAGGTACTCCGAGAAGCAGATTCATTGGGCTATGTATCATGAACCATCCCCGGAGGTCCATGAAAAGCGGTATACCTCTGTGTTCTTTATTTCTTATGCTGTGGGTATATAGTTTAAGACAGGAAGAAGTTTGCGGGGATTTAATATTAAGAGTGTGTTCCGTCCACCTTCCAAGATTAGGGCATTACTCGGCTCTGTGAAAGATGATTTGGGGCTTAGGAAGCCTGACAGATATAATATTCCGTTTCAGTCTGGGAAGGCTTACATCGGTCGTTCGATTTACACAGTTCAGGACAAGTGTGTGGAGCGTCGCTACAATAGCCGGAAAAATCGCCTTGATCGAGGGACACAGGATGAAATTTGACGAAACTTTGATAGTTGCCAACACTTTCGGTTTTGGAACAGTGCTTATATAGACGCAACTGAAATTAGTTTGGTAGACAGTTTTGTTAATATGGACAATTACCTTCTTCCTAGCAAGACGTGAAACCCTGTATTATCCAACATGTGTTTACAAATAGTCTTTGAGTGCAAAATATCGTTTCCGCCGGTGTTCTACTAAGGGCGGAGCCACCTGCCTAGTTTTCGAGGGCAGCAGCTGTGATGGGGCGGTGCATGCGCTTTTTACGGTACGGAGCCCTAAAGAGGACAACGATTTGTAGCCTTGCCCCCCCTCCCCCCCACTCCTCTGCCCTGCTGCTCCTCCGAAGTCCGTCCATGACTACCACCGCGCCAGCTGAGATGTCCACCGAAAAACCATTGCCTCACAGGTCGAAAGCCACCCCCAAACTTTTCACCATCCCGCTGACGTCATCCACGCCTCTTTCTTCCTCCAGAAGACCATCACTGATGCTGTGGAGGTCCACGTTCCTACCAAATTCATCCACCCTCACCATCCTACTCTTCCTCCACAATCAGTCCTTCTTCTCCGTGATCCTGCTGGCTTTACCGCTCCTTCCTACGCACCCATGATCCGGATACACTCCTCCACCACCGGCAATTACGACACATCCGAAACCTCCACATGGCAAAGAAACGCTGGGACTGGTGCCAGACATGTACTCACGCTAACTCCACCCTCCCTGTCAACTCCTCAAAGTACTGGTCTACTTTCCACCTCCTTAGTCGTAGCACTCCTGCCCCGCATTACCCTCTTCTCCATGTCAACCACCCCTTCTCTGACAACCTCAGTAAGGCTAACCATTTTGCATCCCACCTCTCTGAGGTCTTCTCCATTCCTGATGATCCCCATTTTGATTACTCCTTCTTCCCCACAGTCCTTCAATGCACCTGCGCCGCCACTCGACCCCAGTTTCCGGTACTTGGGCCCCCAGACATAAACACTTCCACTATCACACATGACATCAAATTCATCCTCCACTCCAAACCCAACACCACTCCTAGTCACAACGGTGTCACTTACTGCCTCCTCAACGAGTCCCCCGCCCCCTCCTTCCTGGCTGCCCTTGCTAGACTGTATAATGTCCTCCTCTCCACTGGCTTTTACCCTGACCTGTTTAAATCTGCCCATGTCCTGCTGTTCCCTAAACCCAACAAACCCCCCTTTGCCACCTCTTTCCATCGTCCCATCTGCCTCACCTCTGTGTTCAGTAACCTCTTTGAGTCCATCCTCTCCTGCCGTATTCATCACCATATTAACCAGCACCACTTCCTTCCCCTTAATCAGTGTAGCTTCCGGCCCTCCTTCTTAGCTGATGACCAGCTCCTCAACATTACCAATCTTCTTTCCCTCCAACTTAACTCCCGTTGCTCCACTATCTTTGTTTCCCTCGACTTTTACCGTGGCATCCTGGGCTCCTCTTTCAACACCAGACCTACGCTCTTCCCATCAATTTCGTCCATCTTGTTGCTTCCTTCCTCACCTGTCGTCCTTCCTATGTCACTATCCACAATACCAAATCCCATTCTTTCTATCCCACCCCTGGCATGCCCAAGGCTCCACCCTTCCCCCTCTTCTCTATCTCCTGTATACTGAAGATTTGCCCAAATCTCCCCAGCCTGTTCACTTCCTCCAATTTGCTGATGACACCGCCTTTCTGGTCCTTTACACTACCCTTCAATTGTCCCAATGTAGCCTTCAAACCCACCTTGACCAGTTTGAGCTGTAGTTGTGTCCGGCTCTTCGAAAAGCGCTCCAGGCGAGGTGCTTTCGCTTCGCGTCTAGTGTTTGCAGTGGCGCTTTCGTTTTGGCGCGCTGTTTGGATCGCTACCGCCCTCTGGCGGAGAGGTGGAGCATGTGTACGGTCGCGTGACGATCGAGGAGTACGTACTGGGCTGTGACCGAGAGAAGTGGTGACGGGAGCGGGGCCCTGTTGTTGGGGGTCGTCAACTGCTGGCCACGTGCTTTAGCCGACCTTTTGGCTGTCAGGGGCTAAGTCTGCCTTACCCGCATGTTCGTGGCTTATGAAACTTTGAAGCTGTGGTGCAGGAGATCAGCGCATGGGACCGTGTGTCTTCTTATCGACCATTGAAACCACTGGCAGCGGTTGGCTCTGACGAGCATAAGGAAGTGCAACATTTTCCCGGCGCTGTGGTAGGGTGTGAGAAGTTGAGTTCTGTTTTTATGCAACAAAGGAGTTTTTCAAGTTCTAGTGAAGTGCATGAGTTTCTTCACCAGTGGTTTTGTTGGGGCTTCCCACCACAGTTTTCATTTGCCTGACCATGGGAATGTGGTAATTGCTTCTTGGTCAGGCCATTACATTCACACATCGATTGGGTGACTTAGGGTCGGTGTCGCGTGTCTCTGTGGGTCGGAGTCTGTGCAGGCACCGCCCTTGCTACATCTTCTGGTTTTGGGTAACTCAGGGAGGTGGTGGCTTGTGATGGAAGATTTGGGGCTGATCTGCTGTGGCCCTGTAGACCACCAATAACTATTCTTCCTATTGTGATTTGGGCCTCTTTACACGTGTCACTCCCTAACTGAGCTAAGGATTTTTTTTTTTTGGAATTGCCTTTAATGTGAAGGTTTGTTGTGTGCTGGCTTATTCACATTTATCTTGTAAGAACTGACAGGTGTAATATAAGTTATTTAAATGGCAAGAGACAACTATTTTTATTTTTTGTACAAACTAGCTACTTGAAGGTCTTTTGAGGAATTGTTCTCTTATATATATAATTTTAAAATTATATATATATATATATATATATATATATATATATATATATATATATATATATATATATATATATATATATATATAATTTTAAAATCTTGTTTTTAACGTCATACCTTGCAATATCCTTTACATAGAGAAAGTTGCCAGCTGTTTAAAAGAGTTTTTTTTAAATTGTTGTCTTTTATATATATACCAAGTTTAAAATCTTATTATTGGGAAGTTATTAACGTCATACCTTGCAATCTCCTTTTCATAAAGAAAATTTGTCAGCTATTGGAAATTGATTTGGAAACTTTTTTGCATCTTGCATGCTGCCCATCTCCTGCCCCTTGGTGCACCCCCGACCCGCTCTTCTTTTCGTCCCACCTCCTCCTGTCCCCTCCCTTGGTGCACCTTCCTCTCCCTTCTTTTTCCCTCCTCTCAGGCCTCCTCTCCCTTGGCAGGTCACTCCCGGCAGTTTTTATTCTTTGTTGTGTGTACTCCGTCTCTCACAGTGGTTTTAAAGTGTCTTCATTCTCGAATGTTTTATACTATGGGCAAATTTTAACTTGTGCGTGTGATGTCGGTGTATTTTATGTGATCCACAAATCGTCAACTGTGCTTTTTATCTTCATGTCACTTTTTTAACTGTCCCACAATGAACATCTCTGTGTCAGTGTATATTTTAACCCTCATTGTCTCCACTTATTCTCTTCTTGTGTCCCCCTTTTTATCGCCTTTTATATATAGACTTTCCTCCTTTTATTAACTGTACCGTCACTCAGATGAAGAGCGGCGGATTGTGCCGCTGCCAGCCTCCCCTCCCCATGGGGCAGGGGAATGAAATCACAACAAAGGAAAAAAAAACAGCCTTGGCATTAGTTTTCAGCGGGACTCATCAGCAGCAGCAGCGTTCTCCTGAAGATGACAAACAGTTGGATGGCCGAAATATTGAATCAAGTTGATTTTACGATCTGTTAGCAAACCCAAGGAGACTTTCAAAAATTTTATTATCTGTAATTAATGAGACATGTTCAAACTGTGTAATTTATTTACATGTTTCATCTCGGACAACGATATAAGGCCATTCTCGGGTAGTCTACAGATATTCTCACTATTCTATAAATGTATTTTATTTCATAATAATTCCTGTAGTAGATGACAAGATGTGACAAGAAATATGCTATGTGTAACTATGGAATAAGTTCTTACAAATTTTACTATGACTAGATGTTACGTCGCCTGTAATGCCACATGGCCTTTGTGAATACTATGAAGATACTTTATTATTTTTTATTTATTCATATAATATATCTGTGAAATTTGTTTCACCTGTTGGCGATTTGTATTGTAACCCAGCTATGTACTTGCGAATATCGGCGTATGTGGCACTATGCTTCACAGTCTGTTATTACTTTAGCAAAGGTTGGGCCGATTGCAACTAACTGATAATTAAAATTCATTTTATTTTGTCATTGTGTAATTTACAATGTTCGCATTACAAAATTAGTAGTTTTGGATTAGATAATAAATATTCTCGTCCTTTGTGCACACCGCTAATAGCGGTCTCTGGCGCTGTCACTTGGTAACTGATGGTGTATTCCAGAAGCATTTCTCTTCGTAATGTTCACTGTAACTGGCCTGTTGTATGTTAAACTATATTTCATGTTACCTGTTTTAACAGAAACTACTGCCAACATTCGTGCATCGTTGGTGTAATTATTATAACATATGTTGTATCTTTGTTTTTATAGTTTAATGTGAGAATATACTCAACGTCCGAAACTAGTCACCACCAATAAATAAAGGATACTTCTTAATACAACTTACGACGGAATTCCAACCATTTGTTACAATAAAGACAAAATTGCGCCCCTGCTTCACGTTTAGCTTGTTGGAGGTCCGTAAAGTAAGACCTGAATTTATGGTTCTCACGAAAAATCTGACAAGAATTTTCTTAAACACAGGAAAAGTTGCGTTAATAACGATAGCTTGAACTGTTCCTACATCACTATTTTCTATAAATTAGGATTTGAGTTTTTAAATTAACGTCTGGGTATACTGATGTTGTAAAATTGGAGCGCTACATCAATTAAACAAGAATGGAGGAAAGTAACCGAGCGATCACTTTCCTTACGTTATTTTGGGACAGTTGAAATGCCTGTATTAGGATACACTGCTTGAAATTTAAATGTCCCTTCTACTTCAGACATCTACATCAGTTTAACCATTGCTTTACCTCACTTTGTAGAAATGAGCTTGCAGTCTCTTCTAGCTTCCGAAAAAAGCTATGTCTGTCTAAAGAAATACAAATTTGAACTCAGCTGGAAAATTAAGATGCTGTTAATATAATCTGGTGCCCTTCCAAGGAATTCCTTCCATCCCCTCAACAGTCTTTCCTCCTGCGTCCTACAAAATCCCACCACTACTACGACGTTGTGAAAGAACGCTGATCATCACGCTGTTTAGCGCTCTACAGTTTTAAATTCATCCATCCATACATCCTTCAGAATCTCTCAGTGTTCGAAAAGCCGTCACTTCATTGCACTCAATCTAAACGACACACATATCCACTTAACGCATGCTGAGAACATAAACCTCAAACAGTGTAGGAACTGCTGCACCTGGGAGTTACGCTTGTCTTAGAAACCTACAACATTCATCAGTCAGTCGCAACGAGAGCAACTACTTGCACCAGAGATGGAGTCTGATTGATCACTAGTCACAGGACTGTAAATTTTAGCATAGTTGCGGCAATCTGTAGTTGCTCATGTGGGTTTGAGAATGTTCTCCAACACAGGTCACAGTGATAGCAGCTGTCACAAAGAGGGCCAGAGACCCAATAATCGAGAGCGTTTAACTATAGGGCATCAGTTGTCATTAGTTACAAAACTATTGAAGAAAATGTCTCTATTGAAGAACTTGAACTATCCTTCAGATTAGATTAGATTAGATTAATAGATTAGATTAGATTAATACTTGTTCCATAGATCATGAATACGACACTTCGTAATGATGTGGAACGTGTCAGGTTAATGAAAGATGTATGTACAAGATATTACATTAAACAAAATATTGCATGACACTAATGCTTAAGTTAGTTTTTTTCCCTCCCTTAATTTATATCTAAAAATTCAGCCAATGAGTAGAAGGAGTTGTCATCTAGAAATTCTTTTAATTTATTTTTAAATGTTGGTTGACTATCTGTCAGGCTTTTGATGCTGTTTGGTAGGTGACCAAAGACTTTTGTGGCAGCATAATTTACCCCCTTCTGTGCCAAATTCAGATTTAACCCTGCAAAGTGAAGATCATCCTTTCTCCTGGTGTTATAGCTATGCACACTGCTATTACTTTTGAACTGGGCTGGATTATTAACAACAAATTTCATAAGTGAATATATATACTGTGAGGTTACTGTGAGGATCCCTAGATCCTTAAATAGATGTCTGCAAGATGACGGTGTGTGGGCTCCAGCAATTATTCTGATTACACGTTTTTGAGCAATGAATACTTTTCTACTCAACGATGAATTACCCCAGAATATGATACCATACGAAAGCAGTGAATGAAAGTAGGCATAGTAAGCTAATTTACTGAGATTCTTATCACCAAAATTTGCAATAACCCTAATAGCATACGTAGCCGAACTCAGACGTTTCAGCAGACCATCAATGTGTTGCTTCCAGTTTAACCTCTCATCAATGGACACACCTAAAAATTTTGAAAATTCTACCTTAGCTACAGACTTCTGTTCAAAGTCTATATCTATTACTGGAGTTGTGCCAATTACTGTACGGAACTGTATATACTGTGTTTTATCAAAATTTAAAGAGAGTCCGTTTGCTGAGAACCACTTAATACTTTTGTGAAAAACATCATTTACCATTACATCACTTAGTTCTTGGTTTTTGGATGTTATTACTATACTTGTATCATCAGCAGAAAGAACTAACTTTGCATCCTCATCAATATGGAATGGTAAATCATTAATGTATATCAAGAACAGTAAAGGACCTAAGACCGAACCCTGTGGGACCCCGTGCCTGATAGCCCCCCCCCCCCCCAGTTTGAGGAATCAACTGTTGTATTAACATTACATGAACCACTTATTTCAACTTTCTGCATTCTTCCAATTAAGTATGAATTAAACCATTTGTGCATTGCCCCCCTCAAACCATAATGATATTTCTGTTATTTTACGAAGATTTAGAAGGTACATGTATACTGCTTGTTAAAACTGAAGAGGTCGGCAGAAGAAAGTGCTAACTCTCAGTTAAATAAGAGATAATCTTATCATGTTATCTATGATATATTCGAATACACCACAAGCTAATAACATTCAATTCCAAATGCACCGCTAGAAAGAACTGTCTTCTACACAGGGTTGCCAGAAACACTCTGAAAACCTTATGAGAATGTTGCAGGGTACGTTATGTTGAGAAATAATTGCTAAGAAAAAGATTCGATATTTTTTCTGAGTCAGAGTTGAATAGCATTGAAGTTAAAGAATCTGGCCATTGCGGGCGCAAATTCAAGTCGCCCGCCAGGTACGATTTGTGTCAGTTCTTCTCACAGCGTAGAAGGTAGAGTACGAGATTGCTCAGCCTTTGGATCTGGCGCAATCCTTACTACCGTCTCATAACCCATTTTTATTGTTGTAATTGCTCTTCCGTTCGATGTTAGGAAACAAAACGACGAAAGTGTTTGGCAACACCATCTCTGGCTCGCCACTTGAATTTGCATGCACAATGGCCTAATTGGCTAACTTCAATCCTAATTAACCAGTAAATGGCCTAATTGGCTAACTTCACTCCTAATTAACCTGGAAATGGCACAACGTATCGAATTGTTTTCTTAACAATTACGTCTTAGCACAACGTAACCTACATCACCCTACAAGTTTACCAGACTGTTTCTGAACAACCTTGATAAATGAATCATTCTATTTACTTTCTTGTCTTCGAATTAAATCATGCATATAACATGGAGGACCTAAAAACATGTTTTTGTGGGTTAGCACTTTTTTCCTCTGACCTCTTCAACTCCATTACCATGGAGACAGCATATGCAACTTCTATACCACCAAACCTACACTGCTAGTTACCATACCGTGCATGACGGATGGAACGTTTTACCACTGTTAGTCATTACATTTCCTGTTCCACTTTGAAGTGGAGAGAGGGGAAAGACGACGTCTATATGCCCCATTACGAACCCTGATTACTCCTATTTTCTCTTGGTGGTGCTCACACAAGATCTACCCGTCAGTATAAAAAGTTTCGAGACTGGATTAACAAAAAAAAAAAAATAGAGAACAGATTTAACACTTCAGGTGTTCTACATAGTTATTCCCTTCCCCACATTTACTCACCACTTCAGAACAACACAAAGAACGTTCATAAAACCATGTGAAACTGTGAGAAAAATTCTTCTTTGTGATGTTCAACTCGTGGGTCGTATACACTGGTTACATCATCAAAGTGTTGACTCTTCACGTGAATTTCTGCACTTTATCCTTTTTACAATAAGTTTATCTTGATAGTACCATGTCTCTTCACCGGTAATGTCGTTTTCCATAAAAGAATTGTCCAGGTTTTTCGTTTCAGTCAAACTGCAGCAGGCAACCACTCATAGTTGTTTTTGGTTTGCAATCAAGGTGTGCCAGACAGACTTTGCACACAGCTTTGCCTCCTTCAAACCTTTCTAGAGAATGCCTTGAAAACTTGATTTAGAAATGTACATTTCATTGTTCCATTGTGATTTCTGACACAACAATATTGACATACCACAGCCCCACATCCACCAGTTAGAAATACCTTCCCATAACTGACTGGTCGAATTCACATCTGTTGTTTACAGCTAGAATACTACCTGGCCATGCTGGCCGACTTCGACCTTAATTGCGATAACTGACCTTTTTGAGGTCAGTCTGAAGGTCGTGCATGTGACATCATGATCATTAACAGAGGGAGACATGCCCCCTCTTTATCTTCAATCAAATTATAGTGCAGTATTAAAAATGAAAAAGCCAATGAAAAATTAAGATGGTGGAAACAGTCTGTTTGTGTTAAAAGAAAATTAAAAACACTCTCCACCTCCTCTCCCCTCTTCATCACCAACTAGTCCTAGCACAGTATTAACAGTCCAAGATTATGGAAACAGACCAGTTGGGTGCTTTATACCCCTCACCCCTTCCTCTCTATCTCCAATCAATCAGTGTGTAGCATTAGAAAATAGACCAATTGTATAAATGAGAAATTGAAGCCCTAGTCTCTTCCCCTATCTCCAGTCTATTATAGCGCAGTATCGAACATCCAATACTGCGCAGTTAGCACAATTTTATTAGTGCTAAATTTAAAATTCCAATCAGTCAGAGAGTAGTATTTAAATGGTGTGTAAAAATGATGTCAAGTTACATTATTTCCAGTGTACTCATCATTTACATACATCTTCCTTGTCTCCAAACAGTCCAGATGATGGAAACAGACCTATTGTGTGCTATGTATCCCTCCTTCCTCCTCTTTCCAATCGATCATAGCATGGTATTAAAATGATGCTATAGATATGCAATTAAAAAAAGTATGTAACCCTTAGTTTTAAAAGTCAAAGCTGTATCCACTATTTCCATGAAAGTCACATACCTCTGCCATTATATTAAAGTGAAGCCAGGATCAAAATTATGTACTATTTACCTACCTAGACATACCTCTGGCTTAACATTAAATTGACTCCAGTGTAAAAGATAAGCATTACATACGTATGCACAAATGTACCTCTGTATTTTATACATCAAATACTGTGCTACTGAAACACCTCTCCCATTCAAAGCAATCATTCCTCTCTGTAGTGATCTCTCTCACACAAAGTAATCATTCTCTCTTTCTCACAGGATGGCTACCGTTCCCCCTTTAGATGGGCACCATTCCCCCTTTGAATGGAGCCACCATTACTCCTAGGTTTCCAACCAGTAACGTGTAATGCCTAATGCCTAACTCCAAATGCCTAATGATTGATGGTTAATGCCTAATAGAAAACACCAAATGCATAACAAATAACTCATAACACCTAATGATAATGCATAATGGTTGTTGATCACTGACCATCACTGATCACTGACCATCACTAATCACTGACCATATGTGACAATGCTGTCATTTTGCAGTAATAACAACACACAAAAGGTGGCCAATGTATACGTACATTTTCCAGTCATGACCATGGAAAGTTTGTAAACAATGTTCTGTCAATTTACAGTTTTAACTGAATGTATAGCTAACAACTACGAGGCGAGAACACAGACAGGTTGTGTATATAAGTGCTATATTTTAGCTGAGTGTATATATGCGTTAGAAGACTGTAGTTTTAACGGGACGTGACGGAAGGCAGTACCACAAATACGCATATACAAACACACACACACACACACACACACACACACACACAGAGAGAGAGAGAGAGAGAGAGAGAGAGAGAGAGAGAGAGAGAGAGAGAGAGAGAGACGGTATTACGATGCTAACACTTAATGCCTAAGACCTGATGGCTAATGCATAACAATATTATAACAATATTATAATGTAGAGTTTGCCCCTCCAGTGATTGAAATCTGTGTGGTTTTAGAATACTATTTAAGACCCAGTAATGGGTGATGCTTAATGGCTAACACATAATGCATTACACCTCTGGACAAAAACATTGTAACATATTACAGAGGGAGTTCATTCTACCCTTCCAGTAACTACCATCCAACTGGTACTAGAATACTTATTAAGATTCACTAACACCAAACACATAACTCCTAATACCCAATGCATAAATCATAGCATATTATGCCTCCAGGAAACAACTTTGTAATATATTGCACAGGGACTACGGCTTAACACTTAATGCCTCTGGGCCACAATCATATAATTTATTACAGATGGGTACAAATTTCCCTCTCCAGTAGCTAATAACCATCTGGTGTTAGAGTACTCTGTAAGACCCAGCAAGATCTAACGCCTAATGCTGTGACGAGTGATATAGATTTAAACGTTTACATGTAACTGGTTCAGTTTCTGCTGAGCACTGTATTTGTCAACATGTCCCTCAATTCGGTTGGATGGAAAAGTAGTCTTAAGAATCAGGTGTGTAAATATTGAGGAAATATCCACTGCAAACCGGCACTGGAACAAAGAAGACACGCTGAAGCTCTTGATGTTATACTGGAAAATGTATTAAAATCCGTTTCTCAGCCGAGACGTTTATTTGGAAAGAAGATGAAGACAAAGAAAGTATTTATGAAAGTAGAAAGCAGAGATTTCGAACGATGAGAAAAAGAAGAAAATGATGAATACAATGTGGAAGATGGTAATGGACCAACAGACAAAATGTGTGATATTGTATATAACATTAGATTTGAACCAACAGTAAGAGTGTAGTTGACGCAGTTTACCGGTAGATGCTGATAGGGATTATTTAAGAATTAACAATGCATGATATCAGTGAAAAGTAATGTCATATAATGTACTGTTTAAAATTAAAACTCCTAATATGAGTTACACAACACAAGCTCTTCAAAAAGTTACTGTAAATTTCTCAAGGCTACCAAGGCTCGTAGGCAAAGATATCTCACGAGTAAATTCCATCAGATGTTATAAATGTATGCATATCGTTATGACCGCACTAGATAAAATAAGGATACGAGGAAGTTGCGATTCAACACGCATGCACTTCAGCCCACTTCTCAGAGATTAAGACAGTTATGCCGAAAAGAGACAGATGAAGGCTTTAAAAGCGATGTATTTATGAAAGCAGTAGATGGAGAAGAAGAGACTGATTACGGTGAAGAAGATGAGGTTTATGATGGAGAAGAAGAAGAGGATGATGACATTCATGCCTGCAATATGGTCTCCCGCAAATCATCTTCACATTTCGACCTGAGTAAACTGGTGGATCGATTAATATTCTTTCTGCCGTCGAAAGCGGTAGGTAATAACGCACACAATATCGAATTTTTTTTATTGGAGAGGAGCTTTACGAATCGTTGAGTACTGCCTGAAGTTGTGGAAACAAAGTAAATATTGCTATTAAAAGTGAAGTATATAATCGAAGCAAATCAGATGAAAACATCGACATACATAGTACAAATAACATGAAATCCAAGAGAGAGAATAACTCCATCAAGATGATGTACCATGAGTCATAAAAAAAGAAGGGCTACTAGGTTACTTGGGAAAATAACGTTACCCTCCATACCATTCACTATGGTGATGAGCACAGTGGTCTTCTGTATTTAAGAGGCATAGTGTGAGCTACCTTTGCCGAGTGTTGTTTGGATGTTGACCAATTAACAATCGCAATTAATTGTCTCATGGTATTGATTACGCACAGCATCAAGGTAAGCCCTACTTTTCGCGTCACATAGTTTGCAAGTAGGCTGTTTAGGTTTTTTTATTGGTAACGCCGCCGCCACGTAGCGCTCTGAATGAAAATCACTGGCTGTGCCGTGTGCAGTCTGTGGCTGGTTTGCATTGTTGTCTGCCATTGTAGTGTTGGGCAGCGGCAGCTGGATGCTAACAGCGCGTAGCGTTGTGCAGTTGGAGGTGAGCCGCCAGCAGTGGTGGACGTGGGGAGAGAGATGGCGGAGTTTTGAAATTTTTAAGAATTGGTGTCATGAACTGATATATATATATATATATATATATATATATATATATATATATATATATATATATATATATATATATAATGTCTATAAAGGTAAATACATTGTTTGTTATCTATTAAAATCTTTAATTTGCTAAGTGTGCCTATTAGTAGTTAGTGACTTCCGTAGTTTGAATCTTTTAGTTAGCTGGCAGTAGTGGCGCTCGCTGTATTGCAGTAGTTCCAGTAACGAAGATTTTTGTGAGGTAAGTGATTTGTGAAACATACAGGTTAATGTTAGTCAGGGCCATTCTCTTGTAGGGATTATTGAAAGTCAGATTGCGTTGCGCTAAAAAGTATTGTGTGTCAGTTTAAGCACAGTCATGTATAATTTTTCTAAGGCGACGTTTCAAGTTGTTGAATGGAAGCATATAGCCCATTTTATTTATTCTTCAGATCATAGTACAGCTCAAAAATGGCTATAGAAATGGTGTTTAATGGTTGACACATTTCTGCTAAGCACCTTTTGCAGTGGTGTAAAGAGCGACGAGTAAGTTGGAGTGGCGTACGCTATCTGTCATCAGTTAAGTGCAGAGGTGTTTATGGTGTTACGGTGTGGGGATGTTTTTCATGGTCACGGCTTGGTCCCATCACTGCACTGAAGGAGTCGTATTGCACTGAAGTAGTTGCTAAACACAGAAGCATGTGAAGACGTTTTTCAGTATTGTGTATTACATACGGTAGAGGAGCAGTTCGGTGACAATGAATGAAGCAATGTTTTTATCAACATGATAATGCACACTATCCTAAAGCAATATCTGTGAAACTATGGTTTGTAGAAAATAACATTCCTAGAATGGACTGCCCTGCCTCGAGAGTGGACGTGAGCCAGATTGAACCTCTCTGGGATTAGTCAGAACTGGGCATCCAGCATCACTTGGTTATGCTACTGCAGAAGACTGGGCTGCTATTTCTCCCAGGGTCTTTCAGATGTCTTATTTGAAGTTTTTACTAGCAGAATTCAGGCCATCATAATAAAGGCAAGGAGTGGGCACATTCTGCATATTTTTATTTATTTGTTTATTTTGCTGTAACATGAACCAGTCGAAAGTAATAGCAGTGAAGAGTGAAGCTTCGATTATCACCTAGAAGTTTACAAAGTTTGGAGAAAATATTAGAGTGAAAGCCTGGGAGATATTTCATCAGTTGAGAAACGTCCAGAAAATGTTCATTCAGAAACAATCCACATAATTGTTGATTTAGATCGAACAATATGCACTGGATTATGGGCCTCTGCAGAAGAATTAAAAATGTTAGAGCCAGTACTACTCCAACAGTGTGGAGCCAGACAATAGAAGTGGGCTCCAGATGACAGTTTGCAAGGTTGACAGATGCACCTAATCTTATCTCTTGGAAGGATGCTGTACTGCCTACAGTTGCTGATAGCAAACAAGCTGCTGCAATGACTCGTTATGAGTGCATTAATGAAAATTCTCTCTCGATAATACAAATAAATATTGATGTGTTTCACCATGATTATTTTTTACAATGAGCATTTCCTCTGTATATCTAGATTCTAGGGAGAAGCCCAGTGCGATAAGCCTTACCAAGTTTCAACTCGGTTTTTCTTGTCTCATATAAAAATATGTCTGTTAGATTGTTTAGTTCTATTTCATTCCTCACGCTTGGTGTACGTTGGAAAGTGACTTTTCCGGGAATGTGATTGTGCAGTCCGTGATTCAGCACACAAGATAGGAAATTCCTGCTGATTTATCAGGGAACCACACTATAAAAGCTGGAAAAAAATTGCTAACAAGTTTTCAGTTGATGGTGAACCACTGGAGAGTTGATATCGCAATCGCTGTCTTCACAGAAAGATATAAGTCCAACAAACACTGCTACTAATAAGAATGTATATATTTTACTTATCATTTACTTGCTGTAATACATCAAAACAGAGATTCCATGTTATAGAATGTGAGGAGTCTATGATGAGCAGGAAGGAAGGAAGATTAGGTTTAAAGGGCCCGTCGACTTCGAGGTCATTGGAGACGGAGCACAAGCTCGGATGCGGAAGGAAATCGGTCGTGCCCTTTCCAAGAAACCATCTCGGCACTTGTCTGGAGCGATTTAGGGAAATCACGGAAAACCTAGATGTGGATGGCCGGACGCGAATTTGAACCGTCGTCCTCCCGAATGTCAGTTCAGTGTGCCTATGGGGTGCATTACGCATTGTAAGACTGTCAGTGTTGGAGAAAGGATGGTGCCATCCGATATTGAGTTCAAAACGTGTCACCGCCACATTTGGAGCAACAGTGCTGGTTCATTCGAGGGATTGCAAGATATATCTAAATGGTTCAAATGGCTCTGAGCACTATGGGACTTTACAGCTTTTGTCATCAGTCCCCTAGAACTTAGAGCTAATTAAACCTAACTAACCTAAGGACATCACATACATCCATGCCCGAGGAAGGATTCGAACCTGCGACCGTAGCAGTCGCGCGGTTCCAGGCCTAGCGCCTAGAGCCGCTCGGCCACCACGTCCGACAGATGTATCTATCTCAACATTTTCAGCCTCCATCCGTTCCACCTGACTCGACTTCCTCAACAGCGCTAATGTGTGCATAATATGTCGTGGAAGAGAGACTAACACGGACATAGTTGATTTTTAAAATATTGATACATAATTGTTTTTTTGTACAAAAATATCAATTTTCTCCACAAAGTATCACACAGTGGAAGAGTAAGACCTGTTAACACTAGATCTTTAAAAAAAGACTGTTGTGACTACTTGTTTTATTCACAAGACTGTTTAGCTCTCACAGTGAAAGCCTTTACAAAACTCAGTGAGTGAGGAACACACTGTATTTCGCTGAGTATGGGGGCATTCTTATCTATAAATGGATATGAAGTGCTGGATTCATCTCCTCATTGTGCAGTTCAACACATGATGTGGGAGATATCCTCGCCTGGAACAGAAATACGCCCACATTGATTTCCTGAGCCAACACCGCCGTGAAGTTCAACACATAGTGTGTCAAACAAAAGGGTAGCTCGTCCTAAGTACAAGACATGTGACGCAAGATTGACGTACTTCAATGATTTCTCATAACTATTAAGCAGTGCCCAGACAAGCTCAGTAAAGATAGCTTTTTTTACACTGGTAACGAAAATCAAACCATGTATTTCCTTTGTGGTGGAGGCCTGAAACGTTGGCAAAAATCGCACACGATCCAATGATTGAAAATTCTCTGTGGTTTCCAAATTGTTTACTTGTGATTCTTGTGAAGGGTAAAGGTTTTGTAGATACTGCATGTCAGAGCAAAGACGTGTTGATTACAGCGGAGAATGCAGCTAATATAGAACTTTCTCCAAATCTTCTGGAAACTGTAACAATTGTTAACCCGAAAGCACCAAGTGTTCCATCATCTGAACAGCAAGTGACTGCGAGTGCTTTCGATAATGCTCATCTGTTTAAAATTTATTTTCGGGAAAAGACGGGTGTGCCATTCGTTTTGGGCAAATACGTCACTGCGTTAAATGTGCACCTTCCCTTTCCTCTTGCACTGTTCGTCAAAATCCCATTTTAGCTACAGTAAGAGCATATTTGTTATAACAAATTCAGTATCAACGAATAGTTTTGATATATAAAATGGTCTGTTAACATACTTAAGCAAACATACAGTGAAAGATTTTGAAGATGCCGTTAAGGAGCAGCATATCAATTTTTAAATAAAAATCAGAGTATTCTACGAGTGTCTTGCACCTGCCTGCGTTCAATATAGTGCACATTCTTCGGTACTCAGCCTCTGTTACCATTTCACCTGTTGATGGACTCTATAACTTTTACATTGAGGGCAAGCGATCTTCCATAAGAATCGATTCATTTCTTATACATTCATAAGGGAAAAAACCCCTTCTGGTTAACTAAATTGAACTGTCAGTCATCGGTAAAATACGTTGATAGTGATAATATTTGATTCGTAACGCACTGAACTGCGTGGTTATCAGCGCCCTTACAAATTCCCAATGTTTTCACCGTCCAGTCTCACCACTTCTCAGACTGATGATGAAATTGAGGAAAACACAAATACCCAGTCCCAGGGCAGAGAAAATCCCGGACCCGGCCGGGAATCGAACGCGGGACTCCGTGATCCCGAGGCAGCCATTAGACCACAAGGTGCGTAGATCTGAAAAATACGTCCTTATTATCTTGAGGTCGTCTGGTTTAATGTAGGCTGCACACACTTCGAGGGAATACGTCAGAAAATTTAGCGAATCTATGAATTTGAAATTTATGCTGCATTTCTTCTTCTGGTGGATTTCTGGAACACTTTTTGTGGAAGATTTATATTTTTTCCTTGATTGGTGATAGATGAGAGACACGCCCAGGAAACGAGCGAGGTGAAGCAGTGGTTAGCACATTGAACTCGCTTGTGGGAGGACGACGGTTCAAACCCGCGTCCGGCCATCCTGATTTAGGTTTTCCGTGATTTACCTATATCGCTTCAGGAATATGCCGGGATGATTCTTTTGATAGGACGAGGTCGATTTCCTTCCCCACCCTTCCCTTATCCGAAGGGACCGAGGACCTTGCTGTTTGGACCATTCCCCCAAATCAAACAACCAACCAACCACAGCCTGGATTTACTGAAATTACTTCACCAACACTGTTGTCTCTGATTCATATGTATTTGTAATCAAGAAATGCTCATTGTAATTGCTCAGGCTGTGGAACACGGTAGGCACAGCATGGTGATGTCCATAATTTACACTGTAGGCAGGATGTGCTGCACCTCGGTACGTACCTGTGAAACGACAATGTTCCTGGTGTTTCACGTTGTCTTCCTCAACAGGTCTCTCGCACATGGGAGGGATTTTTAAAGAACGAAGTGCTGATTCTTCTTCATGGCTTGGTAACAATGTTTATTTTGTAATAAAAAGCGGTTCACAGTCTTAGCGACTACATAGAGCGGTTGAGTAAATCATTCCATGCAGTCGCCATCTCTATACAGTCCAAACTGGGAATATTCCTAGTTATAGCTGCAGTGTATATAGCAGGTGACACTGAATGGTCTATGCAAATGTACCTGATCAGAATACGAACCAGGGTCTGTACTATGGCTGCAATCAGCGACTTGTTCCAATATGCATACCGTATCCATTAATCATGTAAGGTAGTTTCAGTTTGTTGATTTAACTCATTTTCTCATAATATTGATGGTAAAAATTTAATGATGCATTGTAATTGCATTTTATGTAGGACATATTGATTGTAAAACTTTAAATCATGTAAATCCTATAGAATTTCGATAAAAATTCAGACATTTAGTGTAATATCCAATTCAGTGCAAAAATAGTTGAGTGTTAAAATACTGTACGAAAAGATAATTTGTGATAATTTCATATGTGGCTTATTTTTTGTGTCTGAGTTTTTCTTCCTGCTCACTCTGTTCCCTGTTTCCACACAGCACTAGAGTGTCTGACTGTCTCTCAGCTGCACTGCATCTCATGAGGATAACAGAGACGTGCAGATATATCTCTCCTTCTCTCTGCGCTGGACCTCTCTCTTTCCATCTCACACCAGCAAGTGACGCTGTGCACTGATTATCCACAAAACATGTACTGTAAACATGTCTATGATGAAAGAGTTTGACATGGGATCATTTACACTTTTTCCCAAAAATTATGAGAGATGCCATTTAATAATAAGACATAGAAGAATAGATGTGCACAAACACATATGTGAGATGAGAGTTAGTGACCAATTAAAAGACAAGACAGTGGGAAAATTTGTTGCAATTTCTGGGAAAACTGACAAAAACTGATTACTCTCCGCATGTACGTGTTTTATGCATGTAATGCATATCTTTGACATTGGGATGATTTTAACGTTATACCAGAGCTAAATAAGAGATTAGTTTGACCTTGGCTTCATTTTAATACGAAGCCAAAGGCATGTGACTTTCATAGGAATAGTGATTGTTCCATTGACTTTTAAAACTGAGGCCCACACAATTTTTTAATGCACGTATGGTCCACATTTCAATACTGTGCTCCGATTGGCTGGAGAGAGTATGGAGGAGGGGTATAAAGCTCACAGTTGGTGTGTTTGCGTTATTTTGATTGGTTGGAGACAGGGAGGGGAGAGATGGAAGGAGAGTGACTTGATTTGTACAGCGGGAATAACGTAATTTGACACTATTTTAGGCATCATTTTAATACCATCACTAACACAATTGAGCTATTTGCGCAATTTTGGATGTTTAACCTGTGCTACGATTGGTTGGAGACTGGGGGAGAGGTCTTTTAATAGTCGCATTTGTACAATTAGACTATTTTCTAATACTACACACTGATGGTTTGGCGACAAAGAGCAAGAGGCATGGGGTAGAAAGCACACAACTAGTCTGTTTCCATCATCTTTAACTTTTAATATTGTGCTACAGTTGCTGGAGATAAAGAGATGAGCATAGAGGATAAGGGTTTTAAATTTTCCATTAACACAATTTGGTTATTTCTGCCATCTAGGATTTTTTATTACTGCAATGGAAATAAGAAGTATTGCATTATGATTGACTGGAGACAGGGGAAGGGACGGGTGTTTTAATTTTTTCCAGTAATACAGCTGGGCTATTTCCGGCCTCATGGATTTTTCATAAGCACTTTCATTTTTAATACTGCCGTATGATTGCTTGAGCAACGGCCTTGCCGCAGTGGATACACCAGTTCCCGTGAGATCACCGAAGTTAAGCGCTGTTGGGCATGACCGGCACTTGGATGGGTGACCATCCAACCGCCATGCACTGTTGCCATTTTTCGGGGTGCACTCAGCCTCGTGATGCCAAGTGAGTAGTTACTCGATCGAATAGTAGCGGCTCCGGTGACAGAAAACCATTGTAACTACTGGGAGAGCGGTGTTCTGACCACACGCCCTTCCTTTCCACTTCCTCAGTCGAGGTTGACACGGCGGTCGGATGGTCCCGATGGGCCACTTGTGGCCTGAAGACGGAGTGCTGCTTATGATTGCTTGACATGAGGAAGGAGAATGGCTTCCCACAGACAAGAATGATGATTTCACTGATAACAGTGATGATATGATGAGTTCAAGTTCGTCGATGACGTCATGCCTGACCTTGATAAGATCAATGACCACATTCAGTTTCAAAGTGGACCAGAATGCCTAGGTAGTTGAACTGTAAGGATTCTAGGTATGCCACAATATACACTCCTGGAAATTGAAATAAGAACACCGTGAATTCATTGTCCCAGGAAGGGGAAACTTTATTGACACATTCCTGGGGTCAGATACATCACATGATCACACTGACAGAACCACAGGCACATAGACACAGGCAACACAGCATGCACAATGTCGGCACTAGTACAGTGTATATCCACCTTTCGCAGCAATGCAGGCTGCTATTCTCTCATGGAGACAATCGTAGAGATGCTGGATGTAGTCCTGTGGAACGGCTTGCCAAGCCATTTCCACCTGGCGCCTCAGTTGGACCAGCGTTCCTGCAGGACGTGCAGACCGCGTGAGACGACGCTTCATCCAGTCCCAAACATGCTCAATGGGGGGACAGATCCGAAGATCTTGCTGGCCAGGGTAGTTGACTTACACCTTCTAGAGCACGTTGGGTGGCACGGGATACATGCGGACGTGCATTGTCCTGTTGGAACAGCAAGTTCCCTTGCCGGTCTAGGAATGGTAGAACGGTGGGTTCGATGACGATTTGGATGTACCGTGCACTATTCAGTGTCCCCTCGACGATCACCAGAGGTGTACGGCCAGTGTAGGAGATCGCTCCCCACACCATGATGCCGGGTGTTGGCCCTGTGTGCCTCAGTCGTATGCAGTCCTGATTGTGGCGCTCACCTGCACGGCGCCAAACACGCAAACGACCATCATTGGCACCAAGGCAGAAGCGACTCTCATCGCTGAGGACGACACGTCTCCATTCGTCCCTCCATTCACGCCTGTCGCGACACCACTGGAGGCGGGCTGCACGATGTTGGGGCGTGAGCGGAAGACGGCCTAACGGTGTGCGGGACCGTAGCCCAGCTTCATGGAGACGGTTGCGAATGGTCCTCGCCGATACCCCAGGAGCAACAGTGTCCCTAATTTGCTGGGAAGTGGTGGTGCGGTCCCCTACGGCACTGCGTAGGATCCTACGGTCTTGGCGTGCATCCGTGCGTCGCTGCGGTCTGGTCCCAGGTCGACGGGCACGTGCACCTTCCGCCACTGGCGACAATTTCGATGTACTGTGGAGACCTCACGCCCCACGTGTTGAGCAATTCGGCGGTACGTCCACCCGGCCTCCCGCATGCCCACTATACGCACTCCCTCAAAGTCCGTCAACTGCACATACGGTTCACGTCCACGCTGTCGCGGCATGCTACCAGTGTTAAAGACTGCGATGGAGCTCCGTATGCCACGGCAAACTGGCTGACACTGACGGCGGCGGTGCACAAATGCTGCGCAGCTAGCGCCATTCGACGGCCAACACCGTGGTTCCTGGTGTGTCCACTGTGCCGTGCGTGTGATCATTGTTTGTACAACCCTCTCGCAGTGTCCGGAGCAAGTATGATGGGTCTGACACACAGGTGTCAATGTGTTCTTTTTTCCATTTCCAGGAGTGTACAATACTACACTAATAATATGCAACACATAATTATTAGAATTGCATAGTGGCAGAATATGAGTAGGCTCAGCAAATCCTCAACATCCAATTCAGAGGTATAGGGTGTTCATAATTAAAGTTCCAGTTTAAAAACGCTGTAGAAAGAGAACCACAACTCAGAATGAAATCAAATTTGAAGAGCATATTATGGACACAGGGGGACGTGTCGTGGTGAAACACATAACGAAAACTTTACCGATATTTGGCACTGCAAGAGTCTGAACGTAAATGATGTCGGCTACAAATGAAAGATGAAACTGCAATAAGACAGCTATGGCTGGAGTTGCACATTAACCCATCTGTACTGTTCAATGAGCACGACTACTCAAATTCTGCAGTCAATAATTGTGGCGCTGTTAGTTGGTAAGTATATTCACCACGGGAAGGACGTACCACATTGGATGGGAAATATCGATTTTTAATGTCCTGATGCCAAAATGGCATAAAAATCAAAACCTTTGCGGCGTACAGTTGTAGCTTTAGCGGCTATAAAGCTAAGTAGTGACAAAGTTATTTGTGCACTGATATACAGTTATTAAATTTAATAGTTGTCAGCGGTGTTTCGTGGTGTTTGTGGTGAAATAACAATTTAATAAGCTTTTGGAAGCGTTCGCTCACTGTGTTTTTTAGAGTTTTCTGTACATTGAAGTCGTTTAGTAAATCTCGTGCTTTAGTTTTCAGCTGACGTTTCTTATTTGTTCTAGTGAAATATTTCAGTAAAATTTTCATTCAGTGTTTTAACTTCGTTGAGTGTTTCAGTGACCGCTTGAATTTTTGGTTTTAGCTAGTAATTTTGTGACATTTTGTTGATATTGGTTATAGCTGTGGTGTAGTAGTATTAATACAAGTAGTTGCTTTCTTAGTAGACAGAGAATTTCAAGACCGCTATTGTTAGTTCTATAAACGTGGGGCTCTGTCATAGGTTTGTGAGTGCTGGATTATGGTGTGGGATTTGTTCAAAGTATTTTTATTGGGGGGAATGCATTGGGGAAGCCAGTGGGCATTCTAGCGAGATCCTCTCCTGGGAATGCAGAATCTGTAGTAGAAATAAGTTGATAGAGGAGCACGAGCGAAAGATATGTGCCCTCCAGGTGCAGTTACAGCGCACAATGGAGGAACTAGATAGGTTGAGGAGGGTGAAGGGTGGTGGGGAATGGCAACTGGCAGTTGACGAGAAGGCAGCTAGGAGGAGGCATTCAGACAGTTATATTTTGCGTATATGCAATAGATTTGACCTACTGTCAGAGCTGAGTGGAGAGGAGCCTCTTGTAGCAGTAGAGGTAGGGAACATGCAGCATTCCTCAGCAGTTAGGAGGCCTAGGTCATTTGCAAAGTCTAACAGATAGAAGAAGGAAGTAGGTTACAGTACGCTTGTTCGCCCACTGCTTGAATACTGCTCAGCAGTGTGGGATCCGCACCAGATAGGGTTAATAGAAGAGATAGAGAAGATCCAACGGAGAGCAGCGCGCTTCGTTACAGGATCATTTAGTAATCGCGAAAGCGTTACAGAGATGATAGATAAACTCCAGTGGAAGACTCTGCAGGAGAGACGCTCAGTAGCTCGGTACGGGCTTTTGTTAAAGTTTCGAGAACATACCTTCACCGAAGAGTCAAGCAGTATATTGCTCCCTCCTACGCATATCTCGCGAAGAGACCATGAGGATAAAATCACAGAGATTAGAGCCCACACAGAAGCATACCGACAATCCTTCTTTCCACGTACAATACGAGACTGGAATAGAAGGGAGAACCGATAGAGGTACTCAGGGTACCCTCCGCTACACACCGTCAGGTGGCTTGCGGAGTATGGATGTAGATGTAGATGTTCTGCTGCTAGGTAGTTCGCACAGTAGAGGTGTGGGCCAGCAGTTGCAGGAAGTGCTGGGGAAGGAGTACCAGGTCACCAGCATTGTGCAGCCTAGTGCAGGGTTGACTCAGGTGACTGACAGCATAGGGGAGTTATGCAGGAATTTTACAAAGGAGGATCAGGTAGTGATAGTGGGTGGAGCAGGGAACAGTCTTGATAGGGATGGGGTACATGATGTAGGTGGTGACCTGTAAAGGTAGCTACTGAAACTGCTGGCATTAATGTGTATTTCGTGCAACTGTTTCAGCATCATGATCTGCCTCATCTTAATGTGGCTGTTAGGTGCGTTAACATGGGGCTGGAGAGGGTGCTGATGGCAGAGGGTAGAGATCACATTTCAGAGGTGTCAGTTGAGTCTATCAGCAGATCAGGTTTCACTAGGCATGGCGTGCACCTCAATAGGTATGGGAAGGGGAGGAAAAAATTCCTGTAGTAGTTGGTGTCAGAGATGCACTATTTTTATATTGAAGTCAGCTGATCGGTACACCTGCTCAAAGGAAGTCCCTCGAACTAAGGGGTCACCTTCAGAGGATTTCATATTTCCAAGTAAAGAAGGAATTAACATATTTCATCAAAATATAAGAGGTATTAGAGATAAAGTTAGTGAACTGCTAACAGATGTTGATTCTGAAATTATTGGTATGTCAGAGCGCCACCTTAATAATTTGACAATTCAGAGGCTTCCTTTACCAGGATACATATTAGCTGACTTTTTTTCAAGGAGTTCCCTGCAGAGTGGGAGAATGGCTATGTACGTAAGAAACAGTATTTCTTTTAAGTCCAGAGACCTATCACGGCACTGCACTGAACAGATATTTGAATGTTGTGAAGGGGCAGTTAAATTAAATGAAACTTAACTTCTAATTGTCGTTTATAGGTCCTCTAACTCTGAATTCAGAGCATTTGTGCTCAAGCTAGAGAGGGCTCTTGATTCACTTTGTAGGAAGTACCAGAAATTAGTTATATGTGGTGACTTCAATATAAATTTTGTTTATGATGGTGCGAGAAAAAGGATGTTGGTAGATCTCCTAAATTCGTATGATCTGATGCAGACTGAGTTTTTTCCATCTAGTGTGCAGGGGAATAGTAGCACAGCCATAGACAATATTTTTATTCATTCTTCATTACTAGATGGGCATTTTGTTACTAAAAGCGTCAATAGTCTTTCAGATCGTGATGCACATATTTTAACACTAAAAGGCATTTGTACTCAAACAAATGTCACATGTAGTTATAAACTATGTAGGAAAGTTAATCCGACAGCAATAGAGAGTTTTTTAAGCCTGTCAAGAAACAAGAGTGGCGTGATTTTTATGGTTTCAATAACATAGATGATAAATATAGTGCTTTCCTTAACACATTTCTGGTGCTCTTTGGGAGTTGCTTTCCATTAGAACGTTCTAAACAGGGTACTAGCGGTAATAGGCAGCCCAGGTGGCTGAATAGTGGGATAAGGATATCACGCAGAACAAAGCAGGAATTATATAAAAACAATTAGTTCTGAGTTCTAGATGACTGATGACCTCAGAAGTTAAGTCGCATAGTGCTCAGAGCCATTTGAACCATTTTGAAACCATATGGTCAGTTGTGAAGGAAGTGTTTGGTCATCAGCACAAGGTCGACGATATCAGGTCAGTTCGTAGTAAAAATATTTCTGTTACTGATAAATCAGATATATGTACAATATTTAAAATCATTTTCTGAGCATTGCTGGTGAATTAAATAAAATTTTAGCTACCACATGGTATCATATAACTCTCTTGGCAAATGTGTTTCTGAGATTGATGTCTGAAATACTCCTCTGTGATACAGACAAGGGGGAGACTGAGCCAACAATTAAATCATTGAAGACTAAGGACTTTTATGGTTCTGATGGAGTGTCTAGAAGAATATTAAAGTTTTATGCTGCACATGTTAGCCCTGTATTTAGCCTTATTTTTAATTTTTCCTTTAGAAATGGTCAGTTTCCTGAACGATTAAAGTACTCAGTAGTAAAGCCGCTTTATAAAAAGGGAGTGAGCGATAATGAAGACGATTTTAGGCCTATTTCTATGCCATCAGTGTTTGCTAAAGTTACTGAAATGTCTGTGTATGTAAGGTTAGTTGATCATTTTATATCACACGATTTGCTATCAAATGTACAGTTCGGCTTTAGAAGTCGCTTAACAACTAAAAATGCTATATTCTCTTTTCTCTGTGAGATACAGGATGAGTTAAACAAAAGGTTTCGAACGATAGGCATACTTTTTTAAATTTAACTTAAGTGTCTGATTGTTTTGATCACAAAATATTGCTCCAGAAATTGGTCCATTGCAGAATACGAGGAGTAGCTCAAAATTGGTTCACCTCTTACTTTAGCAACAGACAGCAAAAGGTTATTATTCACAGAGTTGAGAATGGCTGTGATGTGGGGTCTGAGTGGGGTATGGTCAAATGGGGGGATGCACCAGGGATCAGTATTGGGACCACTCCTGTTCCTCATTTATACACTCCTGGAAATTGAAATAAGATCACCGTGAATTTATTGTCCCAGGAAATGGAAACTTTATTGACACATTCCTGGGGTCAGATACATCACATGATCACACTGACAGAACCACAGGCACATAGACACAGGCAACAGAGCATGCACAATGTCGACACTAGTACAGTGTATATCCACCTTTCGCAGCAATGCAGGCTCCTATTCTCCCATGGAGACGATCGTAGAGATGCTGGATGTAGTCCTGTGGAACGGCTTGCCAAGCCATTTCCACCTGGCGCCTCAGTTGGACCAGCGTTCGTGCTGGACATGCAGACCGCGTGAGACGACGCTTCATCCAGTCCCAAACATGCTCAATGGGGGACAGATCCGGAGATCTTGCTGGCCAGGGTAGTTGACTTACACCTTCTAGAGCACGTTGGGTGGCACGGGATACAAGCGGACGTGCATTGTCCTGTTGGAACAGCAAGTTCCCTTGCCGGTCTAGGAATGGTAGAACGATGGGTTCGATGACGGTTTGGATGTACCATGCACTATTCAGTGTCCCCTCGACGATCACCAGAGGTGTACGGCCAGTGTAGGAGATCGCTCCCCACACCATGATGCCGGGTGTTGGCCCTGTGTGCCTCGGTCGTATGCAGTCCTGATTGTGGCGCTCACCTGCACGGCGCCAAACACGCATACGACCATCATTGGCACCAACGCAGAAGCGACTCTCATCGCTGAGGACTACACGTCTCCATTCGTCCCTCCATTCACGCCTGTCGCGACACCACTGGAGGCGGGCTGCACGATGTTGTGGCGTGAGCGGAAAACGGCCTAACGGTGTGCGGGACCGTAGCCCAGCTTCATGGAGACGGTTGCGAATGGTCCTCGCCGATACCCCAGGAGCAACAGTGTCCCTAATTTGCTGGGAAGTGGCGGTGTGGTCCCCTACGGCACTGCGTAGGATCCTACGGTCTTGGCGTGCATCCGTGCGTCGCTGGGGTCCGGTCCCAGGTCGACGGGCACGTGCACCTTCCGCCGACCACTGGCGACAACATCGATGTACTGTGGAGACCTCACGCCCCACGTGTTGAGCAATTCGGCGGTACGTCCACGTGGCCTCCCGCATGCCCACTATACGCCCTCGCTCAAAGTCCATCAACTGCACATACGGTTCACGTCCACGCTGTCGCGGCATGCTACCAGTGTTAAAGACTGCGATGGAGCTCCGTATGCCACGGCAAACTGGCTGACACTGACGGCGGCGGTGCACAAATGCTGTGCAGCTAGCGCCATTCGACGGCCAACACCGCGGTTCCTGGTGTGTCCGCTGTGCCGTGCGTGTGATCATTGCTAGTACAGCCCTCTCGCAGTGTCCGGAGCAAGTATGGTGGGTCTGACACACCGGTGTTTATGTGTTCTTTTTTCCATTTCCAGGAGTGTATAAATGATGTACTCTCTAGTATTATGGGTAATTCTAAAATATTTCTGTTTGCTGATGACACTAGCTTGGCAGTAAAGGATTTTGTGTGCAACATGGACTCGGTTTCAAATAGTGCAGTTCATGACCTAATTTCATGGCTTGTAGTAAATAAACTAACGCTACATCACAATAACACTCAATTTTTATCGTTTCTAACACACAATTCAACAATACGTAACGTTTTAATTTCACAGAATGGGCATATGATTAGTGAAACTGAACAGTTCAGATTTCTAGGTGTTCAGATAGATAGTAAACTGCCGTGGAAAGCCCACGTTCAGGATCCTGTTCAAAGACTTAATCTGCCATTTTTACTATTCGAACGGTATCTGAAGTGATTGATCGTTCGACACGGAAATTAGTCTACTTTGCTTAGTTTCATTCGCTTATGTCGTATTGTATTATATTCTGGGGTAATTCTTCCCGTTCTAAAAGGATATTTTTGGCTCAGAAATGGGCGGTTCGGGCAATAAGTAGTGCAAGTCCACGATCCTCTTGCCAACCCCTGTTCGCGAGTCTGGGTATACTGACATTGGCCTCTCAGTATATACACTCCTGGAAATTGAAATAAGAATACCGTGAATTCATTGTCCCAGGAAGGGGAAACTTTATTGACACATTCCTGGGGTCAGATACATCACATGATCACACTGACAGAACCACAGGCACATAGACACAGGCAACAGAGCATGCACAATGTCGGCACTAGTACAGTGTATATCCACCTTTCGCAGCAATGCAGGCTCCTATTCTCCCATGGAGACGATCGTAGAGATGCTAGATGTAGTCCTGTGGAACGGCTTGCCATGCCATTTCCACCTGGCGCCTCTGTTGGACCAGCGTTCGTGCTGGACATGCAGACCGCGTGAGACGACGCTTTATCTAGTCCCAAACATGCTCAGTGGGGGACAGATCCGGAGATCTTGCTGGCCAGGGTAGTTGACTTACACCTTCTAGAGCACGTTGGGTGGCACGGGATAAATGCGGACGTGCATTGTCCTGTTGGAACAGCAAGTTCCCTTGCCGGTCTAGGAATGGTAGAACGATGGGTTCGATGACGATTTGGATGTACCGTGCACTATTCAGTGTCCCCTCGACGATCACCAGAGGTGTACGGCCAGTGTAGGAGATCGCTCCCCACACCATGATGGCGGGTGTTGGCCCTGTGTGCCTCGGTCGTATGCAGTCCTGATTGTGGCGCTCACCTGCACGGCGCCAAACACGCATACGACCATCACTGGCACCAAGGCAGAAGCTACTCTCATCGCTGAAGACGACACGTCTCCATTAATCCCTCCATTCACTCCTGTCGCGACACCACTGGAGGCGGGCTGCACGATGTTGGGGCGTGAGCGGAAGACGGCCTAAGGGTGTGCGGGGCCGTAGCCCACCTTCATGGAGACGGTTGCGAATGGTCCTCGCCGATACCCCAGGAGCAACAGTGTCCCTAATTTGCTGGGAAGTGGCGGTGTGGTCCCCTACGGCACTGCGTAGGATCCTACGGTCTTGGCGTGCATCCGTGCGTCGCTGCGGTCCGGTCCCAGGTCTACGGGCACGTGCACCTTCCGCCGACCACTGGCGACAACATCGATGTACTGTGGAGACCTCACGCCCCACGTGTTGAGCAATTCGGCGGTACGTCCAACCGGCCTCCCGCATGCCCACTATACGCCCTCGCTCAAAGTCCGTCAACTGCACATACGGTTCACGTCCACGCTGTCGCGGCATGCTACCAGTGTTAAAGACTGCGATGGAGCTCCGTATGCCACGGCAAACTGGCTGACACTGACGGCGGCGGTGCACAAATGCTGCGCAGCTAGCGCCATTCGACGGCCAACACCGCGGTTCCTGGTGTGTCCGCTGTGCCGTGCGTGTGATCATTGCTTGTACAGCCCTCTCGCAGTGTCCGGAGCAAGTATGGAGGGTCTGACACACCGGTGTCAATGTGTTCTTTTTCCATTTCCAGGAGTGTATATTCCTTACTGTCATTTCTTGTTAACAATTTTAGCTTATTCCCAAGAATAAGCAGCTTTCACTTATTTAGTACTTGGCAGAAATTGAACCTGCATTTGGATAGGACTCCCTTAACTCTACCACTCGAATTCAAAAATCTTAGCAGTAATCCACGCGCTTTCAAATCGAAACTGAAGAGTTACCTAATGTTTCATTCATTCTATCCTGTCGAGAAGTTCCTTGAAAAAGTAAGCTGCTTCTTGTATTGTTGATTGCGTTTACTTACATTTACGGAGTGACTTTTTTAGGGTTCTTAAACATTTTACTTTTATCTGTTATTACTTTATTGTTGTAATTTCAAGTACTGACACGTTCCATGACCTTGGAGATTTCGTCCTCAATTTGGTCCTGTGGAACTTGACGTGTAAATAAATAAGTTTCCAACTGTCGCGAGACTGGCGCAAGACATGTTTTGTATAATGTCTACCGTTTTCTGCGACAAGCTGAAATCGAGTCGAGACATAGCATATTCCACAACAGATCGTAGTGTCTCAGCGGACACATACAGAAAGTATTGCCCAATGCGTGCCTTCAATTCAGCTAGGTTCGTGACTGTGAGGGGCGGCGGATTTATAGTACGAATATGTTCATTATTCGACGTCTTTTACGCGAGCCTGGAAACTACACTACTGGCCATTAAAATTGCTACACCACGAAGATGACGTGCTACAGACGCAAAATTTAACCAACAGGAAGAAGATGCTGTGATATGCAAATGATTAGCTTTTCAGAGAATTCACACAAGGTTGGCGCGGGTGGTGACACCTACAACGTGCGGACGTGAGGAAAGCTTCAAACCGATTTCTCATACACAAACAGCAGTTGACCGGCGTTGCCTGGTGAAACGTTGTTGTGATGCCTCGTGTTAGGAGGAGAAATGCGTACCAAGACGTTTCCGACTTTGATAAAGGTCCCATTGTGGCCTATCGCGATTGCGGTTTATCGTATCGCGACATTGCTGCTCGAGTTGGTCGAGATCCAATGACTGTTAGCAGAATATGGAATCGGTGGGTACAGGAGGGTAATACGGAATGCCGTGCTGGATCCCAACGGCCTCGTATCACTAGCAGTCGAGATGAAAGGCATCTTATACGCATGGCTGTAACGGATCGTGCAGCCACGTCTCGATCCCTGAGTCAACAGATGGGGACGTTTGCAAAACAACAACCATCTGCAAGAACAGTTCGACGACGTTTGCAGCAGCATGCACTATCAGCTCGGAGACCATGGACACGGATAGCCTTGACGCTGCATCACAGACAGGAGCACCTGCGTGGTGTACTCGACGACGAACCTGGGAGCACGAATGGCAAAACGTCATTTTTTCGGATGAATCCAGGTTCTGTTTACAGCTTCATGATGGTCGCATGCTTGTTTGGAGACATCGCAGTGAACGCACATTGGAAGCGTGTATTCATCATCGCCATACTGGCGCATCACCCGGCGTTATGGTATGGGGTGCCATTGGTTACAAGTCTCGGTCACCTCTTGTTCGCTTTGACGGCACTTTGAACAGTGGACGTTACATTTCAGATGTGTTACGACCCGTGGCTCTACCCTTCATTCGATCCCAGCGAAACCCTACATTTCAGCAGGATAATGCACGACTGCATGTTGCAGGTCGTGTACGGGACTTTCTGAATACAGAAAATGTTCGACTGCTGCTCTGGTCAGCACATTCTGCAGATCTCTCACGAAATGAAAACGTCTGGTCAATGGTAGCCGAGCAACTGGCTCGTCACTACTCTTGATGAACTGTGGTATTATGTTGAAGCTACATGGGCAGCTGTACCTGTACACGCCATCCAAGCTCTGTTTGACTCAATGCCCAGGCGTATCAAGGCCGTTATTAGGCCAGAGGTGGTTGTTCTGGGTACTAATTTCTCAGGATCTATGCACCCAAATTGCGTGAAAATGTAATCACATGTCAGTTGCAGTATAATATATTTGTCCAATGAATACCCGTTTATCATCTGCATTTCTTCTTGGTGTAGCAATTTTAATGGTCAGTAGTGTATTTTTGCGGTCAGCCAGAAAGCGATGGAAAACATATTATGATTTCCATCCTGAAAGTCCACAGTCTTCCTGAGCTCACTGAAAGGAATGTTTCTAATGTCTATTTACTCAGCTAGATTGGGAACCATGGTTATAAATGAAAGTTGTGAGTTCTAATTGATTCATATATTCAGTAAAAGCTCACATGCACTAACATAGTATTATTCCTGATAATAATAATAGTAATAATAATGTCCCTATTATAACAGCACTATGAGCAGTTGAGGGGTGAACTCTACTGAAGGTCCAATTAAATGGTCTTTCGCCCTGACTTCTGATCATAAAAATTTAATTGCTCGCCACAAAAGTGGAAAATAATCTCACCACTTGCCACACGGCTTGTTAACATTACGGGCGGCACACAAACACTTACTTCTGTGAAATCTAAGCGATCCTGGCCGGTGTACAGTGTTCGCGTGTTCACTTCCTACTTGTACCAAAAACTTGTGTGTAGCAGCAGTCTGGCTGTGACATCATCCGAGGCAGCGTGCTAAGCCGGTATTGGGACTGACGCCGACAGAGTGGTGTATCACTGCAGACGCAGACACAGCACCTAGACGAGCTTCCTTAGCTTGACCTGGAGCAGCCTAAGCACAGTGTGCTGTACCTACAGTACCTGATGAGATCAGGATTTGTGACCTGACAGATTGAGGGTCCTAACAGTTGATTTGGGTTTAACCTGCGTCTACTGGGGAAGTGGATCACTCCTGCAGTAGGTCCAGCCAACGTGTTGTTGGCCAATGGTGTCGTTGGTGGTCCAGGTTTCTGGTGAGCCTGTCGTGGGATTCACCTGCTTTCTCATAGAACTTGCTTGCTATGGACCAGAAGCAGTCCCTTAGTAGCCAGTGTCTCCATGTAGCTGTTGCATGGGTAAGTCCTGGGTAAGTGCAGAGTGAGTTTCAACGATCAGTTTTCGACCCTTTGCTAGGTCAGAGGCATTATCCCACACCATGGCCGCATACTCCAACCCTGGGCATATCAGTGTGAGTTACAGCGTAATGCCATGGTGAGGAGGCAGTGTTGACTCCGGTTTCAGCAGAGGGTATAAGGTGCAGAGGCACCCTATAGCCCTCTCCATAATCCAAAGAATGTGAGAGCCCCACGAGAGGTGGGCCGAGGTAAACTGCAGTCTAGGACCACTGCATGGGGACTTCCGCGATGGTGAGTGGTGCAAGGTTCAGTGGTATTCGCCTGTTAATGATTGTGACCGCCTGGCTGTTGGCATGGTTGAACTTCAGGCCCCACTTAGTGGATCAAGCCCCCAGTACTTCACAGCCGAGTTGCAGATGGTGTTGCATGGTTTGAGTGTTCCTGCTGCAGGAGAACAGAGCAATGTCATCCACCCTTTCCACCAGCGGCGCATCAGTTGTATAAAGGGAGTACAGCAGGGGGCCCAAACAGACCCCCCCAAGTCACCCCAGCTTGGATAGTCCGGATAGTCCAGAGAGTAGACGTCCTTTGATCACCCAGCATGTGGAAGGAGTGGCCAGAGAGGTATGACTGCAGGAGGACCACATGCAACGTTGGGACCCTATGTACAAAGAGTTTGCACATGAGGCCATCATGCCACATCGAATCAAAGGCCCAGGAGACATCCAGCAATACTGCCCCAGGATGTCCCCTCATTTCTTGCTCCACTAAATGTAACAGCTGCCCCAAAAACCATCAAGGAGGAGATGCTCCTGGTCGACATGTTAAGGAAGGCACTTCACATAGATTCTCTTGAGCACTTTCGAGAGAGCCGCTAACAGACTAATGGGCCGGTAACTTGATGGAAATCATGGGTTCTTGTTGAGTTTTGGGATGATTAACTGCCATAACTGCCATTGGACTTTCGGGCATTCAGTGTCCGAAGTTGTGAAGTGACCTCCTCAGCAGAGATCGAGGCGATGATGTGATCCTGCTGCCTGGCAGCCAGGAAGGTGGGCAGTCGTTCCTCAATGAGGTTTATGTGGGCTTCGTCAACGACATCCTCTACTAGCGTGAAGTTGGCTTGGAAAGTGTCAGCGAATACACTGGCTTTGGCGTTGTCGTCGCTGATGGGTTCGTGGTCGACAAGTAGGGGCCGGGTGCGTTGTCTGCGCCGCGGGAATCTGCGCACGACATGACACGCACTGTCGTCATCAGGGTTGAGGGTGGCGACCAAGTCAGCCCACTCCCTGTTCCGGTGGGCCTCCATAGCTGCCTTAATCCCGCGTCGCAGTTGGTTTAATCGGCATTTCGTGGCTGGCTGACGCGTAAGTTGCCACTCATGGAACACCCGATTTTCTGCAGCAATATCTGCCAAGATAGGAGGCGACCGCAAAAGTCCCGTGGTCGTTGTCGCCGGCCAGGTGTGGCGGGGCCACGGCCGCTGCCTCTGTTGGGTCAGGTGGGTGAGCACCTCGACCTAGCGTCCTATGTTAACATTTCTGTAGGAGGGACGGCCAGCTTGGACCACCGTACTGATCACATCCATGTCAAAGATCACGGGGATGTAATCTGATGACAAACCTGTTTTCATCGTGGCAGATATAAACGATCGACCCCCGTGAGGATGGCGACATCGAGGACATCAGACTGCCCATGACCTGGGAAGAGCGTTGGGTCGAAAGGCCCCACGATTATGGCGCCGTTCCGCTGTGCAGAACGCACGAGGCGACGTTCGCTGCAATTGGTGAGACAAGAGTTCCCCTGCGTGGACTTCGCATGGAAGTCCCCACCATTGAAAAGCCGCCCCTCCACCGCCAGCAGGGTGTCGATGTCAGTGCTCTGAAGAAGTCACCGCAGCAGCCGGTAGGTCGCAACAAAGATGACCTTGCCAGCAGTGGTGTGGACCAGCACACTAGCGGCTTCGACCGTGGCCAGCTGCGGTAGGTGCACCTGGTGGTGCCGGATAGAGCTCTTGACGTAGACAGCGGTTCCACCACCGGCAGTCACTCTTTCTGTACTGTAGCAGCTGAAGTTCGCCACCCTGACAGCGATTACAGGCTTGAGGAGGATCTTCCAGATGAGGCAAATGCTATTGCCTCCTCATAGAGAAATTACCTGAATTCTTGTTGTTGTGGGAAGAGTCTACTTGCGTTGATAATGCAGATCTTCAGGCCATAGATATGGTCGTTATCCATCTACGGCGTGGGCGTATTTCACTGACACTCAGGCCGTATTTATATAAGGACGCAGCGGACAACCAAACGGAACATCTGCCGTCATCTGCTCTAAGCCCAGGTAGCAGCATCTAAATAGCCGCTTTCTCGGACACATAACATTTAAAAACTCTGTCGTGCATTAATTTACAATCTTCGTAATTTTTATCTCAAAGGAGTTAAGACGGCTTTAATTACCAGAAAAATTGCAGCTCGACCTCATTTAAACTTTACCTGCTAGAATTTTTAAAACGGAACCGAGAGTAGAACATGATCTCTAAACTACATCTTTAAGAGACCTTGTATTGCTGGTTATTTACATTAAGGTCTTGAAACTTGTTATATCTTTATTATTTAACGAATTTAATCACGTTCTGTAATTAGAACTTTCTATCATTAATATAATTTATATTTAATCTATTACAAATAAGGATGTATTTCTTCCATATTTAGTTTTCAGTAAATTACTCGAAAACTATCAGGGGTTGCTGAATTGGGTCACATAGTTAATGTTTTTATATCATACCAATTTTCGTATTCTTTAGTCTAATATGTAGCGCCTTCAATTTTTCTTAAAAACGCCGATTCTGACCAAAATATTGCTCCAATCAAGTAGAGACTTGTAACAGTTAATTGTGACATATATATCCACAATCTGAACAATTTTTGGCATTCTAGAGTTATTATTTAGTGTCACTTGTTTTTTACTTAAAACAATGTATTTAGTGAAACATATTCATATGGTATCGTGAGATTTAACAGTTTTAACATCAATATACTGATGCATATATTGACAAAGTTTGGAAAAGCTACTGTAATTTTTTTTAATTTCATTCTTAGATTGTGGTGCAATGCTTATATGCTACGCACAGGCGCATTATGATGAGGTGGCGCTAGTAGCAGTGAACTGGAGTAAGTCCCAGCACATTCTTTCTTTTCAAATAATAAAGCGCTTGTTTCGCCACCATTGGAGCTCTGAGCAATACATCCTTCAGACAACCCAACAGTCTGAAGTCACACGGATCACGATCAGGTAATTTTGACGGACATGTTATAGGGGAAACGGCTGATAACTCTAGCATTTCCGAAATGCCCCTGCTGCGGCCACTTCCCTGGTTGTGCAATGTGCGGAGGAGCACCATCTTATATAAAAATGATCCTATCCATACATGCTGTTGAAGGGCTGCAGTGACGTTGGTGGACAAAAAACTCTCGTAGCATTTGCCAGCGACGGTACAGGCAACAGGGCCCTCAGGAGTCATCTCCTCGAAAAAATACGCCTCTGAGATAAACGACGTCGTCTACTCGCACAACACAGTCTTCTTTGCAGAATGAAGTGGCAGTGGTTGATGTGCGTGCGGATTTTCCGTTGCCCATGCTCTACAATGTCCTTGGAGATGGAAATATATAAACTACATACAAGAATGGTTACGAAAGAGGTTAGCAACGTGAAGCAGAAGGCATCTAACGAATCATAATATTCCAGAGGCCTCACCTTTTTATGAGATCAGTGCAGCACTCAAAAAAATTGCAAATCGGCGAAGCTCCCGGATATGAAGCGATACACCCAGAGCTCCTCATCAGTTGTAGACACAAGACTCTTTAAATGGCTAGCGAACGACTTCATCAACATTATGCTATCAAGTAACCTTCCAAAAGCCTCCAAAACAACGAAGTCTGATCTGTATTGAAGCCTGATATACCAGCAAATAAAGCTGTTACCTATCGTCCAATCGCCCTTCTGAGCCGCTGTTACAAGCTTTTAAAAAGGCTCTTCCTAAAGAGAATCGGTCCAAAGATCCGTGAAGATACTCCCAACCAACAAGCTGTACGCATATAAGATGGATTCCAACAACGACTTGAAATATCAATTGATCTTACAGCTGCCTCTGATACAGTATGGCATAAAAGTCTCATGTACAAACATAATTAGCCGGCCGCGGTGCTCTCGCGGTTCTAGGCTCGCAGTCCGGAACCGTGCGACTGCTACGGTCGCAGGTTCGAATCCTGCCTCGGGCATGGATGTGTGTGATGTCCTTAGGTTAGTTAGGTTTAAGTAGTTCTAAGTTCTAGGGGACTAATGACCACAGCAGTTGAGTCCCATAGTGATCAGAGCCATTTGAACCATTTGAACCAAACATAATTAGGATCATAAACAGCATGTTGTCTGAGAGATAGCTCCAAGTGGTCATCGGCAATCGATTAAGCAGACAGACAAAACAGTTTTGGCACCAGTTCTGTTCATCTTACATACATCTGGTGTCTCCGAAACAGAGGCGAGGAAGTTCATTTATTCAGACGATCAGACATTGGCCACTCAACAGAGCAGTCCTGAAGCTGGTGAGGAGATACTCTCTACATATCTAAGTACAACGCATGAGTACTTCAAGTAGTGGAGTTTAACACCAAATCGGAAGAAGACCTAACTTAGCTGCTTTCACCTTAAAAATGCAATTGCCAATGAAAAGCAAAATGTCGTCTTTAATGGTTAGATGCTCCGCTATCAAGGTTTCCCAAAATACGCTCTAAGACAAAAAAAATGATACTCCAGGAAGGAATTATTTGAATAGGCGGAAATTGGCAGTTGTGATATACATGTACAGACAAATAAGTGATTAAAATTTCTGAAAAATTGGATGAGTTGTTCAAGAGAAAGAGTTTCACAAACTGAGCAAGTCAATAACTCGTTGGTCCACCTCTGGCTCTTATGAAAGCAGTCGACAACATTCTGTGCCCCTTTTATTGCCCTTTATGGCAAGGCATTCTGGCGAGGTGGCGCAGTGGTTTGCACACTGGACTCGTTTTCGGGAGGACGATAGTTCAATCCCGCATCCGGCCGTCCTCATTTGGGTTTTCCTTAATTCCCCTATCTCGCTTCAGGCAAACGCTAGGATGGTTCCTTTTGTGAGTTAACGAGCATTTCGCTCTCATTTAAGTATATGGCTGAAAGAGTCAGCCTTCAGGAATTGTGAAACGAATCCTGTCGTCCAGGACCGTGTGCCACGAAGAGCGCAGATTCGCCACGAGATGGGAAAACTCACAGGCGTCTATTGTGCTGAATGAGGCCTAAGCGCTATAGTGAACGAGTGAGACAGACGAGAGAACCTACGTCATAGGAAAACCCCGCAGAAGCCGTTTGTCACCAGGGAGATGGCCGGCCGATGTGGCCAAGCGGTTCTAGGCGCCACAGTCTGGAACCGCGCGACCGCTACGGTCGTAGGTTCGAATCCTGCCTCGGGCATGGATGTGTGTGATATCCTTAGGTTAGTTAGGTTTAAGTAGTTATAAGTTCAAGGGGACTGATGACCTTAGAAGTTAAGTCCCATAGTGCTCAGAGCCATTTGAACCAGTGAGATGCAGCAGTGTTAAATATGGCGGACCTGAGATCGGCAATAAAGGGAAACATGCATGGAAACTATTTAATTCTATAGTAATTCAAGGAACGTAGCCACAGTAATTTTAATCAACCATCCTTCATAAATTTTCATGGTGATTGTAATAAAACTTGAATATTGATCATATCTATAATAGTTTAGGATTTACTGTTAAAGTCAAATTAACAAGTTTTGTAACAAAGATCTGAATGCTAAAATCTAAACGCTTTGGTCCATCTTAACGATCTACATTTTATATAGAAGCGCATCATTAAAATGACAAATGTTATAAATATCGACTCTGTAAATTTAATTGTTTAAAAGATTTAGGCAATTTAAATCATCAGTATTTCTAGTTAAGCTTCAGATCATCGTTTCCTTCGCACAAAATACATTGAACGATGACAGCATGACACCTTACTGAATCATTAGGTAATAAAATATTTGTTGTAAAGTTTAGTGCATAATGGTTACTTTTGTTCTTTATTTATTTATCAGAAAACACATTTGTGCATCGCTACTGGCCGTGGCATTCAAAGCTAAGAAAGAAATTGTATTGGTTTCATGTAAAAGAATTTAACGTTTATTATGTAATGAATATTATTGTTACTTTATTTAGAACGTCAAAGTGGTCAAGGTTTGATTTTTTAAATATGTTAAATATGTAAAATATTGTAGAATAAGCTGTAGCCAATCAGATGGACGGCTTCAGGGAAGGGAACTGCCCTAGTCAGTTGAGCGACGATGTTCGGTACGCGGGGGATGCGTCCGGAGACGGGCAGAGAGACAGTTCGGACTGGGGTGCGAGACCGGGCGGTCGATCTTAAGTAGCTAGGAAGTGAAACGACTTAGAAAATTTCACGTTGTGTGGTATCGCGGGACTTAGCCTCTGAGCGGTGAGCAGCAGCGCGCCTGGTGTGAACTCTTAACTTTTAGCGTAGTTAACGAGGTGGAGTACTGAAGTTGTAATTCGCGGTGAGATTGTAAATGATCGAACTGTTTCAAATGGATATGCACTCGAATATATAAGTAACTCTAAATACGCCCACTTTCGCTGTTAGGTTGCTTTCAGAATAAACATTATTCTAACCAAAGCGCAACTGTGTGGTATACGTCATTTATCGGTAGTTAATTTGGTTCGCGATATTATTATTAATGTTATTATATGTTACATTAACTTTGCATTTCGCAAAGTTGCCATCATCCAGACAATTTAACCAAAGGGTCATAAGTGTCTAATTTAGGGCGTGTAATACGACACTGCGGTTCAAACCCTAGACGAGTTTGAGCCACGACATTTCGACGAAGAGGAACCGCATGTGAGCTCAAACATCTTTGGGATGTTAGCTCGCACTCCGGAAGGGCACGGCCGACTTTCTTCCCCATCATTTCCTAATCCAACGAGACCGATGACCTCGCTGTTTGGTCTCTTCCTTCAAATCGACCCAACCCAACCCATTCTTGATTTACATTTCAGCTAGATAATGCCCACCTACACACAGTGAGAGTTTCTACTGTTTGTCTTCGTCCTTGCCAAACCCTACCTTGGCCAGCAAGGTCACCGGATCTCTCCCCAATTGAGAACGTTTGGAGCATTATGAGCAGGGCCCTCTAACGAGCTCGGGATTTTTACGATCTGACGAGCCAGTTGGACAAAGTTTGGCACGATATCCCGCGGGAGGACATCCAACAACTCTATCAATCAATACCAAACCGAACGACTGCTTGCGTAAGGGCCAGAGGCGGATCAACATGTTGTTGACTTGCTCAATTTCTGAAGCTCTTCCTTTTGAATAAATTATTCAGTGTTTTTGAAATTGTAATAATTTGTTTGTCTGTACATGTACATCAAATCTACTGATTTCCGTCCCATTCGGGTACCTCGTTCGGGGCGTGTCTTTCCCTTTTTTCTTTGAGTGTACTGAGGACAAATTCTAGACAGAACCTTGTTCTACAAGAAACACTTAGAAAACACACGAAAGCTGATATCTTACACTAGTACCATACATAAACTGAGTGGTATCTAATGGGGCGCAAGAGTTACAACACTATGACGTTCTTCTTTAGGACTTGTCTACTCTGCTGTTGAATACCGTGCTCCAGTGTGGCGTAATAGTTGACACGTGACAAAAATATCTACTCCTCTTCGGCGGTTACCACTCTAGACACACTGCCCTCCTCAAGGAATGTGTTGCTGTTTTGGTCTTCAGTCCTGAGACTGGTTTGATGCAGCTCTCCATGCTACTCTATCCTGTGCAAGCTTCTTCATCTCCCAGTACCTGCTGCAGCCTACATCCTTCTGAATCTGCTTAGTGTATTCATCTCTTGGTCTCCCTCTACGATTTTTACCCTCCACACTGCCCTCCAGTACTAAACTGGTGACCCTTGATGCCTCAGAACACGTCCTACCAACCGATCCCTTCTTCTAGTCAAGTTTTGCCACAAACTCCTCTTCTCTCCAATTCTATTCAATACCTCCTCATTAGTTATGTGATCTACCCATCTAATCTTCAGCATTCTTCTTTAGCACCACATTTCGAAAGCTTCTATTCTCTTCTTGTCTAAACTATTTATGGTCCCTGTTTCACTTCCATACATGGCTACACTCCATACAAATACTTTCAGAAACGACTTCCTGACACTGAAATGTATTCTTACACTTAAATCAATACTCGATGTTAACAAATTTCTCTTCTTCAGAAACGCTTTCCTTGCCATTGCCAATCTACATTTTATATCCTCTCTACTTCGGCCATCATCAGTTATTTTGCTCCCTAAATAGCAAAACTCCTTTACTACTTTAAGTGTTTCATTTCCTAATGTAATTCCCTCAGCATCACCCGACTTAATTCACCTACATTCCATTATCCTCGTTTTGCTTTTGTTGATGTTCATCTTATACCCTCCTTTCAAGACACGGTCCATTCCGTTCAACTGCTCTTCCAAGTCCTTTGCTGTCTCTGGCAGAATTACAATGTCATCGGCGAACCTCAAAGTTTCTGAAAAATTAATTTAAATTCCCCCACTTCCAGTGCACTGTTATGTGTCTGCACTTAGAATGAGTCGATTAAAATCTAGGACGCTACGCTATTGGCAGAATCGCTGCAAGCAGTGGGTTTCTGCATGAGCAGGAAGAGGTCAGAACGTGGAATAGCATTGCTCTTGAGGAATATCTCACTTTAATAAGGCCTGGTAGAAGACCAGCTGCCATGAATTTCAGCGACGTGCTTGGAAGACAAGTAACAGGATTCGTATAGGCCGTGGTATCTGCACAGAAAGCCTGCACTGTTGCGAAGTCGACTGGCTTTCTCAATGTGAATATGACAATAAACGTCAGACTATCAAGCACGTTGAAAAAAGCTGTAGCAGACGAGCTTATCCCGGAAATCTATGTTGGGTTGGCAGAAGAGCCAACACCGGGTTACTAGAGGAGGCCGAAATGCACGCGTTTTAGCTCACGCAAGCTGGCGTGAGGAGGGAAGAACCATACTGACGTGAGGTCTGGAACATGACAAGGAATTAGAATTCAGAAAGCGGACTTAACTTTAATCCATTAATGATGAACGTCGCTCTTGACGGTACATGATTCACAATGTTGTCTGTTCAGAATTCATTCTAATTACTGAAGGTTACTGCTAGGTTGTAGCAAATGACGTAGCTGAAGGCTATGCTAAACTGTCGTCTCTGCAAATGAGAGCGTATGTAGACAGTGAACCATCGCTAGCAAAGTCGGCTGTGCAACTTGGGCGAGTGCTAGGGAGTCTCTCTAGACTAGACCTGCCTTGTGGCGGCGCTCGGTCTGCAATCACTGATAGTGGCAACACGCGGGTCCGACATATACTAACGGACCGCGGCCGATTTAAAGGCTACCACCTAGCAAGTGTGGTGTTTGGCGGTGACACCACAATCTAAAAGATTTCTTCGAGGTGGCAGCACTTGAATGGATTTTAAACCTAAATATTAATTTGCAAAAGTACTGTTTTAGTTCTAGTTAATACGTAAAATTATACAATTCATGTATGTCAGTTGCCCTTCAATTTATATTACCACACGTCAAATAAACAAATAATAGTGGTACAATGATACGCACCATCTGCCATGCACTCCACAGTATTCTGCAGAGCATAGATGTAGATGTAGAAGCCCAATACCGTTGATCTGCGGTGGTTTGTTTATCCCCTGAGCCGTCCTGATAGATCTGGATGCACAACAGACAAGCTGACCGAAGGTTCCGCAGCACATCGTTCTTGCCGGTGGCCAGGTTTGCTCGTGCTGAAAAAGCGGCGAGAGCGTTGAGTAGGTCACCGTGCGGCTGACCCAGACAGCGCGCCGCCGCCGCCGGCTCCGTTCCCAAAGGAATTCCTCTGGCGATGGCTCCGAAACACAGCCACCGCTCACGTAGCGCGCGAGCTCTACTGTTCTCAGAGTCTGGTACAACCGAAAAAGCGACACCTCAAAGATATTAAAGTAGAAATATCGAGAATAAACTAAATAATAAACAAGCGGCTAAGGCTACCGTGAGTCTTGTTATTCGTGAAAGTAAAATATAACCTGATAACAGCCAGAAAGTTTTCTAACAATCAGAGACTGCAATGGACCCGGAAGAGCACCTGAACGGAATGGACAGTGTCTTGAAAGGAGGATACAAGATGAACATCAACAAAAGAAAAACGAGAATAATGGTATGTAGTCGAATTAAATCGGGTGATGCTGAGGGAATTAGATTAGGAAATGAGAAGCTTATAGTAGTAAATGAGTTTTGCTATTTGGGGAGCCAAATAACCGATGATGGCTAAGTAGATAGAATATAAAATGTAGGCTAGAATGGCAAGGAAAGCCTTTCAGAAGAAGAGAAATTTGTTAACATCGAGAATACATTTAAGTGTCAGGAAATCGTTTCTGAAAGTATTTACATGGAGTGTAGCCATGTATGGAAGTGAAACGTGCACCATAAATAGTTTAGATAGGAAGAGAATAGAAGCTTTCGAAATGTGGTGCTACAGAAGAATGCTGCAGATTAGATGGGTAGATCACGTAACTAATGAGGAGGTATTGAATAGAATTGGAGAGAAGAGAAATTTGTGGCATAACTTGACTACAGGAAGAGATCGGTTGATAGGGCATGTTCTGAGGCATCAAGGGATCACCAATTTACACAACTGGCCATTAAAATTGCTACACCAAGAAGAAATGCAGATGATAAATGGATATTCATGGGACAAATATATTATACTAGAACTGACATGTGATTACATTTTCACGCAATTTGAGTACATAGATCCTGAGAAATTTGTAGCCAGAACAATCACCTCTGGCCGTAATAACGGCCTTGATACGCCTGGGCATTGAGTCAAACAGAGCTTGGATGGCGTGTACAGGTACAGCTGCCCTTGCAGCTTCAACACCATACCACAGTTCATCAAGAGTAGTGACTGGCGTATTGTGACGAGCCAGTTGCTCGGCCACCATTGACCAAACGTTTTAAATTGGTGAGAGATCTGGAGAATGTGCTGGCCAGGGCAGCAGTCGAACATTTTCTGTATCCAGAAAGGCCCGTACAGGACCTGCAACATGTGGTCGTGCATTGTCCTGCTGAAATGTAGGGTTTCGCAGGGATCGAATGAATGGTAGAGCCACGGGTCGTAACACATCTGAAATGTAACGTCCACTGTTCAAAGTGCTGTCAATGCGAACAAGAGGTGGCCGAGACGTGTAACCAATGGCACCTCATGCCATTACACCAGGTGATACGCCAGTATGGCGATGACGAATACACGCTTCCAATGTGCGTTCACTGCGATGTCGCTAAACACGGGTGCGACCATTATGATGCTGTAAACAGAACCTGGATTCATCCGAAAAAATGAAGTTTTGCCATTAGTGGACCCAGGTTCGTCGTTGAGTACACCACTACACGCGCACCTGTCTGTTATGCAGCGTCAGGGGTAACCGCAGCCATGGTCTCTGAGCTGATAGTCCATGCTGCTGCAAACGTTGTCGAAATGTTCGTGCAGATGGTTGTTGTCGTGCAAACGTCCCCGTCTGTTGACTCAGGGATCGAGGCGTGGCTGCACGATCCGTTACAGCCATGCGGATAAGATGCCTGTCATCTCGACTGCTAGAGATACGAGGCCGTTGGGATCCAGCACGGCGTTCCGTATTACCCTCCTGAACCTACCGATTCCATATTCTGCTAACAGTCATTGGATCTCGACCAACGCGAGCAGCAATGTCGCGATACGATAAACCGCAATCACGATAGGCTACAATCCGACCTTTATCAAAGTCGGAAGCGTGATGGTACGCATTTCTCCTCCTTACACGAGGCATCACAACAACGTTTCACCAGGCAACGCCAGTCAAGTGCTGTTTTTGTATGAGAAATCGGTTGGAAACTTTCCTCTTGTCAGCACGTTGTAGGAGTCGCCACCGACGCCAACCTTGTGTGAATGCTCTGAAAAGCTAATCATTTGCATATCACAGCACCTTCTTCCTGTCGGTTAAATATCGCTTCTGTAGCACATCATCTTCGTGGTGTAGCAATTTTAATGGTCAGTAGTGTAGTATTGAAGGGTAGCGTGGAGGGTAAAAATCGTAGAGGGAGGCCAAGAGATGAATACACTAAACAAATTCAGAAGGATGTAGGTTGCAGTAGGTACTGGGAATGAAGAAGCTTGCACAGGACAAAGTAGCATGGAGAGCTGCATCAAATCAGTCTCTGGACTGAAAACCACAACAACAACAATCTGCTCTCACTCTGACAAGACTGGTCAGGGAAACTCCGCAAATGGCTACATATAAATCTCTTACAAAGTTTGAGAAACGTCGTCTGCTGATAGTAGTCACGATCTCTTGCAACAATTTTTAATTGTTTAACAGCAATGGAACTCGCCGAGATTTACAGTGGGTAAAGTAAAACTGAAAACTGTTGCATAAAAAACATTTATTCTAATGTCTGCGAAAAAATCTAAGTCGCTGGCTCACAGCAAATCTCGACGAATACCTGTGTACTGTATGTTGGCGTATTAGGCGCAGAACACACCACTTTATTAGTGATGTTTCGTGAACTTCCAGTAGGGTATCAGAAGCAGTTTTTCTCTACCTATGATCTATGGTAACTTAATGGCTCTGCCCCATCTCTAGGCACGGCGTTGTGTGCCACTAGTACAGGAGAGGCGGAATCAGGTTAATTTTGGAAATGATTTGGTAGTTAAGGTTTTGCAGTCGTACACAGGTATATCAAACTTTCGTCAGTGACGCTAGAGAACCATTATTCTGTCGTGGCCTATGATTTCTCAGCCAACTCAATTGCGAAATCGGTTCACACATTGTAATAAATGGATAAACGTGCGAAAATATCCGGAAAAGTATTGCAAAATATATTTCAAACTATTTCCTTAGCCTGATTCGCTCCCCAATAAACACACCCTATTGTTTAGAGCTTATTATTTCGTATACCTGTTCATACAGTGACGAGTTTTAAGTCTCAAACTGTTTGAAGGCAGCCAGGGGCAAGCAATTATGCATCCGCACACTGTTTCTGTTAAGGGTCTGGTAGCAAACATTTTCTTATTCATTAACGTTCTTTTTCACCTTGTGAAGAAAGAAAAATCTTTCAGTACTATCATGTCCTTATTCATTAACACTCTTTTTTACCTCACGAAGTACAAAAATTGACCTATTAGTATTTCCTTTGTAGATGCTGACGATGAAATGTTTCTTTTTTTATTTGTAAATACTGACAACAGCCTGTGTAAAGTGATCCATTCGTATAATAATATTCGAACTATTATTGATCCCATTTCTCACAGTTACTGTCATACAATGTTAGCAAATGAACTGAAGACAGCGCTGTTGGGCAGAAAGTGCTGCTACTGCCATGAGAAAAAGTACAGTTCGGTATGGCATAAGACTATTGTCACCAAGATCGTGTAACGATAGTACAAATAACTTGCTGAAGGCTAATGTGGAATTAGGTATGACACGACATTTGAACGCAACCAGATCGGTGGGGCCAACTGCATGTGATCGTACAGTCGCTCAGGCTTTGTGCTGGCGGTATGGGTAACTTCCGAATTATTACTGTACAACTATGTGTTGTTGGTCTGGTCTTTAACCAGAACACTGGTTTGATGCAGCTCTCCACGCTACTCTGTCCTGTACAAGATTCTTCATCTTCGAATAACTATGCAACCTACATCCATTTGAACCTGCTTACTGTCTTACATAGTCTTTCTCTACAATTTTATCCCCCCCTCCCCCACACACACTTCCCTCCAGTTTTAAACTGAGGATTTCTTGATGTCTTCGAAAGAGCTATATCAACCGATTCCTTCTGTTAGTCAAGTTGTGCCTCAAATTTCTTCTCCTCCCAATTCTAAGTACTTAATCGTCTACCTACCTAATCTGCAGCATTCTTTTGTATCACAATTTTTCTCTTCCTGTCTGAACTGCTTATAGTCCATGTTTCACTTCCGTACAAGGCTATACTCCAAATACATTCAGAAAGTCGTTCATAACACTAAAATTTATATTCGTTCTTAACCAGTTTCTCTCCTTCAGAAATACTTTTCTTACCATTTACAGTCTGCATTTTATAAAGTCTCTTCCTCGGCCATCATCAGTTTCTTTGCTGCACAAATGGCAGAACTCATCTACTACTTTAAGTGTCTCATTTCCTCATCAAATTCCCTTAGCAACGCCTTATTTAATTCGACTACATTCCATTACCCTTGTTTTACAGCTGCTGATGCTCATCTTATAACCTCTTTTCAAGACACTAACTATTAAGTTCAACTGCTCTTCCTAACCCTTTGCTGTCTCTGACAGACTTATAATATCTTCGGCAAACCTCAAAGTTTTTATTTGTTTTGCCTGAACTTTAATTCCTTCTCCAGTTTTTTTTCCTGTTTGCTCAATGTATAGACTGAATAACATCGGAGACAGACTACAATCCTGTCTCACTCCCTTCTCAACTACCGTTTCATTTTCATGTTCTTTGACTATTATAACTACAGTATTGTTTCTGTATAAGCTGTATATAACCTTTCGATCCCTGTATTTTATCTCTGCTAACGTCAGAATCTCAAGGAGTGTATTTGAGTCAGCATTTCTCTAAGTCTACCAATGGTATAAACATAGACATACGTTTCTTAATCGTATCTTCTAATGGTCAGTGTAGCCTCGTGTGTTCCTGCGCTTCCCTGAAACCCAAACTGATCGTCTACTAGTTTTCCATTCTTCTGTAAAACATTCGTTTTAGTAATTTGCAATCGTAACTTACTAAATTTATAACTCGATGATACACCTCTCAGCACCTGCCTTCTTTGGAGTTGGATTTGCTACATTCTTCTTGAACTATATGGGTGTTTCGCTTGTCTCATACATCTTGAACACCAATAGATAGTTTTGTCATGGCTGGCTCTCCCAAGGATATCAACAGGTCTGACGGAATGACGTCTACTCCAGGGGCGTTGTTGAGATTTAAGAGTTTCACTACTCTATCAAATTCTCCATATCTCCCATCCAACTTCATGTACTTCCTATTACCTTTTAGTAATACTGCATTTAAGCTTACTTCTCTTGCACAGCCCCTGTATATAGGCTTTCCACCTTCCAGCTTTCCCTACTTTGCTTAACACTACTTTTTCATCTAACTCTTGACATTCATACAGTTGCTTCTTTTTTCTCCAAAGGTATCTTTAATTTTGCTGTACGTGGTACGTACCAATCCCCTAGCCATACAAGCTTCTACAGCCTTGCATTTGTCCTCTAGCCACTCCTGCTCACTCATTTTGCACTTTACGCAAATCTCATTTTTATACGTTTTTATTCCCTTTGCCCTGCTTTATTTGCCGCATTTTTTATTTACTTCTTTCATAAATTAAATCCAACATATCATGTGATATCCAAGGATTTCTAATGGGTTTTGTCTTCTTACCTATTTGATCCTCTGAAGTCTTCACTGTTCCACATCTTCCATCTTTAAAAGCTATCCACTCATCTTCAACTGCATTCCTTTTCAGAAGTCCCACCTCCTTAGTTTCCTACCTTTTTGCAATTCCTTCAGTTTTAATCTACAGTTCGTAACCAAAACATTATGATCAGAGTCCACATCAGCCCCTGGAAATGTGTAACAATTTAAACTCAGGTTTTCCTAAATATGTGCCTTATCATTACACTGATAAACCAAAACATTATGGCAACTCCCAGCCGTGTTGTTGGATGCCGCCTGGTGTCGCCGCTGACAAGTGACTCTGTAACGAGAGTATTTAAGCGGAGCAGACACGGACGGAGAATCACCTTAGCGAAGATGTGGGCTGGAAATGGGGAAATCTATTGACATAAGTGATTTTGAAAAGGGCAGATTATTTCTACGCACAGTCTGTGAACGAGTATCTCGAAAACAGCGAAGCTGGTCGAATGATCACGTGCTACTGTCGTGAGCATCTACGGAAAGAGGTAGACGGATAAGGAAACTACCACTAGGGGCCAAATGGTTGCAAGTCCATGACTCTTGACAAAACGTGGGGTAGGAGGTTTGTCTGCTCTGTAAAATAGGATCGATGGTGATCTGTGGCACCAATGTTGGTGCTTCATATACATTGTTGTACATAGAGCTCTGCAGCAAATCACACCTACGTGTCCACACGTTGACCGAGCGACATCGTCAATCACGATTGCAATGGAGACGGAACCGTCGGGATTCGACTGTCAATTAATGGAAACGTGTCGGCTATTCGGGTGAATCACATTTTTGCTGTCGGGCACCGTCATCGCACATGCAAAGGAAAACCGCCGAGTGACAATGAATGACATTGCAGCATGTTTACAGATTAGTCATGAGTCAGCACACCGCATTGTGCATGATGTGCTCCAGTTTCACAAAGTGTCTGCAAGATGGGTGCCACGGCAGCTGAGTCCTGAAATGAGGGAACGACGTGTTGATGCTTGTGAAGAACTTCTTCGGCGCTTTGAACGAGAAGGTGATGTCTTCCTTGCAAGAATCGTTACTGGGGACGAAACGCTGAAGTAAATAACACAGTCTTGCAAACGTAAATAAATGAAAAATAAATAATCAAATCCCTTGCTGGACGATATAACTGTTAGAAGAAAAGGTAAAGTTCCAGTAAGCCACTATGTAGCACACTCGTAGTGAACATTACGTTCGTGAGAAGCACAAGTAATGAAAAAGTTAGTGTTCGTAGCTACAAACACTGAATCGATGACAAAGCCCAGACACGCCGAGCTGGTTGAGTCTGGTCCCCAGGCACGTGGCGGTGGACGGCGACAGCAGCGGCGGCTGTATTGAACTTCATCGGCTCCGCTTTGCCAATGTCACTGCCTTCTGCTGTCCCAGTGCGAGCTTAAATCCTCAGCGTGCGCAGTGCTGTATCTTTCGTTCTTACTGGCTGCTTGGCTGGGTCGCGGAAGCAGAACATAGTCTCGATAGGTACACGCTGATACTAGCTGCGCACGATGGTTGAGACTGGCGCAGCCGCCGGCGTCGCCCGCTGCTGATCTACTCGCTTACTTCTTGGCCCTGCCGCGGTTCGAGTGGAGCCATCAGCGTTTGAACTGTGCTGCCGGTAGGCATTCGTCCTCCGGTGCCCCACAGCACATGTCATATAGCATGAATGTAAATCTTAATACTATGCCCTAGGTAATATCGTAACTCATATCAGTAACAATTTATTTTTAAATAGTTAAAATTTTACGTAATATGTTAAAAAGTGTAATTGACGAGCCAATGGCACAGTCAGTTCCACAAGAAAGTGTACGCCATAATTTTAAACGTAACATCTACAGCGACATCTCTGGTAGTGATTTACGATCTATTTCAATGCGCTTTTGCACAGTGTATAGACAAACAGTGTGAGAGTGTCAATAAAATTCTTCTGGGTTAGAGACCGCATTGTCATTTATAAAATTCCAACGTTTCGGCGTCTGTTGCAAGACGCCTTCCTCAGGGTGTGTTGCTAACTGCCTCTTTAGACAGCATTGTCATTTATAAAATTCCAACGTTTCGGCGTCTGTTGCAAGACGCCTTCCTCAGGGTGTGTTGCTAACTGCCCAGAAGAATTTTATTGACATTGACAACGGCCGCGGAAGCCTACGGTTACATTAAATAGTGTGAGAGTTGAATGTTTTGTTTTGTCGGTTACAGTTTAAAATGAGTGCAAGATACCTGAAGCGTCACTTCTACACACATCAAAAAAAAGTTTTGAGCCACCTCGGTTCCGAGAGTCCCGGAACCTCTACAGAAAATTGGAATAGAGATCAAAATAAACATCATTTCCGCCCTTTTTATTGCTTTGCATGTTGTACCACCATACAGCGAGACCTTCGGAGCTGGTGGTCCAGTTTTCTGAACACACCGGTACCTCTAATACCCAGTAGCGATGCATGCCTGTATTCGTCGTGGCGTGAAATTCTTCAAGGCACTGTTGGTCCAGATTGTCTCACTCATCAGCGTAATTCGGTGTAGATCCCTCGGAGTGGTTGGTGGGTCACGTCGTACATAATCAGCCCTTATTAATCTATCCCAGGCATGTTCGATAGGTTCATGACTGGTGAACATGCTGGCCACTTTAGTCGAGCGTCGTCGTTATCCTGAAGGAAGTCATTCACAACATGTGAAAGATGGGGGCGCTAATTGTCGTACATAAAGATGAATGCCTCGCCAATATGCTGCCGATATGGTTGCAATATCGGTCAGAGGATGGTATTCACGTATCGTACAGCCGTTACGGCCCCCTCCATGACCACAAGCGGTGTACGTCGGCCCCGCATAATGCCACCCCAAAGCAGCAGGGAGCCTCCACCTTGCTGCACTCGCTAGACAGTGCGTCTAAGGCGTTCAGCCTGACCGGGTTGCCTCCATACGCGTCTCCGACGATTGTCTCTGGTTGAAGGCATATGCAACACTCATCGGTGAAGACAACGTGCTGCCAATCCTGAGTGGTCCATTCGACATGTTGTTGGGCCCACCTGTACCGCACCGCATAGTGTCTTGATTGCAAAGATGGACCTCGCCATGGACGTTAGGAGTGAAGTTGCGCAGCATGCAGCCTACTGCGCATAGTTTGAGTCTTAACACGACGTCCTGTGGCAGCACGAATATCATTATTCAACATGGTTCCTCCGACCATAATCCGTAGGTAGCGGTCATCCACTGCAGTAGTAGCCCTTGGGCGGCCTGAGCGAGGCATGTGAGCGACAGTTCCTGTCTCTCTATCTCCTCCATGGCCGAAGAACATCGCTTTGGTTCACTCTGAGACGCCTGGACACTTCCCTTGTTGAGAGCCCTTCCTGGCACAAATTAATAATACGGACGCGATCGAACTGCGGTATTGACCGTCTAGGCATGGTTGAACTACAGAGAACACGAGCCGTGTACCTCCCTCCAGGTGGAATGACTGGAAATGATCGGCTGTCGAACCCACTCCGTCTAATAGGCGATGCTCATGTGTGGTTGTTTACATCTTTGGGCGGGTACAGTGACATCTCAGAACAGTCAAAGGGACTGTGTCTGTGATACAATATCCACAGTCAACGTCTATATTCAGGAGTTCTGAAAACTGGGGTGATGCAAAACTTTTTTAGCTGTATGTATTTATATTTATATATCTATCAAAAATGCTTCCTGGGGACCGTTAAGAAACTATTTGGTTCGAACGAGGCAAACTGGGTGCTTCAAGAGTATAATGATCCGAAACGTCGCAGCTGTCTCTGTACAGTGCGGAACCAAGACAATGGTGTGTCCATGATGGATTGGCCTGCAATGTCTTCGGATACAACTCCGATAGAAAATATTTGGTCGTATATTAAGATGAAGCTTAAAGGAACGCCAATATATACTTTGAAGCAGTTGTTATATAAAATCAGGACGATATGGAAATCGTTACCGAGAGAATATGCAGAAAATCTCGTGAAAAGCGTGTCAAAAAGATGCCAAGCTGTATTCGATAATGGCGGCGATTGGATTAACTATATGGTAATTCTGCAATTAGTAGATGTATTTTCATGTAAACGTATATTTTTAATTACGACTTTTATTTCATACTTCCGTTACTACTATAAGCGGTACCCAGGAGAAGGTGCATCGAATTCCTGTGTCGAAAGTACCTCGGTGTAATGCTAAAGTAAAACTGGAAACATTGAGCTGGGTTCAGCATTTTTCCACGTCACACAAACAAAAGCTATTGTTGCCTTATTATAATTCCAGTCTTGGATCAAAATGTTTATTTATAATCAGGTAAGTAATTTCAGTCGATAATAATCATTTTCAGACCTACGAAAATGTAAGCATGTGTACGTAGCCTAATTTACAAACGCAGTCTGAACTACATGAATGTATTTTTTCTTTATTGTTATTTCAATCTCCCTCGCCCAAGGTAGGTGGAGGTGTGGTTGGCTGGCAGTGATACAGATGACCAGCAGATCGTAATATTAACATAGATGCTAAAACCAGACTATCAAGGAGACACATCTACTACGAATTTAAACATAACTGAAAAGGTATCATGAATGACAGAAATATAAATAGTAAAATGCTGTCTTCAAAAATCGTTTTAAATACAGTGATGAAAATGTGGATATACAGCACACTTACACACGACAGAAGAGACACTGACCACCAAACACGGAGCGACATGCACTTTCACTGCAAATGGAAAAAAATATCTGAGCTGCTACAGTTGATTAGAGGGTTATTTACCTACAAACGATTTTTTTTTCCTTTATTGTAATTTCCATTCCCCATCAGGTGCGGGCTGGCAGCAGCATAAGTGCTGCTCTTCAGTCTGGAACCGAGCGACCGCTACGGTCGCAGGTTCGAATCCTGCCTCGGGCATGCATGTGTGTGATGTCCTTAGGTTAATTAGGTTTAAATAGTTCTAAGTTCTAGGCGACTGATGACCTCATAAGTTAAGTCACATAGTGCTCAGAGCCATTTAAAACAATATAAAGAAGAAAACATGGCGGAATATAGGAACAAAAAAGGCGGAACATAAGAAAAGAAAGAATACAAAGAGGTGGCTGTGAATCGGAGATAGAAATCTAAAAAAGTATGTTACACAAAAATACACACTAGATTTAAGTCACCAGGAGTAGTACGGCCAGAGCATAAAAAGTCGTAGAACGATTAAAACAGCCACGTGACGGACGGCGTAGCACGGAACAGTCATGGACGATAAACAGATTGAGCACACAATTAAAACCACTTCACTAAATGACATTGTATAACGACACCAAAACACAACACTAACGCAGCACACTGATAATGAAGAAAAACCTGAGAGGATCTACTGGGGGGGGCGGGGGGGGGGGGCAAGGGAAAAGGAGAAAAAAAATCAGGCGAGGAGGGGAGAGAAAGGAGGATGAGGTGGAGGGGTGCGCCAAAGGAAGGCTGGGGAGGGAAGAGACGAGAGAGGGAAACAGCCTAGGAGGGGGTGTAGGGACTCATAGATGGAAGGAGGAAAACCCACTCTGGGAAAAGGATGGGAGAGGAAGAAGGGAGCCCTGGGGGAGGGAGGGGAACAAGGCCAGGTTACAGTTGGAAGGAAGGGTACATGTCATGGCGAAGTTCAACATCCAGGAGGGGGAGGTGTTGGAAATTGCCCTGATGAAGGAGATGGAGGGTGTGGAGGTGGAGAGACGGAGGGATGCAGCGATAGAGGCTCAGCAATGGGTGGGGGGTGGAGAGGAAGGAGGAAACCAGGGGCTGGGGATCAAGCCTGCAGACAGTGTAAAAGATGTGGAGATGTTGGAGGAAAATCAGGAGGTGGGGGAAGGGGATGAGGTCATACAGGATTCATGTTGGGGATGGTGCATATGGAAGGCAAGGCAGAGCATGTGGTGTTCGAGGATTTGGAGGGCCTTGTTAAAGTGGAGCAGGGGGATGGGGGGGGGGGGGGTGCAGATCCAGGCGATGCTGGCATAGCAGAGGATAGGACGGATGAGGGATTTGTAGGTGTGGAGGATGGATGCAATCACCATGTCCGGCCAGACAAGAGTTTCAGGAGGCAGTGGCGGGAATGTGCTTTCTGCTGGATGGTCAGAAGGTGAGGGGTCATGCAAACTAACAGCGGAAAACACTATAAACAACTGTACAACATATCCACACCTGCGTAGAAACGTGTTGCATAAGACATATCACTCCATTACATGTGATGGTGCAGTCAAAAGCATTAGCGTCTTCGGCATCGGCAAACAAATAAAGCTGCGGTATGTAAAGAGCACCATCAAAGAGTACAAACTGCATACGAAGAGAGACACAGTAACATTGCCGAGCAGTGGCACGAAACGTTCTTCCATCCATGCCCTCTAGATGTCGCTGCTGCCCATCAGTTTACATGACTTCAAAGAAATACATTCCTTATACTCAAGTACATAAAAACTTGTCAGTGGCCTTGCTGCAGTGGTAACACTGGTTACTGTCAGATCACTGAAGTTAAGCACTGTCGGTCTGGGCTAGTACTTAGATGGGTGACCATTCGGTCTGCCGAGCGCTGTTGGCAAGCGGGGTGTTCTCAGCCCTTGTGAGGCAAACTGAGGAGCTACTTGATTGAGAAGTAGCGGTTCCGGTCTCGTCAACTGACATACGGCCGGGAGACAGGTGTATTGACCACACGCTCCTCCATATCTGCAACCAGTGACATCTGTGGGCTGAGGATGACACGGTGGCCGGTCGGTACCGTTGGGACTGCCAAGGTGTGTTCGGAAGGAGTTATAAATAAGTTATATAAGAACTTAGTTCGCATTTTATAAAATGTTATGTAGAAGGTAAAACATAAATGCTTTCGCTTACGCGTTATATAATAAAATTCAATGAGAAAGGATGTCTTTTAAAACAAGCACCATGTTAGAAGATTACAGTGTCGCTTTACACAACCCGAACAATTTAATTACAGAAAGAATTACAGCTCACTAGTGAAAATGTTATCAAATGCGGACAATGCGCTCACGCAACAGGCACGCCAGACAGAAGCTCGCGATAAACCAAAGGCACAACCGTAAAGTCGTATAAAAATGTCATTGGACGCCACGGCATCACTGCCACACATTACCCATAAAGCAGCCTAACTATAACGTATCAATATGTTAAAACAGGTTTTAGAAAAATATGCAGTATAAAAAGGTATAGTGGCATATGCGACGCATCAGGAATTCCAAGCCACTGTACAATACAACTGTTCATGACATTTCAAATGTTTGGCTTGCAAATAAAACAATTTTGTTAGTGGACTTGCAACGCTCGTGCCTTCCACTCGCTAATCAAATGGTTTAAATGGCTCTAAGCACTATGATACTTAACATCTGAGGTCATCAGTCCCCTAGACTTAGAACTACTTAAACCTAACTAACCTAAGAACATCACACACATCCATGCCTGAGGCAGGATTCGAACCTGCGACCGTAGCACCACTCGCTAATCAAGAGTGGATAAAATGGCTCACAGGAAAGTAATGAGTCGACGTAAAAACGTTACTGTGAAGCAGTATTATCTATTGTACACTTGTTTATAGCGTTTCCTGCTTTGCATTCGTATAGTGAGGAGTACATTTGTAAATTCGGCTACCTCTATGTGCTTATTTTTTTATATAGGTCAGGAAAGGATCATTACCGACCGGAATTACTAATATAATAAAGCAAATATTTTCCTGGAATGCTGAAAATTTTTTAATAAGTATGTCACTACTTGGAAATCTATAATTTCTGCATAACTGCATGTTAACCAGTTGCAAGTGCTCTATAGTTCCTACCAATGACTTCCATAGCACAGATACATTTCAGACTCCTCTGTATAAAGAAGAGAAGAAAAAACAAATTCAATGTAAGAGCTCGTCGACGTCGAAGTTCTTAGAGATGAAGCATAAGCACTGACTGGAGAAAGATGGGACAGTAAACTGTCTGAGACCTCTTCCTGGGAACCATCAGGGTATTCGCCTGACATGATATAGAGAAACCAGGGAAGTGAAGAATCCATTTTAAGTGGGTTACACATGTATGCAGCTTTCCCGTCTCGATGTTTCTGTGACACCAACCAAAGGACTCACTCCTTCGCGATGAAAATCTTATCAGAATTTCACTAAGCCTACTTCACTTTGTGGCACCGGTTTTGCGCTATAAACCAAGAAACTTGTCTGAGGTCAACCATGAAAACCTGACGCAGTATTCATATTCAGGCAAAAAATTGATCCAGCTGACTGAATATATTACTTACAGCCCTCCGCAGTCCATTGTTGGCATCTTTACAAAATGAAATCGGCAGCTTTGTGAGTGAAGATGTACAGCTTACGACGCGCTCCGAATGTGCACGAAGTGCACAACCCTCCAGTGTGCTCGTCTACAGGTCACTCCGCTAGGATCAGCGTTGAAGTTGTACAGCAGTTTTTGCCTAAGAGAGTAGGAAATATACTTGCGAGAGGGAAACGGTGCCAGTAGTCTCATTTCGGAATCACATTCTTTCGACTGCAAACCATCTTGAATTTCTCGAATTCTGGGATTTCTGCTGCTGCATATTAACCCATAGGACAGAAAGTCCCGATACACTAGAGAGAACTACCATTTGCATTAGACACTCTGAACACCGGTTCAATTCCCAAAGCAGTTTCTTGCAGCCTCATATCGTCCTGTACTAAGAAATGGTGCTTGAAATTATTATTAGCTGCAGTACCGAAAGTGACTAACTTTTCTGACCAGTGAGCTTATGGTGATTATAGGCTAGAAGAGTGAGAGGTCGAATCCTCTAAGTGGAATGAACCAAGTTTAAGAATTCCGAATGCGATATTTGGAACCAGATTTTGCTTTGTTTCCATAAATAATTTAAGCTAAGTATTCGTTGGATCGTTCAAACAATTTACCGCCTATTCTTTCCCCCATCCTTTTCCATAAGAGACAGTGCTCCATCTCTTATGGCGTCGATGACTTCTCGATGTTATATAACAACAAAAACAGTGTGATCTTAAGAGAAAATCCTGTTCCCATCATCCGCAAATTTAGCATGATCAGTGCAACTGCTCTAACAGATAAAACGAATAAAATGATTTTAAAATACGAAGACGTTTGTTCTACCACCCATCAGGGTAATTTATCTCTAAACCAGAGCATTTGCGTACTATCGACGTTTTAAGGTAAGGAATCTAGAGACAGTACAAGCACAAGTTGCTGCAGACACAATACCATGTAACACACAATTAGGACCATCAGAATTACAAGAGTCATAAATGAAGTAGTATTGCGTAAAAATATAAAGATCTGCCTGAAATAAAGTACGTTAACACATGCAGTACTTACAGAATCATATTTCTCTAAATATAAGTTTCTGTGGTGCCATAGGTCTTCTGTTATTCATCAGTTAAGTAAAAATTTGGGTTTTCATTGAAGTGATTAAACACAGCAGAATGGAGTAGGTCGTGGCAAGGATCTGGATAGTGTGGTCACTGTGACGTTTTATTTTGGATTACTGCTGTGAGGATACACCGAAAATGATGTATCATCTCTACTCGCTTCCCTTGTCTAGTGTACATGCTTTCCATTCCGCATCTGTTGCTGTTGTGGTCTTCAGTCCAGAGACTGGTTTGATGCAGCTCTGTTATGTGCAAGCTTCTTCATCTTCCAGTACCTACTGCAGCCTCCATCCTTCTCAAACTGTTTAGTGTATTCATCTCTTGGTCTCCCTCTACGATTTTTACCCTCCACGCTGCTCCCCCCCCCCCCCCCCTCTCCAGTACCAAACTGGTGATCCCTTGATGCCTCAGAATATGCCCTACCAACCGATCCCTTCTTCTAGTCAAGTAGTGCCACAAATTTCTCTTCTCTCCAATTCTACTCAATACCTCCCCATTAGTTATGTGATCTGCCCATCTAATCTTCAGCATTCCTCTATAGCACCACATTTCGAAAGCTTCTATTCTCTTCCTGTCTAAACTATTTATCGTCCACGTTTCACTTCCATACATGGCTACACTCCACCCAAATACTTTCAGAACCCTTAAATCTATTCTCGATGTTAATAAATTTCTCTTCTTCAAAAACTCTTTCCTTGCCATTGCTAGCCTACATTTTATATTCTCTCTACTTCGCCATCATCAGTTATTTGGCTCCCCAAATAGCAAAACTCATTTACTACTTTAAGCGTCTCATTTCCTAATCTAATTCCCTCAGCATCACCCGATTTAATTCGACTACATTCCATTATTCTCGTTTTTCTTTTGTTGATGTTCATCTTGTATCCTCCTATCAAGACACTGCCTTCACTATTTCATCTCTCAAAGCTACCCATTCTTCTTCTACTGTATTTCTTTCCCCCATTCTTGTCAATCGTTCCCTAATACTCTCCCTGAAACTCTCTACATCTAACGATGTTCAATTCTAGCTACTGGTGGAGTTTCGGAACAGGAAGCCAATCATCAGTGGGAGAGGAGAAACCAAATATGTAATGTGGCACGTGAATGTTGCATGTTTCGTACATTCCTCCACTCACGGAATTGTTACTAATTTAGACGATAGGTGATAATTACCAGATTCACAGTAAGTTTTTATCGCTGCTTCACCCGAAAATGCAGTAGAATAGAATGCATTGTTTGACAGGTTTATTCCTGTAGTACAGAAACTAATCGTCCCAAACACAGGTTTCTGTTCAGATCGTTACTTTCTCAGCATCATCTAAACATCCCATGACTTTTTGAGGTGGGTGAGGGGGGGGGGGGGGAGGGTATACTCACAGTATGTACCACGCACAATGCTTTGCTGGGCGTATGAATCAGACATAGCTACTTTGTCAGACAAATATGGTACTGTACCCATTCCCAGAAAAGATGTAGAACTGATTTACAGACCTACCGTTCTATATCACCCACGTCTATTTGTACAGAAGCCTACAACATATTTTGAGTTCAAACACTGTGACATACTTAAAATGAAACCACCTTCTCCATGAAAGCAGCACGAGTTCAGAGACATATATCATGCAAAACGCAACTCACACTCTTCACACACGGTATCCTCAATGTCACGGAAAGTGGAAACCCGGATGAATCGGTATTTCTTGACTTTGCAATACCGCATGGACGTCTCGCAAAGAAAATACATTCATATGGAATTTGTAACCTGGTTTTCGACTGGATGGAAAATTTTCTGTCAGGCAGTAAGCAGCTCGTTGTCTTGGAGAATCATTTGCAGACAGTGAAGTGAAACAGGATCTAGCGTTCTCCAGGAGAGAGTAATTGGATCTTTGTTGTTCATATTAGACAAATTTGACAAAGCGTTAGTATGCGTTGCATACTCAGTTTTTTCACAGGTGATGCAGTTGTCTATAAGGAATTCTATACGGTAAAAGTTGTAGTAATAACCCTTTGATTTCGATAAATTATCAGACTTCGTGTGGTTTATTAAAAGACAAAAATCAAAGATTTTCCTTTGTATTTGGATCGAGGAGTCAACCATGCATATTCTTCAACACAATAATCGTCTAAGTATTCCTCTCTACAGTGTTTACGGACCTTTGTCTGTGCAACGGCTAAGACATGAACTGCGTTGCTTATCGGATTGCAGTAGCCCAGTATGGAATCTGACCGTTGGCGTCTGCAAGAGGGAGTGGTGGGAAGGGGGAGGGGAGGGGGGAAATTTCATGTACAGCATTCTGACACTGGCTTTTCACGGAAAGTTATGCCTTTTCTTTGGTACAGAGGTGGTTTCGGCGATTTCCTGCATTCAAGGCGGATGTGACGATTTACAGAAAACTGCCAAAAGACAGTCTCCAAACAATACCCTGTCCCTTACCTATACAATCCTTATCGAGCTCCAGAAATGGGCCATCCAGCACACTGGAGCGCCAATTTCAGTGCCTATTCCCAGCTTAAAATGAACATGACTGCGGTATATCTGCTCAATATTCTTACCCAGTTCCTCCAAGGACACACTGTCCCCTTACTGCCCAACTTAATCGCAGCAGTAATTTACCATTTTTCTGTGGTCAAAGAACACCTGTCACGACTTGCTCAGCCAATATTCAGTTTTTCAATCGCAGAGTGATTTTAGAAGATCTGAAGAGCACACTCTTGCTGTACTGTAGGTCTGTAAATATGCACCTCATCTGTGGGCCAAAGTGCATCAGTCCAAAACAAAACAAAAATACCATGTGCATCTTCATGTTTCTGTGGCTCAATGACCGCTCCATTACATTCGGGTGTTCAGCCGCATAAATTCAGCTTCTTTTTCTAATATTTCGACTGTACACTCTTCAACCATCATCAGAGTGAGAGGAAAGACTAATGCTCCAGATTTTCTTTTACTTAACTGTTATTTAATCCCCCTCGCTCCAAATCTCCTGGGGGTGGGCTGTCAAGCAATACAATTCTCCGCTCTTCAGCCAAGTGAATTGAAAAAAATTACATGAGAAATGTAAACAAAATTTGGGGTTGTGTTCCATTTTAAATTAAAAATCAGAGACGGACAGTTAAAAAATTGGGATATATACATTTTAAAAACATATCGCAGGAAGGCGAAGTTCTTCTCATAAAAACACCGGAGTATTGCACTTTCACTTCAAAACTGAAGGACCTGCACTAGGGTAAGAGGTATTGCCAGGGGAGAGAGTATGTTCCATGGGGTTGCATGTAGGTATAAAGAAAGGTCAGAGCTCTTCCTCAATTCACGTTCGAGACGTGCAACATGACTGTCTCCATGAAGGATCGCATGCTGCTGGTAAAATTCTTTTACAAGAAAGGTGACTGTGCGCTATTACCCTTGCAGATGTTCCGGACCCTTAAGGATATGAAAAAAAGGCATTCGCCCGACGTCTGCTAAGGTTCTGGAGAATAGGATTACAAACTTCGAAAAGACATGTTCTTTTGCAGTGCAGTGTGGCAAAGAGAGGAAAGTAGTGGATCCAACATCTGTCGAAGGTGTGACTACAGTACTGCAGGAGAAGTCGAGTGCACGGGGAACTGCCCGAATGTTGGTCAAGTCTGCAAGCACGATGCATAAAATCCTACGAAACATTCTGCATTCTTATCCATACAAAATCACCCACGTTCAGCAGTTGCGTCGTGCTGACCTGCCAGAACGTTCGTTCTGCAATTTCTTGCTCGCATGGAAGTGGACAATGAATGGCCATGGAACATTATTTGGACATATCAAGTCCTTTTCTATCTTCGGAACATTATTTGGACGGACGAAGCCCATTTATGTCTTCAAAGACATGTCGGTACGCAGAATTGCAGAATATAGGCAACGGAAAATCCGCACGCGTATCAGCCGGCATCACTTCGTTCTGCAAAGGTGACTGAGTGGCGCGAGTTGACGGCATCGTTTATCGGAAGTCCGTATTTTTTCGAGGAGATGGATGCGAGGGTCCTGTTACCTGTATCGTCACTGGAAAAAGTTATGAGAATCTTTTGCGCACCAACGTCATGTATGCAAGATGGTGCTCCTCTGCTCATTGCACAGCCATTGAAGTGGCTGCTGTAGAGGCATTTCGGAAATGCAAGAATCATCAGCCATCATTTCCCGGCAGCCTGACTGTCCACACCACCTGATCTTAATCTGTGTAACGTCTGACTGTATGGTTATCTCAAAGATGTTGTGTTCAGTGCTCCAATTACGAACGTAGCTGAATTAAAGGCACGCATTGCGCAACGCATTCTGAATGTGATTCCTGAGACGCTCAAATCTGTTGTGGAACACGCTGTTTCTCGATTTCAACTTGTGTCAGAAAGCGGTGGACAGCGTATTGAACATGTCTCGAGGCAGTCGCAAGAAAGCTAGAAAAAGTCTTTTTTTTGCTTTTCATACGGTTTTTGGCCTCAGTGCTGTTAAAACCGATTTTTCCTATTCTATGTAGTACGACCTCGCCTTTGTGAATGGGCTTACGTAACTAACAGTGTCACACATCTTGAATGCCGAACTTGTGCAGTCATGCGCGTTGAACACTGCATGACTTCTACCCCTGAGTCAATAATATGCTGTTTAAATTTCCCGTCATTCTGAGCAGTGGATCTCTTTCTACAGCGTTTTGAAATCGGAACATTAATTATGGACACCCTACGTACTGTGAAACAGTAGTCAGATTGCCCATCTCCTTAAACATACACTATGTGCTCAAAAGTATCCGGGCGCCTGGCTGGAAATGACTTACAAGCTTGTGGCGCCCTCCATCAGTAATGCTGGAATTCAGTATGGTGTTGGCCCACGCTCAGCCTTTATGACAGCTTCTACTCTCAAAGGCATACGTTCAATCAGGTGCTGGAAGATGTCTTGGGGAATGGCAACCCATTCTTCACGGAGTGCTGCACTGAGGAGAGGTATTGATGTCGGTCGGACTGGCACGAAGTCGGCGTTCCAAAACATCCCAAAGATGTTCTATAGGATTCACGTCAGGACTTCGTGCAGGCCAGTCCATCACAGGAATATTATTGTTATGAATCACTTCGCCACGGGCCGTGCATTATTGACATGTGCTCGATAGTGTTGAATGATGCAATCGCCATACCCGAATTGTTCTTCATCAGTGGGAAGCAAGAAGGTGCTTAAAACCTCAATATAGGCCTGTGCTGTGATAATGCCACGCAAAACAACAAGGCGTGCTAGTCCACCGCCTCCGAATTTTACTGTTGGCACTACCCATGCTGGCAGATGACGTTCACCGGGCATTCGCCATACTCACACCCTGTCATCGGATCGCCACACTGTGTAACGTGATTACACCAAGCGAGGCGTCGTTTGGCATTTACCGGCATTATGTGTGACTTATGAGCAGCCGCTAGACCATGAATCCAAGTTTTCTCACCTCCCGCCTAACTGTCATAGTACTTGCAGTGGATCCTGATGCAGTTTGGAATTCCTGTGTGATGGTCAGGACATATGTCTGCCTATTAAACGTTACGGCCCTCCTCAACTGTCGTCAACAGACGACGTCGGCCTATACGTCTTTGTGCCGTATGTGTCCCTTCACGTTTCCACGTCCCTATCACATCGGAAACAGAGGACCTAGGAATGTTTAGAAGTGTGGAAATCTAGCTTACAGACGCATGACACAACTGACTCCCAATTACCTGACTACGTTCGAAGTCTGTGAGTTCCACGGAGCACCAGATTCTGCTCTCTCACGATGTCTAATGACTACTGAGGTCGCTGATATGGAGTACCTGGCGGTAGGTGGCAGCACAATGCACGGAATACGAAAAACGTATGTTTTTGGGGGTGTCTGGATACTTTTAATCACATAGTGCATGTCTACAAGATGATCGGGGTGAGCACCACATGTTAGTCTTACAGCACGTTTCTAAGCAACGAAGACTTTCTTTCTTAAAGATGAGCTATCCCAGAACATTGCTCCATATGACATTATTGAATGAAAATATGCAAAATATGTCAACTCACTTATTTGTCTCTCCCTCTGATTAGCAATGATTGTAAGTGCAAATGTTGCGGAACTAAATTACTTTAGCAGTTCCAAAATTTACTTTTTCCAATTTAAATTCTTATCAATATGGACACCTAAGAATTTTGAAGTTTCCACTCTGTTTATTTCTTGCGTTCCGTGTGTTTCACTCATCATTGGTTTAGCATCCTTAGATGTGCAGAACTACATATAATATGGATGATAGCGTTCGCAGAAATCCAGTCAATGATACTTTTAAGAGCGTTGTTTACTACTTCTTATGTTTCCGTGTATCTGCATGGACTGATTTCAATACTAGTTTCAGCTGCAAAGAGAACTAATTCTGCTTGTTGTATATTAGATGGGCGATTGTGTATATGTAAGAGGACTAGAGATTGAGCCTTGGGGAATTCTGTATGTGATTTCTCCCCAGTGGAATACTGTTCCGGGACTACATTGGTTGAATTACTAAGTACAAACTTTCTGCATCCTTTTGGTCAGATATGGCATTATCCATTAGTTGGCTATACTATCAACCCTATAAAACTTCAGTTTCTGTAAGAGAATACTGTGATTCACACAGTCAAATGCCTTAGATATGTCGCAGGAAATGGGAACTGGTGCTATTTTATTATTTGATGTTTGTAAAATTTGGTGAGTGAAGATGTAGATGGCATTCCCAGTAGAACAACTTTTCTGGAATCCAAACTGTCATTTGCTGAGGATATTATTGTTGCTCAGGTGAGATACTACTCTAGAATACATTACCTTCTCAAAAAATTTGGAAAATGATGTCAGCAGTGGAACAGATCGGCCTGACCTTTCTTAAATAGGGGTTACACAAAAAAAAAAAAAGCCTTGTGTCAGTGATGCATTCTATATTTTAGGTAAGACCAGGCTTATTATATGGCAACAAATCTTTGGTACTCTGTTGAAAACACCATCAAAACCAGACGAACTTTTGTTTTTGAGGGGATTTTTAATTTCCTTAATTTCAGAAAGAGAAGTTGATGATATATTCATATGATTGAATTAGAAGTATCCTCTTCCCTTCACTTCACTGTATAAAGGTGACAGACATATCAATGATACGCTTGTTGTTCCATGCAATGTGACTCATCCTTTTTTTATGCTACGAAATAGTTTCAGGTCATGATGCTGCTCCGTTCTTTTGGTGGCGCTGCAGGCGTGTGAACTGCGAATGAGGCCCCGTTTCCTTGCAGCCCGTTTCTCACACAGCTCTAATTTTTTGGAAACCGTTACGTGGTCGGTCGGCGACCGGCGAATGAGATGTGCGTAGACGCGCAAGCGTAGCGCTACCGACGAAGGGAAGTGGACGTGCACCGCAACAAAAAGGACAACGCTAACTGGGTGTTTCCGGAAAGCCACCTAGTTGCGAACGCGGCCACTGTGGGGCAGCACTGCGCAGGTGACGCAAGCGCGCTGGCTCGGCTGGTCTGTCAGTCAGTGACCAACAACAAGAGGGTACGGATCGAGACGTTGATGTAGGTAAGTGCTCGGAGACTACAACGCCTCGTACGGACACGAACATATCGCAACGTAGATGGCGGCGTCACAGTTCGCTACAGCAAGACACCAATGCTTCGTTCTGATACTGCGCTAGCTTTTCCTATGTCATGCACTGGTGATGCAAGAGCTTCCTTTAACAGGTAGTTTTTTTCTGCTAACGGTGTTGCGGCCTGTGCAGAATACCGTGGTGCCTCCTTTATTTGTCCGCTACAGTTGTCTCGCAGTTATTCGTACTGGACTCGCACTGTGGACTCGTCATGGAAAGAGTGATACTTGTTAGTGACAAATGCGTGGGATGGAGTGTCAGCTTGTGGAGGGCCGGAGCTACCATTCACGCACGCACGGTCGACTTTCTCAATGGTTGCGGTGGCGCGCGAGTGTTTCTTTACCAGGTCAGGAACTCGTTTTCCGCGCAGCCAGGCCGCTAGCCGCTACATTTTGGCATGTCCGCTGTGCGCTTCATGAGACATCGCCCTCGCAACATCCTTCTATTACTTTTTTCTTCAAAAAGTGCAGACTAGAGTGACGAGAGCAATTTTTTTCGGTACTTACGACTATTGTTCTCTTGTGAGAACCACAAATCTCATTCGAAACTCAGGAAGACTCAGTAATTGTATTACATTATATCTGTTGTGGAAAGGAGAGCATGAGTGATCATATCCGGTCAATGCGAGTTATTTTCAAGTGGATTTTAATTAGAAACACTTCTCCTAATATATTAGCATTTCTAATTTCGCATTGTTGACTTCCTTTTGCCTCCGCGTGCACAACAAGAAATTTTTATTAGAGTGGAGAGTATAAAGTATAGCGTGCGAGACACTTAACACAGCAGGTCTGGGCAATCCGTAGGAGGAACACTTCTTTATGACTACCCAGGACTGAAATCGTGAAAGCGGCATCATGACTTCACCCGTCACACCTCAGCGTCCAGAATTAGCCTCGCATGCGTCGAGGAACGACTTGCTACAAGGAGGCCGGCTCCAGCGCTGGCTAGGCACGAGTGCGTTACCCGCGGTTAGCGAGTGCGTGCCGGAATTCGGCACAGCGGCCGCGCTCGCCTGCGCTGTTTATCCGTGTTCAGGTCAGACACGGTCTCAGATACGCTGCGTCACAAAGAGTTCGCGCACCATGATGGCACAACTTTGCGTTACCTTTCAACATACAGTGGGCGTATATGATGATACCGGAGGGACATTCAGTGCCAAATACGTTCTTGGCTAGTCTTACATATTTTAAACATTCTCCTAAAACCGTACCACTGGAAATGTATGTACCAGTTTTGTCATTCAGTTCTATTTGTTGCCTTAAGGGTCCATTCTCCTCAGTTAACCTATAAATTAAGTGATTTTTAAGAATGTTTATTTTGGAAAAACTGATCACTCAATCAACGTAAATCTTTTTGCACATTATTTGATTTTTGGACAAGATTTTCTGGTTTCTTTAAGAAACTATCAGTAAGCCCCCTGCTCCACACTTGCGCCCCCCCCCCCCCCCCTCCCCCACATCCGAGGAGTAAAAGCTGCTCTATCCAAAATGAAGTGTGTTCATGACGGAAGTCCTGCAATCTGCAAGTTTTATGGGAAATCAAAGAAGTTTTCCCAATCCACAGGATATTGCGCACAGAGTAATAGCAGTCTTTTTTAAATCTGAGAAATAATGAAATAGTGGACGTTTTCGCTAAAGATGTAGTTTGTCGCATATTTGTGGCCATGTTTTTTGCAATCACTAAGTTAAAATAAAATATTAGCCTATTACTCCTCGCGGTCATGCACCAAGAGTACGATAACTCAGCCTAATATCAGAAAGGTATATTTATTACTATACCCTCAATCCAGTCCTTCATCTAGAAATACTTTATCTCAAGGACTTCCGTCATGGACACACCTCATTTTCGACAGACCAATTTTAACTCCTCTCATAGGGGACATAATGACTGAATTTCTTAAAACGTCTGAAAATGTTGCCCAAGAAGCAATAAGCAATGTACAAGAAGATATGTTGATTGCTTTGAGTTTTTTGCAAAAAAAATGGTAAAAGTAGCTTATTTTATAGATTGACTGAGAATGACCATTAAACTGAAAGCAATTTTTGGAGTACTTGCAAGCCTTTTTCTCTGACACAAAGGAAACTTTGTTATGGGGTAAGCAACCATCGCCAGTTTGACTGCGGAGAACCACAAGCCATCAGACATATCTCAGAAGTATGCCTCACAAGACGATATAATGGTAGACCAGAAGACTTCATGCTGGCGACGCTAAAGTCGGTAGATTACATAAATGCTCTAGAAGTTTTTTTTGTAAGATTTTATGCTGTAAAATATAATACTCTAAGCGTTGTTTTTTTCAATGTGTCAAAAAGCCATTCAGTAAATAAATGAGACATAATGGGCAATAGTGCGAAATAAATGTCATGACGGTCTCTTGCTCACTGCACAGAAATTTGAAACTGTACCATCAATTTCATTCTCTATCGTCACAGAAAGGAAGAAAGGGTTAATGCCCCACCATGGACGAGATTCTTAGAGACAGATTACGGAAGGGTGTCGATAAAGAAGAAAACTGATGGTACAATTTCAAATTTCGGTGCAATGAGTAAGAGGTCGTCATTACTTTTGTTTCGCACTGTTCCCCATTATGTATTCTTATTTATTGAATGGCTTTTTGACACGTTGCAAAACTACAAAGCATAGATTATTATATTTTACAAAATAAAATCTTACGAACATATAGAGTATTTATGTAATCTATCGACTTTGGAGTCGCCACTATAAAGTATTCCTGGTCTACCATCATGTGATCTTGTGAGGAATACCTCTGAGATGTCTCATGACTTGTGGTTCTCGGCAATCACAAGTTGGCGATGGCTGCTTACCCAGTTTGTGTAAAATAAATTAAGCCCATCTGCTGTTCAAAATGGTTCAAATGGCTCTAAGCACTATGAGACTTAACATCTGAGGTCATCAGTCCCCTAGACTTAAAACTACTTAAATCTAACTAACCTAAGGACATCACACACATCCATGCCCGAGGCAGCATTCGAACCTGCGACCGTAGCAGCAGCGCGGTTCCGGACTGAAGCGCCTAGAACCGCTCGGTCACAGGGCCGTCCCATCTGCTGTGTCGGGTTTTAATTCTGTTTAGCATTGACCATATATTGCGCAATAAGTCAAATCCCGGCGGTTTTTGAGTGACACACCTCATATTATTGTTCTATGGCCCAGTCCATTCTTGAGTCCATGTTTTGGTAATGTTGAACTCATCTTCCACAGCGACACTTGGTGTCACTGCTGGTGGCCGTCTAGAGCGGAGTCATAGTTTGCATAATACCAATCTTGATGGATTGGTAAGTTTCAATAACCCATTGTCTTTTTCTAGTCATTCGTGAGAGCATTTATATGATGTAGTTGAGGGGATAAGATGTGACTTAGTACTGGCAGCGATTCTGTAGATCCTGATTTAATAACTCCAGCAATAAATCGCGTGGCGTTAGTTGGACATATATCTTTAGCGCGTATCGGCTGTTTAGCTAATCTGGGAAAACAAGAACCAGAGTAGAAGAATGTGAGATGGATGCTGATGCTTCCCAGGCTGTACCATGCAGATTTTGAATGATATTTCTTGTTTCCAATTTTTCGGCTGTTTTTGTTTGATGCTCTCAAAAAGGTAGTTCTATCCAGGGTTACCCCTAGGTACTTTTGTTTTATTATGAGTGAGTGTACTGTTCTTAAACTCTGTCGAGTTTTCTTCCAGCACGTTTATTATTTAGGTGGAAGTAGGCGGCGTTTGGTTGGAGTCTCTATTTACGAAAGTACTTTCGCACTACATCTATATCTCCATTAGGATTTCTTCTGACCGTTCAGTTGAGGTACAAGTTGCAAGTAGGCTATCCGATCGTCACAGTAACCAAATTTCCTTAATGTTGTTCCTGACATGTCTGTAGTGTAAAAGACGAAGAGAAGTGGAGCAGTGACTGACCACTTTGGTAGACAGGTTTATTTTAATTCTATTGGGGAGCTAATGTTTTATCTAATGAGTACTTGGAATAGTCGATCGTTTAGTATATTCTCGATTAGGCGATTGGTTTGGAAGGAATTGCGTGAAGAAACTTGTATATTATGTCTTCCGTAGCAACACAAAGTGGCGATTTTGCTTAGTTTCAAAGATGTTCAAGGATTAATGAAGTTTTATTCTGAATGTATAACCATCAAGCAACTGCAAAGTCTGTTGAAGGGCTGGTTAAGTGTCCAAATAACTTTCCATCCCATTCGCGGATGAAGACTGAGGAAGAAGACCGTGTATAACCCTTTGTGAGTTTGACATATTCACGGTAGGTGGAGAGCTGCAGGTTGTTACTGGGTTCCGTTATGGAAACAGAATATTGAAGTTTTATCAGACTCCTTTAATCGAGCGTCTATAAACATTCTTCCAACACTTTTGTGACACTTTCCAATGGGATGAACGAAACCATGACTTTTCGCGTTGAACATTTCTTTACATCTTCAATACGACCAACTAAATTGACTAGATTCGAACAGGAACATTCTAAAAACATTGCTTAGTATGACGTATAGGTGAGTCGCAGACAGTTCTTACGGAAGACGATAAATTCTCTCTACAAATCCTATCAACAAATATAAGCTTGCTACTTCTTTCACGCACTACCGGATTTCTACTATCTTTCTATTGCAAAACATTGCACATGATCACCCTAAGCCATTTACAAGATATGGTTTATTCCAGCCGTAAGTCGTTAAGTTCATATGCAGAAACTGTTACATATTTCATTTCACGAAGATATGTTTCTTTATGATTTCAACTTGAGACGTCTAAAACTTTGAAGTGTTTCGAAGACTAACAATGACCCTCTACTAGCTTTTTTGAAGCTCTTGCAGTCACATTGACGATTTGAATATAAAATTATAAAATAAGAGCAACGTGCCCTCGACAACAATAAAAGGAATGGACAACTGCAAATTTAGTAGGAACTATCCAGGTACTCACCTGAAGCGATTTAGAGTAGCCTAGAAAACATAAATTTTGATAGCTGGCCGCGGAATACTTGCTCCACTTCCGTTATAGAAACTCACTCGGACAAAAGAAAATTCATGAAACTCCGCCTATATCAAAATTTGAGCACAATGCCGTGCGAAATGTGCAGGGGAGAGGCACGTCTTGAGAAATGTCAAAAGTGTAATGATTATTGCTACGTGTAGGATAAAAGCTCTGACAAGTAGAACAAAATATATTAGGCTACACTGAATTTTTCGCATAGGTAGTCTCAAAATCACGATTTTCTTGATGTATGTAAAGAACATGTAATACATCATCGTAACCATTTGCCACCCGTTGCTGAATAGCCTTTGTCTTCACATACCTACCCTTGCAACTCCTGCAAGCCTTGTAGTGTTAACTACCCACATTCCAAATATCTTTCCTCTTATCGCTAGGAACCCAGAAATTTCTTTGTTCTATCGACCATCCATTCACCGGCTACATGCCCCTCATCACTTCCATTTCAATTTTACTGAAGCCCATTACGCCTTTCACTCAAATCTCTTCCGTGAAACATTTGTTTCTTTTTATGATTATCTTGTAATTGCCAACTTCAGCATCTCCATTGCACGTTGAGCTAATCTCAGCCTTAAATAGGTTTTTGCATTAGGTCCATGTCTAATTTCAATAAGTCTAAACTCGGTAATATTTGCTGACCGTAAGTTTTACTCTTCACACATCAGAATCTTAGTTCCGGAAACCAGGCCATTATTATTTTCTGTTTGTTACTTTTGTTGTCCCCCCAGTCGTTTTCACCTGTTCTAAATAAAAATAATACAAACTAGTTAATGACCAAAACTGTTCAAATGTGTATGAAATCGTATGGGACTTAACTGCTAAGGTCATCAGTCCCTAAGCTGACACACTACTTAACCTAAATCATCCTAAGGACGGACACACACACACACACACACACACACACACACACACACACACACACACGCCCATGCCCGAGGGAGGATTCGAACCTCCGCCGGGACCAGCCGCACAGTCCATGACTGCAGCGCCTCAGACAGCACGGCTAATCCCGCGCAGTTAATGACCTCATTGTTGATTTGTACTATTTTACTTTGGATATTTTGATTATATTTCATTTTGGATTAATTATTATACCCAGTTTCAAACTGACTGTCTACTTCCATTCGTTGTTTTTCATCTTCTTTAGAGGCAAACAGTAAAATATCAGCATAAAGAAGTTGGTTCAGATTTATTCCATTGACCCATATTTCCTCATTTTCCTAATTTAAGGATATGAAAACTACTAATGGGTCTTCTGAGAACAGTTTGTGATACGAAATCTCCTTGCCTGATTCCTCTTTATAGTCTTGAGTTTTCAGTATTTTCATCCACGCTAATGCAAACTGTAACATTGACGTATATATTCTGCAAAAATCTAGGTGCAATAATTGTTGTTTCTCAATAGGTTAAATTTCGGATTTCGTTGAAACCGAGCCAAAAGCTTCATAAAAATCTATGAATCCTACACTTAGGGCTAATTCATGGTTATTGATTTGTTCTATAGCTTAGTTCATGACTTTCAAATGATCCATTGTCATATCTTCTAAAGCCAGATTGACCCTTAAGCTGATTAAAATCTGAAGTTTTCCCTATTCAGCTAGTGATAATTTTAGCGTCTTGTACATTATGGATAGCAGACTAACCGATCTGTTTTTATGTATTGCTTGTCTTTCTTGGGAAGTATAGTTAAAGCACATTCAGTTTTTGGGAACTATCTTCTATCGCAAACATTATTTAACCATTTTGGCAAGTTCGTTTTATGTTGCTTTAATTCCAGTTTAACTAGTTTTTATTCAAACACCGTCTTCTGACAACTTCTTCTTCAAACTTGGAATAGGTTTAAATACCTTATATATCATAACTTCCGAAATAGCGTGGGTTTTTTATTTATCTGTGTTTCTGAATTTCTGTCCAAATTTACATTTTAAGAAATCTTGGAATACTTCAACTGACTCTACTGTTACACCGCTATATGCCAGCTTTATTCATGAGAGGTACTGCCTACCCAAAAAGTTTTCAGATATGTAAAAACCACAACAGTCAACTATCGGAGGTTGTGCTTTATTCAATGACCGGTTTCAGTTGTAATGATCATCCTCAAATTGATCTAAAAAAGAATGTGCATATTCACGAATAATAGAATTATGGCAAGTGACAACCATTGCGAGCAGTAGCGTGATTCACATTGTTTGATGAGAAACCAACAAACAGTTGTCCTTAAAGTTAAAAAGAGATAAACAAAATATATATGCACGGTTGGCATCAACACATGGGATAAAATGATAAAATTGTGGTAAACACTCTTGACCCGTAGTGTAGGGCCACCTTTAGCAAACTGTGCTTACAGCTGCAGTAGAAACGGGGAAAGAGGATTAGCCATGCCGGCCGGGGTGGTCTCGTGGTTCTAGGCGCGCAGTCCGGAACCGTGCCACTGCTATGGTCGCAGGTTCGAATCCTGCCTCGGGCATGGATGTGTGTCCTTAGGTTAGTTAGGTTTAAGTAGTTCGAAGTTCTAGGGGACTGATGACCACAGCAGTTGAGTCCCATAGTGCTCAGAGCAATTTGAACCAATTTTTTTTAGGATTAGCCGCTAGGTGTCGCTGACAGTAAACGCTGTTTACAACAGCGTGTTAAAAAGACACAGATATGACCTTTAACAATCTGCATGCAACAAAATAGGATAAATTAAAATGAAATTAAAGAAGAGCTAGGGCATAAACGCGGATCTACAGTAAAAATTTAGTTAGAATCGTAAATGATTCCTCTCAAATAGTTGCCAGCGACTTACACAGTTGACAACAAAGTTAAATGAAAGCATCCTCTCATAACATGATAAAAGCTGTATGCACAACGTGTTCACTGGACCAGAGCAGAAAACAAATGGACAGTCACTTCATAAATACACGCGAAAACTACGATGAAACATAGACGTTGGGTATAAATTCGTTTATTCATTAAAAAATTTTGTGGGGTTGAGTTAATTATTCTGTGGATATCCATCCCGAAAGGTACAGCTGGCGGCCCTTTGGTGCAGTGTGTACGACTTGTTGTAGTCTATGTTGGTTATACGCTTGTTCAGTCAAGTGTAGCCCAATTACATGCCATGAGTTTTTACCATAATTTTATCATACTTCTATACCATGTGACGATTCCAATCATGGCTATATATTTCATTTGTCTCTCTTCTTAACCTCCAGGACACAGATATGTTCCTTAGTTCCTTCTCAGACAAGGTGAATCAAGCTACTATTTGTCATGTTCATTATGTGAAAAAATGGTTCAAATGGCTCTGAGCACTATGGGACTCAACTGCTGTGGTCATTAGTCCCCTACAACTTAGAACTACTTAAACCTAACTAACCTAAGGACATCACACACATCCATGCCTGAGGCAGGATTCGAACCTGCGACCGTAGCAGTCGCACGGTTCCGGACTGCGCGCCTAGAACCGCGAGACCACCGCGGCCGGCCATTATGTGAAACAATGCTATTTTTCATAAACATACATACTCACTCTTATTTTTAGATCAATTTGAAGATGATCATCACAATTGAAACAGATCACCGAATAAAACAAATACCTGCGATCGTAGACGGTAGTGGTTTTTTACATATTGTCAAATTCTGGGTAGCTGTCATCTAAGTGTCCATTCATCCCTCATCAGCATCTTTTTCTTCGTATTCTTACTGTTTTCAATTCTCTTGCAAATTCTTGTGTATTGTTTCATATCTTCCGAAGATACTTAAAACAATTTCTCTTAATTCAGCTCATTTACTCAGATTCTTAAAATAGTTTATTTTCCTTTGCTTTCTTCGTACCTACTTTTGCTGTTTGTGTAGACACCTTTTTTAAGTAAGTATCCCTTTCATTTAAGTATGATTAACCTCCTGTTCATAAAATTCTTAACTTAAGCAATAAGTTAACTTTGTATCTGGAAGACGTTTGAAATCCTGTCCTGGATATCAGGACAATTTTATAGCGTTTAGCTCCTGTTAATGGCATCAGCATTCACGCCACCTATAGGAAGAGACAATAATCATAGTTTGAGAATGAAGAAAAGCTGTGCGCAAATCGAAGGCACCATTGTTTTTCTCGTATAATTTTGTCACATGACCCCCAATTCCACTTGAAAATTAAGTTGAGACTTCGAAAATGGCCACAATGTTGGTCACATTGCCTCACAGGTTTTCACCTCTCCAGTCTCCTATCACTTAGCTTTAAATATGTTCTTCCACGAGTTTCATTTTGAAAGGGTGGCTATTCACCTGTAGACCGCCCTGTAGAAGTAGTGATAAGGCCTCTGAATTGAAAGAATTCGTAAGTATATGATCAGATACCAAATAGAATAGTGAAAATCTAGGCACTCTGCATTATCAGTATATTCAGTTATGTGTATAATATATTTTCAGGTAAGAACTTTCTTTTTCCTAATGTATCCTGTCTCTACTAACACTGCAGTTGGCGATTCTGACAACTTAGTAATAGATTGGGGGAGTAACACTTTCTGAAATTACGTATGAGATGAGATGTATAACTGACGTATGGAACAAAACTTCCACGCTCTACATATTTTCTCTGAAAATTGTTTACAACAGAATGTTAGCTCAGCCTTTTCATAAATATACTAGATGTGTTGCCGATTAAGAGACCTGACGTTTCCATGATAGCCACATTGTGACAGAAGTCTTTTACACTTGAAACGTCCCCTTAGAAAAATTAGTGAATTACTATGCTGGTAAACCCCGTACGTTATTTGATTTTTCAAGCAGCTGTGCAAAATTGAGTGTACTCAGACATTTCTCTCTTTACTTATTCTGATCACTAAACTGACACACAATATTTTTAGCGCAACGCAATCTGACTTTTAATAATCCCTACAAAAGAATGGCCCTGACTAACAATAACCCATACCTTTCATGAATCACTTACCTCACAAAAATCTTCATTACTCGAACTACTGCAATACAGCGAGCGCCAATACTGCCAGCTAAATAAAAGATTCTAACTACTGAAGTCACTAACTGATAGGCATAGTTAGTAAATGAAAGATTTTGATAAAGAACAATGTATTTACCTTAATAGTGTTCAAAAGTCATGTCAGTTCATGACATCCAGTCTTACAAATTTAATGTCTCTGATGGACACACGTCCAGATCATCCGCTCTCAAAACTCCATCTCTATCCCCACATCCACCACTGCTGGCGGCTCACCTCAAACTTCGCAACGCTACGTGCTGTTAACAGCCAATTGCCCAACACTACAATAGCAAATTCCAACAATGCCAACCAGCCACTGACTGCACACAGCACAGCCAGTGATTTTTCATACAGAGCGCTACGTGGCGTTACCAATATAAAAACCTAAACAGCCTACTTCCACACTGAAGAGCCTTTGTGGGCGAGCGGTTCTAGGCGCTTCAGTCTAGAACCGCGCGACCACTACGGTGCAGGTTTGAAACCTGCCTCGGGCATGGATATGTGTGAAGTCCTTAGGTTAGTTATGTTTAAGAACTTGTAAGTTCTAGGGGACTGCTGACCTCAGATGTTAAGTCCCATAGTGCTCACAGCCATTTGAACCATGTTTGAAACTCGGAAGAGAGTTCCTGAAGGCACTCTATAGCAATTCTGGACTGTGGGGAGTCGCATTGTCCTGCTGCAATTGCCTTCGGAATACACAATGGACATGAAAGGATTCAGGTGATCAGAAAGGATGCTTACGTACGAATCACCTGTCACAGTCGTATCTAGACGTATCAGGGGTCCCATATTACTCCAACTGCACACGCCCCACATCATTACAAAGTCTCCACCAGTTTGAATAGTCATCTGGTGACACGCAGGGTCCATGGATTCATGATGTTCTCATTCGCTCGATACAATTTGAAACGAGACTCGTCCAACCAGGTAACGGTTTCCAGTCATCAACAGTCCTGTGTCGGTGTTGACGGGCCCAGGCGAGGCGTAAAGCTTTGTGTCGTGCAGTCATCAAGAGAAAACGAGTGGACCTTCGGCTCCGAAAGCCTATATCGATGTTTCGTTGAATGGTTTGCACGCTGTCACTTCTTGATAGCCTAGCATTGAAATCTGCAGCAGTTTGCGGAAGGGTTGCACTTCTGTCACGTTCAACGATTCTCTTCAGTCGTCGTTGTTTGCGTTCTTGGAGGATCTTTTTCCGGCCGCAGCGATGTCGGCGATTTGATGTTTTACCGGATTCCTGATATTCACGGTACTCTTGTGAAATGAAATGATCGTACGGGAAAATCCCCCCCTCATCGCTGCCTCGGTTATACTGTGTCCCATCGCTCGTACGCCGACTGCAACGTCACGTTCAGTCATTTAAATCTGGATAATCTGCCACTGTAGCACCAGTAATTCATTTAACAACTGCGCCAGACACTAGTTGTCCTACATAGGCGTTGCCGACTGCAGCGCCATATTCTGCTTGTTTACATATCTCTGTATTTGAAAGCGCATGCCTATACTTGTTTCTCTGGCGCTTCAGTGTACCACCATCTGGTTACAGGAACAGAACACTACTAAACTGCACTCAAAGTTGACGGTTTCAGTAAACTGGATAGTCAGGTAGCTCTGGCATATGAGAGCGAGGAAAATAAAATGGTTCAAATGGCTCTGAGCACTGTGGGACTTAACATCTGTGGTCATCAGTCCCCTAGAATTTAGAACTACTTAAACCTAACTAACCTAAGGACATCACACACATCCATGCCCGAGGCAGGATTCGAACCTGCGACCGTAGCAGTCCCGAGGATCCGGACTGAAGCGCCTAGAACCGCACGGCCACCGCGGCCGGCTGGAAAATAAGATTCGGACTAGAAATACAGAGGTGGTATGGGTTAAGTTTCGCAAGCTTTAGCTGTCTACGCCAATATAGACAAATTGGAAGATCTTTCAGACCTTCTAAGAAACATCGCTGACACGTTATCCCTCATTGGCACAAATATTAGTATTCTGACAACCGAAACAAATGCGAAACTTTGGTTTCTACATAATTTTCTTTGTAATACTACTACATTTATTAGTATCAGTGGTGTTGAAAAGCTGATTCATATTAACTGTATGCTTAATAAAACTTTCGCAATACCTTAGGCAGGAAACTAAGGTCACTAAGCGAGGACATCGTAGGTCACGTTTCTCCACAAACGGCAACATTATTGGCCAACGCAGCTTCCACTGTACACTGCTGTCAATCGTCTTCTGCAGAAGCTCACGGGAAAATTTAAGTTTACATATAATAACTGTCATTAAACAAAAGTTTTTCTCACTGGTAAAGAACGTAAAATCGGAGATTATTTGCTCTTAGAATGCCAGCTGAAGTTTTTCGTGGATGGCATCGCAAATTGTCATCACTTTCTTCCATTTCTTGACTTTCGGGAAGCTTTTAATACAATATCGACGTCTATTGGCTAGTACAAATTCATGTGCGATGATTTATTGAGAAGTAGAACATACGAAGTTACTCTGTCCAGGGTGTTACCAACAGATACCCCCCTCCCCCCCCTCCTGCGGGTCCGGGGGTTAGAATAGGCCCCTAGGTATTCCTGCCTGTCGCCTGTCGTAAGAGGCGACTAAAAGGAGTCTCACACGTTTGTCTTCATTTGATGGTCCCCTGTAGGGTTTGACCATTTTTCAAAAATTCCCGAAGAGCAAGCCAATTGGGGAAGGGCGCCTTTAATAGTGCATTGTGTCCATCATGCGCGGAGACCTCTCGCATCCTTCGTCGACGTAGATTTGCACTTCTGCTTATTCTCCAGCTGTTGGGTGAGTCATCCTCCTGGGTGCGTTTTCCTCCATCCTCTGTACAGTATCGCTTTCTGCGCTGTCGACGATAATGGACTACTTAGCTCGTTTGCGCCTGATACCAGCACGGTAGCCAGGCCGTTGTGGTGGGGCCGCCATGTACCCTGTTGGCTGTAGCCCCTGACCATACAGGGATCGCTCTGCTGATGCCTGCCCGTTAACTCCCCACGTATGCCAAGGAGTAGATGCCTGTAACCCTGGGGCATCTGGACTCCCGGCAATGCCCATCCTGCCAGGTGGCATTTGCTGCGGCTGGGTGGCGCCTGTGAGGAGGGCCCCTGGTCGGAGTGAGTTGCATGAGGGCGGATGACACGCCATGAAGCGTAGTCCATCTCTTGCTGGTGGTCAAACGCCAGCAGTCTCTAAGCGACCAAGCGAGGGTGACACATTGCCGAGAAGGTCAAGGTGGTAGTCTACCACTGTGACGTAAAGCCGTATATCCCTCCCCCGATGCGGTGCTTTAAGTGCTGGAAGTTCAGCCATATGTCTTCCTGCTGTACTTCCAGCGTCACCTGCCAGGATTGTGGATGTCCTTTACATCCCAATACTCCGTGTGCTCCGCCTCCCATCTGTCAACTGCAGAGAGCACCCTTCGCCTTGCTCGCCAGACCGCAGAATTCTCCAGAAAGAAAGACTGACCTACATTGAGGCCAAGAGAAAATGTGAGAGGCTACATCCTGTGCATATGACGTTAAACTGCGCCGCCGCTACAACGGTTCTACTATCTTCCATTCCATAATGTGCAGTTGGCTCTGAGCTCTCTTTCCACCTGCTGCGTTGATGGTGGGGGCGCTTCCCTCCCTGTTGCTCCTGCACAATCTACTTCAGGAGCAACACCTCCCCCCCCCCCCCCCCCCCCCACCACCACCACCACCATCGGGGACGTCAATTCCCACATCTCAGCTGGAGAAGCGTAAGTATTCTTTGGCTCCTCTCTCCAGGAAGGGATCCATTGAGTCACTCCCTTCCCAGGCTCCTATCAGTGGCAAAGCTGACACCCACCAGTGGCTGAATCAACCACTTCCAAGTCATAGGGTCTCAGTCCTGCTCAGTCCCTGAGACTGAATCAGTGAAGCCCTCCCATAGGAACAAACCTAGGGACCAGCGAGAGGAACCTAAAAAGGCAGACCTCCAAGAACCAAGGCACTGCAGTGGCACCCACACCACCACTACCTACAAGCTGTGTGTCTGAGTATTAGGTGCAGATTCTGGCGTCCGCTGAGGACCTAGATCTCGCTGGGCCTTCATCCACAATGGATGTCGATCGAACAGGTACTCATCTGGTGGCAGCAGGGACCCTGAGGCGTAGGCTGCCTCATTGTTTCATGCCTTCCCAGTCTCAAGATCACGTAATCCTCCAGTGGAATTGTGGTGGTGTTTTCCACCACGTGGCTGAGCTACGGCAACTGTTAAGCTCTGTCTGCTTTCTGCATTGCCCTCCAGGGAACCTGGTTCCTGGCGATGTGGACCCCTGCCCTCCCCGGCTATAAGGGATATTACAGGAACCATAGCGACTATGTGTCAGGTGGAGCTGGCGTCCATGTTCTGAAATCGGTATGCAGTGAAATTGTCCCCTTCAAACCCCTCTTGAAGCTGTGGCTGTCAGGATAAGGACGACACAGGAAACAACTGTCTGCAATGTATATCTTCTCCGTGGTGCACTGATTAACTCCCTAAGCCTTTCCTACTACGGAGATTTTAACGCGCATGGCCCCTTGTGGGGTGGCCCCATGCTTATTGGCTGAGGTAGGGAGGTCGACCTCTGCCTCTTAAAGGTGCCCCACACATTTCTGTGTGGTACATGGCACATATTCGGCCATTGATCTCTCGGTTTGCGGTCTTGGCCTTCTCTCATCTATCCACTGGAGAATACATGACGACCTGTGTGGTAGTAACCACTTCCCCATCTTCCTGTCACTCTCCTGGTATCATACCAACAGACACCCGCCCAGATGCCGGCCGCGGTGGTCTCGCGGTTCTAGGCGCGCAGTCCGGAACCGTGCGACTGCTACGGTCGCAGGTTCGAATCCTGCTTCGGGCATGGATGTGTGTGATGTCCTTAGGTTAGTTAGGTTTCATTAGTTCTAAGTTCTAGGGGACTGATGACCACAGCAGTTGAGTCCCATAGTGCTCAGACCCATTTGAACCAGTGTCCTGGTGGAGGCCGGAGTCCATCCATTCAATGTTAGGCCTGCATAACTGCTCACCAGTTACGTTGCACACGTTCGTAGTTCTCCTGCACATCCGAATTACCGACTCATTTTCGCAACAACGGTGGTTCATCTCCCGCATCGGCGGCCCAGGTCAGGGCTTAAGATTGCGGTTCACGTCCGGTCCCTTCTGTCTGAACTGAAGTCCTTCCCGTTACCGCCTTTCCTCGAGGTCCATTTACGTACACCTCCATGGAGTACACCTAGGCCGCAGATTCTTCTGGACCTTTTGCATGGCCCTTAAGTCTCCGTTAACCCTGCGGTTCTCCATCACTTTCTCTCGATTCTCGACATGTACCAGGGCGATGAAGTGGTTTACACAGACGGCTCAATGGCTGATAGTCACATAGGCTTCGCGTATGTTCATGGAGGATAAACTGAACAGCACTCCTGGCTGCAGTGTTTTCACTGCAGAGCGTGCGGCCATATCTCGTGCTCTTGAGCACACGCGCTCATGCCCTGGCGATCATTTTTTCCTGTGTACTGACCCTTGAGTAGCTCACAAGCTATCGACCAATGCTACCATCGCCATCCTTCAGTAGCGTCAGCGTCCATTCAGGAGTCCATCTCTACCCTGGAATGGTCCTGTCGTTCAGTGGGGTTTGTGCGGACCCCAGGACACGTCGGAATCCTGGGCAACGAACTTGCAGACAGGCTGGCCACACAGGCTACGCGGAAACCGCTTCTTGAGATGGGCATCTCCGAAACTGACCTGCGTTCTGTCTTACGCCGCAGGGATTTTCGGCTTTGAGAAAAGGAGTGGCATAACAGTACGCACAACAAACTGCGTGTCATTAAGGAGACTGCGAATGTGGGGAAGTCTTCCATGTGGTTCTCTCGCAGGGAATCAGTCATGCGTGCTTTCGGTCATTAAAATCTACACTGACAATTTTTTTTATCCCCAACTTCAAGGAAGTGTACTTCCCTTGGACCTCATTTCCATCCCCATGTCAGTAGCGCCTTCTTTGCTTCTTATCCTCTAATGTATCGTTTCGTATAGTCTGTCCCCATTTAGTAAAATAACCCTGTAGAAACGCTTTTCCTGTGCTCACACATGAATGAATCATAGTACTTCAGATACGCTTTAATGGAAGGTACCATTAGCCACACAATTTGGAAGGTACCATTAGCCACACAATTTGGAAGGTACCATTAGCCACACAATTTGGAAGGTACCATTAGCCACACAATTTGGAAGGTACCATTAGCCACACAATTTGCATTGTCTTGCCAAATAAGCAGATTGATTTTACACGCATACCGGAACTCAATGTCTGTAGCGAAGGGAATGACATTGACAGTTTAACTGTGCGTTTACCATTTCATTTGCGGAAGGCGTCGAGGAAAAGCTATTTCCTACACAAACCATCTTGTTTTATGTTTTCTTTTTGGTTTTAACTTCTGGAATTCATTCTTAATTGTAATGTTTTGAAAATCATTTTTAAATCTTGTTGTTGATTATGAGTTTCACAAAGTAGTTTCTCAATTAATATGACCAAATAATACTGAAATTTACATAACGCTGAGAAAATTTACAGAAGACGTGGCAGCTGTGTCTAGCTGGAGGTACGAAGTATAGAAAACTACTGTATTCATTCAGAAACCAAAGTCGCAGAACAAACTACAGAACCGCACATCTTCAGTCACACGGGCCTATACCGTATGTAACGTAGTAGCCGAATAAGAAACCAAAGTCGACGGCTCAACAACCCGACAACAGTGAGTCCGTTATAGAATTGTTCACTATTAAGGGATATACATGTTTACTAAATTTCCGGCAACAACAAAATGCTTGTCTACTAACAAAGTTTGGTTTTAGAGGAGCCTAAAGGACTTACTAGTGGCTAACTTGTTCCACTCCTCTGACGAATTTCTCACCAGGACTAGTTGACGTACGTACTGTTTAAAATATCAAGTGATTTAAGTTCTGTATAATTTCTTAATTATATGTTTAGCGCAGTAATGCAATCTACGTAAATAAGTTTTTGTCGTCGTTCTTGATTTTTGGCCGATGATTCGCTAAAAGAGTATGGAAATTCTTACATACTTTAGTGTGTGTACATTTACAAGTTTGGAAATGAAAATAAGTTTAAAATTTGGCTTGTTACATATCCTTCAGGAGCATTTCACTTAGTTGGGTTGGGTTGATAGGTGATTTTTTTTGCGGGGGGGGGGGGGGGGGAGGGAGGGGAAGAGACCAAACTGAGAGGTCATCGGTCTTTAGCCGGCCGAAGTGGCCGAGCGATTCTAGGCGCTACAGTTTGGAACCGCGCGACCGTTACGGTCGCAGGTCCGAATCCTGCTTCGGGCATGGATGTGTGTGATGTCCTTAGGTTAGTTAGGTTTAAGTAGTTCTAAGTTCTAGGGAACTGATGACCTCAACAGTTAAGTCCCATAGTGCTCAGCCATTTCATCGGTCTCATCAGATCAGATTAGGGAAGGATGGGCAAGGAAGTCGGCTGTGCCCTTTCGAAGGAACCATCCCGGCATTTGCCTGAAGCGATTTAGGGAAATCACGGAAAACCTAAATCAGGATGGCTGGATGCGGGATTGAACCGTCGTCCTCCCGAATGAGTCCAGTGTGCTAACCACAGCTCCATCTCGCTCGGTTTTCACTTAGTATATGTAAAAGTAATGTCAGCATTTTAACTTTCGTAAAAAGGTATTAAATATTCATGGATGAACCACCTGCAGCTGTGTGGGTGCTGTTTAAAAACGTCAAAACTGCTTGCCGGACAGGGACACGAGCCTGGAACGTTGCCTTTGGTGAGGAATGCTCTTGCTGAATGAGCTATCCAGGTAGGACTCAGGATCCGCTCTCTGCCGTTAATATCACTGCCTGAAAAACCCGAGGTTCTGGTTTCCAGACCTAGTGCGGCATGTAGTTTGTCTGACAGGGAGTTTCATGTGTGTTTGCCTTCTGAGAAGTTTCACATCAGGGTTTTATTCGTCATGTACCTACGCATTTAAGAGTATCTCATCTGCAGACAGCATCTACTTGCAGGAATTATTTCAGTGTTCATGGAGAAACTTAAGGGAAATCGTTCTTACGCAGATCAGCATGACCACCTCAGTTTGAACTTGACGCCTCCCAAACACCACAGTGACAGAACGTTCAGTATTTTTCAAGAGAATATATATTCTCGCGCCACGCAGCTAAGGTCAAAAAATGGCTCTGAGCACTATGGGACTTAACATCTGAGGTCATGAGTCCCCTAGAACTTAGAACTACTTAAACCTAACTAACCTAAGGACATCTCACACATCCATGTCCGAGGCAGGATTCGAACCTGCAACCGTAGCAGTAGCGCGGTTCCAGACTGAAGCGCCTAGAACCGGTCGGTCACAACGGCCGACCGCAGCTAAGCGTTCTAGAATTAAATATAAAGGGAATGTTTCTGAAACAGTGATTTTCGTAGCCTATACTTGAGATAGCCGAGGACACCTTGCTGCGTGCATTGTGGAACAACGATAGTTTCTACTAATCGCCATCAGGACAAGCGCCGGCTAGAGTATGCGTTGCTGTACTTTCCGTCCAACTTCTATTTTGTTTACGTTGTCGTCACTCAGAAGCTTCATATTTTTCGTCAGTGTTGAGGCTGATAATTATCATGCGAGGAAATACCAGTATGGCTGTAACAGATACCCCGTCTGAGTCATAAAGCGTGGAATAATATTGACATCTGAGGTATGATTCACCTCAGCCGCTTGTGAACTTAATGCGTTTGGAAATTATGGAGATAAATAAAGCGTACACCGTATTAAGTCTGACTTTGGAAGAATTCGATAACACTAGAATGCTTTGCTGTAGGCTTTTGTCGGAATTGTTACAGGAATCTACTTCAAATATCTACATTAAGCAGTAAATATACCTTAAACCACCGTTAGATACAGAAATGTAACGCTTCACACAGTACATTTCGAATTATTTTGGAGCGAGGTGTGATTTGTCTGTTATTACCTTTTGAGGAAATCATACTCGTGGAGCTATAGTTTACTCAAGAGCCAAGACATACGCATTTCAATGAAGTCATATGGACACACATTAGTGGACATTTGTTTGAACTCTGCTAGGTACACTTTAGATGGGGTATCTGGATGTCTGTGGAGAAATGGTAGCCAATTCGTTCTCAAGAGCTGAAACTAGATTAGGTAGTGATGTTGGGCACAGGGGTCTGGAACGAAGTCGACGTTTTAACTCACCCCAAATGTGCTCCATTGCGTTCAGATTGGGACTTTGGGCAGGCCAGTCCATTTAATAAATGTTGTCAACAAACCATTGCCTCTCAGATACTGCTTTATGACAGGGTGCAATGTCATGCTGCTACAATCATCAGTCTCCAAACTGATCCTCTACTATACATAGTGCACAGTGATGGAAAATGCGTTCATATCCTTCGGCTTTCAGCATTAAACCCAATAAGGGGACCACGCCCTAATCACAAAACCGGCTCCACGCTGTAATACCTCCTCTGTATTACATTGCTGGCGCTAAACGTGATGGCAGATAACGTTCTCAAGGCGTTCGCCAAACGCAAACCCTTCCATCGGGTTGTCACAGGGTATAGAAACAGCGTGATTCATCACTCCAGACGACTCGTTTCCAGTCGTCCGCTGTGCAGTGTCGTCGCTCTTTACACCACCTCAAGTGTCGCTTAGCATAGACTACAGAAATGGGTGGCTTTCGAGGAGTTGCTCAACCATGTAACCCCGTTCGTTCAACTTATCACGCACGGTCGTCTTCATAGCTGGACTACTGGTGGCACATCGGAAATCAAGAGTGATTTCTTCCTCTGATTTCATGCGATTTTTCAATCACCATCGACTATACCCGACGGCCCCTGTCCTTCATTACAAAAGGTCTGCCTGCTCTTAGTTTAGGTGTTGTCACACCAGGTTAGGTGTTATCACATCACAAACAGGCGAACTTTTGCCTTAGAAGGGCTAGATGGCCCTGATGGATTTGAAACCATGTTGACTATTTGACGACCATGGCTGTCTCAAAAAATATGTAAAGTTTAACTACCACTACCAGTCACAAACTTTTGTAACTTACGTATTTATTTATTGTGTGGCATGTTTGAAGGGTATACCTCATCAGGATATATAGCATTATATGTAATTCTGTTAGAGACGGCAAAGGACCTGGAAGAGCAGCTGAAAGGAATGGACAGTGTTTTGAATGAAGGATATAAGATGAACATCAACAAAAGCAAAGCGAGGATAATGGAATGTAGTCGAATTAAGTCGGATGATGCTGAGGGAATTAGATTAGGAAATGACACTTAAAGTAGTAAAGGAGTTGTGCTACTTGAGGAGCAAAATAACTTATGATGGTCGAAGTAGAGAGGATATAAAATGTAGAGTGGCAATGGCAAGGAAAGCGTTTCTGAAGAAAAGCAATTTGTCAACATCGAGTATGGATTTGTCAGGAAGTCATTTCTAAAAGTATTTGTATGGAGTGTAGCCATGTATGGAAGTGAAACATTGATGATAAATCGTTTGGACGAGAAGAGAACAGAATCTTTCGAAATGTGGTGCTACAGAAGAATGGTGAAGATTAGATGGGTAGATCACATGACTAATGAGGAGATATTGAATAGGATTGGGGAGAAGAGGAGTTTGTGGCACAACTTGACTAGAAGAAGGGATCGGTTGGTAGAACATGTTCTGAGGCATCAAGGGATCACCAATTTAGTACTAGAGGGCAGCATGGAGGGTAAAAATCGTAGAGGGAGACAAAGACGAATACACTAAGCAGATTCAGTAGGATGTAGGTTGCAGTAGGTACTGGGAGACGAAGCAGCTTGCTCAGGATAGAGTAGCATGGAGAGCTGCATCAAACCAGTCTCTGGGCTGAAGACCACAACAACAGTGCCATATAGCCTGATGAGGTATACCCTCGAAACATGTCGCACAATGAATAAATAATACATTAGTTAAAATATTTTGTGACTGGTAGTGGTAGTTAAATCTTTACTTACCGGATGGATTTGTTACTCAGGTGACATCCAATGATTTGTTAATGTTCGAGGGGACAAAGCTTTCTGGCCAACCCATTCTACTGTTATTGCTTCTCTACCCCTCTTTTTCCTGATATTATGCACGTCTTCGCGGAGTAGGCATGGTATTCTGTTTTGTCATGTTAATGGTAGAGAAAGGCCGGATTCCCTTCCTACACTCCTGGAAATGGAAAAAAGAACACATTGACACCGGTGTGTCAGACCCACCATACTTGCTCCGGACACTGCGAGAGGGCTGTACAAGCAATGATCACACGCACGGCACAGCGGACACACCAGGAACCGCGGTGTTGGCCGTCGAATGGCGCTAGCTGCGCAGCATTTGTGCACCGCCGCTGTCAGTGTCAGCCAGTTTGCCGTGCCATACGGAGCTCCATCGCAGTCTTTAACACTGGTAGCATGCCGCGACAGCGTGGACGTGAACCGTATGTGCAGTTGACGGACTTTGAGCGAGGGCGTATAGTGGGCATGCGGGACGCCAGGTGGACGTACCGCCGAATTGCTCAACACGTGGGGCGTGAGGTCTCCACAGTACATCGATGTTGTCGCCAGTGGTCGGCGGAAGGTGCACGTGCCCGTCGACCTGGGACCGGACCGCAGCGACGCACGGATGCACGCCAAGACCGTAGGGTGCTACGCAGTGCCGTAGGGGACCGCACCGCCACTTCCCAGCAAATTAGGGACACTGTTGCTCCTGGGGTATCGGCGAGGACCATTCGCAACCGTCTCCATGAAGCTGGGCTACGGTCCCGCACACCGTTAGGCCGTCTTCCGCTCACGCCCCAACATCGTGCAGCCCGCCTCCAGTGGTGTCGCGACAGGCCTGAACGGAGGGACGAATGGAGACGTGTCGTCTTCAGCGATGAGAGTCGCTTCTGCCTTGGTGCCAATGATGGTCGTATGCGTGTTTGGCGCCGTGCAGGTGAGCGCCACAATCAGGACTGCATACGACCGAGGCACACAGGGCCAACACCCGGCATCATGGTGTGGGGAGCGATCTCCTACACTGGCCGTACACCTCTGGTGATCGTCGAGGGGACACTGAATAGTGCATGGTACATCCAAAGCGTCATCGAACCCATCGTTCTACCATTCCTAGACCGGCAAGGAAACTTGCTGTTCCAACAGGACAATGCACGTCCGCATGTATCCCGTGCCACCCAACGTGCTCTAGAAGGTGTCAGTCAACTACCCTGGCCAGCAAGATCTCCGGATCTGTCCCCCATTGAGCATGTTTGGGACTGGATGAAGCGTCGTCTCACGCGGTCTGCACGTCCAGCACGAACGCTGGTCCAACTGAGGCACCAGGTGGAAATGGCATGGAAAGCCGTTCCACAGGACTACATCCAGCATCTCTACGATCGTCTCCATGGGAGAATAGCAGCCTGCATTGCTGCGAAAGGTTGATATACACTGTACTAGTGCCGACATTGTGCATGCTCTGTTGCCTGTGTCTATATGCCTGTGGTTCTGTCAGTGTGATCATGTGATGTATCTGACCCCAGGAATGTGTCAATAAAGTTTCCCCTTCCTGGGACAATGAATTCACGGTGTTCTTATTTCAATTTCCAGGAGTGTATGTCCACTGACAATCAGTTTTTAATAACTGTATCGACAAACCGAGCGAGGAGGTACAGTGGTTAGGACACTGGACTCATATTCTGGAAGTCGACGGTTTCCCTAAAGCGCCTCAGGCAAATGTCGGAATTGTTCTTTCGAAAGGGCGAGGCCGATTTCCTTCCCCATCCTTGAGACAATCTGAGCTTGTGCTCCGTCTCTAGCGACCTCGTCGATGGGACATTAAACCCCAATTTCCCCTTCTACTGACAGCGAAAGATGCTGTGACCACAAAAGACGAATGGATAGCATCAAGCCTATGTAAGACAATCTGAAAAGATTTACCTATGCACTATACAATGGAGTTTGAGATAAACTTAAGGGTTACTGCAGGCGGTCAGATGAATATGGAAGACCAGTCGCGAATATTGAAGACACTACTTTATGTTCAGTCCAGTGTACAACAGATGTCAGCAAACTGTGTAGATACACATGCAGCGTTTAAACTATACAGTCCGTCCACGGTTGTGGTTACGATTCTTACAGTTCTCTTCAGCCCACACCTCCCACACATGCAACCCTTCAGTGGCTTTTTGCCCCATAAGGCCTGTAATTATATGGGGATGCAAAGCACATTTACAAAGCACGAGTCTCCACCTCGAATCTGAAATTCAGGCGCGTGCACAAGGTGTTAATAAGCCAAAGTGAATTCTCACGCAGTGGTTGGTTGGTTCATTCGGGGGAGGGGACCAGAGGTCATCGGTCCCATTGGATTAGGGAAGGACTGGGAAGGAACTCGGCCGTGCGCTTTCGAAGGAACCATACCGGCATTTGCCTGAAGTGATTTAGGCAAATTACGGAATACCTAAATCAGGATAGCCAGGCGCGGATTTGAATCGTCGTCCTCCCGAATGCGAGTCCAGTGCGCTAACCACTGCACCACCTCGCTCAGTCTCACGCAGCCTTTGCCGCTAGTATAGAACGGTGCACAACGTTAAAAAAATTTTTTTTCTCGAGTCAGTATTTATTTCTCTCTCAACAGCGAGTTATGATTGTTCCTGTGTTTGTCCCACAAATTACAGCAATGTAAAACATAGTACATCAAAAGTTACTTTTCTAAAGAATTACTGTAAAGTAACATTTGGTGTCAATTGAACTTGCTCAAAATATTCAACGCTGACTTGAATACTAACTGTTATTCGATACTGATGTGCAGCTGCAATATGCTGGAGTATTGGTGGCAAAGTTCGTAAGCAAACTAGTTGGTGAAATGCAGAGATGAGAGGAATTATAAAGAAAAGGAAGAAAGAAACTTCGTCTGTCATCTAAAAACGAGGCAATTAGCGAAGCGTTAGTTCAGTTGGACTACGCTGGAAGATGAAATAGGACGTTATCATGTGAAACAAAGAATTCTACTATTTGGCTAAAACGATTCATGGAAAAACATAAATCGCTATGGCTGCTGTTTGAATCCCACTCCTCCCGAATGTAGCTACAGTGTTGGGGCCACTGTCACTTCTGTCCATGGGACATGCATTTATAAAGGATCTCTTCATTTCCGTAGCCATCGTCCAAAATTTCTCCTTATAATTAGGAAGTTCAGCAAATCGTCTGCGTGTAACTGCTCCTTTTTAATGCCACACGTTTCGTGTTCTTGTGTTGAAGCACAGCCATTAGTGGTGCACTACAAAATTACAAAAGATTGCCTTAATAGTGGTATATTATTAGATTATACGGAGTTCGTAGGTACAGTCGTGGACAAAACGAGCGAGACCCTTCGCCTTTTCGTTATGCTGATCCGCACAGCTTTAAAGTCTGCTACACAGCAAACAGGCAAAGCGACGAAGTGCTACCAACATATTATGTACAGGCGTGAAATTGAAAGACTATACGATCTTTGTCAGACTGTTTTCAATCATGTGTAAGACTATATTAATGCTGATTAGTGTGTTAATCACAACGTGTGAATATAAGATATAAAGGAAAGAAGAAACTCTAATTAGCATGAACTGTACTAACAACAAGGAATTTCAGCTTACCGAGATAACATAACTGTTTCAGTAAGACAGAGTACCCCAGATAGTTACGAATTAGCAAAATATTATGCGCATTCGACCTCGAAACTGTCAACGTTCAGACCAGTCATACTGGATTACTGTTGCTGACCTACCATGAAAGTGTGCAGATTTAGCAATGCGTGAAGATGCATAACGAAATTCAGTTAAAAATCATTCAGTACCACACTTCAGTCAAATCAATTGACAGAAGCGAAAAAAGTATAAAATTCCACAAGGGTTTCATATTGACATCCACAGTGTAAGGAAGCAGCCTACTCACGCCATATAGAATTCATATGCTTTCCATTGTGTGCTAGCCTAGTCCGCTGTACTAGCTATGACATCACAAATGTTGAGCAATACCTTAAAAGCAAAGTAACCTAAGGACATCACATACATCGATGCCCGAGGTAGGATTCCAAACGGCGACTGAAGCAGCCGCGCAGTTCGTGACTGAAGCGCCTAGAACCGCTCGACCAATGCACCCGGCGAAACCCTTTTCACGTCATGTATAATAATATATACTGTCTAGTGAAGATAAACTGCATTCGCCAGCAACTCTGATCGTTCGATCATGGAACTTTTACGAAGCTACATTCAAATTTTGTTCGAAGTCGTCTGCAATATCCACTTACAAACACCCTAGGAACGTCGTGTGCGATATCCACTTCTGAAGATGCTGGTAGATACTGCAGTACCATAACAAGTGGTTAAGAATGTATTATTGGTCCACACATGACACTTTATTTCAGTATCAATTTAACGCACCTAGGTTTAATCAGCATCAGTATAGTCCTACACATGATTGCGAACAGGATGACAAAGTTCGGATGGTTTTCAAATTTCATGCCTGTTATGCTGTGTAGCAGACTTTAAATCTGTGAGGATCAGCATAACGAAAAGGGGAGGGGTCTCGCTCGTTTTGTCCACGACTATACATATAATTTTATGGTCGCCCTTCCAAAATTTTGTTAAGTCACTGTTGTACTCGTCAGTATTGATAAGCGCGTTACATTAGACCTGCTACAGCTCACGTATGTGGTCTTGTACATAATTATTTCAGTAATTTTGCGTGCAGTTCACGTTTTGCTAAATCCTTTCATTTTCTCTCCTCAAAACGTGAATTTCACCTACAAATTTCTAAAATAACCATGTAGATGCCCAAAAACGGTTCCTAATATTTCTAGCTCCGCGTACTGGCCCTGAAGGGACACACATTATCGACTGACCTCCGTGTCACCCTTGCAAATGGCGTCATTCAGAAGAGGTATGGAGGGGCTAGGGGTCAGCACACTGCTCTTCTAGCCACTATTTCCAAAACCTGTTGCTAAACTAGTAAAATTAAATCACGGAATTCTTCCGTCATTTTACAGTAAGAGACCACAGACAACCCTTAAACATACGTATGGATAAGTGGAGGCACGGCCTTGCCGCAGTGGATACACCGGTTCCCGTGAGATCACCGAAGTCGTGATGTCAATTGAGGAGCTACTCGACCGAATGGTAGCGGCTTCGGTCAAGAATACCATCATAGCGACGGGGAGAGCAGTGTTCTGACCCCACGCCCCTCCTAATCACACCCTTCACCGAGGATGACACGGCGCTCGGATGGTCCCGGTAGGCCACACGTGGCCTGAAGATGGAGTGCTTCTTTTAATGGAAAAGTGGAAGGCATCTGGCGGAAACAATAATTTAAATAAAAGTGAATTTTTAATATACCACCTCTTTAAACCGGACTGAAGTACAAAATTTCTCCTAATCCGATATAGATTCCTAACCCCAAAATCCTAGCAAAATTTAAAACAGGGACATAAATAAGTTAGGAGATGAACTATTCTTGCATCAATTATGTATTGCATGGGTCCGATGTTTCTCGTTTTGGATCTTAAAAGTATTTTCATGCACAATAACAAAATTTAAGGATAACCTCTGTTAGGTTACGAATCTGTACGTGGCTAGGAGATATTGTTTGGTACTTGTCAGATTTAAAAACATGATGTACAAAAAATTAATTTGTATTTGAATAAATATTTTCTGCTCTTTACTCCCGTGTTACGAAATTTTTCACTATATTTCAAATGTTTTGGTGAGATTACAAAAGAGAGAATTGGTAATTTTTGAGCTTTTTCTCTTCACCTGACTCAACCAATATGTTGCTTCCTACTAGGTACATCACGCGAAAAGACTGTAAATGCAAGTCAGAGATTAGAGATCACAAGAAGACTTACAAGCAGTCGTCCTCCTTCTGAACCATTCATGACTGGAACAGGGGAAGAGGGAAGGGAAGTTGTACACAAAGTGTGCTCTGTCGCACTCCAGACAAGAAAGCAAGTTAGTATAACGTAGTCATCCAATTCTGAGCTACGTTTAAAAAAATGTTCGAATGTGTGTGAAATCTTATGGGACTTAACTGCTAAGGTCATCAGTCCCTAAGCTTACGCACTACTTAACCTAAATTATCCAAGGACAAACACAGACACCCATGCCTGAGGGAGGACTCGAACCCCCGCCGGGACCAGCTGCACAGTCCATGACATACGTTTAAAATTTCGAGTCTCTAGTTCATCAGGAAGTTAGTGTAAAATCAGCTGCAAATGTTTTACGGAACAGACACACAGACAAGAAAGCGGTGAAAAAGAATTATAAGGAGAAGAGTTCATTGACCTAGCCAGTAGTAATGGATATGGGAGATGCGGTTATTTTGGAGTAGAAGTGCTTGACGTGCCTTCTAAGACGACTGAAATGCGTGAGTGTAATGTGAAGATGAGGTTACCAAGGGACAATACTCCGCAGCCTTTTCTATATGCGTGTGTCACGGCATTCAGAGAACGTTTTTCAGTAATCGCTCAGTGAGTCATTAACGTGTTGTAACCTGGCTTTTGATACTCTTGTAAGTTCTGAGCCGCTTGCGAGCTTCATTCAGTGTTGCAATTACGGGAAAGAGTAGAGTAGGATAATTTGTCCGGGGGCGGTCTCCGGCTGTAGACCCGGTTTGCAGCGGCAGCTGCTTCACAGCAGCTGCTTGCTGGCGCCAACCAATTAGGCGACACCGACTCCTGGCGAACAGCTCGTGGCTCATAAAACGTGAATCCAAGTATTAAATTTCTTTAGTGGTCGTCCCAAGATGGTTACGTTTTAATATGGAATGCAATTACTCTGTTCGGGAAGTGCCACACTAGTGCAGTGTTCGCCAAGATATATATTCAAAACTCGCAAAAGTCTGTCAATTTAGAGGGCTACCTTTGGGTTCCACATCAAGCCAGTCTCCTTGATATTTGTCACGATTTGTTGAGAATATTTCATCCGAGCGCCGAATTGCTTCATTCAGTGTCGACTGTAATTCCTTTGTCTTGTTTACTCAAGCTAACTACAGGTCTCTAATGGCACGGCTTTCGACGGGAAGCGCTGTCACACTTCTAAATGTTAAAGTTCTTGTGATTCACAGTATTCATGATGTAATGTGACACTCCCAATTCTAAATCATGGGATTAGCTAACTGATTGTCTCCTGATCAGTAAGAGTTTAACAAGGAAGCCTAATATTCATCGAGGTTAGAGTGATATGCTCTCCTGTGGGGAAACAGCTAAAATATGTCACTAGCGTAACGTAATATGTTGTTGTTGTTGTTGTCTTCAGTCCTGAGACTGGTTTGATGCAGCTCTCCATGCTACTCTATCCTGTGCAAGCTGCTTCATCTCCCAGTACCTACTGCAACCTACATCCTTCTGAATCTGCTTAGTGTACTGATCTCTCGGTCTCCCTCTACGATTTTTACCCTCCACGCTGCCCTCCAATGCTAAATTTGTGATCCCTTGATGCCTCAAAACATGTCCTACCAACCGATCCCTTCTTCTAGTCAAGTTGTGCCACAAACTTCTCTTCTCCCCAATCCTATTCAATACCTCCTCATTAGTTACGTGATCTATCCACCTTATCTTCAGTATTCTTCTGTAGCACCACATTTCGAAAGCTTCTATTCTCTTCTTGTCCAAACTAGTTATCGTCCATGTTTCACTTCCATACATGGCTACACTCCAAACAAATACTTTCAGAAACGACTTCCTGATACATAAATCTATATTCGATGTTAACAAATTTCTCTTCTTCAGAAACGCTTTCCTTGCCATTGCCAGTCTACATTTTATATCCTCTCTACTTCGACCATCATCAGTTATTTTACTTCCTAAATAGCAAAACTCCTTTACTACTTTAAGTGTCTCATTTCCTAATCTAATTCCCTCAGCATCACCCGATTTAATTTGACTACATTCCATTATCCTCGTTTTGCTTTTGTTAATGTTCATCTTATATCCTCCTTTCAAGACACTGTCCATTCCGTTCAACTGCTCTTCCAAGTCCTTTGCCGTCTCTGACAGAATTACAATGTCATCGGCGAACCTCAAAGTTTTTACTTCGTCTCCATGAATTTTAATACCTACTCCAAATTTTTCTTTTGTTTCCTTTACTGCTTGCTCAATATACAGATTGAATAACATCGGGGAGAGGCTACAACCCTGTCTCACTCCTTTCCCAACCACTGCTTCCCTTTCATGCCCCTCGACTCTTATTACTGCCATCTGGTTTCTGTACAAATTTTAAATAGCCTTTCGCTCCCTGTATTTTACCCCTGCCACCTTTAGAATTTGAAAAAGAGTATTCCAGTCAACATTGTCAAAAGCTTTCTCTAAGTCTACAAATGCTAGAAACGTAGGTTTGCCTTTTCTTAATCTTTCTTCTAAGATAAGTCGTAAGGTCAGTATTGCCTCACGTGTTCCAACATTTCGACGGAATCCAAACTGATCCTCCCCGAGGTCTGCATCTACCAGTTTTTCCATTCGTCTGTAAAGAATTCGCGTTAGTATTTTGCAGCCGTGGCTTATTAAACTGATAGTTCGGTAATTTTCACATCTGTCAGCACCTGCTTTCTTTGGGATTGGAATTATTATATTCTTCTTGAAGTCTGAGGGTATTTCGCCTGTCTCATACATCTTGCTCACCAGCTGGTAGAGTTTTGTCAGGACTGGTTCTCCCAAGGCCGTCAGTAGTTCTAATGGAATGTTGTCTACTCCGGGGGCCTTGTTTCGACTCAGGTCTTTCAGTGCTCTGTCAAACTCTTCACGCAGTATCGTATCTCCCATTTCGTCTTCATCTACATCCTCTTCCATTTCCATAATATTGTCCTCAAGTACATCGCCCTTGTATAAACCTTCTATATACTCCTTCCACCTTTCTGCCTTCCCTTCTTTGCTTAGAACTGGGTTGCCATCTGAGCTCTTGATATTCATACACATGGTTCTCTTCTCTCCAAAGGTCTCTTTAATTTTCCTGTAGGCAGTATCTATCTTACCCCTAGAGAGATAAGCTTCTACATCCTTACATTTGTCCTCTAGCCATCCCTGTTTAGCCATTTTGCACTTCCTGTCGATCTCATTTTTGAGACGTCTGTATTCCTTTTTGCCTGCTTCATTTACTGCATTTTTATATTTTCTCCTTTCATCAATTAAATTCAATATTTCGTCTGTTACCCAAGGATTTCTAGCAGCCCTCGTCTTTGTACCTACTTTATCCTCTGCTGCCTTCACTACTTCATCCCTCAGAGCTACCCATTCTTCTTCTACTGTATTTCTTTCCCCTATTCCTGTCAATTGTTCCCTTATCCTCTCCCTGAAACTCTGTACAACCTCTGGTTCTTTCAGTTTATCCAGGTCCCATCTCCTTAATTTCCCACATTTTTGCAGTTTCTTCAGTTTTAATCTACAGGTCATAACCAATAGATTGTGGTCAGAGTCCACATCTGCCCCTGGAAATGTCTTACAACTTAAAACCTGGTTCCTAAATCTCTGTCTTACCATTATATAATCTATCTGATACCTTTTAGTATCTCCAGGGTTCTTCCACGTATACAACCTTCTTTCATGATTCTTAAACCAAGTGTTAGCTATGATTAAGTTGTGCTCTGTGCAAAATTCTACTAGGCGGCTTCCTCTTTCATTTCTTAGCCCCAATCCATATTCACCTACTATGTTTCCTTCTCTCCCTTTTCCTACACTCGAATTCCAGTCACCCATTACTATTAAATTTTCGTCTCCCTTCACTATCTGAATAATTTCTTTTATTTCATCGTACATTTCTTCAATTTCTTCATCATCTGCATAGCTAGTTGGCATATAAACTTGTACTGCTGTAGTAGGTGTGGGCTTCGTATCTATCTTGGCCACAATAATGCGTTCACTATGCTGTTTGTAGTAGCTTACCCGCATTCCTATTTTCCTATTCATTATTAAACCTACTCCTGCATTACCCCTATTTGATTTTGTGTTTATAACCCTGTGTTCACCTGACCAGAAGTCTTGTTCCTCCTGCCACCGAACTTCACTAATTCCCACTATATCTAACTTTAACCTATCCATTTCCCTTTTTAAATTTTCTAACCTACCTGCCCGATTAAGGGATCTGACATTCCACGCTCCGATCCGTAGAACGCCAGTTTTCTTTCTCCTGATAACGACATCCTCCTGAGTAGTCCCCGCCCGGAGATCCGAATGGGGGACTATTTTACCTCCGGAATATTTTACCCAAGAGGATGCCATCATCATTTAATCATACAGTAAAGCTGCATGTCCTCGGGAAAAATTACGGCTGTAGTTTCCCCTTGCTTTCAGCCGTTCGCAGTACCAGCACAGCAAGGCCGTTTTGGTTAATGTTGCAAGGCCAGATCAGTCAATCATCCAGACTGTTGCCCCTGCAACTACTGAAAAGGCTGCTGCCCCTCTTCAGGAACCACACGTTTGTCTGGCCTCTCAACAGATACCCGTCCGTTGTGGTTGCACCTACGGTACGGCCATCTGTATCGCTGAGGCACGCAAGCCTCCCCACCAACGGCAAGGTCCATGGTTCATGGGGGGAGGTAACGTAATATAGTGGGTGGAAACTATTGCAACTGATTTCTTAGACGGGATGGACATTTTGTGTAAGCTGGAAGGGCTAAAGAAAAAAACATAATTTAAATAAATCTTGTCCTTTATGCTGCTTTCTTACGTTCCACACTAAATCGCTCCCTGGAAATAGTGGACAGGAACTTATAGAAGTTGAGAGTATTCTCTTAGCGTTGTAGTGATGCACGGATAATTCAACGCACGCACGTGAAGGGCGTCCTGTAACTTTCAGTGATAGTGATTATCACGTTGATATTTTTTTATTTTTATAAATAATTGCATTACTTCTGTTATGGTCACTTGTAGGGCTATGAAGGCTCACCGCCCCTTCGTACCCCCACCCTTACTTCCCCACCCAGATTTTCGTATTTCAGTAGGAGATGGTAGTGAATGTAATTCCACTGAGTTTCGAACATCCGACTCTTCATTTATGGTAAATAACTTGTAAACACACCCTAAACAACATACATGAATGAGGCCTTGTCAGAAGCCAAAGCCATCATGCGGGGTATCAATATACCGGTTTTTGAGATAACCTCTCATTGCAAACTTAATTTAAAGGATGAATGTCTAACATGAAGTTATCTACTATTCTGCAAATGCACACTTCTTTTGAAGAAGAGCTCTTAGTAGGGGGGGGGGGGGGGGGGGGGGAGAGACACAGGGTAAAAGTTGTAACCTATTAGAAATTTAGCTGTGGTATTAATGACGAATGGAAAAAAGTTCTGTCTGTCATTTGATAAAATGAAAAGGCTGGTGATGCACTAACGAAAGTGAAAACATTTGAATCAGGCTCATTGCTCGTGTTTGAAAAAGTTTGGAAATAAGACAGCTAGAAACGCGTACAAAGAACGATTTAGACGTATGTGTGGAATTATTCCGGAAACCAGATAACGGTGCCAAGTTATAATAAAAAGATTTAATGTACATTTCATTTACGTCTATAGAGTTATGACGTTACCACATCTGGTAATTTTTGCTGCCTGTTGCCGTTTACGAAAAACAGGAGGTATTGTAGAGGAATCAGCGCTCAAATAACAGTATAACATGAAAATTCCACCAGTGAACTGCGCTGTTTTTTGACGGCAGTCGCATGTTGACAAACAAAGAAATAGCTTTCTACTCGACGGAAAACTGTTGATGGCCGGCTGTATGTAATTTCATGAGCCAAGTGGGTCACATCAGTTGAGTTTTGTCGTGTAGTGAATATACTGTGTGTGTGTGTGTGTGTGTGTGTGTGTGTGTGTGTGTGTGTGTGTGCCACTATCCAGTTTCCAAGTAGTCATATTTCAATGTCCTCTACTTTTGTTTATTTATCGATGTTTCTTGTGATTCAAAGTGGGTTTGTTACATTCTATATTCCTCTCCATACGACACTGAATATATATTGTAACTTCTACAGTGAAATTACATAACAATATCAATAGAAAAATGTAGAAATGAAAGAAAGCAAGAAGAGTAAAGTGCAACAAATATCCACCACCACAGGACCCTCTGTTCCTACTCTGTTCCTACTCCGTTACAGCGCCCTACATGTGACAAGTGCAAATTAGACAGTAACAAGAGTCATAAATTTTGCGCTGTGGTCGAATGTATAGACACCTGTGCTCCAGTCCACCTTAAGGTGGGTGGCGAAGGGTACTTGCGGTACCACTCTCGTCTCCTCCTTCCTTGTTCTATTTGTGAATGGTGCGTGGTATGAGACTGCCTCTACGTACCACTAGTTACTCTGATTTTCTCAACGCACGCACTTCACGAGAAATATGTAGAAGAAAATATGATGCCCAGTCTTCTTTGATTGTACACTGTAAGAATTGCGACAGTAAACTTCTCCGTCATAGATGATGAATATTATGATTACGATAAAATGATCGGTCAGGTATAATTGCGCCCATGCAAGTCTTGGCTATGGCGTGAGATCGTCCGCCTCTTACCGTCCAACTACACAAGGTTTAGTAGTATATTTTGTAGTGTTCTACACGCTGCACTTACAGGTCCCTAGAAGGCTACGGAATTAACGAACCACTAGTGACCGCAAATATTGGTCATCATAATTTATTTCGCCCAGACACTGTGTATTCAGTTTACAGCTTAACAGTCACCTGAAGTCCTCCACTAAATCGTACAGCTTTTTTGTCACATAGTGCTCCAGAAATTAGCTTCCACTTTGAGGTCGTTTCCAGAAACCAGTGACGAAAGTTTAACTCTAGAATACAGTTGACGTCACTACAGGTAATATTCGTACTTGATGGCCAACGACCATATTGGGTGACTCACTAAGTTATAGCCGTACCACGAGCAGTGAGTAATAAGATTAGTGAGTCACGTTAACGCTGTCCTTTCCCTGCGCATTTTCAGTAGTTCTCCCAGAAAAGTATAATTCATGAGTTCATATTGAATAGACCTGTTCTGTTCCCACAATTTTCTTCTGTGTAACATACTCTCGTTTGTGTGTGGGCTTTAGGGACCTATTGTCATCCAAAGCTCGTGCTTGCCGGCAGGGGTGGCCGAGCGGTTCTAGGCGCTAGTCTGGAACCGCGCGACCGCTACGGTCACAGGTTCGAATCCTGCCTTGGGCATGGATGTGTGTGATGTCCTTAGGTTAGTTAGGTTTAAGTAGTTCTAAGTTCTAGGGGACTGATGACCTTAGAAGTAAAGTCCCATAGTGCTCAGGCATTTGAACCATTTAACTCGTGCGGTTAATGGGCACTGGCAGCGTAAAATCTAGTTTATTTTTACTAGAGTGCTCTTACGAAGCACAGCAACCAGTAAAAGTGCGATATCGCCCTCAAGTAATTAAAAATCTAATTCCCATACCCTAAAGTATAAAGTACAGCAGATATGAATTAAGATTGCTAAATTCAGAATCAGAATATAACATTAACACAATTTAAAAGGACGGTAAAGTTAGTTTTCATATAATTCATTTGTGTTGGTACATGTTTACATAGGGCAATCTCACTTAAAAGAAATAAAGAAAGAAAGAGACAGATTTTAATAGCTCATCGACATTTAGATCTTCAGGTACGGAGCATGAGTTCGACTGGTCCATAAATATGCTAAAAATCGGTCTTAAGCCTGTCGAAGGAATCATCCTGGCCTTTGCTTAAGATCGGTATTGTGGTAGACATGCTACCAACTGCTATAGGCAGTGCTTCGTGATTCATATAGAGTTAATCTGTGATGATGATACGATTGTTCAGGGATAATGGAGAAAGGCAAATGTACAAATTGGAGGTAAGGAACCCTGGTATGGAAACGACCGAGTCGAAAATTATAAGCGAAAATTGTTGTTACTTCTAACAGTAGACCTTTTCTGCTGCAAAAGAAAAAAGTTCATTAAGCATGGGACCTAAAGTGCATACCTGGAGAGCTATGAGCACTTTTTAAATAGAATTGTTTCACAGTAGCGAAGATGAAAAAGTGCGAATAGCTCTAAGTTATGCACTCCAGGTCCCATACTTAAGACAACTTTTTCTTGTTTTGGTCCCTACTACCTCTTTCCAAAATATGGAAAGCAAAGAGCTTGCTGTAGAAGCGTTCCACTGTCAGAAGTATCAGAATTATTTTCGCTTATAAATTTCGACTCAGCCGTTTACAGACCAGACCCTCTTACCTAAAACTGTTAATGCTTCTCCATCATTCCTAAAAGTTTTTAGCATCGCAGCATCACCCTGTATTTGATGTAATGATAGTTTTCTCTCGAGACCTGTTAGACTAAGCACAGCTTTTTGATTTACGAATCAAATGCATTTCTCTTCTACAAAGCATATTTGTGGTGAATTAAGATCTATTATCATGTGTGCTATTCAATATGAAATACATAACCATGACTGGTAAATTTATCTGGACAGCCTTCTGACAACACATTTCCGCCAACGACTCAGCTTAGCAATCCTGAATCTAATGAGCTAGGCAATGTTTGCTTTTATATTCACCACTAACAACGTGTTAAGTGTTTAGTGTTCCTTAGTATCACGGTTCCATATCATCGGCACAAAGTGCTGAATTTTTCGGTCGCGTGTAGAGCGAAATGTGGTGGTGGTGGTGGTGGTGGTGGTGGTGGTGGTGGTGGTGGTGGTGGTTAGTGTTTAACGTCCCGTCGACAAAGAGGTCATTAGAGACGGAGCGCAAGCTCGGGATAGGGAAGGATTGGGAAGGAAATCGGCCGTGCCCTTTCAAAGGAACCATCCCGGCATTTGCCTGAAACGATTTAGGGAAATCACGGAAAACCTAAATCAGGATGGCCGGAGACGGGATTGAACCGTCGTCCTCCAGAATGCGAGTCCAGTGTGCTAACCACTGCGCCACCTCGCTCGGTGAGCGAAATGTAAACACCATTCTAAGCAGCAATCTGCAAGTAGGAAATGTCGTCCAGTATCGAAGCATTCATGAAAGTTGTTTTATTTGATTATCGTTACTGAGTTTCGTAACTGTTACTCAATAAGAGGTTGTTGACATAGTGAACCCATAGTGACATCTGTCCAAACCTGTCATATAAAGTTAAGACACGACCAATAATCGACAAGGAGAGGGTTAATTACCAACGATATGAGCAAGCTACGAAGCTCACAACTCACAAAGCTTGCGTACAAGGGCTCGGGCTGCCTCAATCTTGTTTTTCCCCGGATTTGACCTAGTTTTGAGGGCGTCCGGCATTTTGGGGATTGTTGTATACAACTATCCTACGTAAACCTAGATCTTTTTTGTGCGTGGAGAAATTCGGTTGACTCAAAATATTATTTTAGTAAATCTTGTTTAAAATTCGCGGTATGAGAACTGGCGCATAGGTAGCTTCGTTAGTCTTGTATTAATAAAAAAAAAGGAAAGTACGCTTAGACGCTTTTCTGTATACATATTTTACATACTATCTTAAGTTCAAAGAGAAACCGTCGACAATTGACGATCACATGTAGCACGCCGCCGTCCCGTCCGCCAGATAGTTTTGCCGCGCGGGGTAGCCGCGAGGTCTCAGGCGTGTTGCCACGGTTCGCGCGGCTCCCCCCACCCCCGTCACCCTGTCGGAGGTTCGAGTCCTCTCTCGGGCATGGGTCTGTGAGTTGGTCTTAGCGTAAGTTAAAGTTAGAATAAGTAGTGTGTAAGCTTAGGGACCGATGACCTCAGCAGTTTGGTCCCAGTAAGATCTTACCACAAATTTCCATTTTTTTGCCATACAATTTTGCCCAGGCTAGCAAATTGTCAAAGTGTACGTTTGACTCCAAACGTCCGTGTCGCAAACGTAACTCGATACTGCAGTACTCCGACTTAAACTAAGTTGGTGTCATTTATGTTCGTTAAGATTTTTTTAACTCGTCAGTTTTATTTGTATTGGCCCAATTTATCACCGACAAACGGTACGTGCCGAGGAAAAGAATCCGATTTGACCAAAATCTGAGGTTTCCGAAGTCTTTGTCTGGGGTCGTCAATTTATGTGATGGCAGGCCTAAATAGGGCTAACGCGGGAGTATTTAACGTAGGAAGGGGGAGTATAATCTGCATTAGGCACTGCGGACAGCAGGCTTTGGTCTAGAATCATGCCTGAAAAGCTGAAAGCCGCGAAACAACTCTTACCCGCAACAAGAATACAAAAGTTGGCAGCGAGCGAACGCTCCAATTTGTCCCTCATTAAGATATTCAGTTACGTGTCCAGATAATGAAAAATAGTTCATTTTGACTTGGTTGTCGGCGTTCTATTCCATAGTGGAGTAGTTTTAGTGTTACGATGTTCATGAAGTGATGTGCTCAGACAAATCTGAATGACCCCGGTTTTGAATTACGTGGCCACGTATAACTGGGACTTTTGTAATATGAAGTACGGCGTCAGATGTTTGTGCACTGCCAGATTTTTGAACTGTTGTTGCTGCTGTGATTTGTTTCGCAATTTTCAAATATTCAGGCATGGTTATAGACCAGTGGTCGTAAAACATTTTTGCACAAGAGCCACTACTGAAATTGTGGGGCGACACTTCAGGCCGCATGTATAGCGATTTTGCTATTAACTGGTAACCTACATTAGTTAGTTATGAGCTCCCAGTAGACTAGCTGCAGTAAGGATGCTTTAAGTTGGCAGCATTCACCAAGTACTAAACGTTAAAACACGGTAGCAATCCTAATACTTCGCATCGACTGTTCCGTTTCGGGTTGCTGACGTGAGACACCACAGTTGTGACATTATAATTACCTGACGAAGTGCTGTTATGTTGTCATTATGAGCGGGTGATTGATTAATGACAGCAATTGTACTTACACTTAAATGCATTATGCAATGTGAGCCAAGAACAAAAATGTTTACTAAATGTTTTGAATGTCATTGAATGTCATTTTTCTTCCCATTGTTTTGTATTAAAACAGCCTTAATTTAGTTTAATATTCCTAACTAGAAATGTGTATCTTATTTGAAGACGGCCATCTCTGTAATGCGTATTCACGAATTCCTATTAATGAGTTGGAAATGCCTACTATAGCATTGATCAGTAGGAGTGTCGCACGCTCGTGAGTTGTCAGAACTGGAAGACAAACAGTAAAACATTCTCCCTCTCACGTCACACTCTAAAGCCGCAGTGGCTGCGCTACTCCCTCCATCCCTCCCCCTCCCCCTCCCCCTCCTCTGACGAAAACGACCAACTTCACTTAGCTCACGGTCGAATTCGCGAAAGTCTGTTAAATTTAAGCACATCTTAAAATATTAGTCTTTTTGTTTCTTACTGAGCATGAAGACTACACTCTTAAACTCTTAACGTTGGTTGGCGTTTTTGGAACCGAAAACCGCAGGCCGCGCGAGTATAGTAGAACTAAAACTTCTGAATAACGGACACATGGCGAAAGTAGAAACGTCCGCTTTTAAGAAATGTAGGCTATTCAGAAAAAGGATAAAAGTGCACTGTACAATACAGTACGTACAATGCACTGTAGCCGGCCGCGGTGGTCTCGCGGTTCTAGGCGCGCAGTCCGGAGCCGTGCGACTGCTACGGTCGCAGGTTCGAATCCTGCCTCGGGCATGGATGTGTGTGATGTCCTTAGGTTAGTTAGGTTTAAGTAGTTCTAAGTTCTAGGGGACTAATGACCACAGCAGTTGAGTCCGATAGTGCTCAGAGCCAATGTACTGTAGACAGAAGAGTCCTGTACTACTGCATACTGTAAAAGTAATTTGAGTGAAAATTTGTCGTTCAGCACAATACTACATTAACGAATAACCACATATTAGTATAACACAGTATTAAAATATTTCATGCATTCTCGAAGGTTGATTTGAACTAATCATGTACTGTTCCAGAACCAGTGTGTCATTTATAATTCCCTTTAACTGCTAACGGTAAACTAAGCACCTCTTTATTTTCTTTCACTAAAAGTATTTAAATTTTATCACCTCTTAAACTGCCTGCTTACTTGGAAGTGGAGTGGAATGGAGTGTCACCACACCCTTCTTGATGAAGCTCTCGTATGAGTTAACTTACGCTAATTGATGTACTTACTGTGAATAGTGCTTAATCGATACTGGCGTATCCCTCAGATCCATCACATTCCTCTATTTAAGTCAGAAGGTCATGCTCATGTTCCTTGAGGTTTTCTTAGACACCGTCCTCAATCGCTGAAGCACGGTCATTAAAAATGAAACTTGCCTTCTTGAAATCTCTTTTGATTGTAGTCGATGTTACTCGTTTTCAAAATGGTTCAAATGGCTCTGAGCACTATGGGACTCAACTGCTGTGGTCATTAGTCCCCTAGAACTTAGAACTACTTAAACCTAACTAACCTAAGGACATCACACATATCCATGCCCGAGGCAGGATTCGAACCTGCGACCGTACGCGGGCGCGCGATTCAAGACTGAAGCGCTTAGAACCGCTCCGTCACTGCGGCCGGCTTACTCGTTTTAACGCGGAAGAAATCCACATAACTGCATCCAATAAACTGACAGATTTTCAGAATTCATATCCAGATTCAACATTGTCCATTCGAGCAACATATGTCTCAACACTTTCTTCCTGTGAAACACTTTTGAAATTTTGAGTAATTCTCTGTTACAGTAACGGGCAATATGAAGGTGAAAATGGCGGCAAAAGATTATTTTCATTTTTTTTTTAGTGCAGCATCGCAATGGGAGGTGGCATCGGCCATTAACAGAACCACTTTCGTCCTTTGTCTTTCCATTTTTCTATGAAGTGCCTGCAACCATTCAGTAGTCATTGCACTAGTCATCTAGGATCGTTTATTAACATAAAACTCCACTTTCAGTTTACTCAAGTCAGTACCCTTAAAACATCGAGGCTTCGCACCATTGCTAATAATTAAAACCTGATCATAGACGCATATCATATTGCTCCTGAACAGTTTATACCTTTCAAGGCCATTGCTTTAGTGGAAACAGTTCTGAAGAAAAGACCAATCTTGTCACCGTTCAAAATGTTTTTCTTTATAACCATCATAAATTCCTGTTGCCCTCTTCTCTATCATTTTCATTATCAATGACTCGCAAATCGCCGAAGTGGCGTCAACTAAAAAGGACTTGCAATACGGAGGCCGAACTCCCTCGAATGGGGCCTCCCGGCCAACAATGCCATACGATAAATTCATTTTTTACTAGTCTGACGTGATATTTTCGTCCCCTAAGCCGGGTTTGTAGACTTAGAGAAAGCTTCTGACACCGTTGACTGGAATACTCTTTCAAATTCTGAAAGTGGCAGGGATAAAATACAGGGAGCGAAAGGACATTTACAATTTGTACAGAAGCCAGTTATAAGAGTCGAGGCGCACCAAAGGGAAGCAATGGTTGAGAAGGGAGTGATACAGGGTTGTAGCCTATCCCCGATGTTATTCAATCGGTACATTGAACAAATCGTAAAGGAAACAAAAGAAAATTTGGAGTAGGAAATAAAATCCAGGGAGGTTTGCCGTGATATTGTAATTCTGTCAGACAGCAAAGGACTTGGAAGAACAGGTGAACAGAATGGACAGTGTCTTGAAAGGAAGATAAGAGGATCATCAACAACAAAACTAGGATAAAGGAATGTAGTCTAATTAAATCAGGTGACGTTGAGGGAATGAGGCACTTAAAGTAGGAGATGAGTTTTGCTATTTGAGCAGCAAAATGAGGATGGTCGAACTAGATAGGATATAAAATCTAGACTGGCGATCGCGAAGAAAGCGTTTCTGAAGAAGATAAATTTAACATCGATTATAAATTTGTGGCAGGAAGTCTTTTCTGAAAGTATTTGTATGGAGTACAGCCTTGTATGGATGTGAAATATGGACGATAAACAGCTAAGACAAGAAAAGAACAGAAGCTTTTGAAATGTGGTGTTACAGAAGAATCCTGAAGATTAGATGGGTATCTCACGAACAAATGAGGTACTGAACAGAATTGGGGAGAAGAGGAATTTGTGGCACAATTTGACTAGACGGGATCAGTTGGTAGGACACGTCCTGAGATGTCAAGGAATCACTAATTTAGTTCTGAAGGGATGTATAGAGTGTAAAAATTGTAGAGAGAGACAAAGATGAACACAATAAGCAGATTCAGAAGGATGTAGGTTGCAGTAGTTACTCGCAGATGAAGAGGCTTGCACAGGATAGAGTATCATCGAGAGCTGCATCAAACCAATCTTGGGACTGAAGACCACAACAACCACCTGGATTCACCATAGACAGAAAAGAGATGTTGTGTCTACTCCTACATTTGTCAAGCCAACCTACAGAAGCTTTAAAATCATGAAGTCCTAACTCCTTGGTTACTGCGGGTGATTTCTCGTGGATCAGAGGTCCACTAACTAGCACGTTACTGCTGCTAGCGTGGCATCCATTCAGAAGCCAAATTGTCTGCTTTTAAGTCTGATGTGTTTGGAAAAGCGCCTTTACTGATAGGTTTATCATTTCCAATCAAGGAAACAGGAGTAATCCACTAATGTCCTGTTTGTTTCTTAAGTCGGTGATCCGTGTTTTTTCCAACAGCAAACCTCGTAGCCATATCTCTAACACTGAACGCTCACTTTTCATAGGCTTTGATGATCTCGACCTTTTCGTGACTTCTTAGCACAAACGTTATTGAGAATCTCTATTTGGAAGAATTTTACCGTAAGGGATAATATTTTGCAGCGGAATTTTAATGTTCGCTTTTCGGAGGAGTCCGCTTTTGAGAAGCGTCTGTTAAGGTAAATGTTTTACTATACTTGGCCTGGGCCGTTTGATGACCACCGTTCGAGACCACTGCCTACTGTCCGCAGTGCCTAAAGAAGATTGCACTTCCTTCCTTCTTTGCCGGCCGCTGTGGCCGAGCGGTTCTAGGCGCTTCAGTCCGAAACCGCACTGCTGCTACGGTCGCAGGTTCGAAACCTGCCTCAGGCATGGATACGTGTGCTGTCCTTAGCTTAGTTAGGTGTAAGTATTTCTAAGTGTAGGAGATTGATGACCTCAGATGGTAAGTCATCTAGTGCTTAGAGCCACCTGAACCATTTTTCCTTTCTTCCCTGTTCCTGCGCTATAAATACGCACTGCGTTAGCCCTATCACGCAAGTTTGTAAGTTGTGATGTCCCTTGCTTGCTCACTTCGTTGATAATTACTGCTCCTTGTCGATTTTGTTGTTTCTTAATTAGCATTACATAATTAGTTGGGTGCAGTTCATTGAAATACAGTAGCAAAATTTTCCTCCGATATTCAAATAAAACTTCAGTTTTGGCAAATGCTTCAGTGCTTAACGACTGCTCAGTATTATTACCGTACACTTCGACCGACACGCAACCGTGAAATTCAGTACTGTACTGAGCTGCTTCCGTGACCACCCGCATCTGTAGACTTTTTAACGATGGCTGAGCTGGCCCGCACTCAACCAACAGCAAAATCATGTTTGAGGTCTGAGATGTTTAATCTCACGTTTTCGCACCTCAGAATGAATTAGAGTGAAATCCTGGGCGGAAAATGGGAATGTTGCAGAGAGTTAACAGAGCAGTGGCATACCTCTGCCCGGACACACTGAAGATGTTATGCAGGCTTCTGTAATGTAATAAATTTGCTGGCACATCAAAATATTATTGAAAATTTCAGACAAATTAAGACTGTTAAACGTTTGATTTCAGTGACAAAGTGGAAAATTTTTAAACCCGTTCTACCATTGTCAGATTTTCCACGAACTGCTCGACAAGCTCGCTGCTAGCCATTTCGCCCGTCTTTGTGAAATGGGAGTCAGTGTTACTGATTTCGTCGTCGATCAGGGTATTACTCACTGTGGACAGTAAATAACTGCAATTTTCGTAGAGGTCATGTGCATCAGTTGAAGTATATAGTTTCAAGAACGTACTAATAACGCTGGGAACGGCTAAGAACGCTTTCAATATCTTCACCTAGGTTTATGCTAAATCTTTGTCACTCATGAGCAAGAGTGTCGTAATCTTTGTCATTTGACATCCATAGCTAGAAAAATGCGCCCTCCAGGCTTCTTGGCACATACTGCTCCCACATACTTCCGAATATCAGCTACGAACCATCCATTAGCTCATGGTATCGATCGACGTCTCGGTCGTTTATCTCGTCGAATCCAGTCAGTGTCATCCATTCACCAGGCTATACTCTAGCTCATTTCCATTTCATTTGCCTCAATTAAGTCTGTTTCCTGATTACTCTGTTTACTTTCCTAATAATTTCCGCGTCCATCTCCCCATAGGTCACAAACCATTTTTAATGGTTTTCGCTTTGAAACTGTCTCACTACCGTACGACAAAACTAGTAATCTACACTTCCTACAAACTTTCGGTATTTCACAATGGAAGCTTATGTTTAAGGGCTCTACTCATTTCACGGAAACTACAGCAGACCATTTTTACGCTCCTAATTATTTCTTTTTCTGTCCATCCAGTAGCTGCCTTGAATTGTCCTAAATAAATCAACCGATGCAATTACTCTATTGTTGAGCATTAATGCTCTCTTGTAAACTTTCAGATTCTATAATTTCATCTTGTTATTATTGATTTTGAGTACTAATTTCAACCTTCCTCAATTTTTATGACGATTTTTGTATTATGTAATAGTGTCACGCTAAAATATTTATCGGCTTAGCTGTGTAATTTCTCTCTACAGTTTCCGATGCATTCGAATCAGTAGATATTCTTTATATTACGTGACTTGCAACTATTATTTCAAGATCAATCCCACCGCACGCGGCAAATAAAACAAAAATGTTTAGTCAAAGCCAGTGCCACACTCAAGAAATGATCTCTAAGATGAAGTGTCGGAGGCTGCCCTGGGCAAAATCCTGGTGCGGCGAATTTGCAGTTGTCTTCCTACAGTCTCTTGTAAGTTTCAAATGAGTATAGGTATCGCGAGGTTGTCTGTCATTAGCGCAGTTCAGTGTTTGTGTTGAGTAAGTGTAGAGTGAAAGAAAAGGAAAGTGTGAAACCAACTGACCTCACGTTGTGTACTTCTGTCGAACTCGAGGACAATTATGCAAGATCTAGTGATTAATAACTGTAAATCAGCACTTGCCGGCCAAGTATGAGCGATGAAAATGTAATAGCCAAAACGTTCCCTTTCGAAGGCCGTACAGTTCAGAATCGGTATTCCAATCAGGTAAAATCACGTGAACACTTATGCAATCATATCACCGATGCACCAGGTTGAAGATACACGTTTGGTAAAACACGATGTCTTGCTGCATGAAGAAGTCTATAACTGCCTGCTGCACATCCTCTTCCGATAGGAATCATCGACTCTCCAGGTCTTCTTTCAGGGACCGAAGGGGAGACATCAGGATTGTTGGGTGGGTGATCGAGTGTCTTCCTCCTGATTTGGCGTAACTTCTGCGTTAAGACATTTGCAATACGGGGACGTGAGTTATCATGAAGCAGCTGTACCCTTTTTCGCAGTTATCTGCATTTGGCGCACCGTTCCACAACGGTGGTTTTCGATAGACACTGTCCCACACACATTCTTCATTCTCCAATGGCTGTCTACCGGTATCTTCCCTTCGGCAGCCAAGAAAAGAACAGCAGGTTGCTTCTGTTTGGACTTACTTGATAATAACGTCGCCAGAGTTCACGATTCCTACGGCACGCAATTAGACAAGAATGTCACGCTAATCACTGCCTACATGTAGGTGCTTGCATACCTACATCGGAGTCACGCTAGGTTGCATATACGCTACAGTAATTCTCTGACTGAAAATATTTAATCGCCCCTTATATGCTGTAAAGGGCAGTGGATACACCGGTTCCCGTGAGATTACCGAAGTTAAGCGCTGTCGGGCGTGAACGGCACTTGGATTGGTGACCATCCAGGCCGCCATGCGCTGTGGCCATTTTTCGGGTTGCACTCAGCCTCATGAAGCAAATTGAGGAGCTACTCGACCGAATAGTAGCGGCTTCGGTCAAGAACACCATAATAACGACCGGGAGAGCGGTGTGCTGACCCCACGTCCCTCCTATCCGCATCCTACACTGAGGATGACACTGCGGTCGGATGGTCCCGAGAATCAGCTCTAACACTTGAATTGTGTAAAAGTCAGCGACATAAAAATATCCGCTGACGAACCAAAACATTATGTCCAATGCCCACGCGAGAGTGAATACCACCTAGTGAAGCTATGGGCATGTGAAGTGGCAATAAAAGCATATATACGGAGTAGAGAGGATGAGAATTCATTCTAGCTAGGATACGAGCCACAAATGGTAAATTCACCGACAATAGCATCTTTGCCGAACGGGAGATTGTTAGGGCCCCTCGCTTGTGAACTAACGTCTCAGAAACGGTGAAGCTAATCGGTTCTTCATGTGCTACAGCCGCGAGCATCTATGAAGAGCTATTAAAGGGTGGTGAAACCACGAGTAGGTGGAAAGGTGGTGGACGTCAAGCGCTCTTCTAAGTGGGATAGGCGGGGATCTGTGGTAGGTTTGATAAGAGTATAATGCTGGTATAGGTACAAGTCTTCCAGATCGAACCGTTAAGCCTAAATAGAAAGTAGCTCGTAACCAGACGACCCCTACGTGTTCCTACGAGGGTGAGTCAAATGAAAGCCTTAAATTTGTAATAACAAATCGAAATTTCGCGCCGTTATCCCGTAATTTGGTAAGCTTGCTACAAACAGCGTGCAGAATGGCCTGTAGGTGGCAGCATAGTGCCGATGCACACATACCGTCGCAGTATCAGTATAAAGATGGCCGCCCCACTTGCGACTTGCACCAAGGAAGAACAGCGTTCTGTTATTCAGTTTTTGCGTAGTGAAGATGTGAAACCTATTGACATTCATCGACGAGTGAAGGTTCAGAACGGTGATTCATGTTTATGCTGTGACAAAGTCTACGAATGGAGTAGGATGTTAGCAAATGGTGTGACTTCAGTGGAAGATGCTCGTCGTCCAGGTCAGGCACAAAGAGTTGTGACTCCACAGAACATTGCAGCATTTGAAGACATAGTAAACGAAAACCGCCGAGTGACACTGAATGACATTGCAGCATGTTTACAGATTAGTCGTGGGTCAGCACACCACATTGTGCATGATGTGCTCCAGTTTCACAAAGTGTCGGCAAGATGGGTGCCACGGCAGCTGACTCCTGAAATAAGAGAACGATATGTTGATGCTTGTGAAGACCTCCCTCGACGCTTAGAACAAGGCGACGGCTTCCTTGCAAAAATCGTTACTGGGGACGAAACTTCACTTCCACCAACTGGAAACGAAGAGAGCGAGCAAGGAATGGCGTCATTCCTCATCACCAAAACGAAAGAAGTTTCGAACAGAACCATCAGCAGGGAAGGTTATGTTGACTATTTTGGGACGAAAAAGGCGTCATTTTGGAGCATTACATGCCTAGAGGGACCACTGTCACCAGTGCATCATACACAGATCTCCTAAAAAATCTGCGGCCTGCAATCAAATCAAAGCGACGTGGGTTGCTGTCAGCAGGTGTCCTTTTGCAACATGACAATGCAAGGCCGTACACTGCCCGTACAACAGTTGCAAGAATCACAGACCTGCATTTTGAGTGTCTTCCTCATCCACCGTACTCAACAGACCTTGCCCCAAGTGATTTCCACATGTTTTGACCACTCAAAGACGCAATGGGAGGCAAGCAGTTCCGTTCTGATGAAGAGGTACGCCACGCGGTGCATGAGTGGTTGCGCGGACTACCAAAAGAATTTTTTTCTGAAGGAATTTGTGCACTTTGTAAGCGCTGGGGGACTTGCATTGAGCGAGGGGGAGATGATGTTGAAAAGTGACATAGCTTTGTTCCACTTCTGCACAATGAATAATATTTAAAAAAAAATTTAACGTTTTAATGTGACTCACCCTCGTATTCTGGTGCAACGACATCGTCAATTAAGATTTCAGTGGAGACGGCACCATCGGGATTGGACCGTGGATCAATAGGAAGATGTCGCCTGGTCTGATGAATTAAGTTTCTTGCTACGCCAGGCCAATGGTCATGTCCGGATACTTAGTCAACGGGGCGAACGGCTGCTCGAAACGTACACCGCCCTACGGAGGTATGCCAGTGCGGCCAGTATTATGCTATTGAGAGAAAGTAACCTCGGTTTCCGCGGAATCTGTAGTAGTAATCGAAGATACTATCACAGCTGTGGACTACGTGAACATTGTGGACCATATGCGTCCCTTCATGCTTGGTGTCATCCTCGACGGCGATGGCACCGTCCAACCGGATAACTGTCTGTCTAACAAGGTCATAGTTACACGAAAGTTGTATGAGGATCACGATAGCAAAATCACGTTGATGTATTGGGCACCAGATTCCCCTAATCCGAGCCCTATGGAACACATCTGGGACGCTATCGGACGTCAGCTCCGCGCCAAAGAACCACCGACCTCTCATCAGTGTATAGAATATATGCTTTTCTTTTACTTGTAGCTCATTTTCTACAGCCGAATCGAATTTCAAGCGCTTTGTGCACACTAAATTGTTACAAAGCCTTATGTTCGAACCCATTGGAAATTCACTATAACGGCTTCAGTTGTTAAAAATGCAAAAGGAAAAGTGCTAAATATGTTACACTAGTAAACCCTAAGAGACAGTTTCATAAATTAATGTGACGACAATGAGAGTTAAAACCCTGTTTGTATTGTAGGTAGGTAGGTAGGTTAGCGGCTGAGTAAATATCAGAACAAGAACAGCGCAGCATTCGTCTCAATTGATTTAAGGAAACAGACGCAGACCCAAACCTAGTTGGCTAGATAGAGATTTGAGTGTTTGTTCACATGCGGACCAGTGCCTTAATCACTGCGGCACCTCATTCTGTGTAATTGAGAATAAATTAAAGATTAATTTTCACATAGCACAACATGGGGAATACTTTGCAGGGCCCAGTCGGGATGGTTGAGAGGTCGGTAACCTATTATATTTTCATGTCATATCGTCGAATGAGCCAACACAGTATATTCGAAGCTCATTTGAAAGTTCAGCATACTGTAAGATAGACTTGAAGAAAATAATTTATTTTACAAAATACCTTTACAGGCCTTCTGTAGTATATTCTTTCTTGCTTATGACAGCTTCCAAACGTTTTTGGAAAAAAAAAGGTTCAAATGGCTCTGAGCACTATGGGACTTAACATCTGAGGTCAGCAGTCCCCTAGAACTTAGAACTACTTAAACCTAACTAATCTAAGGACATCACACACGTCCATGCCCCAGGCAGGATTCGAACCTGCGACCGTAGCGGTCGCGCGGTTCCACACTGAAGCGCCTAGAACCGCTTGGCCACACGCTGGCCGGCCGTATTTGGCAACTTTTGTATTCAAGACAGAGCACCTTCACTTTTGATCTGATTACTGGGGCACCTCACTGGAAGCTTGATCAGCTTATCAAAACGTCTTCTATGGAGTTGTTTCTTCAGTTTGGGAAGCATATGAGTTTGATGGGCTCATATCAGGACAGTATGGTGGGTGAGAAGGTACTCCCCCTCCATTTTTGTTGAGCGTTTCTCACTAGTAGGGCAATACGCAGTCTTGCATTATCGCACAAAATGAGGACACCAGCTGCAAGCATGTACGGCCCTCTTTGACTAATTTTCCGACAAAAAACATTATGCAGAAGCGGCTTGTAGTACACGCACGTTACAGACGTCCCCTTGCGCACTGTATTTGTAGCTCTGACTCCATTCACATCATATTCAAAAATCATAATAAGTTTAACATTTGTTGGCGGAGTTTTTTCGGGGGTGGAGTGTCTGAACTTTACGACTGTGACAATTGAGTCTTCAGTTCTGGTTCAAAATATCTTATCCACGTCTCAAGTGCAACAGTCGTTTTCACAAACTGTTCTTCTGTTCGATAATGTTGGAGAAATTCTCCTGCTATTCTTTTGCAACCTGCTTTCTCATCTTCATTCAGATCATGCGGAACTCATCTGGTAGCAACTTTTCTCAACTTCAACTTTTCAGTTACGGTTCTGTAAACTGAAGTAACTTTCTGGCCTCATATGCAACCCTCTTTCATGCGTTTAGTCAATCCTCTACCAAAATGTCATTAACAATATCCTGGGGGTGTAGTCTGTTGTAGTTGATGACCTTAAACTTCTTGTGTTGTCCTCAGTCCTTACCCGACTTTCACAGAAACAACCAGATCACCGTAATACCCCGCTTCGATTGAGTACACTATTTTCGCATATGTCTCTTAAAGCGTTGTAAATTTCCGCTGGGTTCTTCCCACGCTAACTACGTGTAATCCGACCTGACTTGATTTCAGCTTCCATTTTAAATATGAACTACTCAAGATAACCAGACGAAGCAGCACTAACGGGTACGACCGTCAAGCCTGAAGTCTCGCTCAGAACTGACATGAATTTCAAATTGATCACACCACCGTAACGGTCGCGCATGCGTAGTGTACAAGACTTTAAATGACCCTCGTATTAGAATTGCATCCACGATGAGCGGAATTTCAGTTCATTGTCTGGTCCATCTAATTACACTCCTGGAAATTGAAATAAGAACACCGTGAATTCATTGTCCCAGGAAGGGGAAACTTTGACACATTCCTGGGGTCAGATACATCACATGATCACACTGACAGAACCACAGGCACATAGACACAGGCAACAGAGCATGCACAATGTCGGCACTAGTACAGTGTATATCCACCTTTCGCAGCAATGCAGGCTGCTATTCTCCCATGGAGACGATCGTAGAGATGCTGGATGTAGTCCTGTGGAACGGCTTGCCATGCCATTTCCACCTGGCGCCTCAGTTGGACCAGCGTTCGTGCTGGACGTGCAGACCGCGTGAGACAACGCTTCATCCAGTCCCAAACATGCTCAATGGGGGACAGATCCGGAGATCTTGCTGGCCAGGGTAGTTGACTTACACCTTCTAGAGCACGTTGGGTGGCACGGCATACATGCGGACGTGCATTGTCCTGTTGGAACAGCAAGTTCCCTTGCCGGTCTAGGAATGGTAGAACGATGGGTTCGATGACGGTTTGGATGTACCGTGCACTATTCAGTGTCCCCTCGACGATCACCAGAGGTGTACGGCCAGTGTAGGAGATCGCTCCCCACACCATGATGCCGGGTGTTGGCCCTGTGTGCCTCGGTCGTATGCAGTCCTGATTGTGGCGCTCACCTGCACGGCGCCAAACACGCATACGACCATCATTGGCACCAAGGCAGAAGCGACTCTCATCGCTGAAGACGACACGTCTCCATTCGTCTCTCCATTCACGCCTGTCGCGACACCACTGGAGGCGGGCTGCACGATGTTGGGGCGTGAGACGGCCTAACGGTGTGCGGGACCGTAGCCCAGCTTCATGGAGACGGTTGCGAATGGTCCTCGCCGATACCCCAGGAGCAACAGTGTCCCTAATTTGCTGGGAAGTGGCGGTGCGGTCCCCTACGGCACTGCGTAGGATCCTACGGTCTTGGCGTGCATCCGTGCGTTGCTGCGGTCCGGTCCCAGGTCGACGGGCACGTGCACCTTCCGCCGACCACTGGCGACAACATCGATGTACTGTGGAGACCTCACGCCCCACGTGTTGAGCAATTCGGCGGTACGTCCACCCGGCCTCCCGCATGCCCACTATACGCCCTCGCTCAAAGTCCGTCAACTGCACATACGGTTCACGTCCACGCTGTCACGGCATGCTACCAGTGTTAAAGACTGCGATGGAGCTCCGTATGCCACGGCAAACTGGCTGACACTGACGGCGGCGGTGCACAAATGCTGCGCAGCTAGCGCCAATCGACGGCTAACACCGCGGTTCCTGGTGTGTCCGCTGTGCCGTGCGTGTGATCATTGCTTGTACAGCCCTCTCGCAGTGTCGGAAGCAAGTATGGTGGGTCTGACACACCGGTGTCAATGTGTTCCTTTTTTCCATTTCCAGGAGTGTAGTTTCCATAAGATTAATTGTTGTAATCTGAGGTGAGTTCTTGATTCAAGGGGCGAAGTTAGAGCCTATTCGATCATTCATCGTTTTCCTAGAGAGCTAGTTTTTCTCCTGTAATGGTGTCAATGTTAAAAGAATCTGAATTCTTTTCTCCGCATCTCTCCTGCTTGTCATGACAGAACATTTCAGTATTTCATACTTTCCTTCATTAGAAGTGTAGCGCTACCGCTTGTAGTTCATTCGGAGGATTTAACTGTGGGCGCTAAAAGCAGGTGGCTCATAAAACGGATAAATCTGTGCCTGCAGAGACCAGGAGCTCTAGATTTGCACGTATGATCTGTGGTGGTTCCAATACTCTTCTTTGGCACTCATGTCCAAATTTTATGGACGTTCCACTGCCTTCACGACGCATTATCACGCACTGATTCTTTGGCGCTCAACTTTCCGCTTGCTTTCCTGGAACTAGGGCAGCAGCCGTGCGTTCCACCGGTTGAACGTTATTTCCCTGTAACTGCGAACACGTTCCCACTAGCTTGGGTAATTTAATAATGTTTCCGATTTTCTGCTGTCTTCAGTGTATCTAGTGAAATGACAATGTAGTAGTAGATCGCTGTTGTACGCTATTTTCCTTGTGGACTTAGTCGTTAACATCTTGACTCTGTCTTGGTTACGCAGGCATTAAATCGTCCGCGTAAAACGAAAATTGATCATTTGGACTAGCATTCTTTAGTTGGCAGGCAAATATCTTGGTTTCATGAGGGCATCTGTGTTTCGGAAACAATTGACAGAAGAGAAAAGATTTTACAGTTTAATGTCAGATACATATATTTTATCAAGGATGGATTTAAGTGTATCTGCGATCCGCATAAACAGTTTGACCTCCTTTTTTCATGCTTTTGTTACTCTTGGGTCATGAAATCCTCCCTTACCTATTACACAAGGACCGTATGACACGATTAGTCAGTATGGTAATTCTCTTCATGCTGAAACATTCCGGACGCTTTACAACTACCTTAACTGTGGGATAAATCTCACTGACGCGTCTATCGTAATGCTGGACAGTGTGTCTAGCTGATAAAAACCTGAGTCAGTTAAGTCACAAAGCTGTTCGAAAATCCAATCGAAGGCGTGGAATTCATCTCACTGTATACCCAAGTCCGCTAGATTATTCAGTACGCTGGGGAAACCTAATTACTCAGTTTATCTGTTTGATGGCACAATACCTTACTTTAAAAGATTATATTGTAGGTATCTACATCTGCCTCTACATGATTACTCTGCAATTCACAATTGTCTGGCAGAGGATACATCGAACCATCTTCAAGCTATTTCTCTACCGTTCCACTCCCGAATGGCGCGCGGGAAAAGCGAGCACTTAAATCTTTCTGTAAGAACTCTAATTTCTCTTACTTTATCACGATGATCATTACTTCCTATGTAGGTGGGCGCCAACAGAATATTTTCTCAATTGGAGGAGAAAGTTAGTGAGGGTTTTTCCACGAGAAGACCCTGCTGCAACGAAAAACGCCTTTGTCGTAATGATTGCCATCCCAATTCATGTAACATGTCTGTGGCGCTCTTCCCCATTTTTCGATAATGCAAAACGAGCTGCCCTTTTTTTGAACTTTTTCGATGTCTCCGCCATTCCCATCTTTTGCGGATCCCACACCACACAACAGTACTCCAGAAGAGGGCGGACAAGCATGGTGTAAGCAGTCTCTTCAGAGACCTGTTGCATTTTCTTGGTGTTCTACCAATGAATCAGTCTTCGGTTTGCTTTCTCCACAACATTTTCTATGTGATAATTCCAATTAAAGTTATTTTCAATTGTGATCCCTAAGTATCCTTATGTATTTAGCCTTTAGATTTGTGTGATTTATAGTGTGACTGAAATTTAGAAGATTCCTTTTAGTGCTCATTCGGATGACTTAACACTTTTAATTGTTTAGAGTCAATTACCACTTTAGAACCGCACAGATATTTTGCCTAAATCATTCAGCAATTGACTTTGATCATCTAATTACTTTTCCTGACGGTAAATGACTGCCTCATCTGCGAACAAAGAGGCTACTCAAATTGTCTCCTAAATCGTTCATGTAGATAAAGGACAGCAGAGGGCCTATAACTTCCTTAAAGTATGACAGATATTACTTCTGTTTTACTCAATTAATTCACATCAATTATTACGAAATGTGACCTTTCTCAGAGATACCCACGTATCCAGTAACACAACTGAGGCGATACTCCATAGGCGCGCAATTTGGTAAGACGACGCTTCTGAGGAACGGAGTCAAAAAGCTTTTGGAAGTCTATAAATTTGGAATGAATTCGACATCCCCTAGTTATAGCGCTCATTACTTCTTAAGAATAAAGAGCTTGTCGTATATCACAAGAACGATACTTTCTAAATAAGTGCTGGCTATTTGTCAATAAATATTTTCTTCGAGGTAATTCATAATGTTGAAAAACGGTATATGTTCCAAAAACCTACTGCAAATTCACGCTAGTGATCGGGTTGTGTAATTCAGCGGATTACTCCTATTTTCTTTCTTGGATATTGGTGTGATTTGTGCAACTTTCCACTCCTTAGGTACGGAATTTTCGATGAGAAAGCTGATGTATATAATTTCTAAGTGCGAAGCTATTGTTTCAGCATTCTCTGAAAGGAACCTGGATGATACACAGCCTCGACCGGAGGCCTTGCCTTTATTAAGTAATTTAAGCTGCTTCGCTATGTCGAAGATATCTAGTTCTAAGCTACTCATGTTGGCAGTCGTTCTAGGTTAGATTTCTGGAACATTTAATTCTTCTTTGGTGAAGGAGTTTCGGAAAACCGTATTTAATGACTGCTTTAGAGGCACTGTCATCAGTGACACCATTTTTATCGTTCAGTTGAAAGTACTGTCTCGCCGCTGGTATACTTTACAAATGGCTATCATCTCTTCGGGTTTTCTGCCAGATTTGGAAACAGTGTTTCGTTGTGAAAACTATTAAAACCATTTCGCATTTAAGTTCACGCTAAATTTCAAACTTCTGTAAAACATCAGCGATGCTGGGGATTTTGCGTTCTTTTAAATTTAGCATACCTTTTTAATTGCTTCTGCAAAAGTGTTCTGATCCGTTTTGTGTACCATGGGGATCAGTATCATCGCTTATTGATTTATGCGGTATATTTCTCTCACATGCTGTCGATTATATTTCTTTGAATTCATACCACATCTGGTCTGTACTTACATAATCAGATCGAAAGCAGTGGAGACACTCTTAGAAAGACGCCAAGCGAATTTTTAGCTGATTTTTTAAATAGATGTGCTTTGCGTTTAGGCAGGCGCTTGTTTTCCTCCAACCTGGAAATCAGACACAACGAGATAACGCAGTGGTTAGGCGCTGGACTACATTAAGGAGGAAAGTGATCCAAATCTTCGACGGCTAACCTGATAAAAGCTATCTTTTGTTTCCCTAAATGACCAAAGACTTGAGGTGTATTTCTTGCGCTATCCTTGCCCAGTGCAGGCTTTGATTCGTCTCTAATGAACTTGAAGTCGGCGGAACATTAAATACAAAATTTCCTACCTTTCTCAGAATCAACTCATACTGCTAGATAAGAGGGGAATCTCTGAACGACTTGTTATTTTTTTACACGCAAAAGTAATGCCAGAGTTCTTCCTCAGACCAACCTTAGATGAAATACCATTTGCACTTGGCAAAACGTATTTCTATATGTCCTTTCTTTTCCTCCTGTGAAAGTTAATTTGTATCTGACAGCGATCATTCTCTACAGTAACAGTCGTAAAAGTGGACAATTTAAGAGAGATGTGCGTGGACTTTGTCTCAAATAACATCTGCTTGGTGATCTGCCAATTTTTCACTCCCATAACTGCAATACTACTGCTGCTCCTGATAATAATAATAATAATAATAATAATAATAATAATAATAATAATAAACCCCGTGGAGGCCCGGAAAGAGAATAGGCCCCCGGTATGTTCTGCCAGTCGTAAAAGGCGACGAAAAGAACAAACCACTAATAGGGCTAACCCCCCTTCTAGTGCGATTAGTTGGTTCAAGACAGAAATAAAGAAGCCTCGGACAAGCGCCGTCATGGTCGGGGACGACGCTTGAACCCTATGCCCGCCCACGATGGTAATGACACTGCTAGCCAACTGGAAAATGATTTAAATCCAAATAAAGGTGTTTTTCAGGATATGCTTCCTGCAACCACCCTAGAAGGAAAACAGACAGAGGATGAGATGGTCAGATGAAGTTAATCGACACCTCATGCTCTGTTACTACCAAGCAACAAACCTAGGAACCAACACAACTGGATACAGATCACAAGTATACACAACATTTATTACCAGATGCCCAGAATTAAAATTTTTAACAGAACAACAATTAGCTGATCAGATCCGTGTAATAATCAAAAATAACAGGATATCCCAGTCAGAATTAGAAAACATCAAACAAGTACAACAAATACTGGAACAAAATAATGTGCAACCAGAAGAAGAAGAAAATACAGTAATGGACTCAAACATCCCAGAGCAAACAAACAAAGAACACGCATCAATTAAACAATCAGAGGAAAACGAAATCTTAAGACAGCCACCAGAACTAGCACAAATAGAACACGAAGTGACACATGTTAGATATAGAAGAAAAATTTCAGCTGACATATATAGAATACAAAGACACAAATACAGACATTAGACCATTCTTGCATAGACCGCCAAATAACCCACAAGTCGAAACAACAATAAAAACTATCAACACAACAAAATAAATGAAAACACAACTGTGGAAGAGTTAAAACTACTGGTTTATATAGGAGCACTCACTACACTAAATATACACACTAGGCAGAGATCAGAACCAACCTACACACAGAAGAAACCCACAAAACCAGCATGGCAACACAGGCTACAGATCAGAATAGAAAAACTGAGAAGACATCGGACAGCTAACACAATTTATAAGAAATGAAATATCAAACAAAAAACGAAAAAGGTTAGGTAAAATCTCACAACAAGAAGCGATAAAGCAATTAGATGGAAAGAAGCAGAAATTACGAGCATTGGCCAAACGACTTAGAAGATACAAAAAAAGTGAAAATAGAAGGAAACAAAACCAAACATTCACCACAAACCAAAAGAAATTTTACCAGACAATAGATAACACACATTACAAAAAGACAATCCACCAAACATAAGACATGGAACACTTCTGGAGCAACATATGGTTAAACCCGGTACAACATAACAGGCATGCACGGTGGATACAAGCAGAAACACATACAAGATGAGACCACAAATGCCTGAAGTGATAATTTTGCAATATGAAGTCACCCAAGCAATTAATTCTACTCACAATTGGAAAGCCCCTCGAAAAGATAAAATAGCAAATTTCTGGCTAATGAAGTTCACCTCAACACATTCACATCTAACTAAATTAAGTTACATTGCAGACCCATACACATTCCCTGACACACTTACACATGGAATAACTTATCTGAAACCTAAAGATCAAGCAGACACAGCAAACCCAGCGAAATATCGCCCCATAACATGCCTACCAACAATATACAAAATATTAACTTCAGTCATTACACAGAAATTGACACAACAAAGAACAAAATTATAAATGAAGAACAAAAAGGCTGTTGCAAAGGAGCACGAGGATGTGAAGAGCAACTGACAATAGATGCAGAGGTGAGCTAAATCTAAACAAAGGTAGCTACACTACTCACACATTGATTGCCAAAAAGCTTTTGATACTGTACCCCACTCACGGTTACTACAAGTATTGGAAATATACAAAGTAGATCCTAAATTGATACAGTTCCTAAACATAGTAATGAAAAATTGGAAAACCACACTTAATAACCAAACATTCAAATAATATCACATCACAACCAATATAGATAAAGCGTGGAATATGCCAAGGAGACTTTAGTCCTTTATGGTTCTGCCTTACTCTGAACCCACTATCCAACATGCTAAATAATACAAATTATGGATACAATGTTAGTGGAACATACCCACACAAAATCGCACATTTACTATACGTGGATGATGTAAAACTACTGGCAGCAACAAATCAACTCAACCAATTACTAAAGATATCAGAAGTATTCAGCAATGATATAAATATGGCTTTTGGAAGAGACAAATGTAATAAAAATAGCATAGTCAAGGGAAAACACGCTAAACAAGATTATTACATATTGGATAACCACGGCGACTGCATAGAAGCGATGGATAAAACAGATGCCCATAAATATCTAAGATACAGACAAAAAATAGGAATAGATAATACAAATATTAAAGAACTAAAAGAAAAATATAGACAAAGACTAACAAAAATACTGAAAACAGAATTGACAGCAAGAAAAAAGACAAAAGCTATAAATACTTATGCTATACTAATATTGACCTACTCATTTTGAGTAGCGAAATGGAGTAACACAGACCTAGAAGCACTCAATACAGTTAAACGATCACAATGCCACAAATATAGAACACATCACATACATTCAGCAACAGAAAGATTCACATTAAGCAGAAAGGAAGGAGGAAGGGGATTTATCGAAAAAAAACCTACATTATGGACAGGTAGACAATTTAAGAAAATTCTTTCTAGAACGAGCAGAAACTAGCAAAATACACAAATCAATCACTCATATAAATACATCGGCTACACCACTGCAATTTCATAACCACTTCTACAACCCTTTAGATCACATAACATAAACAGATACGAAGAAAGTAAATTGGAAAAAGAAAACACTACATGGCAAGCACCCGTATCATCTAACACAGCCGCACATCGATCAATACGCATCCAACAAGTGGCTAAGAAAAGGCAGTATAAACAGTGAGACGGAAGGATTCATGATTGCAATACAGGATCAAACAATAAACACCAGATATTACAGCAAGCATATTATTAAAGATCCCAATACCACAACAGATAAATGCAGACTTTGTAAACAACAAATAGAAACAGTCGATAACATCACAAGCGGACGTACAATACTAGCGAATACAAAATACCCCAGAAGACATGACAATGTAGCAAAAATACATCAACAGCTTGCCTTACAACATAAACTTATAAAACACGTTCCCACATACAAGTATGCACCACAAAATGTACTGGAGAATGATGAATACAAATTATACTGGAACAGAACCATTATAACAGATAAAACACCACCACATAACAAACCTGACATCACACTCACCAATAAAAAGAAGAAATCAACACAACTAATCGAAATAACCATACCCAATACAACAAATATACAAAAGCAAACTGGCTGAGGAAGTCAAGGACATATGGCATCATGATAATGTTGATATTATTCCAATTATACTATCAACTACGGGAGTCATACCACACTGTAATTTAACTTCCCGCCGACGATATCATTAGAGATGGAACACAAACTGGGATAGGATGGAAAGGAGATCGACCGTGTCCTTTTCAACGGAACAGTCCTAGCACTTGCCTCAAGCTGGCAGCTGTGGCCGAGTGGTTCTCAGCACTTCAGTCTGGAACCGCGCGATCGCTACGCTCGCAGGTTCGAATACTGCCTCGGGCATGGAGGTGTGTGATGTCCTTAGGTTAGTTAGGTTTAAGTAGTTCGAAGTTCTAGGGGACTGATGACCTCAGGTGTTAAGTCCTATAGTGCTCAGAGCCATTTGAACCATTTGAACTTGCCTCAAGAGAACTAGAAAAACCACGGAAAGCCAAAATTGGGATATCGACACGGGGTTTTGAATCGCAGTCTTCCCGAATCTGAGTCCAATGTTCGACCACTTCACCATCTTGCAATGTCAACGTCATCTGAGACAGAACACAAGCGCAGACCAGTGCCTTAACCGCTGCGGCACCACACAGAGCAATAACGCTATAGTAGTCGTGCTGGCAACTAATGTATTACAAAAGCTGATCTTCTCCCAGTACGTTTCCGTAGACAATGCAACACGTAAGGCCGACCAACTGGATTAAGAATCGTCCATTATGAAGATCATATTCTTAAATCTGCCAAAATTTTCTCTGATGTACCATGCTTCAAAATCAAATTTTCACAACTTCCGAATTTGCTTTCTTTGTTGTATCTAAATCCGTTATGTTACTTAAATTGTTTAACTTCTTGATAATATCAAAGTTGTTTAAATTATGTCTGGAGTTCATAAAACTTGCTTTTATTACCCTTACGTCCATATGACTGTGTGACCCTTGGGTTTTGAATTCTTTAAGGGGGAAATTCATACTAGTGCACAATCACTATATTTTCATTTGAGATATATTTTCTGCTTGCTTCATACTTGTAACGTCTTCTGCTATTTGGCTAAATAGCTGTTAAAGAAAGTATCCTTTCCGTAAGTTTCCATAATCTTCATTGGCTATTGTCCCGATCTTTTGTCTTAGTGTAGGCTGGTATACCTAGCGTTTCATAGACAAATTATCATAACCTTCATTTCGGACTTCTTCCTTCAAGAACGTTTGTTTCTGACTTGTTCATTATTTTTACTTGACTTTTGCTAGTCTGTGATCACTTAAAATTCTTATGGTGATCAGGGCCACAATGTTTTGAACAGTTTCTTTGTTTTATCAAACAGGCAATTTCAGTTGGTTCTTGGCAAGTCCATTTTCTGGCTGTTTCCTTCTGGAAGAATGTGTTAAGGCTTATACTCCGAAAATTTATTAAGTTTATGATCCGTCTCAATTAAATCATACCCGAAGCTAAGAAGAGTATAGAAGCTGTTGTAATGAATTAGAGAACAATGCCAAAGATTAGATGGATAATTTGAATATCTAATGAAGAGAAACTGATTCGAAATGGAAATAAAAATACGATAGAACTTGATAAGAAGAGAGAGAAAATTATTTTGCAGCCATGGTCTGTAGAATTCACATTGTGTGGCATCAAGGAATAGTTAATTGGGTAATGGGGGAAAGTGTGGGAGGGTGAAAACTGTACAGGAAACGCCAAGCCTTTAGTACAGTAATCATGCTTAGATAGATGTGTAAGAGTTTAAGTAGTTATTCAGCGATGAAATGATTTGCGCGTGAGACTTGCATAGAAAACTGCTCCAAGACAGTCTTGAACTATGCAAAATTTCCCTGTAAAGAATCGTTCTTCAGTGTTCGTCCTACTTTCACATTAAAATTCCCCAGTACCATCTTTTAACTGAGATCCCCGTCTTTCATAGGTTACTGTAGCGATAAAATTACTTTGCAGCCATAGTCTGTAGAATTCACCACGTCCATGTTACTGTTAATTTAAATGTCTTGTGGGAAGGTGCCGGCTTGCCCCCTGGCTTATGACCATTTCTCTAGACATCACCAACAATGCCTGCCCAAACGTTCACAGAAAATCTGTGTTGACGTGATTGCACAATTGCGCGCGGATTTTCGTCAGCCCACACATGTTGATCGTGAAAATTTACAGTTTGATCACGTTGGAATGAAGCATCATCCGTAAAGAGAACATTTGCACTGAAATGGATTGACACATTGTTAGATGAACCATTCGCAGAAGTGTACGCGTGGAGGCCAATCAGCTGCTGATAGTGCCTGCACACGCTGTACATGGTGCAGAAACAACTGGTTCTCCCCTAGCACTCTCCATACAGTGACATGGTCAACGTTACCTTGTACAGCAGCAACTTCTCTGACGCTGACATTAGGGCTATCGTCAACTGCACGAAGAATTGCCTCGTACGTTGCAGGTGTCCTCGTCGTTATAGGTCTTCCCCAGTCGCGAGTCATAGGCTGGAGTGTTTCGTGCTCTCTAAAACGCCGATCAATTGCTTCGAAGGTCTTCCTGTCGGCACACCTTCGTTCTGGAAATCTGTCTCGATGCAAACGTACAGCACCACGGCTATTGCCCCTTGCTAATCCATACATCAAATGGGAATAGACCGTGCATAACGAACGAAAAGCTCAATTACTCAATTTTAGTCGCTCACTTTAAGGCAAACGCCCGCAATATGCTCAGACATGAGTCATTGTGCTTCATAATAATGCCAAACCACATTTTGCAAACAGAGTGAAGGAAACCTTGAAGGGACTTAGATGTGACCTCTTACCCCACCGACCACATTCACCAGACATCGCCCCCTTCCGATTACTATTTGTTTCCGTCCATGCTGCATAACGTTTCTGAACAATGCTTCAAATCTTTTAACGATCTCGAACAGTGGCTTCATGAGTGGATAACCTCGAAAGAAACTGAATTTTTTTGTCACGGACTCCAGTTTTTACCGAAAAGTGGGAAAAGGTTGTGGCAGCCGAAGGACACTACTTTCAGTAAATTATACCATTCTAGTAAAATAAGTCGACGGCCTTGCCGCAGTGGTGACACCGGTTCCCGTCAGATCACCAAAGTTAAGCGCTGTCGGGCTGGGCTAGAATTAGGATGGGTGACCATTCGGTCGGCCGAGCACTGTTGGCAAGCGGGGTGCACCGAGCCGTTGTGAGGCAAACTGAGGAGATACTTGAGTGAGAAGTAGGTGCTCCGGTCTCGGCAACTGGCATACGGCCGGGAGAGCGGTGTGCTGACTACATGCCCCTCCATATCCGCATCCAGGACGCCGATGAGGCTGAAGATGACACCGCGGCCGGTCGGTACCGTTGGGCCTTCATGACCTGTTCAGGAGTAGTTTTAGTAAATAGAACATGTTTCCTGTACTAAAAACATCGAGTATTAATTCAAGTACCCAATATACTGAAAACAGGAGATGCTTCCACATTTAGTACTATGGTGTCTCGTAATTTTTTTTTTTCAAAATTACTGGTTTCCGTCGCAGCATATGGGTATGAAACTAGGATGAAGTATAAGATAGTCAGTACCAACATAATGTTATAAAATATTACCACCTGTGCCCCATACTATGACAAAGATCGCAACGTCCATAGCGATGGATGAAGTCCGAAGTGTGTGGAGAAACTGGCTGTCCGGAATTATAAATATTCAATGTGCTATAATAACTCATCTGCGGTTGGCTAGAGATGAACGTTAGCCGATCCCCGAGTGGCGTGAAGTGGCTGCGAGAAAGCGTGCAGTTCGAACAGAGCATTTCACTCGCCTCACTGCGGCGAGCTGATGTTAAACAATGAATTCACACACGTCCAGTGCACAACTCATTCAGTGTAAACTCTTCAGCTACCTTGTATTTGCATAGGTGCAAGACGTTGTTATAATGTTCACTAGTTGCGTGATTCGTGCTCTACACAACTTACTCTCTGAATTTCTGTCTTGTGAATATGATGTGCAACCGCTGAAGACAGACCGAAAGAAATATCAGATTATACAATAAGAGTAATCATTTTTAGAATATAAACACGATCAAATTTCAGATAAAGGTAGAATAAACAAGGTGGTATTTAAATGGCCACTATAAGAAAGTGTGATTATAAATTAGTTGCCTGGAAATCCAGTTGAAACACGACAGAAAATAAAGCCTTTTCATCGACCCAAATATCTAAATATACCGACATAGTGTATTCCAGCAACTTGTCTCAGTTAAATACTGCCTTACGTCTCCGATAACGCGCAGAATGTGTGCTTCAATAACAAGTAGTGAGACACTGTCCTCATTATCAAGAGGTGTCAAGTTTTAATAATCACATCGAAAAAATTAGATAATTAATTTTTTGTTTCTTTACGGCATCCTGTACACGTTGGAAACCGCGCGACACAGTACCGTAGCACACTGCTAGTGGTGTCAAAAAAAATTGGGGTAGCCAATTGCTGAAGTGTATATGAGCTCCGCCATTTGCACTGCGCAACACAAGTAAAGGATCACTTCTTCGAAACCCCGTAATTGTCTCCCATTGCGAGGAATAAGTTTATTATTTGGCTTCCTCTGTAACGGTGCAAACGAATGGCGTCCTGCAATGTTACACCCGAGCTCGCCGACGCTTCAAATCGCAAGGTGTCAAAACATGCGAAAAAGAGACCACAGCTCAGAAGTTCGTCAGCTGTGAGGTGGGTTAATGATTTCACACTAACATTAAATTCCACGACAATTCCACCCAACGCCACCGTTGACGTGTGACATAAGGTCGTCTCATACTCCTACCCACATTTCACCCCTTTTCTCGACGCTTCTGCGATGGAGGTCAGGCCGCGCGGGATTAGCCGAGCGGTCTCGGGCGCTGCAGTCATGGACTGTGCGGTTGGTCCCGGCGGAGGTTTGAGTCCTCCCTCGGGCATGGTTGTGTGTGTGTTTGTCCTTAGGATAATTTAGGATAAGTAGTGTGTAAGCTTAGGGACTGATAACCTCAGCAGTTAAGTCCCATAAGATTTCACACACATTTAAACATTTTTTGATAGAGGTCAGAACCACGACAACCAGCGTTGAAATCTCGCGGATTTCTTATGGTTGGCCCAAGGAAACCATTTCAGACACCGCAATTCAGCATCGACACGAAAAAGCCTCAGTAGGTGGCATAAAAGGTGACAATGAGCTCACCAGTTTTGTTGGGGGCGTAGATTCCCACACATTTCGCCTTTGAAAACAGTTCACAATGCGATGAGCAACGGAAAGATGTTCTTTATAAACTTTAACACTGCTGACATCGTCGGACGTTTCAACCCTTCTCTAAGGACATTGTGGTGGTCCATCCCCACCGAACATGATCTCATCCTTCTGGGGTGTGGCGTGACCGCAATTTTTGTTCTCGTTTACAGGATGGAACCATGGAGACCATTTAAAACCATTAAACGAAATTTGAACGTGATCCGAAGCAGCAAAGGGTACTTACGCTCTTTCAGCTCTCCTGTTTTCCGCCTTCCTGTGGCATGGTCACGCGGGAGTGCAGCATTAACCTGTGCGTGAATTAAACGGCAAACGGTCCCTCTAAGACTCCCTCACCCCCCCTCCCCTTTACCCCTCTCCAGTTCAGCAACACCCTCAGTGCCATCTACACAACTTGAACTGCGTTACAAATGTACCTGTCGGAAACCTGGCGGCTGATGTAGCGCCTGTAGGTAGCGAACGCCACGTTATGGGTGTCGAAGGGGTTGCTTAACGTGCAGGTGCTAGAACAGCCGACAGGCTGTTTTTGTTTTGTTTCGAAATTTCTGAAGGTATGTGCATTTCTAACGTGTTCGACAAAGGTACTTGCGCGCCGGCCGGTGTTGCCGAGCGGTTTAGTCTGGAACCGCGCGACCGCCACGGTCGCAGGTTCGAATCCTGCCTCAGTCATGTGATGTCCTTAGGTTAGTTAGGTTTAAGTAGTTCTAAGTTCTAGGGGACTGGTGGCCTTAAAAGTTAAGTCCCATATTGCTCAGAGCCATTTGAACCATAGGTGCGTGCGTGCTACCAAGTGGATCGCCAAAGTAGGGAGCGAGGGAGGGGGAAGGGGGGAGGAGGAGGAGGGAGGAGGCGGCTCTTGGAGGGCACCCTTTGCCATTCGTTAACACACGTTACTGTTGTGCTCCCACATGAACACGCCACAGGATGTTCGAAAAAACAGAATTATTGGAAAAACATAAACTAAAGGCCATTAAAATTGCCACACCACTAGGATGACGTGCTACAGACGCGAAATGTAACCGACAGGAAGATGATGCTATGGTATGCAAATGATTACCTTTTCAGAGCATTCACAAAAGGTTGGCGGCGGTGGCGACACCTACAACGTGCTGACATGAGGAAAGCTTCCAACAGATTTCTCATACACAAACAGCAGTTGACCGGCGTTGCCTGGTGAAACGCTGTTGTGATGCCTCGTGTAAGGAGGAGAAATGCGTACCATCACGTTTCCGACTTTGATAAAGGTCGGATTGTAGCCTATCGCGATTGCGGTTTATCATATCGCGACATTGTTGCTTGCGTTGGTCGAGATCCAATGACTGTTAGCAGAGTATGCAATCGGTGGGTTCAGGAGGGTAATGCGGAACGCCGTGCTGGATCCCAACGGCCTCGTATCACTAGCAGACGAGATGACAGGCATCTTATCCGCATGGCTGTAACGGATCGTGCAGCCACGTCTCGATCCCTGAGTCCACAGATGCCGACGTTAGCAAGACAACCATCTGCACGAACAGTTAGACGACGTTTGCAGCAGCATGGACTATCAGCTAGGAGACCATGGCTGCGGTTACCCTTGACGCCGCATCAGACAGGAGCGCCTGCGATGGTGTACTCAACGACGAACCTGGGTGCACGAATGGCAAAACGTCATTTTTTCGGATGAATCCAGGCTCTGTTTACAGCATCATAATGGTCGCATCCGTGTTCGGCGACATCGCGCTGAATTCACATTGGAAGCGTGTATTCGTCATCGCCATACTGGCATATCACCTGGCGTGATGGTATGGAGTGCCATTGGTTAAACGTCTCGGTCACCTCTTGTTCGCATTGACAGCACTTTGAACAGTGGACGTTACATTTCAGATGTGTTATGACCCGTGGCTCTACCCTTCATTCGATCCCTGCGAAACACTGTATTTCAGCAGGATAATGCACGACCGCGTGTTGCAGGTCCTGTACGGGCCTCTCTGGATACAGAAAATGTTCGACTGCTGCCCTGGCCAGCACGTTCTCCAGATCTCTCACCAATTGAAAACGTCTGGTCAATGGTGGCAGAGCAACTGGCTCGTCACAATACGCCAGTCACTACTCCTGATGAACTGTGGAATCATGTTGAAAGTGCATGGGCAGCTGTACCTGTACACGCTATCCAAGCTCTGTTTGACTCGATGCCCAGGCGTATCAAGACCTTTATTATGGCCAGAGGTGGTTGTTCTGGGTACTGATTTCTCAGGATGTATGCACCCAAATTGCGTGAAAATGTAATCACAGGTCAGTGCTAGTATAATATATTTGTCCAATGACTACCCGTTTATCATCTGCATTTCTTCTTGGTGTAGCAATTTTAATGGCCAGTAGTGTAAGTACACTTTGCTGCTTCAGATAAAGTATAGATTTCGTTTAATGGTTTTAAACGGTCCCTCGTGGTTCCATCCTATACACGAGAGTAAAATTGTGGTCGCGCTGCAGTCCAAATCAGTGCGATCCCGTTCAGTGGGGATGCAGCCCCACAATGTCCGTAGAGGAGGTTTGAAACGTCCGTGTGTGTCAGCAGTGTCAAAGGTTGTGAAGAATAACTTCTCGTTGCTCAATGCAGTACTAACTGTCGATTACAACAGCGAAATGTGTAGGAATCAACACCCCAAGGAGACGGGTGGTTTCATTGCCATGCCTTGAGGCCTTCTCGTGTGGACTCAGCGGCGGTGTGTCTGAAATGTTTTCCTCGGCCAACTATAAGAAAAATCCGTGATTTCAACGCTGGAGGTCGTGGTTCTAACCCCCATAGCAGAGACGTCGAAAGTAGGGATGAAATTGAAGTATGAGGGGTGTGGCTACATTATGTGACAAACCGGCGGTGGTGTTGCGCAAAACTGTGGTGGAATTTGATGCCAATGTGAAATCATTAACCCACCTCAGAGTTCACATGAATTTCTCAGCTATGGCGTTTTCTCACATGTTACGACGCCTTGCTGTTTGAAGCGTCTCCGAGCTCGAGGGTGACGTCGCAAAGTGCCACGCTTATACACCATTACAAAGGAAGTGGTAGGCACCTTTGAGCCAAATTTTAAAGTTATTCGTCGCAGTGGGAGACAATTTACGGGGTTTCGAAAAAGTGATCCTATAATTGTTGGCGAGTGTACTTCTTGTGCCATAATAAATCCATCTGCGGTTGGCTAGAGCTGAGCTGCAGGCGCACACCGAGCAGCGAGAGATGACAGCGAGAAAGCGTGAAGTCCGCGCCGCGCATTTCACTCGTCTCACAATGGCCAGCTGATGTCCAACAGTGAATTCACACACGTCCAGTGCACATCTCATTTAGTGTAAACTCTTTAGCAGCCTTTCATTTGCATCTGTACAAAACTTTGTTATGTTCGCTAATTGCGTGATTCGTGTTGTGCACAATTTATTCTTCAAATTTCTCATCCCTGTGAGATGATACTGATACAGAAGATACTGAGAGAAATATCACATTATAAAATAAAAGGAATCATTCTTAGAACATGAATACGATCAAGCCAGAGATAAGTGTAAAGCAAATCAGGTGACACTTAAACTGTCTTCGAAACAGGGTTAGGGAACTTAGTAAAAACGAATACGAGTAGAAAACTGGTCAGCGTGATCACATAATTTGTCTGACTTGAATACCCGATTCAGGCGTATTTTACTTGTCTTTGAAATAATAGTTGTGGTCCAGTGGACTGTGAAAATAGTGACTATCTGTATTCAAAAGGCGGGGATCCGAAGCCATTTACCTCACTGCCTGACATACGGAGTTGAGTGTGCACTTTGTTAATTTCTACTGCTGCGACACATGAGCTTGCCCAAGGAAGGTAATAAATATCGGTTATGAATACTACATTCTGATTATGAAAAGATTAGGATAACGAAAATGGTGGTCTGAAAATCCAGCTGAAACACCATAAAAAGATTAAACCTTTTTCTTGAAGTGCATAGCTGTTAAGAAAAGGTCATCTGAAAATTTTGCGCACATACCGACCCAAATATCGAAATATACCGACGAAATGTATCGCAGCAACTTTTAGTTAAATACTACCACATACCTCTGTTAATACGCAGAATGTGCAATTCGATAACAGTTAGCGGAAATCTGTCCTCACTTACGAGAGGTGTTCACAATGTTTTAATTATCTTTGCTCCTCTAGAGGTATGACCCGGTACTGTGGCGGGGGATTTCCGTGTCTATCATAGCGGCAGACGTGTATCTGTGAACGAACAAATGGTCACTGCATGGATAAAATGCTACTTCTTAGTGCTCATGACTTCGGAGGTATACATTGGCCAAATTTAGTTTCCAGTAGTTCTGAAACTTACAATTTCGATGATACAGTTGCAGGAACTGAAAAAATATGTACGCTGAAGTACTGGTCTACACTAAGTTTTATTCCCGAATTGTTGGTGTGGCTATGTGGCTCAGTAGGTGTCAGAATAAAAATCCAAAGGCCCAGGGTTCTGTCCTCGGTTGGTGCTATGTTTTATCACATATCACTTCTTTCATTCCTCGTAAATCAATTTTCAAAGTAACACTAACTAGGGAAACTCCCCATCACACCCACCCCACCCCCTCTCATATGATATCCCACCAAAAACTGAACAGACCAAGCATGAAAACCAAGGTGTACTAAACTGTGAGAAAAGAAGCAAGATAGAAACCTTGAACGATCCAAGCTCAAGATGTGCAACATCGAGCGAAGCTGAATAGCCACGGTGTCGGGATTGTGTGATCACGGTGTTGGACTACGAAGGGGCAGATCTGTGTTCAAATCTCCTTCGTGCCCCTTTTACTTTCCACGACATTATGAACCGTCCGTCCGGTCATTGATGTCAGTTCGCTGTATTCAGATTTGTGTCTGTCGTGGTGTAACGTCCGTCTGTAACAGCGAGGTGTAAGGAGGGACGTCCAGACGCACGTACGTCCTGTTTCTTCTACACAAGTACCACATGTTACGACTCTCACGTCCTGTTTTGGAAGTTTTCTCTCTTGCATTTCTTTGCTGCAACATAGTTCCTGCCCTTCTATTTGTTTCCAGAATGAGATTTTTCACTCTTCAGCGGAGTGTGCGCTGATGTGAAACTTCCTGGCAGATTAAAACTGTGTGCCCGACCGAGACTCGAACTCGGGTCGAGCACACAGTTTTAATCTGCCAGGAAATTTCTTTTATTTGTTGTTTCCATTTCTGTGAGAGGTCTGTGCAGCATCTCACATGCTCTCACTATTTATGACATTTACTTGCGACGGTAATATATTCTTACCACATGACTCACATTCTACAACCAATGTATAGTAAGACAAAAAAAATTTATCAAATGGCTCTGAGCAATATGGGACTCAACTTCTGTGGTCATCAGTCCCCTAGAACTTAGAACTACTTAAACCTAACTAACCTAAGGACATCACACACATCCATGCCCGAGGCAGGATTCGAACGTGCGACCGTAGCGGTCACGCCGTTCTAGACTGAAGCACCTAGAACCGCACGGCCACACCAGCCGGCTATAGTAAAACAGTTGCCAAGACTATAGGAGGAGAACACTCACATCAAATGACCAGACGCAAAGTTCATAACTTTGTGGAAAAAATAAGTGCGAGGGAGATTTGAACACGGATATTCCACTTCGCAGTCCAATACCGTGACCACACAATCACGACGGCGTGGTTCTTGAGAATCATTCAGTGTTGCACATCTGGAGCTTGGACCGTTCACTGTTTCTATTTTGCTACTTTTTTCACAGTTCAGTACACCTTCCTGTTACATGTTTGATCTGTGTTAAGTTTTTGACGGGCTGTCCATTGCGCCATCTTACATCAAACCTGAGCCGGATGCAATGAGGAGCTTCCTTTGCAACCTACGTCCATGGCCTGGAGTCCACAACTATGAGTCCACCTACAACTATCTAAAACTATAGGTCCAGAAGTGGAAGGAAGGCAAGGCCGTACCACCCAACGAACTCTTAAAGATATGACTAAAAGTAAACAGAAGTCTTCAAACCAATCTTTCGGTCGAAGACAACTTTACCTTCCTTTTTTTCGTTGTATAGGATATATACTTCATAACAACGTTAGCACGTGAAAACAGGTCGACGGTCAGATGGTTTTCGACGCAACATCAGTATCTTTATAGGTTCTCCCAAATACTATACTGTCCTGCAATCATGAGATGGTCATATATGTTTAGAATGTTATCTTGGGTGATGGTGTTCCTCGTTCCTTTTGTCGCTGATAAGAATCCTGGACTAGATATTGACCCATCGTACCCCACACTTACTCAGCGGAGTAAAAGTCTAGTGTTCGTCCTGGCCAGAAGTATTGACGCACATCTACATCTACATCTACATCTACATCCGTACTCCGCAAGCCACCTGACGGTGTGTGGCGGAGGGTACCCTGAGTACCTCTATCGGTTCTCCCTTCTATTCCAGTCTCGTATTGTACGTGGAAAGAAGGATTGTCGGTATGCTTCTGTGTGGGCTCTAATCTCTCTGATTTTATCCTCATGGTCTCTTCGCGAGATATACGTAGGAGGGAGCAATATACTGCTTGACTCTTCGGTGAAGGTATGTTCTCGAAACTTTAACAAAAGCCCGTACCGAGCTACTGAGCGTCTCTCCTGCAGAGTCTTCCACTGGAGTTTATCTATCATCTCCGTAACGCTTTCGCAATTACTAAATGATCCTGTAACGAAGCGCGCTGCTCTCCGTTGGATCTTCTCTATCTCTTCTATCAACCCTACCTGGTGCGGATCCCACACTGCTGAGCAGTATTCAAGCATTGGGCGAACAAGCGTACTGTAACCTACTTCCTTTGTTGTCGGATTGCATTTCCTTAGGATTCTTCCAATGAATCTCAGTCTGGCATCTGCTTTACCGACGATCAACTTCATATGATCATTCCATTTTAAATCACTCCTAATGCGTACTCCCAGATAATTTATGGAATTAACTGCTTCCAGTTGCTGACCTGCTATTTTGTAGCTAAATGATAAGGGACCTATCTTTCTATGTATTCGCATCACATTACACTTCGCTACATTGAGATTCAATTGCCATTCCGTGCACCATGCGTCAATTCGCTGCAGATCCTCCTGCATTTCAGTACAATTTTCCATTGTTGCAACCTCTCGATACACCACAGCATCATCTGCAAAAAGCCTCAGTGAACTTCCGATGTCATCCACCAGGTCATTTATGTATATTGTGAATAGCAACGGTCCTATGACACTCCCCTGCGGCACACCTGAAATCACTCTTACTTCGGAAGACTTCTCTCCATTGAGAATGACGTGCTGCGTTCTGTTATCTAGGAACTCCTCAATCCAATCACACAATTGATCTGATAGTCCGTATGCTCTTACTTTGTTCATTAAACGACTGTGGGGAACTGTGTCAAACGCCTTGCGGAAGTCAAGAAACACGGCATCTACCTGTGAACCCGTGTCTAAGGCCCTCTGAGTCTCGTGGACGAATAGCGCGAGCTGGGTTTCACACGATCGTCTTTTTCGAAACCCATGCTGATTCCTACAGAGTAGATTTCTAGTCTCCAGAAAAGACATTATACTCGAACATAATACGTGTTCCAAAATTCTACAACTGATCAACGTTAGAGATATAGGTCTATAGTTCTGCACATCTGTTCGACGTCCCTTCTTGAGAACGGGGATGACCTGTGCCCTTTTCCAATCCTTTGGAACGCTTCGCTCTTCTAGAGACCTACGGTACACCGGTGCAAGAAGGGGGGCAAGTTCCTTCGCGTACTCTGTGTAAAATCGAACTGGTATCCCATCAGGACCAGCGGCCTTTCCTCTTTTGAGCGATTTTAATTGTTTCTCTATCCCTCTGTCGTCTACTTCGATATCTACCATTTTGTCAACTGTGCGACAATCTAGAGAAGGAAGCACAGTGCAGTCTTCCTCTGTGAAACAGCTTTGGAAGAAGACATTTAGTAATTCGGCCTTTAGTCTGTCATCCTCTGTTTCAGTACCATTTTGGTCACAGAGTGTCTGGACATTTTGTTTTGATCCACCTACCGCTTTGACATAGGACCAAAATTTCTTAGGATTTTCTGCCAAGTCAGTACATAGAACTTTACTTTCGAATTCATTGAAAGCCTCTCGCATAGCCCTCCTCACACTACATTTCGCTTCGCGTAATTTTTGTTTGTCTGCAAGGCTTTGGCTATGTTTATGTTTGCTGTGAAGTTCCCTTTGCTTCCGCAGCAGTTTTCTAACTCGGTTGTTGTACCACGGTGGCTCTTTTCCATCTCTTACGATCTTGCTTGGCACATACTCATCTAACGCATATTGTACCATGGTTTTGAACTTTGTCCACTGATCCTCAACACTATCTGCACTTGAGACAAAACTTTTGTGTTGAGCCGTCATTTACTCTGTAATCTGCTTTTTGTCACTTTTGCTAAACAGAAAAATCTTCCTACCTTTTTTAATATTTCTATTTACGGCTGAAATCATCGACGCAGTAACCGCTTTATGGTCGCTGATTCCCTGTTCTGCATTAACTGATCTTGGCGAGTGTTTTGGATGACGTGTAATATGTATACAGTCTGCTCTTCTATCAAGAACACATTTCCTTAAGTTCTTAAGAATGGTAATAGAATATGCTGGTTGACGTTCTGAACGTATCCTTCCCACTGCACGATGCCTGGGATTGGTCAGGTTTGTCGCTACCTCGTGTAAACTGGTCGTTGCCGCTCTTCCGATAGCCACCGCAGTAGCAAACGGCAGTTACTGATGCCTCACTAAACGTATCTTTACGCAGTTCGTGTCTCCGATTACACCCTCGGAGGCGGATGTGTGTGAGGAAGCCGGACGATCGGAACCGTCTCTCTTAGCTCAGAATTCACAAAACGGTATTTGATAGCTCTAGCTAATACTCTAGGAGCAACATTGAGTCCCAATTTGTGCTACGGTAGTCACACGATCAGAAGCGAACTCGTCAGATGCGACAGTCCAAGTGTGGATTTTTATGCTGTTGTCATCCGGAACCACAATGAAAAAAAATTAAGCATCTTATTTAAGCAAGCGGCACAACCCAGCTGACATTCCGCGTCCAATTTGTGAGGTAATTCTTGGGAAGAATCATTCAGTGTCACGCAGCCGCACAATACAGGCACTTCGGCATTCCGCAGGTACGGAATACGACGTCGCTGAAATTCAGTGAACAGCGGGGATTGATCTTGTTGATGCCCGTTGGCGTGTCTGGAGTGTTGACTAACCTATTTCGACACTCCAAACTGTTCAAATGGCTCTGAGCACTATGGGACTTAACACCTGAGGTCATCAGTCCCCTAGAACTCAGAACTACTTAAACCTAACTAACCTAAGAACATAACACACATCCATGCCCGAGGCAGGATTCGAACCTGCGACCGTAGCGGTCGCGCGGTTCCAGACTGTAGCGCCTAGAACCGCTCGGCCACTTCGGCCGGCTCAACACTCAAACCAGAGCAGAAAGTCAAATACTGTGGTTGTGAGACAGTTTTCATGTTCGGTATGTCGTTCCAACTGCGTTCACAGTATGCAGTATGAATCATTGCCTTTACTACCCTCTACCAGTGCCCCGTGTGAATATGATTATCCTGCACCATGTTCTTTGAGATATTCATTTATTTTCCACTGTCGTACCTCAACACATTAACGAACAATGAAAAAGTCACTATTAAAGTTTTCGATACGAATTCGTACTTGACAAATAATTTTCCAGTAGACTCTGTGTGCTACAATAGATAATAGCACCTGAGCCAATTTACAGCACTTCGCCCTTTAATAGCGAAGTTATCAGAGATGAAGGAGAAGATAAGAAAGAGAAAAGAAATGGGTTGTGTCCATTCCAAAGGATCCGTTCCGGTATTTGCCTTACTCGATTTAGGAAAACCGTGGAAAATTTAAATCTTCGTGCCTGGACAGGGAGTTCAATAGCTGTCCTCCCGAATGAAAGTCTCATATCTTGCTACTGCTCCACCTCGATCGTTACAAACTAGATGTCACTGAACATTGTGAGGTCGTGTGTGTAATACTGTCTGCATCGGTTTGTATGCCTAACAGATAGTCGTAAATCCTGCACCAAATCTAATCAGTTAACATTAAACTTCCAAAACTGAGTTTTACTTTTCGATGACTGTAGGCAGCATACCTGAGCAAGTGTATATTTTACTAATCCATTCAGTTATGAGTAAGGATGACAATCGGTATAATATGCTCTCGAAATCTCGTCTAATACAGTTCATTGTGCTATACAGTTAGACTGACACTACATCATTAATTTTCTTTGAATAAATTTTGGTAAGCTGCTTAGATTGCTGTGGTTGTACCTGTCGCATGAGGATGTGAAGTAATAAGTGGGCATGTTCACACAGTGCGTTCGCCTACCATCATTCATATTGTAACACATCTTATGCTATTTTTTCAGTCGCTTACATTAAATACGAAGTCGTGCTGAAAATTAATGTCTCAGAATTGTTATTCTGTTCTCAACATAATTTCAAGTATAACATGTCATGCGTGTTACTCGGTCGACTTCCCCGCCTCGATGACGCAAGTTGTAACTCTCCGCTGCTAGAGAACGCAGAATTGTAGCGAGTGACATCGCAGTGCATGAGAAACAGCTTCGATTTCGAAGAGCTCGTCCACATATGGAGCACCCCCTCCTTGAATATATTGCCAGACCACATACGAGCGTTACGGCATCTGCAACAATCCGACGCCTTGGGTTCACTGACCGAGAGGGGCGGCACAGTGGTTAGCACACTGGACTCGCATTCGGGAGGACGATGGCTCAAACCCACGTTCGGCCATCCAGATTTAGGTTTTCCGTGATTTCCCTAAATCGCATAAGGCACACGCCGTGATGGTTTCTTCGAAAGGGTAGGGCCACTTTTCTTTTCCCTCCTTCCCTAATCTGAGCTTGTGCTCCGTCTCTAACGACTTCGTTGTAGACGAGACGTTAAGCACTAATCTCCTCCTCCTTGGGTTCACTGCCGTCGATCATCCTTCTTACAGCCCCGACTTCGTCCCATCCGCTTTTCATCCATTTCCGAAACTTAACGAACACCTTCGAGGACTTCATTTTTATAGTCATGGGCGGTTCGTGCAGAGGTAATGTGGCTCCATCAACAAAGTCAAACATTCTACAGTGACGGTATCAACGAAGTGGTGTCTCGTTGGGAAAAATGTGTCCGTCGCCAGGGTGACTAATTTGAGAAATAAGTATGTAGGCATGCAGAATAAAGATTTAAAATGTTCATAAACTTTGTTTTATTTAAAAAGGTAGAGCTTTCATATAAAAAAATTCGGAGGCACTACTTTTCAGAAGGCCCTCGTATCGTAGAACAGACGTAGAATCTTGTTTCTCGCTGTGCTTAACAGCATTCAGTATGGTGTCCACATAGCAATAGTCAGCTTCGTCACCAATGAGCCATTTGCTGGTAATTCTTTATCGAAAACCTGTCATGTCACGAAATGAGGCGGTCATGAAAGATACTTGTTCTTGGAAGAGTTCATTAAAAATATATTACGTGTCTTATTTCGCTGTACCTCAAAAACTAGCGTAATTGTGCCTGTTAATAAATACCAGGCAACGAATACATGAACGGGAGATCTTTATCGAGCGCCTGCCATGATTGCCACCTCCTACGCAATGAACGGAAGGGAATGTTCGAACCACATTCCTCGATAATACTGGTGGCGGCTGAGTTCTCTACAAGCAGCCATTACATTTATTTGTAAGACAGAAATACACTGAAGCGCCAAAGATATTGGTATAGGCATACGTACTCAGAGATATGTAGACATGCAGAACACAGGGGTGCGGTCGGCAACGCCTATGTAAGACAAGTGTCTGGCGCAGTTCTTGGATCGGTAATTGCTGCCACAATGGCAGGTTATCAAGATCTGAGTTTGAACATGGTGTTATAGTCGGCACACGAACGATGGGACACAGCATCTCCGAGGCAGCGGTGAGGTGGGGATTTTCCCGTACGACCATTTCACGAGCGTACTGTCAATGTCAGGAATCGGTAAAACATCAAATCTCCGACATTGCTGCGGCCGGAAAAAGTCTGCAAGGACGGGACCAACGACAACTGAAGAGAATCATTCATCGTGACGGAAGTGATACCCTTACGCAGATTGAAGCAGATTTCAATGCTGGGCCCACAAATATCATGCAAACCATTCAACGAAACATCATCGGTATGGGTTTTCGAAGCCGAAGGCCCACTCGTGTAACCCTGATGACTGCACGACACAAAGCTTTACGTCTCGCCTGGGTCCGTCAACATCGACATTTGACTGATGACTGGAAACATGTTGCCTGGTCGGAAGAGCCTCGTTTCAAATTGTGGAAGTTTACGGGTACGGAGAAAAAGTCTTCAATCCCTGGACCCTGCGTGTCAGCGGGGGAATGTTCAAGCTGTTAAGAGTCTCTGTAGTGGTGTGGGGCGTATGCAGTTGGAGTGATATGGGTCTCCTGCTACTTCTAGATACGATTCTGACAGGTGGCACGTACGTAAGCATCCTGTCTGATCATCTGTATCCGTTCGTGCATGCCGACGGACTTGGGCAATTTCAGCAGGACAATGCGTCACCCCACACCTCCAGAACTGCTACAGAGTGGTTGCTGGAACCCTCTTCTGAGTTAAACACTGCCGCTGGCCATTTAACTCCTCAGACATGAATGTTATTGGGCATATTTGCTGTTCAGAGGAGATCTCCACCCCCTCATACTCTTACGGATTTATTGACAGCCCTGCAGGATTCATGGTGTCAATTCCCTCCAGCACCACTTCAGACAGTAGTAGAGTCCATTCCAGGTCGTGTTGCGGCACTTCTGCGTGCTCGCGGGGTCCCTACACCGTATTAGGCATTTGTACCAATTTCTTTGGCTCTTCAGGGTATAAGGCCACTGTCATCATAGTAATGCCTGTGTTGACTGTGTGGTGGTCTATACAAACTGTTTTAACGATATAATATTAATTTAGTCCGGAACCGCACTGCTGATACGATCGCAGGTTCGAATCCTGCCACGGGCATTGATGTGTATGGTGTCCTTAGGTTAGTTAGGTTTAAGTAGTTCTAAGTCTTGGGGACTGCTGGCCTTAGATTTTAAGTCCCATAGTGCTTAGAGCCATTTGAACCATACTAATTTAGTTTAAGCAGTCGGTTTGGGGTAAGAGCTGTTCGCATAGCTTAATGTGTAACATGTTAACTGGCGAGGAAGGTACGTAAGCGAGACCCGGACTTTTCGACTGGTACACCAGCCAGCTTCAGTGTGGCTCTTACTGTGGTTTTCCACTCTCGCTTGGCCAATCCCCAATCTTAGCTTCATAATATACGGTACACACAGTTAAAATACGATACCACTGAGAACAAAGCTTATACAGTTCGGACAGGTAGAGCACAGGACTTCCCTCCCTAATAACTAACATTTGTGTCCGTCCTCAGTCAAAATAACAATAACAAATATCATGAAAACAGTGGACCCTGTATACGATACAAACGTTCGGAAAGAGAGAATCCATTTTGATAACAAGAGATAATTGTGGTGCTGATGACTATGGTAATACTAGTCGGTACCAGTAATGTGCAAATCGTTGTGGAACGAAGGTTTTTTAAAATCAAACGTAAGTGTAAATAGGGTGGTGGCTGCGCTACATGGTTATCGACGAGAGGAGATTGTAAGGTTAGCCAGAAGGGCACCCTGGCTGCAGGCAGGGGATGGAATGCAGGCCACGCGCCCCTCATAGCGACCAAAAAATGCGGCAGGTGCACTCAGGTAGGCGAGCCGTCTGCCTGTCGTTTCAGCTTTCTGACTGACCTCGAAAGTTACTGCATCCACTCGACTGTGGCTGTTACTTCTGGTCAGCCAGCTGACCCTTAAACTGTAAATGCGGACATGATTATATATTCTTTGAAAAATATTTGCACAAACTTTCAGATTCGGTTTCTAACACTGAAACGAAAACAGTTTATAAAAATGGGTCACCGAAAACCCTTCTGTTTTAGAGTTATTAATGAACATTGATGTCCAATGGCTTTCCAGATAACGACCCAACAACTTCAGTTATCTATGCACACTTTTGGCTCACTGTATCCTAGATGGTGTTGGTTGCCAGGAAGACTTACTTAAATTCGTGTTCAGCGTGACTGTTATGCACATATACTACAGGTAGAGTGAATTGAAAGTGTCCCGTCCAACCGTGGCAAGATTATCATTTCGTAAGCAGCCAGACAAGAGTTACACGCACGCCCGCACGAATGGTAATGGACTCGAGGCTGCACGACTATACCAGACGGCGTTTCCAAATCGAAGACAGCCAAGTCGTCCAATCTTTGGTGCTACGTATTGTCGCGTTGCCGAGATAGCACCCATACCACGACAGACTATGGGTCGAGGCAGAACAAATGCTGCTCGTATGTCTGACCATGAAGAGCACGTTCTACATGCTGTCGATGAAGAGCCAGGTATAAGTGCAAGACAACTGGCCTTCACATGTGGTACATCTCCAAGTTCAGCATGAAGGATATTCGTATTATCTTTAACGTATGCAATGATTTGCGCCTGCCGATCACCACCATGGGAGAACTTCCGCTTATAGTTTAAACAAATTGCTAATCTGTGTTGTTTGTCTCCTCATGTTTGTTTACAGACAGGTAAACGTTTGGAAGAGATGCAATAAGAAATTTCCATACCTAACATGAGCCAATGGCAGTCCTGACGCTACAGTACAGACTAGACATCAGCGTGAGTTTAAGGTCAATGTGTGAGATGGATTTGTAGGTGACTGTCTCGTAGGGCTATGCGTTCTTCCAGAACGTCCAACAGGTGCTGTTACACTGACTTCATCCGAAAGACCTTTCAAAACGTACTAGATGTGCTCCTGAAAATAAAAAGAAACATGTGGTTTAAGCATGATGAAGCTCCAGCACGTTTCAGTCTGTGTTAGAGATGTAGTGGCTGATATCTACCGTGACAAATGGATAGGTAGGGGAAGACCAATTCCACGGCCCGCACATTCCACCCGACCCCTATCCTTTGGATTACTATATCTGGGGCAACCTAAAAAACTGGTCTATGCAGCACACCATCCGAATGCAGAAACTCTAGATCGACGTGTCATGGAAACTTTCGAAACCATTTGAAACCGTCAGGGAGTATCTGAAGCGGTTCAGCGCCCCATGATTCAATGAGTGCATGCATGCTTGGAAAAAAGAGAAGTGCATTTCGAACATTTGTATGTTTTTATTGATTAGCTTCAATCTCCTAAATTGTGAACTTTCACTAACTCGAAAACGAAGGATCTTGGGACATACGTTTATATGAACTTTTCCTTGTTTTTGGTGTAAGTAACCTGTCCCCAAAGTTAGTAAAACTATTTTTTCGGAGTGCTGGAGGGAGGAGGGGGGGGGGGGGGGGCTGTATAGAAGGCGTCGCTACAAACGCTAGCACGAACGACATGAAAAGCACTCGGAAACAAAAAAAATGTTCTGACTACTATAAAAAAGTATAGCAGCCTACCGTCTCAAAGTTCCGTAGTTACGTTGTCGGACACTTCACGCTGGCGATCGCAGTGTTATGCAATGCGTCTTTACTGGGAATCCTTCCAGCAAATGGTTGGTACTGAAGCTCCCCCGCCTAGCATGACATTTTCCAGCAGGAAAGTTTAAGGTCTCATCCCAGAATCATATTATGGTTATTTGGGGAGCATAATTCTGAATTCAAGTTGACGTCTAGAACCCCAAATTCCCCAGATCTGAGCTGTCGAGACCCAGACGAGCACATCTTATTCTACAGCAGCTGCGTGTCCTTTGCGTGGATCCCGATACAAATAAAGAAATTGTAGAATATATGCCAGGAAAACTGTGTTTTGCGTATCTGTGGTCTACCATGCCTTTAGGTGGGCGGTGGTGATAAGATTGATTGATGTAATTTTAATTATTTTAAGTAGTAAACTATACATTCATCCTGTAAGTTGATTGATGTTTGATGTTGGTTTTCCGTTGACAAAGTGCTTCCGTAAGTACAGTTAAGTGTTAATGTGAGTTCTGAAGGGTTTCATTTACTATATCTTTCGTTGTAGAAATACGTTTTTTCATATGTCATCTAATGCTAGGGTATCGTTTATTTCCTGCGTATATAGTAGAAGAGTAGAAAGCTAGAGCGAAGTGTTCCTCAGTACTTAATTATTTCAGCACAATCTATCACGTTGCTGTAAATTTTGGTGTGTTTCCGTAACAACATTTTGTTGTGTCCTAATTTTAATTTTTTTATTACTCGAGCAGAGCGCTTGTCAAAGGCTCGACAACATATAACACCAAGAATATATTTAAAATCTTTCGAAATGAAAATAAAATATTTAACTGTGGGATAAACTATAAAAATTTACTTCGTTTTCAAAAACCTTCTTACACGACAAGAAAACAATAGAAGCCATTCCAGCTTACGCCTGGAATGAATTAGATAACGCCGGCTCGAGTGGCCGAGCGGTTCTAGGCGCTTCAGTCTGGAACCGCGCGACCGCTTCGGTCGCAGGTTCGAATCCTGCCTCGGGCATGGATGTGTGTGTCGTCCTTATGTTAGGTTTAAGTAGTTCTAAATTCTAGGAGACTGATGACCTCAGATGTTAAGTCCCATAGTGCTCGGCCATTTGAATTAGGTAACCCATGGAAATACCCAGTCACGATGGCTATATCTACTAAAAAACACTGTATGTCATTCACATAATCAGTTCTTAATGCTTTCAAACACTTTGTAGTAATTTAGTTACAATAAATCATCTGCAGCCGAAGTGTTCATTTATCAGTGGTATTGTCTGCTCTTCCATTAATTTCAGTGCATTAAATTCCAAAATTATACGGACCTGAACTATTTCTGCAGGTATAGAAAGTTTGCCAGGAGAACAAATTTAACTTTGGTTTCTCTGTATATGGTTTCTCAATTACCTTCAACTGTTGTGAAAGTCTATTGACAACTTCGCTTCAGGGATGCGGCATACTTTTTACACAGTAGTCAAAGATATGCTTTCAACAGAAATATAGTTCTCATGCCTTGTGTTTGCTGAAAGGTGACGGCTATTTCTTTAAAACATGTTCATGTCAGTCACAAACCTTCTAAGCGAATAGGCGTACTGGAATGTCACTCCAGCTTGTTTAACAAGGGCCTACCGTTCGCTAATTAATACCAGTTATGACCATGATGGCACGCTTTTGGGCTAAAAATATCCACTGTGTTTGCGCTAAGTTACCACAAGATTATCCACGTAACACAAGCAAATGAAAGTATGTTACGTTAACATGTTTCAGTGTATCAAAGGACAATCTAATTCCAAATGTAGTTGCATTCAGCTTTTGTAAGAGGTCGTTAATGTTTTCCTCCCATGTACACTCCTGGAAATGGAAAAAAGAACACATTGACACCGGTCTGTCAGACCCACCATACTTGCTCCGGACACTGCGAGAGGGCTGTACAAGCAATGATCACACGCACGGCACAGCGGACACACCAGGAACCGCGGTGTTGGCCCGAATGGCGCTAGCTGCGCAGCATTTGTGCACCGCCGCCGTCAGTGTCAGCCAGTTTGCGTAGCATACGGAGCTCCATCGCAGTCTTTAACACTGGTAGCATGCCGCGACAGCGTGGACGTGAACCGTATGTGCAGTTGACGGACTTTGAGCGAGGGCGTATAATGGGCATGCGGGAGGCCAGGTGGACGTACCGCCGAATTGCTCAACACGTGGGGCGTGAGGTCTCCACAGTACATCGATGTTGTCGCCAGTGGTCGGCGGAAGGTGCACGTGCCCGTCGACCTGGGACCGGACCGCAGCGACGCACGGATGCACGCCAAGACCGTAGGATCCTACGCAGTGCCGTAGGGGACTGCACCGCCACTTCCCAGCAAATTAGGGACACTGTTGCTCCTGGGGTATCGGCTAGGACCATTCGCAACCGTCTCCATGAAGCTGGGCTACGGTCCCGCACACCGTTAGGCCGTCTTCCGTCACGCCCCAACATCGTGCAGCCCGCCTCCAGTGGTGTCGCGACAGGCGTGAATGGAGGTACGGATGGAGACGTGTCGTCTTCAGCGATGAGAGTCGCTTCTGCCTTGGTGCCAATGATGGTCGTATGCGTGTTTGGCGCCGTGCAGGTGAGCGCCACAATCAGGACTGCATACGACCGAGGCACACAGGGCCAACACCCGGCATCATGGTGTGGGGAGCGATCTCCTACACTGGCTGTACACCTCTGGTGATCGTCGAGGGGACACTGAATAGTGCACGGTACATCCAAACCGTCGTCCAACCCATCGTTCTACCATTCCTAGACCGGCAAGGGAACTTGCTGTTCCAACAGGACAATGCACGTCCGCATGTATGCCGTGCCACCCAACGTGCTCTAGAAGGTGTAAGTCAACTACCCTGGCCAGCAAGATCTCCGGATCTGTCCCCCATTCAGCATGTTTGGGACTGGATGAAGCGTCGTCTCACGCGGTCTGCACGTCCAGCACGAACGCTGGTCCAACTGAGGCGCCAGGTGGAAATGGCATGGCAAGCCGTTCCACAGGACTACATCCAGCATCTCTACGATCGTCTCCATGGGAGAATAGCAGCCTGCGTTGCTGCGAAAGGTTGATATACACTGTACTAGTGCCGACATTGTGCATGCTCTGTTGCCTGTGTGTATGTGCCTGTGGTTCTGTCAGTGTGATCATGTGATGTATCTGACCCCAGGAATGTGTCAATAAAGTTTCCCCTTCCTGGGACAATGAATTCACGGTGTTCTTATTTCAATTTCCAGGAGTGTATTATTAGTGCCAGAAATTTTGTCTCTTTTGCTTCACTAATCGCACAACCATTGTAGGAGCGTGGACAGAATTGTCTTAAAGAAACCATCCATTCCAATGCCCATTGTACACATCGGCACTTCTCTTTAAACATTACTGAGTATGGAAAATGCTGGAATGGTACCTTCGAAAAGACACTGTCTATTTCATTTCCTATCCTTCCCCTATCCAAGCTTGCTCTTCGCCTCAAATGACCTCGATGTCGACGGAACGTTAAACTCTAATACTGCTTTGCTGGCACGCGTAGTGCCGTCACACCACGACTGACACTATCCAGTACACCCGAGACCATCATAAGCGAACAAATACACACAGACCTTCGCGAGCCAAATCAGTAATACTAAGGAAAGCGAAATTCGTTACACACTGCAGAATACAAATGCACGAAATGCTGAAGGAGTCGCGATAGCTTCTATATCTACGTCTATACTCCGTCAGCCAACTTAGTGTACAGAGGATGGTACTTCGTGCACCACCACCATTTCCCGCTTTTCCTGTTCGTCGCGAAAGGTTCGCGGGAAGAAAGATTGCTGGTAAGCCTCCATGTGAGCTCGAATCTCAATTTCCTCTTTATGGTCTTTTAGTAAGATATACTTACGAGGCAGCAATATGACTATTTTAAGAGCGTATGCTCTCTGAACGTCAACAGTACAGCACACTGCGACGCAGAACGCCTCTTGCAGATTCTGCCACTCCAGTTGGCGGATTAAATGAAAGTGTAATGTAAGGACTTCTCTTTGGATTTTCTGTTTCTTCTATCAATCCTATCTGGTATGGATCCAGACTGACAAGCAATATTAAAGAATCGGTCGAAGGAGGGTTTTTTAAGCTACCTCATCTCTGGATGGGCTAAATTTCTTGAAGATTCATCCAATGACTCTCTCTGGGGTCTGCCTTAACTGTGGTTAGTGTTACATGGTCAGTCCACTTTGAGTCACTCATTACGCATATTCCAGTTATTTAATTTCTGTGACAGCTTCCAGTGATTGTTTCACAATGGAGTAATCATACAATAATGGGTCGTCCTGCCTATCTGTGCGCAGCACGTTAAATTTATGTTGAGTCTCAACTGACAATCCCTAAACCAAGCGTCAATCCTCTGTAGCTTTTCCTACATTTAGTTACTTTTAGAGCGTTGCGACATCACTGTAAACAGTGTTGCCCGCGGCAAGCCTCAGGAATTTCAGACGGTACCAACTGGGTCATTTGCGTATAGTGTAAAAAGTAATAGACCTATAACACTCCATTGGGATACGTTCGAAGTTACTTTTACGTCTGAAGATGTCTCTCCTTTGAGAATGACCTACTGTGTTCTGTTAGCGAGAAACTCTTCAATCCAGTCACACAGTTGGTCTGACATTCAGTTGTATTTTGTTCATTAGACGGCAGCGCGGAACTGTATCGAAGGTCTTCTAGTAGTCAAGGAACATGGCATCAACCTGGACACCGGCCATTATTGGTCTAATGGACGAAGAAAGCGTGCTGGGTTTCACATAATGGTGGTTTTCGGACCCCATGTTGAGATATGTCATAATACGAGAGCATAAGACATGCTACAAAATTTCACACCAGACCGAAGTCAGATACATAGGCGCATAGTTTTATGCGCCCGTTCGACGACCATTCTTGAATACAGAAATGACATACGCTTTTTTCAATCATTAGGAATATTTGTCTCCTCCGAAGACGGACACACAGTAGACTGCTGCTAGAAGAGGGGCAAGTTGTTTCGCCTACGCTGTATAGAATCGAACTGGAACCCGGTCAAGTCCAGTGGCCTTTCCTCTGTTGAGAGACTTCAGTTGTTTTTCTATCTCATGGCCACTTACTTCGATATGGTATTTTGTCGTTCGTGTGAGATTTACGAAGAACTACAGAGCCACCTTCCTCTGTGACACAGTTTTAGAAAAAGACGTTTAGTATTTCGGCTTTTGCTGCGTCATCCTCTGTTTCAGTGCCGAGCATCGTCTGGACAGATGTCATCGATCCGTTTATAGATTTAGCGTGAAACCGAAACTACTTAGAATTTTCTGTCAAGTCGATAGACAACATTTTACTTTCTAATACGTTGAACGCATAGCCCCCCCCCCCCCCCCCCCCCAATAACATTAATTTTGGTTTCGTTCAGTTTGTTTGTTTGTGGTGCTCTGGCTAAGTTTTAATTTGCAGTGAAGATGTTTTTGCAATCGTGGGAGCTTCCTAGCACGCCTTTAGACCCACTGCGGGTCGTTCCCATAATCTGAAGTCTGTTTCTTGTCCCTGTCTCTAAGCAGAAATGTCTCCCTTTATGTTCCTATTTAGAACTGCTTTCAGAGATGGTGTGATTCAGTGACGGCCATAGCGTGAAAATAGCGACTTCATTTGTATGCACCCGCTGAAGGCTTCGTAGACTGCAAGAAATTGCACGTTTGCGGGGATGGGGCTGACGAATGTGTTTCTCTGGATATGCGCTTGTGGTGGCGCCGTTGTGAGCGAGACGCTTCTCCAAAAGTGTCAATGCCACCCTGGTCGGAGTCGGAAGCGACGTCGCCGTTTGACGGGGATATAGAAATGTCGCTCTGTGTTCATAATGCAGCGGCCCCTGTTTAGTTTGTGCGCAGTGCGGACAATCCTTTCGGCGTTGCATCTTGCTTTTCGGTTGTGAGTTTCTTGAACTTCGTCTGCGACGTTTACTTCTATTATTGGTCCTACTGTTTATGTGCCGCGAAGCCAGGAATAGAATTCTGTTCCTCTTGAAGAGTGGTCTGAAGGAGTTTGATAAATTACACCCATTATTTCTCTGCCTGCTCATTTGTGCACTGAAAACACACGTAACTGATTATTGGAATTCTTAGTGGACTCTCACTTCAAACACTGAAATGAAGAAAACAGCTGCCATTTACCACTGCTTCTGACGGTAGAACTTGTTCTAAGCGCAAATAGCAAAATACAGCTACAGTTGCTTCTCTTGCTACACGAGTTCCAGTAGAATTCCTCTTTAATGTCCAGCAACACGTAAGTATAACCTTCAAGGTCACCGGTCTTTTAATTATTATGTGATACTGTGTTCCCATTTGAAGATAATTTTTTGTCGCAAGCGTTGCGCAATGCTTACAATTGTGCGTAACCTGTTTCCTGCCAATTCGTGCTTTCCCGCATCCAATGGGACTTGGATTTTCTCGTCTACAAAGGCTCTTTTTCTTGTCTTTCTGCAAGCCGTTTATCCACAAGAGACAGTACTGAGCAGGGTGAAGAAACTCCACTCCCGTCCCCCTTCCGCTTCTTCCCACTCCCGCTCTCCCCAACCCATTGTTTGCCTTAATTGGGGACGGGAAAATTGCTCGCTATCGTCACATTTCAGCGCCAGCAGCTTCCTGTTTACTTCTCTGTACCTAAGAAAGAAACCGGTAAACCTTCTCGCTAGTGCCATTGCTCTCAAATTCATAGTACCCAAAAAGTCGCCTCTGTGGTCAGAAACACTATTCTTTCCTGCAAGATTATCTGTATTCGCTGTAGAATATACTGGTGATTCACCTATAGTCTGTCAAATATCCCGATACCAGTCCATAAGAGGTCATGTTTCAAACCAATGATACTCCCTTACTCAGATCGCTGTACTTCACTTACAGTTCAAAATACACTCCTGGAAATTGAAATAAGAACACCGTGAATTCATTGTCCCAGGAAGGGGAAACTTTATTGACACATTCCTGGGGGTCAGATACAACACATGATCACACTGACAGAACCACAGGCACATAGACACAGGCAACAGAGCATGCACAATGTCGGCACTAGTACAGTGTATATCCACCTTTCGCAGCAATGCAGGCTGCTACTCTCCCATGGAGACGATCGTAGAGATGCTGGATGTAGTCCTGTGGAACGGCTTGCCATGCCATTTCCACCTGGCGCCTCAGCTGGACCAGCGTTCGTGCTGGACGTGCAGACCGCGTGAGACGACGCTTCATCCAGTCCCAAACATGCTCAATGGGGGACAGATCCGGAGATCTTGCTGGCCAGGGTAGTTGACTTACACCTTCTAGAGCACGTTGGGTGGCACGGGATACATGCAGACGTGCATTGTCCTGTTGGAACAGCAAGTTCCCTTGCCGGTCTAGGAATGGTAGAACGATGGGTTCGATGACGGTTTGGATGTACCGTGCACTATTCAGTGTCCCCTCGACGATCACCAGAGGTGTACGGCCAGTGTAGGAGATCGCTCCCCACACCATGATGCCGGGTGTTGGCCCTGTGTGCCTCGGTCATATGCAGTCCTGATTGTGGCGCTCACCTGCACGGCGCCAAACACGCATACGACCATCATTGGCACCAAGGCAGAAGCGACTCTCATCGCTGAAGACGACACGTCTCCATTCGTCCCTCCATTCACGCCTGTCGCGACACCACTGGAGGCGGGCTGCACGATGTTGGGGCGTGAGCGGAATACGGCCTAACGGTGTGGGGGACCGTAGCCCAGCTTCATGGAGACGGTTGCGAATGGTCCTCGCCGATACCCCAGGAGCAACAGTGTCCCTAATTTGCTGGGAAGTGGCGGTGCGGTCCCCTACGGCACTGCGTATGATCCTACGGTCTTGGCGTGCATCCGTGCGTTGCTGCGGTCCGGTCCCAGGTCGATGGGCACATGCACCTTCCGCCGACCACTGGCGACAACATCGATGTACTGTGGAGACCTCACGCCCCACGTGTTGAGCAATTCGGCGGTACGTCCACCCGGCCTCCCGCATGCCCACTATACGCCCTCGCTCAAAGTCCGTCAACTGCACATACGGTTCACGTCCACGCTGTCGCGGCATGCTACCAGTGTTAAAGACTTCGATGGAGCTCCGTATGCCACGGCAAACTGGCTGACACTGACGGCGGCGGTGCACAAATGCTGCGCAGCTAGCGCCATTCGACGGCCAACACCGCGGTTCCTGGTGTGTCCGCTGTGCCGTGCGTGTGATCATTGCTTGTACAGCCCTCTCGCAGTGTCCGGAGCAAGTATGGTGGGTCTGACACACCGGTGTCAATGTGTTCTTTTTTCCATTTCCAGGAGTGTATGTTTTTAAAATGAAGAGGGCAGAAACATTTCACCTGGTGGCTATTTCGAATCTTACAACGTTTGACTGGCAGTATAGCTGTGTGATGTGCGAAAATAATTAACAGAAAAGGTGTGGAGTAAATATTCCTAGTAACATTCATCGGTTTGCAAATTGTTTCACCTATGAACGATGATGCTTGTTTCATATCACGTTGGTCCCTTGACACAGAGCACTGAATTTGCGATAAAAATTTAACAGCGAAGAGGATTGTTAGTAATGGTATTCGGAAGCCCCCGGGAATATACTTAACACTCAGAAATGATCACATCAGCTATTACCACATGGAGTACGGGCAAGAACTCATAACTGTTGACCGCAAAATATCGCCTTCCGATACGCAGGTAGTTAATATTAACCAGACGATATGCACTACGGAATACGTTGCAGTACGTAAATAGGTGTTACCAACCGTGATGGCTGGAAAGTCGCGCGCCGTGTAGGATGACTGAAAAATTCTTGCGAACGAATTCACGTTTTTGTTAATTTTATGTGCTCTCTCTTTTCGGATATAATCAATACTGGATGCCACATCTTGTTTCTTACCCGTATGTCACCTTTAAATCGTGTATCATATGTCCGGAAATTCTGCTCTGGACAACACGCGTTTCCCAAATGAAAGGGGGGGGGGGGGGGGGGGGAGGAAAGGTACATCGTCATTTAGCATAGTTTTAGGGGCGATTAATGCAAGCAATTTTTTGCTTCTCTGGAAGTTTCCGTTCTTTCTAGCTCTTGCAGGAGAAGGTGGCAAACTGCGTTTTTTCCCGTGTAATTTGCTATACTTTCGCCTATGCGTTTCCGCTATGATTGAGTACACACTGGTCAAAAACTGTAATCATGGTTCGATTTTATCCGAAAAGGAAGTGTTGGATTTTCTCATTGCAACATACTTCGTTTGCAAGGTAAATTAAAACTAAGGTGGGGCCATCCGCTGTGGTCGAGCGGTTCTAGGCGCTAGAGTGTGGAACCGCTCACGCTTGCTACGGTCGCAGGTTCGAATCCTGCCTCGGACATGGATGTGCATGATGTCCTTAGGTTAGTTAGGTTTAAGTAGCTCTAAGTCTAGGGGGACTGATGACCTCAGATGTTAAGTCCCATAGTACTAAGAGCCATTTGAACCACTTGAAAACTAAGGTCTAGCTACATCTGAGATTTGCCATATTTGGTATTTGGCAAGCTGTTATACCGCCTGGGAAATATTCTGCAAAACTACAATCTTCTAAATCTTAAAACAGAAACAGGTAATTCGTTTTTATTACGCTTTTGCATACACAGATTGACAGGGGTAAACAATGAAGTCTCCCTGCATCAAGCCTGACACAGATGCCTGTCCACGGGTCCAAGGAAATGTGACGCGCTTCATCGAAGCACGCAACTCTGTGCAGGTGTGGGCGTGGCGCAATTCGGAAAGAGAAATCCTGTGAGATGACGCCACTTTTCCCAGAAGTAACGTTCCGAGACTGCTTCTGTAAATGCATCATGCGCCTTAACTGATGTATTTGCTGGAAATTCTAAGACCTTTGCGACATGCTCTGTAGCAGGACAAGTGACTACATTTTTTCCTGAGATCTAAATTAGAATTATTGTTATATAAAAGATACCGTGTTACTCAATCTGCACATTGAGCAAGACATAGTAGGCACCAAGGAGAAATTTGGAAAGAGACTTATAGTTCGGAAAGAAGAAATAAAACCTCTGAGGTTTGCCGCCGACTTAGTAATTGTCAGCGAGGGCAAAGGACTTGGAAGATTCATTTTAAGGAATGAATGTTTTGAAAAGGGTTACAAGACGAATATCAACAACAATAAAATAAGAGCAATGGAATGTAACCGAATTAAATAATACCGTACTGAAGGAATTAAACTGGAAAGTGATACTGAAAGTAAGACGAAGGCTCTCTTATTTTGGGAGCGATGTAATTGGTAATGGAAGACGTTAAGACGATATAAAACGCAGACTGGCAACAGCAAGTAAAGTGTTTCTGATAGAGAAGTTGGCTAACTTCGATTACAGACTGGAGGTATTTGTCCGAAGTGTAGCGGTGTACGGAAGTGAATCGTGGACGCTAAACAGTTAAAAGAGAATAGCTTTTGAAGTCTGGTGTTATTGAAGAATAGGTTACCAGATTGCATTTCTATTGAAGCGCTAAATCTAATCAGGGAGAAATTCAGCACTACTTCACTAAAAGAAGGGATAGATTGTACGTCTATATCCATACTCTGCAAGCCACTCTGAAGTGGCTTTCCATTATTTCAGTTATTTGGCCTTATTCCTGCTTCATCCACGTATGGATCGCTGGAAAAATGATAGCTTCATCGCCTTAATGCGCACTGTAATTAGTCTTACCTTGACAATTCCTGCTGGAATGATACGCTGAAGGTTATGGTATATTCCTTCAGTCATGTCTCAAAGCTGCTTCTTGAAACTTTATAAGTACGCTCTAACGGGATAATTTGGGGGTGTAATCGTTTCATTTCATATCACAACAAATTGTTACACCCAGGTATTTGTACTTGATAGTCCATTTGTGATTCACTGATATTGTAGTCGAAGGATACGTTTCTACATTTCGTGAAGTGCACAGTTTTACATTTTTGAACATTCAAAGCAAGCCAGCAATCTTTGCACCACATTAAAATCTTATCAACATCTGTTTGAACATTTGTACAGGCTTATCAGATAGAATATCACTATAGATAACTGCATCATTTTCGAAAAGTCTGACGTTACTATCAATATTGTCCGCAAGGTCATTAATATACAATATGGACTGCAAGGATCCCAACACACTTTCCTGAGACACACCTGAAGTTATTTTCACATCTGACGGTGACTCTTCGCCCAAGATGACATGCTGCTTTCTCCTTGCCAAGAAATCTTCAATCCAGTTAGATTTTGCTTGATAGCCCTTACGATTGTACTTCAGACAGCAAGTGTGGAACTGAGTAGAATATTTTCCGTAAGACAAGAAATACTGCAACTACCTATCTCTTGATCCATCGCTTTCAGGATATCGTGTAAGAAAAGAGCGAGTTATGCTTCAAATGATTCATGTTTTCGGAAAGCATGCTGGACAGCATGAAGATCACTGCTAGAGATAACTCATTACCTTTGAGCGCAGAGAAAAGGTTGCCTAGGGGAGACTAGAAATGGTGAGATGCATCAAATCATTCTCCGAAATTCAAGCAGCGCTGCCTTTGTTCTCATAGTGGAAACGAATCCCTTCTATGAAATACCAATATTGTTAGTCAAACCCTTAATGGCTTTTAAACTTTGTTTCCTGCAAGCTGCAGATCGTGCTAGAACTGAAGGAAGATGGTCTCCGCGTTCACCATTCTGCCAACGATTGAGAACACACAAACGCGGACAATGAGCGTCAGGATAAATTTTGAATATCGGATGACATCCATTTTCATCCCACAAATTATGTGAACAGCTGTCTTTACTCAACAGCCAGTAATCCTAAAACAGATTATAAATTGCATGCATTCAGTTGCAAGTGACAGCATGAGAGACTGTCGTACCATAGTGGTTGTCGAACGTTAGTTTTCGAGAATCAAGAGATGGTAAAATTACTTGGCAATTCGTGTTGAGTCACACGAACACAGAAAAGCTTTGTATTGATAGTTCAAGGGGCATCAATCTTTTCCTTATTGTCGGCAGGCGTATAATTATTTTCCGTAAGGCTTGGTTTCAGTAGGCTAGAACAATAATGCACACAAGGCAATTATTGTTGATAGCGTGACAATGATTTGGTTATCCTATAATCTCAAAATAGTTATTCTTTAGTCGGGATGGGCCAAGGACACTGGATGGATAAGCGTAAATTCAGGAGAAAATTCATAGTATTCTGTGGTATACCTGGTGGCGGAATGTGAGGAATCTCAACAATATATTACACAAATGCTCATACAGACGAGGATGCAATCATCAGAATGTGATTTTCCAACCTGTACAAAGTGTGTTCCATCCTTTTTTCGAGCATGCATCCGGGAAATTTTTAATTAATGTTCCGATATTTCGGCTGACAGCTTTTTAGCCATTCTCAAGGTGAGACGCTTGCAAGTTTCTAAATCACTTTACACACGGTGGAGTTAACGCGCATGTGTCAGATTATTATTAACAAGAAAGTCAATCATAGATTAAATTCGATGCGTCTAAGAGCAAAACAATGCAAGCGCAGAATCAGCGAATCCACATGCTTGCTTACGAAGTGTTGATAATTATGGATGACATGAAGATTTAAAATATTTCCTTTAAGTGCGACAACATGAAATGAGGAGTTTCCATGATTTGTCGGGCTGGAAACTCTCGTCTCTGTTGAGGAGGTTGTCTGCTAATATTATTTCCACAGCTTCCTTGACCACTGAATCTCAGTAGGATGAATCTGTGGCCAGTATCTTAATTTTCCCGTTATCCATGGAGTGGTCAGTGGAAATAAAATGTTGAAATAGTTCAAATGGCTCTAAGCACTATGGGACTTAACATCTGAGGTCCAGTTCCCTAGAACTTAGAACTACTTAAACCTAACAAACCTAAGGACATCACACAAATCCATGCCCGAGGCAGGATTCTAACCTGCGACTGTAGCAGCAGCGCGGTTCGGTCTGAAGCGCCTAGAACCGCTTGGTACTGACTGTACGACTTACCTTAGAAGATAGGTTATGGAAAGACAAACTTACGTATATAGCATTTATATAGATTGGGAGAAAGCTTTCGACAATATTCAGTGGACTACGCTCTTTAATTTCTGAAGGTCGCCGCCGCCGCTTCAGTTCCCAGACCATTATCTGGTTTCATCTATTCCTTAGATTCCACGCTTATTTCCTCGTGTTAGCCAGGATAAAGATTCTGTTCTTCGCCTAATATCAGTAAAACAATTATATACAAACGAAGTTAGACAAAATATGACAAACTACTTCCTGTGGCCCTGACATTTGTTCCTAAAAGGCTGTTTACAAATGTGAAGTATAAACTGTCCAGAGTTATTGTAATCGAGTGTTACCGAACCGACAATGCTTGTTGATGGAGGTGGACTCACTACGTATGGTTCGACGAGGGTAAGTCACCTCGAAAAAATAGTTAAGCAATTTTTGTTTGCTACATGTCAACAGTCGCGGTACACGGTGGAACACCACCACAGTATCGTAGCTCATCGTTAGGGGAGCCAAAACAGCATAACTGTTCCAGTTGCCAGGCCAGTCCAGACGACTAAGGAGGTCGTCTGGAGGCGGCTTGACTCAGCTGTAACATTTTTGCTGCTGCTGGAAAAAAATCGGATTATAAACTACTTCCTCAAAAGGGCTGCAGCGTTTGGCTCCTCGAACAGCATACTACTGTTCTGTGATGTGGGAATTTGTGTACCACGACTCCAGACCCGTACCTGTAAATAAACAATTAACTACGTAACATTACTTTTGTACATGTGATAATTAAACCTTATTCCATCAGAAACTGGAAGTGCTAGGAATTTACACTTCTTTTATCTTAGTTACAGTCTTCCAATTCTGTATATATCACTTAAGACCTATAAAATGAACCCTTTCCAACTTTATAGTCGTTTTAACACCGCGCGATGCTATTTTGTCAAAGTAATATAGTTCAATAGCTCGCCATCGTAATTGTTTAACGAAATCAGTAGCGCTCAGTTCATTTAAAAAGACTGATTGTTTGTCATAAATCAGAAGCTTCGGAAGTAGTATTCTCAACAAACTTCGATCTACGCTGCGTGGTCCAGTCAGGATATAGGTTGTTTTAAATTATCAGTGAAGAACGAAGCGAAACAGAATAATCGTAGACGTCTATAAGTGCAATTGTTAAAAATTAAAAAAAAGATTTCACACATTGTTAGTTCATAAATTTCCAGCCATTCTAGGCAGACATTTAGTTTATAAGAATGAAGTTTGACGGACGCTCTGAAGGGAAATAAAATCCAAATTAAAGACAGTGGTGAAGTCTGTTGCTCCAGATTTGTCTGCAGGAATAAAGGGGAAATAACGGTAGCGTGGGCTAAATTTTTAAATCATGCAGCAGTTCTGCGAACTGAGGCGTGAATCACTACGGCTAACAAGGGCACAGTGGCGTGAGTCACAGCATCGGAAGTGTCTTTCGTTGGGCGTACAGCGCCATTCATGATCCGCGCAGTGCCATTAAATAACAGATTTACTGGTATAGCGAATAGCTTCAAGGACAGGAAATAAATCAAGTTTTTTCACCAACATCTGTCTGGTGGAATGGTGAATATAGCAGCCGGCCGTGGTGATCGAGCGGTTCTAGGCGCTTCAGTCCGAAACCGCGCGGGTGCTATGGTCGCAGGTTCGAATCCTGCCTCGGGCATGGATGTGTATGATGTCCTTAGGTTAGTTAGGTTTAAGTAGTTCGAAGTTCTAGGGGACTGATGACCACAGCAGTTGAGTCCCATAGTGCTCAGAGCCATTTGAACCATTTTTTCTTAACATTTACCACAAAAGAGTACACCTCGACAGACGTTGGACTTCTCTCAAGCGATGATTGCATCGTACGCTGTTAAACAAAGTTACAACAGTTTTGAGAAAACAATGGGAAAGATGCCGATGTCACAAGTAAGTTAAGTTACTCAAAAGCAAAATAAGATACTTTTTCACGTCGAGGAACAGCGGCTCTGTTGAACAATGATTGGGAAAGAAATTAGCCATGGCCTTGTTTAAGGAACCATTCCAACACAATACTTGCAAACACAGGATAAATTTTTTGCATGCCTGATGGTTCTACTTGATTATCCAAATATATACACGATTTAGATGAGGCCTAATGCTGGCCACCTCCATGTCTCTTCTTCCCCTCCCCCAAAAGGTTCTCTCTATCTGCCCCTCTCTATCTATCTGCCCCTCTCTCTCTCTCTCTCTATCTATCTATCTATCTATCTGCCCCTCTCTCTCTCTCTATCTATCTGCCCCTCTCTCTCTCTCTCTCTCTCTCTCTCTCTCTCTCTCTCTGCCTGCCTCTCTCTCTCTCTCTCTCTCTCTCTCTCTCTCTCTCTCTCTCTCTCTCTCTCTCTCCCTCTCTGCCTGCCTCTCTCTCTCTCTCTCTCTCTCTCTCTCTCTCTCTCTCTCTCTCTCTCTGCCTGCCTCTCTCTCTCTCTCTCTCTCTCTCTCTCTCTCTCTCTCTCTCTCTCTCTCTCTCTCGTGGATGATGTTGATAAAAGAATGAAGGAAGATTTGAGATTGACATCCCGTCGGTGATAACATCGTTCGCGGCAGAGCACAGTTTTAGGTTCGAAATGGATGAGAAAACAACTCGGCCGTAACTTTAAGCACCCTCCCGGCATCCACCCGAAGTGATTTAGGGTAACTAATTAAAACCTAAATTGGGACGATCGCTGAGGATTGGAATATGCTGCAGCCCCTGTAACAAGTGTTTGGCTTTTTCTGTCGAAACACTTCAGACGATCAGCGTGAAAACTGGTTTGGATTTTTTTACTTACGGTGAAAGATTGAAAAAGTACGGCTATTGAAACCCTTAAGTTTGTAACTTTGCTCTGTCGGTGTCATACTGAAACGTTCCTTTCATTCGCGCATCCAAGCGTCCATAGCGTCACGTGAAGTCACTCTGATGGCTCTAATGTTATCTCCCTGTTCTGCTGTTTTCCTGTCCCTGGAACATACAAGCTGTATACAAAAGCCGATTTGGCACATCTACATTTCTGAAACTAATAAACATATACAATGAATTTTGTTTTTGATGAACGGAAAACTTTTTTTCGTCCCTTTTCATAGGTGATCAGTATGCCCCCTTGAGATTCACGGCATACATCAATACGTCATTCAAATTGTTCCCACGCTGCAGCGAGCATGTTTTGAGTTACAGCTTCCACAGCTGCCGTTATGTGGTGTCTCATTCATTGGAGTTGGTAACGCAGGGTCATACAGGGTGTTTCAAAAATGACCGGTATATTTGAAACGGCAATACAAACTAAACGAGCAGCGATAGAAATACACCGTTTGTTGCAATATGCTTGGGACAACAGTACATTTTCAGGCAGACAAACTTTCGAAATTACAGTAGTTACAATTGTCAATAACAGATGGCTGTGCGGTCTGGGAAACACTATAGTACGATATTTTCCACATATCCACCATGTGTAGCAATAATATGGCGTAGTCTCTGAATGAAATTACCCGAAACCTTTGACAACCTGTCTGGCGGAATGCCTTCACATGCAGATGAGATGTACTGCTTCAGCTGTTCAATTGTTTCTGGATTCTGGCGGTACACCTGGTCTTTCAAGTGCCCCACAGAAAGAAGTCACAGGGGTTCATGTCTGGCGAATAGGGAGGCCAATCCACGCCGCCTCCTGTATGTTTCGGATAGCCCAAAGCAATCACACGATCATCGAAATATTCATTCAGAAATTAAAGACGTCGGCCGTGCGATGTGGCCGGGCACCATCTTGCATAAACCACGAGGTGTTCGCAGTGTCGTCTAAGGCAGTTTGTACCGCCACAAATTCACGAAGAATGTCCAGATAGCGTGATGAAGTAATCGTTTCAGATCTGAAAAATGGGCCAATGATTCCTTTGGAAGAAATGGCGGCCCAGACCAGTACATTTTGAGGATGCAGGGACGATGGGACTGAAACAGGGGGCTTTTCGGTTCCCCATATGTGCCAGTTCTGTTTATTGACGAAGCCGTCCAGGTAAAAATAAGCTTCGTCAGTAAACCAAATGCTGCCCACATGCATATCGCCGTCATCAATCCTGTGCACTATATCGTTAGCGAATGTCTCTCATGCAGCAATGGTAGCGGCGCTGAGGGGTTGCCGCGTTTGAATTTTGTATGGATAGAGGTGTAAACTCTGGCGCATGAGACGATACGTGGACGTTGGCGTCATTTGGACCGCAGCTGCAACACGGCGAACGGAAACCCAAGGCCGCTGTTGGATCACCTGCTGCACTAGCTGCGCATTGCCCTCTGTGATTGCCGTACGTGGTCGCCCTACCTTTCCAGCACGTTCATCCATCACGTTCCCAGTCCATTGAAATTTTTCAAACAGATCCTTTATTGTATCGCTTTTCGGTCCTTTGGTTACATTAAACCTCCGTTGAAAACTTTGTCTTGTTGCAACAACACTGTGTTCTAGGCGGTGGAATTCAAACACCAGAAAAATCCTCTGTTCTAGGGAATAAACCATGTTGTCCCCAGCACACTTGCACGTTGTGAACAGCACGCGCTTACAGCAGAAAGACGACGTACAGAATGGCGCACCCACAGACTGCGTTGTCTTCTATATCTTTCACATCACTTGCAGCGCCATCTGTTGTTGAAAATTGTAACTACTGTAATTTCGAAAGTTTGTCCGCCTGAAAATGTACTGTTGTCCCAAGCATATTGCAACAAACGGTGTATTTCTATCGCTGCTCGTTTAGTTTTTATTGCCGTTTCAAATATACCGGTCATTTTTGAAACACACTGTAAACAGTCTTTTATAAACCCCCACAAAAAATAATCACATGCAGCCAGGTCCGATGACCATGGAGGCCAGTAATGTGACGCTGAATCATTTGGTCTAGTGCGACCTATCCATCGTTCAGGAATCCTTTGATTTAAAAATTTCCACACTTCCAGGTGCCAGTGTGGCGGTGCACCGTTCTATTGTTCGAATCAGTCTCCAACTGTGGGAAAAGAAAGTTCTCAACTATATCGAGATATGTGCTTCCTGCAACAGTGTTCTCGGCAAAGAAGAATGGACTGTACACTTTTCCCGTGAAATTGCTCAAAGCACATTAAATGTTGGAGAGTCCCTCATGTTGTACAACTTCATATGGTTGTTCTGTACCCTACATTCCTCACCTTATGGCAGTTCCTCTTTCCATTAAAATCGAATGTTGCCTCGTCACTAAACACTAAATGTGGAAGAAAACTGTCATCCTCCATATTGCCAAGAACGAAATTATGGAATTCCACACGGTTTTTTTTTTTTCACCTTCACGAAGAGCTTGCTGAAACAAAGGCGGACGCGTTCGACGTCTGTGTCAGACACTCGGAGACGTCCCGGCGATTTGCCTTCACACAAACAACCTGTTTATCAAAATTGTTCATGCCATCGTCTAATGCTCTGTGCTGTAAGAACTGAAGTAGGTGCACACTGCTGCTACGTGTCGGGAACTATATAATACTCGAGACTTTGCTCTTTCCAACAGTACATTGTTCACGCACACATCTCAAATAACAGTTACGATTTTTTAATCGGATGATTCTTTTTGATACACCCTGTACTTTTTAGTACTTCCCCAATTCCTGTGTCATTACAGTCCCCCAAAAACTGCCATGACAGCTGCAGAGAACCCTGGATCTAGCTTCCCTGTGGCAGCTCAAACACTTCGCTCTCATAGTTGTTTGCAAATTTATTTACGAAATTCAGCTTAAGAACAGCGATCATATTATGTTAACTACAGATCACAGGAGACACTAAATTTATGTGGGACACTGATGTATGTATTGTCTATTAATACAGTAACGTAATGCAATCAAAATTGCGTCAAAACACTAAACTTGTACACCCGAAAAATTAGGCCTAAAATAGCGTAAGCACGATAAGGACTCCTTCGTTTTAAAATTTAAAAAAAGATAGAATATTAAATCTTTAATTTCCTGAGCAGGTAAGGCTCTAGTATATGCCGGATGTTTAAAACTGAAGTGCGGCTCCTGACGACGGTCCAGTATGGACTGTAATAATTGTGTGGCAGCGAAACTTGGTAGATATTCTAATCCGTTAATATGGAACCGACTTAAGCCGAAAAAAATAGTTTTAATTATGGCCACCAGGTGCAAATCTGGCATTGTCAATGCAACAAAGACGTATAGAAATGTTTCCACATGTTAGGGAATAAGACTGGGACATGGGCAGAAAAGATCAAACAAGTATGGATTTCATTATTAACCGCCGCTTCACAGTTTGTTCAGTATGAACACAGGAAACGTCGACTTGATACTGTACAGAACTAGATTCGCACCTAGTGGCCAAAATTGGAACAGTTTGTTTACAGCTTGAATCGGTTCCGCATTAACGTATTGACATATGTACCATGTTTTGGTGCTATACGATAATTACAGCCCACACTGGACCTCCGTGAGCAGCTGCACTTTAATTATAACCACCCAGTATATTTCAAATGAAAACAGCCTAAAATCTGCGCTTAATGCTTACATAAACGTCATAAGTTTGTGTAAACCTACGTTGGAATATGCGAAAACTGGCCCTTAAGTGTCCTTTCCGAAAATTAGTGTGAAAAAGTGAAATATTCAGTAGGTAAGTTAGAATAGGCGCAAATTAACTTCTATACAGTGTAACTTCAGCTTTATTAACAGCTACCAAATTAACCACTTATCTATACGAGCTAAATATTCCAGCGTCTGCTGTCTGGGTCAGGGCTGCCATCGTGTACAAAAGTTGGGTTAAAGCGGTGTACTAGCTGAGATGAACATACATACATACATACGTACATACATACATGGCCGTTTCTAGGTGTTTTGCCGCCCTAGGCGAGAAGTGAAAAATTACACACCCAATTTTTTTGCTACCATCGGTCTCCCCAAAATCCCCCTCCCACCACCACCACCACCACCACCACCACCGGCACAACAACGCAAATCTAGTATTATACTTCTAGTCATTAAACTAAGGTGACCTGACGCCCTCATTTTCTGCGGACAGTCCTCAGTTTTCATGTCTTGACTTCAATCCCTTTAAAACTGATGGAGGACAACAGGCCGGCTGGTGTGGCCGAGCGGTTCTAGGTGCTTCAGTCTGGAACCGCGCGACCGCTGCTGTCGCAGGTTCGAATCCATCCTCGGGCATGGATGTGTGTGATGTCCTTAGGTTAGTTAGGTTTAAGTAGTTCTAAGTTCTAGGGGACTGATGACCTCAGAAGTTAAGTCACATAGTGCTCAGAGCCATTTGAACCATCTGCTTACTTTCGTCAGAGTACGTAGACGTATCAAATAATTGTTCCCTATGCCTTTGAAAATAATTTGGTGTTTTAATTTTTCATCATTTTTTCTCCTCATACGTTTAATTTCTTCGCTGTTTGATATGAAATTTTTTCCACCCTTTGCCACCCCTAGAATTTTGCCGTCCTAGGCGCCCGTCTGTCTTACCTAGTAGCAGAAACAGCACTGTGTATATAAGTTGTTAAGTCCAGACATTATGACCACTGCCGACCGCGACATTGGATGCCGCCAGCTGATGTTGCGGGCACGTGACGAGGTAACAAAACCATGTTAGCGGCGCAGACATGGACGGGAGACCACCCTTGCGAAGATTCGAGCTGCAGATGAAGATATTCATTAAGATAAGCTACTTTGACAAAGGGCAGATTATTGTTACGCAGAGCCTGTGAACGAGTATCTCGAAAACGGCAAAGCTGGTCGAATGTGCACGTGCCACTGGCGTGAGCATCTACGGAAAGAGGAAGGACAGTGAAACTACCACTAGGTGTTGAATGGTTGGACGTCCATGACTCTTCACGGAACGTAGGGTTCGGGACTTTGTCTGCTTCGTAAAGTAGGATCGATGGTGATCTGTGGCATCTCTGCCGAAACAGAACAATGCTAGTGCACGCACAAGCACGATTCATCGTACACTGTTGAACATGGAGATCCGCAGCAGACCATCTGTACTCGTTCACATGTTGACCGAACATGGTCAATTAAGATTACAGTGGGTACAGGACCATAGGCATTCGACCGTCGATCAATGGAAACGTGTCGGCTCTTCGGATGAATCACGTTTTTACTACACTGGGTTGATGGTAGTCTCCACAAGTGCCTTCATCGAGATGAACGGTGGCTCGAAACGTGCAGCGCGCCACGGGGGCAGGCTGGTGGGAGCCGTATTATGCTACGGGAGACAATCTCCTGCTCTTGTATGGCACCTGTGGTCGTAATCGAAGACACCCTGACTGCTGCGAATCACCTGTATGCCTTCGTGCTTGATGTTTTCCCCGACGGCGATGTCTTCTTTCAACAATATAATCGTCAGTGTCTCGGAGTCAGAAAGGTGCTACAGTGGTCTGAGGAGCATTATAGCGAATTCACGTTTATGTCTCGGCGACCAAATTCGCCTGCTGTAAATCCTATGGAACTCACCTGGATCGCTATCGGGCGCAATCACTGCGTACGCAAATCAGGGGCCCGTTATTTACGCTATTTACTTGACTTGTGCGTGGAAATACAGGGTGATTAAAGTTAAACTTTCAAACCGCTGGAGAAATAACACCACTGGTCAGAATGACGTCAACTTGCAACGGAATATTATCGGAGAACGGGGAAAACGTATGGCATAAGAAAAATACAGTTACAAAATGTAGCTATACAAGGCGCTGTAAGTATCATAATTTAATAGTGGTCGACTACAAACTACAAATGAATCATACAACAATGCCTAAGGTGTACGTTTAACGTTAAACTGTACTAAGTGTGCGTGCGTGTAAAGATGTGATACTGTTAGTTGCGTAAGCCCATCAACCATGGCAAGGTCATATCACATCGGATGGGAAAAATCGGTTTTTAATTGTCGTGAGGCCAAAAACCGCATAAAAGCGTTAATCAAAAACAAATCGGATTATTAATTTCGTGTGACTCGCGAAAATACCTTTAGTATACTGTCCACTGTTTTCTGAAACAGGTTGAAATCGAGAAACAGCATGTTCCACAACTGATCGAAGTGTTTCCGGGGTCACGTTCAGAATGTGTTAGGCAATGCGTGCCTTCAAATGCAACTAAGTTAGCAATCGGGATGCTGAACACACAATCTTTCAGATAGGCCCACAGCCAGCAGTCACACGGATTAAGATCAGATGATTGGGACGACCAGGCTGTAGGGAAATGGCGGCTGATAATTCTAGCATTTCCGAATTGGCGCTTTAGCAGCTGATTAACTGGGTTGCAATGTGCGGAGGTGCGCCATCTTACATAAAAATGATCCCATCCACACATGCACGCTGTTGTAGAGCTGGAGTGATGTGGATGCGCAAAAGACACTCATACCGCTTACCAGTGACGGTACAGGTAACAGGACCGGAAGCACCTCTCTCTTCGAAAACGTGTGGCCCTATGATAAATGATGCCGTAAACTCGCAACACACAGTGACACTTCCAGGATGAAGTGGTACTGGTAGATTTGCTCATATGGTTCTAAGGACTATGGGACTTAACATCTGAGGTCGTCAGTCCCCTAGACTTAGAACTACTTAAACCTAAGGACAAGACGCACATCGATGGCCGAGGCAGGATTCGAACCTGGACCGTAGCAGCAAGGCTGTTGCGGACTGAAGCGCCTAGAACCGCTCTTCCACAGCGGCCGGCCCGTGTGGATTTTCCGTTGCCCATATTCGACAGTTCTGTGTATTGACATGTCCTGTCATATGGGAGTGGGCTTCGTCTGTCCACAAAATTTCCACGGCCAACCATTGTCCACTTCCATGAAAGCAAGAAATTCTAAAGCAAAGGTCTCTCTTGCTGGCAGGTCAACAGGAAGCCACTCGTGCACATGGGTAATTTTGAATGGATGACAAAGGAGGATGTTTAGTTGCATTTTACGCACTATGCTCACAGGTACGTCCAATGTTCGGGCAGTTCTCCGTGCACTACGCGTTTGCACACCACACCACTACTCTTCTCCTCCTGCATTGCTGTGGTCACTGCTTCCACTGACGTCGAATCAATTCGTTTCCTCCCTCTACCAAGTTGCGCACCAACCTGTGTTTCTTAATTTCCGAATCATTTTCTTTCTGTGAGCGAGTGGTTGTATATAATTGTTAAATATGGAGCCATTTTATCAGCATACTCTGAGAGGAACCTCACTGGTATACAATCTGGGCCGGAGGTCTTGCCGTTATTACGTGATTTAAGATGCTTAGTTACTCCGAGGATATCTACTTCTATGTTTCTCACCTTGGCAGTTGTTCTTGATTGGAATTGAGGAATATTTACTTCCTCTTCTATGGTGAAGTAGTTTCGGAAAACCGTGTTTAATAAGTCTGCTTTATTTGCACTGTCACCAGTGACTTCACCGTTGTTATCGCGCAGTGAAGGTATTGATTGCGTCTTGCCACTAGTGTGATTTATGCGTGACAAGAATCTCTTTGGGTTTTTTGCCAGATTTCGAGACAGAATTTCGTTGTGGAGATGATTAAAAGCACCTCTCATTGAAGTGCGCGCCATATTTCGAACTTCTGTAAAACTTTGCCAATCCTGGGGATTTTGTGTCCTTTTAAATTTTGCATGCTTTTTCACTGCTTCTGCAACAGCGATCTGACCCGTTTTGTGTACCATGGGGATCAGTATCATCACTTATTAATTTATGTGGTATGTGTGTCTCAACTGCTGTCGATACTATCTCTTTGAAAATATTCCATAACTTTCCTACACTTACATGATCAGATCGGAAGGAGTGAAGACTGTCTCTTAAAAAGGCGTTAAGAGCATTTTTATCAGCTTTTTTTAAATAGATAAACTTTGCATTTCTTTTTGATGGTTGTAGGTGTTACGGTATTCAGCCTACCAGCAACTGCCTTGTGGTCGCTAATCCATGTATTCGTCACAATACTACCTATTTGTCCAGAATTGTTTGTTGCTAAAAGGTCAAGTATGCTTTCGCAACCATTTACGCTTTGAGTGGGCTCATGAACGAATTGTTCAAAATTTTCTGAGAAAGCATTCAGTACAATTTCGGATGACTTTATGCCTGTCGCCGGCTTTAAACGTATAATTTTTCCAGCATATCGAGGGTAGATTAGTCACCACCGACTATAATGGTATGAGCGGGGTACTTATTTGAAATGAGACTCAAGTTTTCTTTGGACTGTTCAGCAACTATATCTTCTCAGTCGGGGGTCGGTAAAACGATCCAATTAATAATTTAGTCAGATTGTCAGGTATAACCTCTATCCATACTATTTCACAACTTCAGTTTCACTTCAAGGCAAACTACTTCTGACAGCAATAAATACTCCACCACCAACTGTATTTAATCTATCCTTTCTGAAGACTGTTGGATCGTTTGAAAAAATTTCGGCTGAACTTATTTCCGGCTTTAGCCAGCTCTCTGTACGTACAACTATTTGAGCTTCAGTGCTTTCTCCAGACCCACTGCAGTCATCGGACCAACGCCTTTTTTCGAACCCTGTAGTGTCCGGAACTTCTGTGCACAGTCATCATTGTAATACAGCTTTACAAGCAGAGCGCGATCCTGTTTTGAGACAGTCATGGCGAACGTCGCAGACGCGAAAGGAGGAAAAGCCGTTTACCCCGGCGCTTTTATACCAACTTCAATGGATCGTGGGCATGACAGGCGTTTTCATTTGCGTATTCTGACACATACAGCACCATCTATTGATCAATTTTTGCACTTATTTTTCTTCTTCCATACGTTTTCCCACTTCTCCGTATAACGGTACTTTGCGGGCAGGCGTGTCAATTAGCATCATATTAATTAAAATCGGGGATAGGCTTTATTTTGGAAAAATTAAAAAGGGGAAAGTAATACGAAACTTTAATAACTGCACAGTATTACTATGAAGCAATATAATGAAAAGTAATAAAAAGCAAAGTAGCAAAGACGAAGCGGGACAGAAAGATACAGGGGCGCGTTTGTTTTTTAATACATATAAAAGAACATGTAAAACATTGTTGAGCGCTCTACCTTCAGTTATCGCGATCGAGCTAGTCGACGAAAAAGTGGAACGCGACTGCGAAATTCGTTAAGGAGATTACTCTTCAAGCACCTTTAAATTGCATCACGTGTGACGAAGTGATCGGAAACGTTTATTGTTGGGTGAAGTGAAAATGATTCCGACAAATAATTCAAACTTTGTGTTAGCTGGGAAAAATACTCTTGGGAAACTATTACGTTTGTGGAACCCACGAAAGTTGTACACAACGGAAAGCTATAGTTTACGTAATTCTGCATTTTATAAAATTTTGAAACGCGTGTGCGCGGAACATTAAGAGAATCTTATCCTTGGACGGTTGCGGGGGTAACTCATACAAACAACGCGCCAGCATAAAAATAGTTCGCTTCTTAACCACCAGATATTTATTAACGGGGACCTAAAATACTAAAAACAGTGCATACAGTTTCGAGAGCGAAGAATAGACATTAGAGTGCCGAATTGAGAGCCTGGGTTGTCCCGATGTTTAGACATTGACACGAGTTATTCAGAACACGATATCGACCATTTTAATGCTGAAAAGGATAGGATCACCACCCCCAATCCCGATTCATATTTAGTTAGTGAAAAGAAATGTGTTAATAAACAAACTACATTTCGATTTTATCCACGATTTTGGCTTCATTACGTAGTCTTGACTACTTGATAAACATCATCTGTGGAAGTTGTATACAACGTATCGTCATAATATTTAGCCAACCAATATTGTGGGACACCAAAAAATGTAAATGCACGAAATTTTTCTTACAGCGGATGTATGTGTGAGTGCGACGAACTATATTGAGAAACTGAACGTCCATTACGTACTTGCATTTTTATCTGCGAAAATGGTCCTTGTCGGTACATCAGCATAGAGTTCGAATAGAATCGTTAGAACATTGCAAATCATTCAGATTAATCGAACATCAAAATACGCATAATGCTGGTATCACCAGGATGAGTTCTTTGTCCTCACCACCGTGGCAGTAATTAAGAGTCAGCCGGGAATAACATTTAAATCAATTGACGACCATTGAGCTAGCGTCACGAATTTTTAAACGTTCACTGCCATGTATGAAGGCGAGTGACACCACGAGTGCTAACGTCGATCGAGGGGTGTCGTCGTGATCGTATTGAATGACATTGAGCGGTCACATCCGATAACACACCATTGCGACTTGATGTCTTTCTGACCAGTGGTGTTATTCCTACAGCGTTTAATTATAATCACCCTGTATAATGCGACATACTTCCATAAACCTACCAACAAACGGTAGGATCACTGATACAGAGAATCAGGGATGTATTTCGTTCCAAAGACGGACAAACAAGCTAACAAGTAGGTCATACTGTTTTGGCTCATCAGTGTACATATTTGCATTGCTAAAATGTCGCGAGTGCGTCAACATCTGTTTATGGTTTGTGCCCGCAGGATTGCCGATGGGAGAGGCGGAACCGGGCAGTAACGCGGCTGAAGGATCCGCGGCGGACGGCGACAGCGCCGGCAGCAGCGGCGAAGGGAGCGTCGGCGGTAGCAGCGGGGGCGGCGGGGGCGAGCAGCCGATGGACCTGAGCGTGGGCGGCGCGCGGCGGCGCTGCGGCCGGGAGGTGCCGGCGCTGATCCCGTTGGCGCTGGTGCGGCGCGTACAGCGCCAGCAGAGGCAGCTGGCCGCCGCCGCCGGCGACCCGCGCGCGCTGCTCTACACCCAGCTGTTGCACCACTTCCACGCGCAGGAAATGCTGCGCAGGCAGTTCGCCCTCCAGGCAGCGCGAATGGTTAGTTCGAGCTTCCTTTGGCCATCACGTAACTTATTCCCCGTTTACAGAAGAATCAAACACCTATCGCACAAAACAATAATCTGCAACTGAAATACTGTCCAATACAATTAAATGATCTCCTTTCAAAACTCCGTAATTGTCTCCCATTACGATCTACGAGTTTGAAATTTGGCTCTACGTTCCTATAACCCTCATCTGCAACGGTGGAAAACCGTAGCGCCCTGCTACTTCACCCTAGGCTCTGCAACGCTTCAAACACAAAGGTGTCGAAACATCCGAAAAAAGGCCAACGCTCAGAATTCCGTGTGAAACGTAAGATGGGTTAATGATGATACATCGGCACCAAATATCACAACTCTGCCCACTCTGGACGTTTCGCACGATGGGAAAGTCGTCACACACCCTCTTACCCACATTTCACCCCTTCTTGTGACGCCTTCACGGAGGAGGTCAGAACCACGACGACCAGCAGTAAAATCGCGCCGTTTTATTATAGGTGCCGAGGAAAGCATTTCAGACATTGCCGCTCACAATCAACAGTAAAAGGTCTCAAAATGGCATAAAGGGCGTCCGTCAGTGAACCACCGCTTTCCTTGGGGGTGCCCATTCCCACACTTTTGCCATCGAAAAAGACAGTTCGCAGTGAAACGAGCAACGGGATGACGTTCGTGGCAATCTCGATCACTGCTGACAACCTCCGGACGATTCAACCCTTCCCTAAGAACATCGTGAGCCACCAGTCCCAATGAACGTGTTAGCACCTCTTTGGAGCGCAGTGGGACCTTAACTTTTTCCCTGGTGTATAGGATGGAACCACTGCGGACCATTGACATCGATTCAAGGAAATTTCAACGTGATCCGAAGTAGCAAAGAGTGCTTATGTTTTCAGTCTTCCTGTTCTATGCCCTCCTGTGACCTGATGGCGGAGGGGTGAGACATTGGCACGTGCATGAATAAAGTGGCGAAAGGTCCCTCTAACACCATCAACTTTGGCAGCACCCATGGTGCCAGCAATCTGTACAGAATCAGCCTGTGACTGAGTCCTAAGCGATCGCAGAAAGGCAAGCCCTTCACCCCCCCCCCCCCCCTCCCCCAATTCGGTATGACTACTAGCGGGCGCCAGAGCAGCAGCGCAGCCTCCGTATATATATATATATATATATATATATATATATATATATATATATATATTACTTAAATTTTCTGTAGTCCTTGATCAGTTGGTTGACATAGAAGACGCGACTAGACTAAGCGTCTGTAGAATGGCATAATTTACAAGTCACAAATCTTGCAGTGACGAATTAATCTCTGGTAATCTTGAATGTCGAATCCGGTGAATCCTGTGAATTTGAAGACTAATTTGGAACGGAGCTACAAAGACTTGATGGCAGCAATGACAGCTGCAGACGATGCACCGACGTTGGCTGACCACTGAGCGTGGCTACGAACTGTAGACACTAGACTGGCGCAATCGCACTACTCTCCTGCTGCACATGAAGTGGCCTAGCGGCACCTCGCGGCGAGCATATGTAGTGCGACTGGCTGTGTTCTCTTTGGCTAACACAGCCGTTCTTCTGTTCCGTTTATCGAGAGAATCGCATCCGGCGGATCGATTTCTCAGGCGGTGGTGTGGTCGTATGACAGATATCACAAGTGGGGTTTCTGGCGCACGCCGTCCTTAGAGAATGGCTGAACTATCCAGAGGGTGTCAGCAGTGCCAAAGGTTGTCACGAACATCGTTATGTTGCTAAATGCACTGCGAAACACACATTCAACATTGTGTCGCTCCGAGATTCTGCCGTGGTTAAGTATTCAGTCTACAGATCCAGAAGTCCGTTGTTAAGTCCTTAGTTGGTAATTTTTTCTGTTGCTTGTCGCTTCTTTTTACTCCAGAGATGATTATTTAATGTGAAAAAACCTGCCAAGTGCAAGTAGGACCCGCGCAATTAGAGTTCCGTAGTTATTTAGTTATGCGTATAGATATTCGTCTACAGGTTCTGATGAGTGTTTGCGGGTGTCAAAATATGCGACATAAATCTTTTGATTGCATTGACTTAGAAGCTTCAATTTTTTACACCGCCAAGGGGCCGCAAACCCCGGTATTAAATACAATTTCAACTTAAAAACTCTACCCCTTACTGAGAAAAGGGGGTCTTAACCGACGGACAGACAGATGGACAAGGTGATAATGTAAGGGTTCCGTTTCTGGCGATTAAGGCACGGAACCCTAAAAACGGTTATGAGTCTAGTTTAAGCTATAGATTCCCCAATTGGTAAGTCGGTTTAAAGGACGGAACGCCTAGCGAATGACTGTGGCGTTTAACCCTTTGGTTGAGGACAGTTTTACATTAGAGGTGCCTTGCTGAAGCGACAGTCGCCTCTGTGGCGCTGTATTCAAACAGGACATGGTCGTACAGTAGATACTTGTATAGTCACAGTTAAGACACTGTGCGAGACGTATGAGGATCCATTTCATCTCACGTAAAGATCCCAGGTGAATTCTTTCACTACCAGACTAAACGGTGCCCTGCAGACAGGTGGGACATATCATCAGTCTGGTTTTCACGTACTCTTATACTGTCATCAATATACTGTATCATAGTCAGAAATTCAGAAGCCTTTCATCCATGCTTCAGTAACCCAATGGTAAAGTCTTTGTGCCACTGCCAATCTGAGATCGGTGACCTATTATTTAAGTGTGCTTGGCAGTGGTCCTTGTACTCCTTAGCATGGAGCTGATCCTGAGTGACATGAGGTGGTTGTTGTTGTTCACAATTATTGAATATTCTTGTATATAGCTGGATATGGAGTTGTTTATCACCTCAGTTGATATGGAGACATTTGGATACATATTACACTTAATTATGGATTTCACCTCATAGTATGCAATTTTGAATGCATTAATAAATTTAGTCTCAAAATGTGAGTGCGCCGATGACCTTGACGTTTAACCCCCTAATCCTACCACCAATTCATCTTCATTTGAGGCTGTTGCGTGTTTGCGTAGAAATTAACGTAAGTAACTAATGGATTTTGCCTGCAAATGATTCTAACATTCCCAGGCTATCTAGCTGTATCACTGTGAGCGTTGAGAGAAACACCTACCCCACCTCCTGGCCCGAAACACGGAAACAAATGATAAAGCATACCACCTCATGATACTTCCTGGCAGTTCAAAACTCTTTGCTGGACCGGGAATCAAACCTGGGACCTTTGCCTATCGCAGGAAAGTGCTCAGTCAACTGAAGTATCCAAGCACGACTCACGATTCCCCCCCCCCCCCCCCCCTCACAATTTTACTTAAGCCAGCACCTCATCTCCTACCTTCCAAACTTCACAGAAGTTCTCCCACATACCTCGAGGGACTGGTGCAAAGGATATTGCTGAGACATATCTTAGTCACAGCCTACTTTCGAGGGCTCAGTCAGTAGAACGCTTGCCCGTATAAACCAAAGGTCCCAGTATGACGAACAATTTTTATCTGCTAGCATGTTTTAAATCGGTGGCATTTTCGATACATCATGACTGTGAGAGCAGTCAAAAACGTTACTGAAATAGTCACTTCCTGCTGACGATAGCCGACCGGTGTGACCGAGCGGTTCTAGGCGCTTCAGTCTGGAACCGCGCAACCCCTACGGTCGCAGGTTCGAATCCTGCCACGGGCTTGGATGTATGTGATGTCCTTAGGTTAGTTAGGTTTAAGTAGTTCTAAGTCTAGGGCACAGATGACCTCAAATGTTAAATCCCATAGTGCTCAGAGCCATTTGAACCATTTTGCTGACGATAGTTGTTGATAAATCTAAGGAATAAAATCTGGAAAAAGTTTATGCGACCAGAAACTACGGAACCACACGATCTTCCTTACTGGTGCTTTAAGTTTTACATGTATGAAATCTGAAAATTTATATTCAACTACCAAGCAGTCCAACAGAATTTTTTTTTTTTTTTGTCACTACAACGGACTCTATGCAGAACATAATCCATGATGTGGCTAGGTGCAGATAGACAACTATCCGTGCTACGGCCACATAGGAGAGAAGCAGAGAGCGAAATATTGAGAGATTGCACGTTATCTCCAAAGTCACTTCATGGTATTTATTTGTTAAACCTATAAGGGGAGTCATGTCTTTCTTCAATCTGAAGTAAATAGAACTGTAAATACAATAGTAAAGAGAATATCGATATGGCTTAAGACACGTGTCGCGATGCGCTCGAAGTTGTCTTACTGCGCCATGCTTAATGTGATGTGTGTCTGTATATCTTTTGTGCAGAGGTATTCTAAATTAGTTACCTAAAAGTAATAGCAAATAGTTTTGAAACCACCGACTGATTATTCGCCGGGAGATCTGCAAACGTCATGCTGTGTTCTCAAGTTTGTCCTATACCTCACGATGTCGCTCCATTTGCTCGTTATGCGTTCACGGTGCACGACTGTAGTAACAATGGAGACGTGTAACGGAGCGGACGTGCAAAGTGTTGCTTTCGGTACTATGAAACACAACCACGAATTGTTGTAAGAAGACGCTTCAGAATGGATTATCACAAGACTCCGTCTCATGCAGAGACTGCAAAAACACAGGATCATCGGTTTGTGGAAACAGGCTGTTTAACACTGAGAGGAAGATCAAGATCACCCATGGGTTACAGGCCACGTTGTGGAAGTCTTCATGGTGACGTATGGATGCAGTCTACGGGAGTCCACAAGAAGAGTTTGGAGCTGAAACATTTGTAAACAGAAATTTTATTTTTTGTCAGTTTCAGGACTGAGAATAGAGTATTTCAAGTAAGTAAATCTCCTGAGTTATTTAATGCTACTTTCAGGTATGTAATTTATCACCACCCTGTATATAGTTTACCAAATACGTCACATTAGCACTCCAGGTATTCATTTCATTTAGTTATTTTCACGTTATTCAGGAGTGATTTAGAAGGCGACAAAAGCGCATCTGGCAACGTAATCTGAGTGACACATTGTCTACAGCGTGAACTAAATAATATCTAAGTAACGATCACTTTTACTTATAAGTTAATATAAAATTTAAACTAGTATGCAAGAAAGCGTTTAACACGTTTTAATACACATACCATTTAAAATGAATGACAAATGTGTTCTTTATAAACCAAATTTGTCAGAAACATGAAAACTGAAATTAAATTCATAAGATCTAGAAACATAATTTCTTTCACTGACGCAATATACCATGAAGCAATTCGCCTGCGATTAATTTAGCTTGCTTAAACTCGCAAACTATTCAGTCTACAAATGGGAACTGGTATCTCTTTGTTACGGAAGAAATGCACTACGTTTTCATTTTAGGTTTCTTCACGGCAACAGATTATTAAGACGATATACGGACAGTTCACGAAAACGTAGTTACTGACGACTTTACCGAATTTTCGACTCTTGGGAAACAATTTTTTGTTATTTAAGTGAACACATTATGCGAATGGCTTCCTAAGAATAAGTTACAAATTCATCTACTCCAGACAGGAACACAGTCGGAGTTTTGTAACGCGAGATTATTTCACTGAAATGTGACTCACAATCCCGCATGTCAAGCAATCGACTCTCTAGTGTCCTTATGACAAGACAGTTGGCTAGGTTTCTAAAATACCTGTTAAGTTATATTAGAACAAATAAGCCCTGGGTCACAAATATTAAGTCAAAATTGACCAGGTTTCGACGCTACATGAGCGTCGTCTACAGAATTAAACTAATATAATAGGTTTTGTTGCAACCCGTGTTCACTCAGGTACGAGCAGCCCTTAGCGGCTAGCCATCTTATCTTATTTACAAGTTTTCATGACGTCGCCTTTCCGGCTTAGATTTTTTAGAATGTGACTTGTAAGTACTGCATCTCTTTCCAGTCAGCACACACTTTAGTTTATTAATGTCCTATAACTATTATGTTTTAGAACAGTTAGTTTAATTCTGAAGACAACGCTCATAGTAGCGTCGAAACCTGGTCAATTTTGACTTAATATTTGTGACCGAGGGTGTGGTGTGCGTACTGTAAGACCTTCGGTACACACAGCATCAGCTTGACTTGTCGCTCTAGCGAAGTAGGCGAGTGTCAGCAATATGTCTCGTGGTCTTATCGTGGCGTGTTTATCTTCTGCCATTAGGTCAGACGATAGAAATGCCACTTGCACGCTTTGAGTAGAAGATTGACGGTGACTCACTTTAAACAAAACTTGATTAATTTTCACACCCATTTATTAAAATAATAACAAGCATAAAAATAACTTGGTTCCGGATGCTATTTACAATTGACAATCTGAAGTTCCTTTGGTCTTGGTACATTAATCTTATTCTCACATATCTCTGATACTTGACAAAGTGTATACATTTCTCTTCATGGCTATGTACAGGAATATGAGGATCTTATTAGGCGCAGGCTGAAACTTGACTACAGACTAATGCAGACTGATTAATCGGAGCTCTGTACACTCGTTATAATACCTCGCGCGTTGAGGTATCACTGCACGAGTGCTGGTATCGTAGAACCTTTTCTCCTCGAGGATCACAATCTCATTGGCTACAATACATATTAATACGCGGATAGGCGGAAGCAGAATTTGGTCCATCTCTAAGACAGCGCCATCTCGTAGTGCGGAGACGGACGAGCGCTGCGCCTGCGCTGTTGTGCTTAGCGGGGCACGCTCCAGTGGGAAAGTTGTGTATGTGCTGACTATGTACACAACAGAGGGCTTATTTGTTCTAATATAATTCTGACACGGTCACTGAACATTAGCAGCTATGATCTAAGTTTGACCTGTTAAGATTTCGAAACCACGCATCTGTTCGTAACATGGTCCGTTCATAACAGCACTGGCTCCGTCCACTACACAGTTGCAGTGCGACAGCGGCATGAATTTCGCTCCAGTGAACCCGTCTTGAGCAACGGCAAGCAGCTGAAGACAGGTTGTTAACAGTTGCAGACGGCGCAGGAGCCATCGAGCGCGATTCACGGAGGAGCAGATGCGGCGATGGCACCCGATGCGGCGGACAAGTGCGCCGCGGAGTCAGAGGCGCGCCGGCGAAGGCGGCCGCTTACGGGGAAGCACGTGCGCCAGGGAACAGGCGCCAGTCCCGCTACGCTGCTCACTCTGCGCAGGAAGATAGAGGCTCGCCAGCGGCGACACGCGCTGCCCGCTGCCAGCGTGCTCTGACGGGGAACCGCGTGCGCCAGGCCATTGGCGCCAGCCGGCCAAAGCTGCATTGGACGTCGAAGTTCACCAGTGGTGGCGCCTGCCCTGCCGCCACTGCCTGAGTGTCAGCGTCGCAGTTACGCTTCAGACTGTCATTGTGCAGAACTATTTTTCAATTTACTTTATATGTGTACGTATATTTATTTATTTATTCCAGTGAAACTGCAGGTGACTGTAATTTATGTTGTAACGTATAAGTGTGTGAGCGACTTTAACGTGTACCGGTACTGCATTCTTGTCATTTTCTGCAATGTCTGTTATGTACATCTCTTAAAACGCACGTTGTCAAACCAGAGACTACATTTACATTTTTACAAAATAATAAAAGCTAGATAATATTTATACATGTCGAATCAGTACCTGTACGATGCAAACTTCAGTATTTTATTACTTATCTACATACAACATTTCTGTGGTTATCTTTCAAAGCGCTTATGACTCATTCAGAGACTGCAAAAAATTTTCTATAAAATAATAAAAATGATGAAATTCTTGTACGTTTGTCCTCTCACAAAAATTTTCCTGTAAAATGAATCAGCAGACATCATTTTATTTCACAATTCAGCACCACATAACGAGCAGTCTCCACTATGCCAGTATTTTTTAAGAGACTAATTATTTTATCAAAAATCTATTAATAAGGAGCGTAAAGATGTTTAAATATAAAAGTTTAAATTTGATGACGAACCTTAATCAATTTTTTTAAAACTACTGTAACTTTTTACTACGTACCTGCCATTCCAACTAGATGGTATTCTACTAGTTGACATCTGAATGTACTTGAGGAGAAAGGGCAGATGGTTTAAAGTCCTATGAATTCCTTGGGTCATTAGTAAGAGGGCTGATTTAAGAACATTTCTTCGCACAAGTACCTTAACATTTGGTGTCCCCCCTACCCACCCTTTTACCTCATACACTTTCACTATATCAATTTTCGCTGGATTAGATTAGATTAGTTTTTCGTTCCATAGATCTGTGCTTTACTTTTGTGATAGGTGAGATGAAACTAGTTTTGGCTGCTACAATTCATTCAGACTTGGATGTTGGGTAAATAGTTGAGGAGATAATGAATTTTTCAAAGTACACACAGGTGGGTGAATTTTTAAAGTCCGAAGCATGTTGACTGTTGCATGTAAGGCATTTAAGGCAGTGATAGAAAATAAGTTTAGATTTTTGAAAATCTGTCTACACAACAAAGGCAACAAATAAACGTATGAGTGATATAATGTAAAATGAAGCTGGAAGATTAAGATATGTGCTTGAAAATTACCAAATGTCAATTGCCATGTGCATAGATATTAAAAAATAATGCATCTTACCTGGACTATGTTTTGATTCACAAAACACAATGAGGCTCTGAGCCCCCACACAAATAAAATTTTGTTATGATGAATGAAAGATTCATCTTAGTTGTTTTAGAGTGCTATACTGCTGGCTCATCAGACCCTAAAAGAATTTTATATAAGAAGTTGATGAGTGGTAGCAGTGGCATCCACAAAGACTGGTCTGACAAAAGTGGGGCCAGAGTTGATGTGAATATTAAGTGCTTTGCTAATTAAAGTGTCAAGGGTTGCAGGGTTGGAATTAATTTTGTGATAAACCTCATACACACTAGTGTCAGGGACACAGTGTTCAAAGTAGATAGTGATGAGATGGCTGATGTTATTTCTAATGGAGGAGGAGAGGGGGGGGGGGGGGGGGTGGAAGAGGATGGATTACTAAGGAGGTTGAGAAAAGCTTGCTGTCTAAATTTAGTGACAGGTATCTAGCCTATCAGATGAACACAGAATTCACAGTTGCTGGATTCTACAATGATTGAATATTTCTGTGTGGTCAGATTCAGAATATTAAAGTTATGAGGTTTTATTTTGTTTGCAAGTGTAGGGTTTATTATGTATTTGTATTCAGGAGGAAACAAAGTAAGTATGTGATGAGTACATCTAAGAGGTGGTGGAAGCAGAATTAGTGTGATCCAAATTGCCTTCTTTAATATATTTTGTGGCCAGAAACATGAATACTAAGTTTTCTTTTAATGAGTTGTTTGAGGTAGCATGCATAGTTGTCTAAAGGTCAGTGGGTGTTAACAGTTCATGGGATGACTTACTGTTAATAGCATCAGGCCGTTGTGCTGTTGAAGTTTGCAGTAGTGCTGATGAGGATGAAGATGCTTCATATGAGATTATAGTGCTCTTGGATTGTTTTAGATAGTGGCTATTGGTATGTGGGATAAGACGGGGGGGGGGGGGGGGGGGCAGCGGCAACTTCAGGGCTTATGGACAAAGTTGTGGATACAGGGGCAGAGACACAGAACATTTAGTTGATTGTCATTTCAGAAAACTTTACATACAAAAGCAGGCAGATAATATGGCAATAAAAATTTGAAGAAATATGGTGAACCATGAAAAATGACAAATGGTGGTAGCTGGGGAAGAAATAATACATATGCTGAATGAAGATCACCTCAAACAGTGTTAGAGATTTATTACTTGAATCTGATGACTGATATACAGTAGAATTATCACTGTGCTGACAGCACTAACCGAGGTGGTGACAAACATACATAACAAAACTTTGGCCACCAAACACCATATTATTCCTGAGAGTATCCAAATCAGATAAGGTGAGGAATAACTCCCTGATCATGTAGATTTCAACTTTACTGAGGTCTTGCTCTGCTCTTGAGTTACCTGGAGGATTTCGTTTCTACATTAGTAAAAATTAAAGATGAGACATAGGGAAACTGTTCCCATTGAACACACTGAGGGCAGTAAAGGCATGCTAAAATAGTAGTCTAAGGTTTGTGTGAGGGTGTTTTGAAAAGTTCCCAGAGTGTAATAGAAAAAAAGTACTTAAATCATTGAAACTTTATTTTTCAATTTAGTCTCCTTGTAGATTAATGCACTTGGCTCAATGATATTCCAGTGCCTTGAGCCCATCTTCAAAAGGTTTCCTCCAGGCTTGCGAAATAGTTGTCAACTTGGGCTATCAGTTCTTCGTTTTAAGTGAATCTTCGTCCACCGAGAAAAATTTTTAGTTTTGGGAAGAGATGGAAGTCTGACAGAGCCATATCAGTGGAATAAGGTAGGTGTGGCAACAATTTGTACCTTAGTTTGTGTAATTTTGCCATGGCAACAATACATGCATTGTCTTGATGGAAGATGACTTTCTCACTTGCTAAACCTGGCCTATTTCATGTACCTTTTGTTGTAATTTGTCCAGGAGGTTAGCACAGTATTCTCCAGTAATTGTTCACCCAGTGGGGAGATAATATACAAACAGAATCCCCTTCACATCCCATAACACTGATACCATGACCTTTCCCACCGAAGGAATTGTCTTGGCTTTCTTTGGTGGCAAGGAATCAGCATGTTTCCAATGCTTTGAATGTTGTTTTGTCTCTGGGGTATAGTAGTGCTCCCAAGTTTCATCTGTGGTCACAAGCCAGAGCAAAAAATCTTGTAAATTTCTCGTAAAACGGGCCAAACATTGTTCTGATATGTCCATTCTCATGTGTTTTTGATCCAACATAAAGAGTCGTGGCACCCATCTTGCAGATAATTTTTTCAGTTCTAATTCTTGAGTTAGTGTGATATACTGTTTCAGATGACATCTGGAAAGTGTGAGCAATTTCATGCCCTTTCAATCTGTGATCCTCCATGACTATTTTGGCACTTTTGCAGTGATTTCTGGAGTAGTGACACATCTTGGCTGACCACTGTGCGGATCATCTAAGCTCTCCCAACCAAATTTAAATTCATTTGCCCACTTGACAACAGCTAAATATAGAGAAGCAGAGTCCCCTAGTGTGTTCTGGAAATCAGTATGAATGTCCTTTGCTTTCATACCTTGCTTCATGAGGTACTTAAACACTGCTTGAATCTCGTCCCCCCCCCCCCCCCTTCTCCTCCTCCTCCTCCTCCTCCTCCTCCTCCTCCTCCTCCTCCTCCTCCTCCTCCTCTTCCTCTTGCATATTCACAAATCACTATGTGTGAACAACAAAAAATCCATGTCACTGCCACAGCTCTCTTCCAAGAGCACTGACATTGCACGTGTTTACAGGCAACAGTCCAATGAATATCATCTGGACAACTCATTGCGCTAGCACTGACCTCTCATGGTGGTTCTGAGAACTTTTCAAACCAACCTCATAGGCTCATACTAGAGTAGTAAACTTTATAAGAGAACAGTGCATCATCAGCAACGAGCCTATGTACCATCAACCAAAAGAGGTACTCGGGGTACCCTCCGCCACACACCGTCAGGTGGCTTGCGGAGTATGGATGTAGATGTAGAACTGAAATTCAGTGAAGTAGTGTTGGACAGTAGGTTCAATGTAAAGCTTCATCTATGAACCAGTGTTATTAGCAATAGTGACTGAAGGCCCATATTGTGCTATAACTTCATTGATGTTCTTTTACAAAATAAGTTTTATAAACTATTTGTCTATGTACTGAGATATCTGATATCTTTCATAAATTTTGGTTGTGGTCATACTTAAGGACTTGTCAAAGATCTTTGGCAGTGTAATATGGTCCCTATGAAGGTAAATATACTCTTCATCCTGCTTGAAGGCAGCAACGACATAGTCACATCTAGATGTCAACATTAGATGAGCAGCCATTGTTGATTTCAGGTTGACCACTGCACAAATTAGGACCATTGTTGAACTGAAAATGGTATTTGACACCAAGCTTTCTCTTGGAAGCTGGGATGCAAGCAAGTTTATTATTCACCAGACTTCCTCACATGTTGTCACTTTATTTCCCTAATTGTACAGTGAAAGATGCAAGGATTTGATAGGTGATGAGAGAAAGTACTGTCTTTGGGACATTTATGAATATGGATGTGTCCTTGTGTTAAATAGAACAGTGCTTATACAGAGTAATGATCTATCTATCTTGTGCAATTCCTGTAATGTCAGGGCAATGTTCTCTTTTAGCTTAATGTCAGTTCAAAGATTTGTTGCACTTCCTGATGTGGTGAAGTCCTCCAGCCAGAAAACCACTAAACATCTCCCTCTGTGAGCATGCCCATATCAGAGATGTGATGGAATGGCATCTGATCCAGTTTACATTACTTAAACATGTCTTGACCATTACTGACAACAGGTAGAAGCAGCATGAAACATCATCTCCCAAGATAACAAAATTCTCCAAGACTGTCTGTATTCAGAATTACAGAACAACTGCACTGCAGCTAGAGGAGGCCTTAGAAGATACTGGAATTGTTGTCTGACATCAAGCAGAGTGTAACCCATTTGATGTGAGTAAAACTGTTAATATGGGGTCACTGTAAGGTGTTCATTTTCCATGAGTATAGATTCTAGTGTTAAATGTAACAGATCACAGTTGCAGGTTGGGTCAACAAAACTCAGGCCAATCCATTCTATATAGTTATAAGGTAAAAATACTCATATCTATTGAAATAAAGCTATCTATTCCCACTACATGAGGTTCTAATCTAAATGAGACAATGGAAATAGAAATGCCATGTGGCTAGGGCCTCCCATCGGGTAGACTGTTCGCCTGGTGCAAGTCCTTAGAGTTGATGCCACTTCGGCGACTTGTGTCAATGGGGATAAAATGATAAGGACAACACAACACCCAGTCTCTGAGCAGAGAAATTCTCTGACCCAGCTGGTAATCGAACCCGGACCGTTAGGTATAACATTCCATCGCGCTGACCACTCAGCTACCAGGGATGAACAATGAGAGAATGAAGTTTTATATCAGTTTTATATCAGTATTATATAGCTGTGTTTCGTCTACATCTATACACTGCAAACAACTGTGAAATGCATGGCAGAGGGTATGTCCCACTGTACTAGTTATTTGGGCTTTTTCCCCATTCCATTCATATATGGAGACTGGAGAAAAGAATGTTTAAATCATCTGCATGTGCTGTAATTAGTCTCATCTTAACCTCACAATCCTTATGGCCCTATGGGAGTGATATGGAGGGGGGGGCTGTGGTCATTATTTAAAACCACTTCTTGAAACTTTGTCAGTGGACTTCCTCGTAATTGTTTCCATCTACCTTTAAGAGTCTGCCATATCAGTTTTTTCAACATCTCAATGACATTCTCAAAGAGCTCAAGCATTCATGCTGCCCTTCTCAGTATATGTTCAGTATCCTCCAGTATTGTCCTACACATTTGAGTTTTTTGTTCAAGGGATCTATGATAGACTATAGTTAATAGAGGGGCTAACGCAGCTGTAAATTGGATATAGAAACTGATGGGGATTCCACTGAGTGCTGGGGCTATGTTCTGTTTTAACAATTTAGTAGTAGTAGTAGTAGTAGTAGTAGTAGTAGTAGTAGTAGTAGTTGCTGCTGCTGCTGCTGCTGCTGCTGCTGCTGCTGCTTCACTCATCCGTAGATCTCTTTTTACAAGGAAGTAGGACGTGGCAAGGTATTTACAAGTTTAGAACAATTTAAAATAAGCTAATTTGTATACGCATGCATTTACAGACTTCTAGTTAGAGACAATCATTAGATTTACTCCTAGTATACAGTACTCTTTTTGTTTTACAAATAACTTATTAAATAATGTAATACTACACTCTTCACTCATATCTCACTATCAGTTACTGCAAACACTGTACACACACATTGTTTCATAACACTTCACTCACTGACCACAACGGTCGCAGGTTCGAATCCTGCCTCAAGCATGGGTGTGTGTGATGATGTCCTTAGGAAAAACTGAGTCAGCATTCCCATGTATTGGGTGAGAGATGTAGAGCTCAGAAAGAAGAGGTGTTACTATAGTGCACTGAATAGCTCGGGGGTAAGTTTTTCTAGAAAAGGAAAAAGAAGGAAAAAACATAGTGTGAAGATGTTATGTTGGATGTTTTGTAACAATTATCATCATTTATTTGTACAACATTTTTTTTTCCAAGCTCCTACTTTGTTTTATCTAAGTAATCCCTCAGTGTATAAATGTATTGCATAACATGTACTTTTTAGCTGCCTTTTTAAATAAGTGTATTTTTGCAATTTCTTTTATCTCTTGGTAACTTATTGTACAGTTTTATTCCTTGGTAGAAAATGCTGTTTTGAGTTTTATGTTTATTTTTTCTTGGTAAATGTAAGTTGAGTCTCTCTTGTTGCTTGGCCATGGACAAAACTGTTTGTGCAGTAATTACCAATGTTATTTTTGATGTGTACAACTTACTGGTAAATGTATTCACACGGAGCAGTTAAAATCCCCATTTTTTTTAAAAACAGATCTTGACAATGAGCTCAACTACCATTTTTTGGTTATGATTCTTATGACTCTTTTTATGGAGTTTGAAAATTGTGTTCATATTTTGTGCATTTGTTCCCAAGAAAAGAATGCCATAGCTAAGAATTGAGTGTACATATGAATAGTATGTAAATAAAAAAAGTCACTACATGTCAAAATAATGATAGGATTCTAAGAGCATAACATGCTGGCATTCTGTTTGCAAGTACATTTGTGTGTTCACATCACTTCGACTGAGAATCAATATTCATTCCTCAAAATTTTGAATTTGTTTCATGGTCTATAGAGGTGCCATCTACATTTATTTCAACACTGTCATTTTCCCTCTTCAAACTGAAATTCATGGCATTAGTTTTCTTTTTGTTCAATGTCACTTTATTGCTTATTGACCAATTTCAGATGTTTCTCAACATCACTGACACTAATATCTATTTCACTCATCTTTTCAGTGGTATGGGAATTAAATAGAGGCAATACTTGTGGGTCTTCCTTTGCAAAGGAACATTTGAAAACAGAGTTTAGTATTTATGCTCTTGATGTGCTGCACTGTTTACTTTCCTGACTTTTCCACAAGTAATTGGACACTAACTTTCGTACCATTGATGGCCTTTACATGTGACTACAATTTCTTATGGTTTTGTTAAAGATAATTTGACAAAATTCTCCTTCAGTAGTCATTGAAGGCTTCATGCATATCTGTTTGGAATGCCAAGTGTTTTGTTCAGTGTTGCTCTATCTATAGCCCTATTCTTTGTTTTATACCTATTATGCAGTAGTCTGTTCCTTTAGAAATTTCTTTACAGTGACTGTATACCATGAAGGATCTCTCCCATTATGGACCATCCTACTGGGTACATAGCTATCCACTGCTTGGTCAGCCATTCTTTCAAACTTGAGCAATAGTTCCTCTACATGCTCGTGCTGTGCGCTAAATGTTTCTAGTTCCTCACTGAGGTATGACATTATTTTTTTTCTCGGTTTAGTTTGCTGAACTAGTAGATCTTTGTGCTCATTTTAGTTGCCCTGTGTTTTGGTATTCATTGTTGCTATGGTTGGTAAGTCAGTCAAAAGCTTTCCAGAACTTCCTGCCTGGAGTTCACGAATAATTTTGTATTTAGTTTAGTGCATGTCTGTTGCCAGTCTTGGAATGTTTTTGAGTTAAGACATGTACCAGTTGCCCAGTTGGATTCTCAGCATGGGGTGGAAGGGAGGTTGTGTGTGTGTGTGTGTGTGTGTGTGTGTGTGTGTGTGTGTGTGTGTGTGTGTGTTGCAGTTTCAAAATTTGTTACAGGAAGAAAGCAGTGTTGGAGATATTTTTGGTTTCCACTTTGAGTATGTATGTACTCCCCTTAGTAATCGTGGACTGCTCAATAAGAGTCTTGGATTATTTTAGGTAGAGTATTGTGTGGTTGGGTATAATGGTGGGGAACACAGGTTCAGAAGGTTCAGATTAACAATTAGGTTGGGGCCATGATCACCATTAGTTAAAGTGCTTCAGCAGTTACATCAGACATTACCAGATGCTTAAGTGTTATCAGGAGTAGTCGTTTCAAGAAATGGTGTGAAGGGAAAGGGGGACAAGGTCTCCTGAAAGGCAGGTGATAAACTGACATCACTGGTTATGTTCAGCATCTGAACAGCTATGGATGTTCAGATAGGTGGCAATAATATAGGTGAGGGATGATTGGTCAATATGAAGAAGAAAACTGTAAGGGGCAGTATGATGATGGATTTAGGTGGTGGTACAGGTAACAGTCCAGATAGGAAATTATATGGTCAGGATAAAGTGTCTGGCAGCATGAGTGAACAGTGATTGTGGCTGAATGGAATAGTTTTCAAGGTATTCAACTGGTACTCTACCTCTGGTTACTGTATGATGATTATTAATTTGCAGTAGGCTATAATGAGTCACTTGTATGGTGCAGTGGATTTGAAGGAAGGTTAAAACCTCAAATATTCTGCCGGATGAGGATTTTCATTAGTAGGTCGTTATTGATGCTTAAAGGAGAAATGTTGGAGTAAATTATATTGCACTGTTGTGGGGGTTGGAAAGTAGAATAAGGAAGCAGGTAGCTTTAATTAAGCTTGGAAAAATTGTTGAAGGCAAAGTGGGTTTGGTTGTTGAAGGTGGTGCTTACAATTAGATGGTATACAGATTGGCAAGCAATGAAGATTTGGTGTAGCATGTGGGGATGTTTGAAAGGTTAGATGTTTCAGAGGATTATATTCACATTTCTCATATCTCTGGCTCTAAGGTTAGTGTGGATTGGATTGGTGTATCAACTGTTCAGATGGGGATATTAAGTTCAGAATTTTTTGGATGGACTTTGGCCTTACATTCATTGGAGTATTTAAGATGGAGCTCATTGCAAGTGCTACGGATTGGATGAATTTCAGGTTAAGGCTGTCTTTGTGGATGAGTTTGGCTGTAGGAGGTGGACTGTTGGGTGGGTTTCTATGTTGGTTTGTGTGACAATCATTGTACTGGAGACAGAGGAAGCAACCAATGACTTGGACTTGATTTTGGGTTTTAGGTGGATCAACTTTGTCATTGAAGATAAATGAAGGTCCTATTTGTTATTGGGTATCAGTGGTGGTAGGAAATACTGTGAGGAGATGAACTAGGTTGGTGGCACCATGGTTCTCAAGGCTGTGGATGGCACCTCATATTTCTGTGTCAGGGTTCAGTTGATTTCCCACATGACGTTCTCCACTTTGATCTTGGAGTTGAACCCTTTACTACAGTAGACTGATTGGAGAATGTGGTTGCCTGGGAAGAGGGGAGACAGACGTGAGGGTCGCATATTTTTAGGTATGATTTTGAATATTTACATGTTTGGGAAATATTTCCAGATTTTCTGGAAAAGTATTTTAGCATTCTGAAATTTAGGTTCATGTTGTGAGAGCATGAAGATGTACAAGGTGTGGTCAAAAGACATGGCAAATGATTTTTTTTAACAGCAGCTGCTGATCTAAAACTAATTAATGTGATTTGTCCAATAACTTGATCTGTTGAGACAGGTAGCATCAAGTCGGAACACATTCTAACTTTCCAGTCTGGCTCCAGAGATGCTAGAGTGAGGATGTTCTTTTGCAAATAGTAGATTTCAAAAAATGCATGAACATTGAGCTCTGTTTCAAGTTGCAAAAAAGTGCTAAAGAAAGTCATGAAATGTTGAAATTTGTGTATGGTTATAATGCTGTAACTCTGAAGATTATGAGTGGTATGAATGATTTGAAAGCAGAAATGAGTTGGTAGAAGACAAGGAATGTTAGAGACGTTCATTAACCTCCGAAACAGAAGAGAATGTGCCAAAAGTGGCAAATATCGTTTATTCAAACAGGCGAATAACTATTCAAGAGCCTACCAAATAACTGTACATCTTGTACAAGCATTTTAATCAGTAATTTGCAAATGAGACAAGTGAGTGCAAAATCTGTTTCCAGGCTTTTGCATGCTGAACAGAAGGAAAGTTGTGTGTCAGTTTGCATTTAGCTGAAGGATAGTCTTCATTCAGATTCAGACTTAATGTTCCAAATTATAGCTGGAGATGAAACTTTGATCTGTGGTTATGATTCTGAGATGAAAATTCTTAGTCCCTAGGGGGAAACCAGTGAATCTCCTGATCAGAATTCATTCCAAGGGGAAAAACGGTAAACAAGGGTATATTGAAATGTTTGAAAAATGATGTATGAAGAAAGAGAATAGAAAAACGGGCCAGTGGCATTCTTCATCACAACAATGCACTGTGTCACACCTCACTTTCCATTCATGGTTTTTTTTCTGGAAAAAGGGTTCCTGCCATTTCACGTCTACCATACTTGCCATATTTAGCACCATGTGACTTCTGGCTATACCCAAAAATTAAAATTTTGCCTAAAGGAAAACATTTTGACACCATTTCTGAGATTGAGTGGGCCATGACAGAGCAGCTGAATTGCCTTCAAAAAGATGACTTACGGAAATGCTTGCAGAAATGGATTCAGCATTAAGATAAGTGCATTGCTAGCTGAAGATAGTACATTGAAGGAGATTAAAGCAAATTACATGTAAGCTTATTACTTTGTATCTAACAAAATTACTCACCATATGTTTTGAGCCCGCCTCAAAGGTGGTAATAGTTTGGTAAGAGGAGGTAGGTTGTGAGGTTGGGGTTTATATTGGTGTCATGTACATGTATTTGTTAGTCTTCTTTAACTTGGTTGTTTCCAGAAACTAAGGTGTTTCCCTTTTTACTATTTTGTGTTATCTTCTGACTGCATGGGATGGGGAATACTGGGTGACAGTAAGTGGGTGCAGTTAGGGGCAGGTCTCTGTGGCTGTACCACGTTGGTGCAAAGTCAAAACATAGATGCCTATGATGGGACTCCAGGTTAGGTGGTACTAGAAATGGTGGTAACAGAGTGGTTGAGCATTTGGCATTGAAGACCACAGTGACACTTCATGTGGAATTGTTTTGATTAGCAATAAATCCAGAGAGCAATCTTATAAAATGTACTACTAGTAAAGGTATTCTAACCCACTCTTCTGTAGCATAAATCAATATCAGTACCTAACTATATAACAGGAATCCAAAATCTTTAATGAGCGCTGCTAACTGAGTTGTCATAACTTTTGGATCTCTGCATTAAACTGGAAGAAGTGAGTTTTGTGAAATGGGCAGTTTGTCATGAAGCATCTTCCGATGTTTCATTCTACCAGTATTTATCTGTTGTTGGTTGAATAATACAGTGCCGGTGTGGTGTGTGTATGAGAGGTGATGATTAATCTGTGGTATTTTTAATGTTGACACAAGCCTAAACACTTTGCAGTTGTCATCTACTGCCCAGTGTCTTTCTAAATAGTCAGTTTTAGAATTACATATTAATCATTCATCAAACATGATCAGTAATTTATCAGTTTTTAATAGTTTTATTTAGGAGGGCAAGGTGAAAAGTTATCAGACTAACATAACATGATGCATGATTTAATAAAATTTTAATTTTGCAAATAACTTAAGTCAAGGGTCAACCTCAAATGTGTAATACTTCTATAAACTGCCCAAAAGTAGTTTTGCATCTCATCGTTTCAGCAAATGTTTGTGATCTTTGTTTCAAGAGGAGTAGGAAATGGCAGAATAAGCCTTACAAAACAAAAACAAAAAGTATTTCACTCTCAAAGACAAAATAATGAAAATAAATGTTCATTCAAAAGTGGATGTCTTTGCACCTCTGTGAAATAAAAAATCCACTGCTGGATAACATTCAATACAGTGTTGCCCTAACACATGCACCATAACTTGATTGTATCTTTCTTGACAAGCTGTCGACAAGGCAGTTAACATATTGATTTTCAAGCTCATCCATTCTTTGATGCCAGCCCTCCTGTAATCATTCACTGTGTTAAAAGGGTTCCTCTAACAGCACATATTGAATTTCAACTGGTCCTAAGTATGCTGAGTTGAGTTTATATCAGCACACATCAAAGGCAGTGCCATTTGACTAATTTCTGCCTCCTGGATGAAGATGTTAATGAGATGGTCATCATGTCCTTATGCATTACCATCTTGAAAAGTAACCCTTCAGTTGGGCTGTAAGGTTGGAAAACAGTTTGGAGCATTGTGTTCAGATATTGTACAGCTCTTTACAGCAATGAGAGGTGTCCAACATTCATGGATGGTACCAGCTGAAGCAAGACTTGACCCTCTTCCCTTCTAAATACATAGGTCTGTTTTTCTAAGACATGCGTCGGAATCTGGAAGCCAGCACATTTTGTTAAGACAGCAATCAAGCATGAACCAAACAATACACTTGTTGGTGAAGAGAATCTGACACCACTGAACCAGGTTCCACCCCCATGAACTTCCTGGCCCTTCTTCTTTGTGAGCTAGTGATGATGATTTTTATACTTTTTGTCATAGATTCCAAATTCATCATGTGGAATGGTTGCATTCTTTCTATGACATGACCCTCTCAAATTCTTCCAAAAGGGCTGAACAGTCGTTTCACCTCAGGATACCTGTGAACCACAATTTGTAGGTAGTGGTTGTCAGCCAGTGTTGTTTAGTGCGAGCAACCACTTCACAACTGAATGGTAATGCATGCATGGGCTAACCTAGAAATGACATTTTGAAGTGTTTTGACAGATAGGACAGAGTGTGCAAACTGGGTTATCTCACATGTGGTTGGAGATGCGGTGTGCTCCACTGAACTGAAATGAACTAAAAATGCAAGTTTACTTTAACCACCATTATACTGTGCAGCTGTACGTAATGATTTCCCTTGGTTAAAGGTACTGAAAAAGAGCTTTCTGATTAAAAAGACGGAAACATGAAAATGTTTTTGATGATGCAGAACTTCTCTTTGGGGAGTTAATTTTTTTAAAGTTGTTGTTGTGGTCTTCAGTCTTGAGACTGGTTTGATGCCGCTCTCCGTGCTACTCTATTGTGCAAGCTTCTTCGTCTCCCAGTACCTACTGGAACCTACATCCTTCTGAATCTGCTTAGTGTGTTCATCTCTTGGTCTCCCTCTATGATTTTTAACCTCCACACTGCCCTCCAGTACTAAATTGGTGATTCCTTGATGCCTCAGAACATGTCCTACCAACTGATCCCTTCTTCTAGTCAAGTTGTGGCACAAACTCCTCTTCTCCCCAATTCTATTCAATACCTCATTAGTTATGTGATCTGCTCATCTAATCTTCAGCATTCTTCTGTAGCACCACATTTCGAAAGCTTCTTTTCTCTTCTTGTCCAAACTATTTATCGCCCATGTTTCACTTCCATACATGGCTACACTCCATACAAATACTTTCAGAAATGACTTCCTGTCCGTTAAATCCATACTTGATGTTAACAAATTTCTCTTCTTCAGAAACTCTTTTTACTGCCCACTAAACCTATACAATATCTTGGCCTGTATCTACTCCACCCCTGCTCTCAACTCCTTTCCTCTGCCTCATGACTCATACCTCTGCAGTAGACCTACATCCAAGACCTGTTCCATACATTCTCTCACCACCAATGATAATAGATGCTGGATCAAGCATGCCTATCAGGAGGCAGGCCAAAGACAAACTTACAAGCAACATGCTACCAGCCCTCTCTATTGCAAGTTTTTAGATCACCACCATGGACCAGAGGGCCCAGTCAGCCAGTCACAGTCAGCCCAGTCTCAGACAGAGTCAGTCACAGCCACAGTCAGACCAGTTACTAGCTAAGTCACTATTCTAGTTGGTGTCTGTCAGTTCAGGTGACTGCCTACGTGAATGTAGTGTTTATAGTGAGACTTGTGTTTCACCAGCATTGAGGCTAATGTGGACTGTTATGGAAGAGCTCATTCTGCAACAACTTGCAGAAAGATAAGTAGCTTCTTGTTCTTAAGAATAAAGAACCCTGTCAATACCTGCGTGCAGTGGTGTTGCGGAAAGAGGATACCAGCCACCGAACAACATACTCTCCTTGCTTCCCATGGTACAAGACTTTACAGTAGCCATGATGACCCAAAATACCCCATCAAGGTAGGGCTACCTCTTAAAGCAGTCATGTGATCTACAAACTAAGCTGCAACCACTTTGCTGCTTTCCATGTGGGTATGACAACTAACAAGTTGTCTGTACACACGATGGCCACTGCCAAACTATGGCCAAGAGACAGTTGGACCACCCCACTGCTGAACATATTGCCCAGCACAATATGCATCACTTCAATGACTGCTTCTCAACCTGAACCTTCTGAATCCTTGCTACCAGCTCCAGCTTTACCGAATTTCTCGACTTAGCCATACCCTTCCCTTCTCCTACTCCTACTCCAGTACAACACAGTCTTCTATGCTGCCAACACATCCACTAGTCCTTTCCTGTTTCTCTGCTTCTCACCTTTTCCACTCCTCCCCCCCCCCCCCCCTCCCCTCTTGCAAACCCTGCAACTGGCCCTAACAACACTAGCCTGTCCCTGTCCCATGTGCCCACAAGCTCCCACAAACAGCAGTATGTCTTTCCCCACCCCACCCTGCTATCCTCCCCCACCCTTCTCTGCCCCATGCTTCCTCTTTACCCCCATCACCCATACCAAACTGCTGCTCCCATCAGGTGCAATTACAACTCAGTCCAGCCACAGTGGTCACAGACAGTAGTCATGAATGAGTTATGCTTGTGTGAATGGGAGTGCGTTTTTACTTTAGGATGAAGCCTGAGACTTATGTACCATAATTACATATAACTTAATAAATAATTAAATAAGTTTAATTAAGCCTACCTGATAAATAACTAAATCAAAATAACTCTGCACATCACATGTAATAATCTATAATCACTTATCAAGCGATCTTTCCGAGAGGGTATGTAAAAGCAGGATATCAGTGTTCAAAGTCACCTCACAAGAGACAAATCTAGAAATTTTGTTTACTTTTGGGATCAAAGAATAAACAAATCTTTTCATCTTTTCAGTTAGATTCAAGTTAGATGTGCACTTTGTCAGTATAGATTCATTTATAATTTTTGAACCTGAACTGCTTCATGTACGGTACAACTACTTTTGAGGTTAGAAATAATTTCTGTTTCTGGACTTTTAAAAAGTTGGTAGACAGGCTAATATCATTTTACAAGTTACATAGTTAAAAAAAAACCTCAGTTATTTGCTATCAGCAACGAATTTTAGAAGTTTCTAAATTACTGTCCAAGGCCATGTCACCAGCCAGAAATCACATTTCCTGGTGCAGGAGTAGTAGCTCCAACATTGTAAACTGGGTTTTAAGACCTGGGATATTATGATGTGGTATAGCAAAAGGCGAGCTCTTTGATATCTGAGTTGGTGCCTTTTCTAAAGGAATTTGTAATAGGAGAATGAGATTTTCACTCTGCAGCAGAATGTGTGCTGAAATGAAACTTCTTGGCAGATTAGAACTGTGTGCCAGACCAAGATTTGAACTCAGGACCTTTGCCTTTCATGGGCCAGTGCTCACCAATTGAGCTACCCAAGCATGACTCATGACCCGTCCTCACAGCTCCTTTACTATTGTACATAAATTGCCAGGAAGTTTCATATCAGTGCACACTCAACTGAAGAGTGAAAATCTCAGTCTGGAAACATCCCCCAGGCTTTGGCTAAGCCATGTCTCTGCAGTATCATTTCTTCCAGGAGTGCTAGTTCTGCTAGGTTCACAGAAGAGCCTCTGAAGTTTGGTAGGTAGGGGACGAGTTAGTGGTGGAATTAAAGCCGTGAGGATGGGTCACGAGTTGTTCTTGGGTACCTCAGTTGGTGAGCACTTGCCCACAAAAGGTAAAAGTTTGAGTCTCAGTTGGGCACACAGTTTTAATCTGCCAATTTCTAATAAACCAGTAACCCTAAAAATCTTCACAGTTGTTTTTGTGTATGGCTTGCATTGCAGATTTCTGGACATTGCCCAATGGATGTTTTAGTTGAACTGCCTCCTCCACCTCTCTTTTTATAAACAGAAATCAGTTTATAATGTGTAAGTGCCATATTTCTAGATTTCTGGAAAGCTTTTGACACCGTTCCTCGCAAGTGACTTCTAATCAAGCTGCGGGCCTATGGGGTATCATCTCAGTTGTGTGACTGGATTCGTGGTTTCCTGTCAGGAAGGTTGCAATTCATAGTAATAGACAGCAAATCATCGAGTATCCTGGGACTTCTGCTGTTCCTGATCTATGTAAATGACCTGGGTGACAATCGGAGCAGTTCTCTTAGGTTGTTCGCAGATGATTCAGTAATTTACCGTCTAGTAAGGTCATCCGAAGACCAGTATCAGCTGCAAAGCGATTTAGAAAAGATTGCTGTATGGTGTGGCAGGTGGCAGTTGACGCTAAATAACGAAAAGTGCGAGGTGATCCACATGAGTTCCAAACGAAATCCGTTGGAATTTGATTACTCAATAAATAGTACAATTCTCAAGGCTGTCAATTCAACTAAGTATCTGGGTGTTAAAATTATGAACAACTTCAGTTGGAAAGACCACATAGATACTATTGTAGGGGAGGCAAGCCAAAGGTTGCGTTTCATTGGCAGGACACTTAGAAGATTCAAGTCCACTAAAGAGACAGCTTACACTACACTCGTTCGTCCTCTGTTAGAATATTGCTGCGCATCGTGGGCTCCTTACCAGGTGGGATTGACGAAGGACATCGAAAGGCCGCAAAAAAAAAGAAAAAAAAGAAGGGGGGGAGGGGGCAGCTTGTTTTGTATTATCACGTAATAGGGAGGAGAGAGAGAGAGAGAGAGAGAGAGAGAGAGAGAGAGAGAGAGAGAGAGAGAGAGAGTGTGTGTGGCAGATATGATACGCGAATTGGGATGGAAGTCATTACAGCAAAGACTTTTTTGTCGCGGCGAGATCTTTTTACGAAATTTCAGTCACCAACTTTCTCTTCCGAATGCGAAAATATTTTGTTGAGCCCAACCTACATAGGTAGGAATGATCATCAAAATAAAGTAAGAGAAATCAGAGCCTAAACAGAAAGGTTTAGGTGTTCGTTTTTCCCCGCGCACTGTTAGGGAGTGGAATGGTAGAGAGATAGTATGATTGTGGTTTGATGAACCCTCTGCCAAGCACTTAAATGTGAATTGCAGAGTAGTCATTTACATGTAAATGTAGATGGATAACTCGAATTTTATTCATTTTAATTGCTCGTTTGATGTCCTGCACAATTGTACCTCACACACTTCTGCTGTAACTAAGTGTGGCATATATAATTATGTAGCCTGTTGCTTTGGGACAGTGGTCCCCATGAGAAGTAAAATGAAATTTCCTGGGGGGGGGGGGGGGGGGTAGAAACAGGAAGAGACTGATAACAGTACAGCTTGAAACAAAATTGTTTAAAAAAAAAATCAGTATCATTGCCTCATCAGATTGATAATTTTTAGGTAGGTAATTCTAAAATTGTCAAATACAAGCAGCAACATACGATATGATGTGGTGGAAACAACAGTGAATGTATTAATGACATTTTAAATTCACTGGCAGTTGGCAATGATAACTATCCACAGTCGGCCTCTTGTATGGTGTAGCACATTCATTATTGGCTCAGCCAAGTTATTGGCTAGCTCAACGTCATTCTTTTGTTAGTCTGTTCTTCACTCTTCTACCAAGTCAATGGACATGTGAGGTGAATACATTACTGGTGAGCCCAATTTCACTACCTTTTGAATTTATTTCAGATTGTTAATTGAGAAAAGTGTTAACACCAATTATTGGTTAAGGAACTACTGATTTACAGCTCTGCCTGTACTTAACTATTGGACATAACTTGCAGAGTTTGTAAGATATAAGCAGGTATGAAATTTTCTGTATTATTTGTGTTTATGGTGCCATTGAGCATTAATCATTAAAAGGATGACCATAAAATAGGTACACAGTTACAGTATAAAAATTACTTCCCAGTAAGGTCAGAACTGAATTCCACATGTGCTCCAAGCTTTTTTCTCACTGTAGAATAAAAATTGAACACACAGACATAAATCTCTATGATTTCACACATGGGCATAATCTTGGTAGTAAGCTTGTGAAGTCAAGGAAGTTTAGGGCAAGGAAAATTCTTACAGAAATCTGTGACCCGTATTTTCTTACAATACAGTCACTAATGTTGAAACAGAAAATATTGAGTATCATTAGAGCATGATGAGCTGATTTGCTTGTGATCAGGGGTACAACAAAATTAACATCTGGTCATGCCTCAAAAGACAGCACAAAATTTACACTACAAGAGTAGTCTGCGCACTCCATTTTATAATGATGCTTGTGCTAGCCAAGCTTCCTCTTGAGCACACCTGATCTAGACCTGTAGCTCATTACAGAACTCATCTTGTAAAGCTTAGTACACACTGATTCATTGTTCAGACTCATTGTTGCAGTTCTTCCTCTTGGGCTCTTTGTAGGAAGGCAGATAGCTGAAAGTCAAATAGATCCGCTACAATGCTGAAAAATTTGTTGTATGTAATGAAGCAAAGCTGCATTTCTTGCTGAAGTTGTTTTTCAGAAAATGTATTTCTCTTTGCATAAAAAATTAAAAACGACTGATTTTTGCATACACATAGTTTTTTGCTATGCAATTATTCTCTGGTCTAGATCAGGTGTGCTCAGGAGGAGGCTTGGCTAGCACAAGCATTATTATATAATGGAGTGCACAGACAGCTTATGTAGTGTAAATTTTGTACTGTCTTTTGAGGCATGACCAGATGTTAATTTTGTTGTACCATTGATCACAAGCAAATCCACTCATCATGCTGTGATAATACTGAATATTTTCTGTTTTAACATTAATGACTATTGTAACAAAATATGTCTCACAGACTTATGTAAGAATTTTCCTTGTCCTAAACTTCCTTGACATTACAAGCTTACAACCACGATTATACCCATGTGTGAAATCATACAGCTTTGTGTCTGTGTGTTTGATTTTTATTGTACAGTGGGAAAAAAAAAAGCTTGGAGCACATGTGGAATTCAGTTCACATTAGCCTCACTGCTGGCGAAGCACAAGTCCCGCTATAAACACTACATTCTCTTAGCCGGTGACCTGAACTGACAGACACCAACTAGAATAGTGACTGAGCTAGTAACTGATTTGACTCCATCTGAGATTGGGGTGACTGTGACTGAGTGAGCCCTTTGATCCATGGCAGTGTTCTAAATACTTGCAGTAGAGGGGGCATTGTCAGCACATTGCTTGCAAGTTTGTCTTTGGCCTCCCTCCTGATAGGCATGCTTGATCCAGCACCTATTATAATTCTTTTCACAACCTCTTTGCCAACCGGTGTGCTGGCAACAGCTTATGCCAGCACTAGATAGGAGATGCCTGTAATCATACTGGACTAATAGGTGGTGGGAGAATGTACGAGACAGATCTTACAAGCCACCATGAGGCAGAAGCAGGGAGTTGGAACCAGGGGTGGAGTAGGTACAGGCCAAGATATTGTATAGGTTTGGTGGGCAGTAAATACCTCTGGGGGAGTGTTATTAAGGATACTGGATAGGATATTCCTCATTTCAAGAAATCACAAGAGGTAACCAAAACCTTGGCAGAGAATTTTATTCAGTTGCTCTGTCCTGGGTGGCACTGAGTTACATAGAGAGAGAGTTCCTTTGTGGTGGATGGTGGGTATGTGGGAGGTAGTAGGGGACTGGAGAGAGAAGGTATGGAAAATCTGTTTGTGTACAAGGTTGGAAGGATAATTTTGATCTGTAGGAACATAAAATAATTTAACATATTGCACGTGAATTGGCAGAAAGACCCGTTATGGTATGATTATACAATTGCAGAACAATCATGGGTAGCTGTCTTAGACATTAAATAGTTGAGAGTATAGGTCAGGAGTGATTTAAAGTGGAATGACCACATAAAATTAACCACAAGTAAGGTATACACCAGACAGATTTGTTGGAAGACTCCTCAAGAAAAGCAGTCTACCTACAAAGGAGGTAGCTTACAAAACTCTACTTTGACCAGTACTTTAATACTGTTCATCACTGAGATTGATACCAGATGGAACTGATACAGGAATCAGTAAAGATCAAATGATGAACAGCATGTTTTGTTACTGCCTAATTTAGTAAGTAGGAAAGTATCACAGAGATGCTGCATGGGAGGCATGCTTTGCTCTTAAAGTTCAAAGAATGTATGTTCCTGGAAGAGTTAACAAATGTATTGCTTCCTCCTTCATATATCTTGTGAAAAGACCATGAAGATAAAATTAAACAGACTTCAGCCAACATGTGACTTGCCAGCAAACATTCTTCCTGCGAACCATTCATAACTAGAACAGAAATGGGGGAAATCAGAGTGGTACACTAGAATAGACCAGATAAGGTGGCTTGCAGATTATAGACGTAGACATGGCATTTATTTGTAACAGTGTACCAGAAAATGAAGGTAAGATACTGTATGCATGAAGATGATATGACTAAGCTAAATGTGATCAACAATTTTGATGCACATGAGAAAAACCCCTTCACATCTGTCAATCCTCAAAACTACAACACCAAAAATATTTCTGACAAAAAATTCTACAGTTAGGCAGAACAAATGACAGACAATGAGCTACAGTTCCCCTTTAAATAATAAAATTTATGTACCATGTATAGAGGAAGTGTATTAGCATTAGAAAGTGAACTAGCATTATCCCCATCTGTTTTACAGTATTGCACCACTCAAAGATAATAATACTAGTATGTCATATGACATTTAATGCTTAAACCTTGGTATTAAATCATTGTGTGTTAGATAACATTATGTCCCATAAAATATTACGCATTGTAAATCATTGCATTTTATGTTTATACTGTTTAAGCTACTATACACTAATATGTCGGACCTCTTTTTGGCAGGTGTAGTGCAACAGCTCAATGTGGCATGGACTCAGAAGCCATTGGAAGCCCCGGCAGAAATATTGAGCCATGATGCCTTTATAGCCATCCACAATTGCAAAAGTGTTGCCAGTGCAGGACATTGTCCATGAACTTACCTCTCAATGATGTCCCATAAATGTTCAATGGGATTCATGTTGGGTAATCTGGGTGGCCAAATCATTCACTTAAACTGTCCAGAATGTTCCACAAACCATTCACAAACATTTGTGGTCCAGTGGCATGACATATGTTGTTTGGGAACATTAAGTCTATGAATGGCTACAAATGATCTCTAAGTAACTTAACACAACAAGGACCCAGTCCATTCCAAGCAAACACAGCCAACACCATTAAGGAACCACCACAAGCTTGCACAGTGCCTTGTTCACAACTTGGGTCCATGGCTTCGTAGGGTCTACATGACACTTTAACACCAGCATCAGATCTTACCAACTGAAATTGAGACTTGTGTGACTGAGCCACAGTTTTCCAGTCATCTAGGGTCTAATTGATACAGTCAGAAGGCCAGGAGAAGTACTGCAGGTGATTTCGAGCTGTTAGCAGAGGCACTTGCACCAATTGTCTGCTGCCATAGCCCATTAATGACAAATTTTGCTGTACTTTCTTACTGGATATGTTTTTTGTTCATTCTTCATTGATTTCTGTAGTTATTCCAGACTGTGTTGCCTTTCTGTTAGCACTGACAGCATTACAAAAATGCCACTGCTCTCAGGTATTAAGTGAAGGCCTTTGGTCACTGTGTTGCCCATGGTGAGCAGCAATGGCTGAAATTTGGTATTCTTGGCACATTGTTGACACTGTGGATCTCACAATATTGAATTCCCTAACGATTTGTAAAATGAAATGTCCTATGCATCTACCTCCAACTACCATTCTGCATTCCAAGTCTTAATTCCTGTTGTGTGACCATAATAATGCCAGAAACCTATTCACATCAATCACCTGATTACAAATGACAGCTCTGCCAATGCACTGTCCTTTTAAACCTTATGTAAATGATACTATTGCCATCTGTATATGTGTGTATCACTATCCCATGACTTGCCACTTCAGTGTATGTATATGTTGATTAGACTGTGAGCATAATAATGTGTCCTGTATTACAAGTACACAGCTGTACAAAATGTAGTTTACAGAATCAATGAAAATCACAGTCACAACATGAAATGTAAGTGGAGTATGATTATAAAATACAGAAGTGTGTATTTGAGAACTGCAAAGCAAACATGAGAGAGTTTAAGAATAATAGAAATTTAGCTTATGAAACATTCTATATAATGACCTTTGATCATAGAATGCCATTTCCATTTCCTAAGTTGTCAATTTCTGTAGCACACTATAAAAGAAACGTACATGTATACAATTCCAGTTGTTATTCACTCAGTACAAAGAATGGGCACATGTTTGGATGACTAATTTTTTATATTAAAAACAAAGATTCCACGACTTACCAAGTGGGAAAGTGCCGGCAGACAGGCACAATGAACAAAACACACAAACACACACACAGAATTACTAGCTTTCACAACCGATGGTTGCTTCTTCAGGAAGCGCGCGCGCGCGCGCACACACACACACACACACACACACACACACACACACACACACACACACACAAGCAGACATTTTTTAATTTTTTTAGATCTAAGAATAGGTGAAAGTCAGAGGGTGTTAAATCTACTTGCTGAGGAGGATGTTCGTCAGTTCATACTTCAGTTCCCTCAGTACTCTTATTGGAAAAGCACATTTGTGGATAGGTATATTCTCAGGATGAAAGACAATTGTTTTTCCTTTGTAATTTACAGTTCTTGTCACAATGTTAAATTCCTGTTATCCAGACAACATTCACAGTAGTTGCTAGTTATTGTTCTATCCTCTGTGGGGTAATGAACGAAAAGAATAACTCTTTCATACTAAATGACACAAGCCATAATGTTTATGGAAGATGGAATCAATATTGCCGTTTTTTAGAAGAGATATGGACTTCCAGTCAATGCTTTGATTCTTGCCTGAACAGTGGACCCATCTACAGAAATAAATCACTGCACAAAATCAGTTGGACTCATTAATTTTTTCCATGCACTCTCAAGAAATTCATAATGGCATCTGACACTATTCAATAAATGCACACCCATCTTCCTTACTGCTTTATCAGAGCACTTCTGTCTTCATCTACATACATATTCTGCAAACCATGCAGATCATATGCACGGCAAGGGTAATTCCCAATCTTATTCACATCCTAAGCATGGGAAGAACAACTAGTTAAATGCCTCTGTACACATAATCAGATCTTATCTTCACAGTCCTTATGGGTGTTATATGTAGGAAGATGTAATGTGTTAGCAGGCTCTTCAGTTCATACTGGGTCTTGGATCTTTGTAAGCTGGCTTTCACCAGACGTCTGATGTCTTTCTACAAGCATCTCCGATGCTTAAGTTTCTCAGCCTTTCCATGACTATATCCTGTTGGTGGAACAAACCTTTGACCATTCATGCTGCCCTTATTAGTGTGTGTTAAATATCCCCTTTTAGTTCTACTTGGTATGGACCCCAACCTTCAGCAAAATTCTTGGAAGGGATGTACGAGTAGTTTGTAATCTGTCTCCTTTATCGACTCATTGCATTTCCCCACTATCCTATCAGTGACATGAAGTCTGCCATCTGCTTTACCTCCAATTCTATCCACGTGACTGTTCCATTTCATATCTCCAAAAACTGTTACACTAAGGTATTCTTATGGGTTGAGTGATCTAAACTGTGACTTATTGTAGTCATAGGATACCTGTAGTATGTCATACCATTTTGTGAAGTTTACTTTTTACATTGTTGAACATTTGAAGAAAATTAGCACTCTTTGCTCCAATCTGAAAACTTATCAAGATCTGAATTTTTGCGAAGCTTTCCACAGAAGTCAACAAATACCACATCTGCCACATTGCTGTAATCCATGGCTTTCAGAATGTCGTGTGAGGAAAGTGCAGGTTGGGCTCCACATGGTTGATATTTCTAGAACCCTAACTGGTTGGCATGGAAGTGGTCACTGTGTTCATCTAAGATGTGGCAAAAGGCAGGAGACATTGATGATAGATTAGTTTTTTGGATGACTTCTGGTAACTGGCTTGAACACAGTGGAGACCTGTGCTTCATTGCAACTATTATTTACAGCTTTTTATCAGAGGGATCTAGTGTATGTTATAGTTAAAAGAGATTACATGAGTCAAAAATTCTGTATAGAATCTGAAAGTGGTTCTGCCAGCCACTGGTGGCTTGTCCAATTTTAGTTATTTCAGCTGTTTAACATGACTGGCACTAATATATATAGCCCTCCTCTCTGCAGTCATGTGACAAATTAGATTGCAGTCTTGTATCTTACCTTGTACAGGAACATTTGAAAATGGCACTGAGCATTTTTGGTTTTGCTTTGACATAATCAGCTTCCACTTTCTGTGTCATGTACAAGTTCCTGAACACTAACTTTGATGTCATTACAGACTTTATGTGAGATCAAAATTTCTTTGGGTTCTGTGTGAGGTCTTTTTTACGAGATTCTATTATGGCCATCTTTGAAGTCTTCTCCCCCTTTTGCTAGCAAAACTCATTTTATGTAGTAAGCCCGCTCTACACATGGCCCTATGCTTTGTTTCTCACTTAGTGTACAATAGTACCTGTTTCTTTAATAGTGTCTGTAAAGAGACGCTACCATGAACGGTCCCTCCCACTATTAACTATTCCATTATCTATGGCTACATACATATGTAGTGCCTTGTCAACTATTTTTCTTAATTTCAGCCACCATTTGCTTACATCCTCCTGCCCATAACTAAAAATTTTGATTTCCTCCTAACAGTATGATATTACTGCCTCCATCTGCTTTAGTGAACATTTAAACCTTTCTACTTGTTTTGATAACTTTTGTACTTTGGCAATCATTGTTGCTGTTACTGCTTCATGATCACTGATACAAGTATTAGTTTCAATGTAGGCAGCCTCAGGAAAGTATTGTATGCAATGACAACAAAGAGAACTGAACTTCCTATCATGCATGTACTTCCTAACTATTTGTTATAAATGCAGCCTTCAGTCTTCAGTGAAAGCATTTAGTCTTGCATTGCAGAACGTGTTCATGTAAAATTTAACTTTCTTTTTTCATCAGTTTATTAGAATTTGAATTACATCAGTTCCTTCTCCCACCATTTTCTATTTTCAAATACCATATTGTACACTTCTTTGGTGTTTTGAACTGTGATGGCAGTTTTAGAGCACCTTTTATGTGATTGTCATACTGAATTTAGCTTTCTTAACCATTAAAAAGGTATGTGCCATTTCCATAAAACCCTTCAACTTTGGATGAATTTCCTTAGTGATAACATGTGCCAAATAAATAATTTTTGACATCACAGTATTCCAATTTATCCATTTGAATGGAACACAGAATACTATTACATGAACCATGGAACTTGCCATTGGTGGGGAGGCTTGCGTGCCTCAGCGATACAGATAGCCGTACTGTAGGTGCACCACAACACAGGGGTATCTGTTGAGAGGCCACACAAACATGTGGTTCCTGAAAAGGGGCAGCACCCTTTCCAATAGTTGCAGGGGCAACAGTCTGGATGATTGACTGATCTGGCCTTGTAACATTAACCAAAATGGCCTCGCTGTGCTGGTACTGTGAACAGCTGAAACTAAGGGGAAACTACAGCCATAATTTTTTTCCGAGGGCATGCAGCTTTACTGTATGGTTAAATGATGATGGCGTCCTCTTAGGTAAAATATTCCAAAGGCAAAATCTCCGGGTGAGGACTACTCAAGAGGACATCGTTATCAGGAGAAAGAAAACTGACATTCTACGGATCAGAGTGTGGAATGTCAGACCCCTCAATCGAGCAGGTAGGTTAGAAAATTTAAAAAGGGAAATGCATAGGTTAAAGTTAGATATAGTGGGAATTAGTGAAGTTCAATGGCAGGACGAACAAGACTTCTGGTCAGGTGAATACAGGGTTATAAATACAAAATCAAATAGTGGTAATGCAGGAGTAGGTTTTATAATAAATAAAAAATAGAAGTGCAGGTAAGCTACGACAAACAGCATAATGAACGCATTATTGTGGCCAAGATGGACATGAAGCCCATGCCTACTACAGTAGTACAACTTTATATGCCAACTAGCTCTGCAAATGAAGAAGAAATTGATGAAACGTATGATGAGATAAAAGAAATTGTTCAGGTAGTGAAGGCAGACAAAAATTTAATAGTCATGGGTAACTGGAATTCGATAGTAGGAAAAGGGAGAGAAGGAAACATAGTAGGTGAATATGGACTGGGGGGAAGAAATGAAAGAGGAAGCCGTCTGGTAGAATTTTGCACAGAGCATAACTTAATCATAGCTAACACTTGGTTCAAGAATCATGAAGGAAGGTCGTATTAATGGAAAAAGCCTGGAGATACTAGAAGGTATCATACGGACCATATAATGGTAAGACAGATATTTAGGAACCAGGTTTTAAATTGTAAGACATTTCCAGGGGCAGATGTGGACTCTGACCACAATCTATTGGTTATGAGCTGTAGATTAAAACTGAAGAAATTTCAAAAAGGTGGGAATTTAAGGAGATAGGACATGGATAAACTGAAAGAACCAGAGGTTGTACAGAGTTTCAGGGAGAGCATAAGGGAACAATTGACAGGAATGGGGGAAAGAAATACAGTAGAAGACGAATGGGTAGCTCTGAGGGATCAAGTAGTGAAGGCAGCAGAGGATCAAGTAGGTAAAAAGAAGAGGGATAGTAGAAATCCTTGGGTAACAGAAGAAATATTGAATTTAATTGATGAAAGGAGAAAATATAAAAATGCAGTAAATGAAGCAGGCAAAAAGGAATAAAAAGTCTCAAAAATGAGATTTCCATTAGAGCTACTGACAGTGTTGGGAGAGCCAGTCCTGACAAAACTCTACCTTCAGGTGAGCAAGATGTACGAGACAGGCGAAATACCCTCAGACTTCAAGAAGAATATACTAACTCCAATCCCAAAGAAAGCAGGTGTTGACTGATGTGAAAATTATGGAACTGTCAGTTTAAGAAGTCACAGGTGCAAAATACTAACGGGAATTCTATACAGACGAATGGAAAAACTGGTAGAAGCCAACCTCAGGAAAGATCAGTTTGGATTCTGTTGAAATGTTCGAACACGTGAGGCAGTACTGACCCCATGACTTATTTTAGAAAATAGATTAAGGAAAGGGAAAACCACATTTCTAGCATTTGTAGACTTAGAGAAAGCTTTTGGCAATGTTGACTGGAATACTCTCTTTCAAATTCTAAAGGTGGCAGGGGTAAAATACAGGGAGCGAAAGGCTATTTACAATTTGTACAGAAACCAGATGGCAGTTTTAAGAGTCGAGGGGCATGAAAGGGAGGCAGTGGTTGGGAAGGGAGTGAGACAGTGTTGTAGACTCTCCCCGATATTATTCAATCTGTATATTGAGCAAGCAGTAAAGGAAAACAAAGAAAAATTTGTAGTAGGTATTAAAATCCATGGAGAACAAATAAAAACTTTGAGGTTCGCCGATGACATTTTAATTCCGTTAGAGACACCAAAGGACTTGGAAGAGCAGTTGAACAGAATGGACTGTGCCTTGAAAGGGGGATACAAGATGAACATCAACAACAGCAAAACGAGGATAATGGAATGTAGTCGAAGAAAGTTGGGTGATGCTGAGGGAATTAGATTAGGAAATGAGACACTTAAAGTAGTAAAGGAGTTTTGCTATTTGGGGAGCAAAATAACTGATGATGGTCGAAGTAGAGAGGATATAAAAGGTAGACTGGCAATTTTGCTGACCACCAAACCTACACAGTATCCTTGTCTATCCAGACTCCTCCCCTGCTCCCAACCCCTTGCCTCTGCCTCATAGCTCATATCTCTGCAATAGACCTACATACAAGACCTATCCCATACATCCTCCCACCACCACCTTCTCCAGTATGTTCTCCAACATCTCCTGTTCCATGAAAGCAGAGAAACCTGTGAAAGCAGTCGTGTGATCTACAAACTAAGCTGCAGCCACTGTGCTACTTTCCATATGAGCACGATGACTAACAAATCGTCTGTCCACATGAATGGCTACCAGCAAACTATAGTCAATAAACAAGTGGAAACTCTCCCACCAATGTATCTTATGTTCCCTTTACACCCCTGGCCTCAAACTTCCCTAGCCCCTAGTTCTTAGTCACTTACTTTACCCTACCCCTCTCCCTCTGTACCACAACAGTCTTCTACTTCACCAATGAACCCACTGGTCCTTTTCCCATTCTTTGCTTCTCACCTTTTCTGCTCCCCTCCCCCAACTCCCTCTCCGAAACCTCACAACCCCACCTAACAGCTGTAGCCTTGCCCCACCATGTGCCCATAAGCTTCCACTAACAGCAGTACACTTTTCTCTGCCCCACCCTGCTACCCCCCCTCCCCCTCTTTCTGCCCCATGCCTCGTCCTTACCCCACCACCCACACCAACCTGCTGCTCCCATCAGGTGCAATTACAACTCAGTCTGACCACTGTGTGGTCGGAGACAGTGGTGTTGTGTGTGTGTGTGTGTGTGTGTGTGTGTGTGTGTGTGTGTGTCTTTTCTACTTCAAAAGACCTTTTGGCCAAAAGCTAAAATGTATAGCAGTCTTTCCATTGTGCCTGTCTGTGACTCATTGTATCCTCTGTATTATGATTAGTCTATTGTCTCCATAGTACTGAACATATCAATATATTATAATTGATTACAATTATTACTTTAAATTTTGTAGGTATGGTGAAACATACCCCATACCAAGTACTTTATGATGGTTTCCAGAGTGTAGATGTAGAGAATATGTTAGTATTTCTGGTTATCAAACTTAGGGAAACTACTCGAACCCAATCTTGTGATGTTCTTAAAGCTAAGTTATACAGGGAAGAAGTTGCTACCAATGGCCCTAGGAGTTTTTGAAAAATGAAAAGGGACTCTGTCTAATAAAGTAAAAAAAACAACAACACATAAAACACCTGGCAGAAAAACAGATTTTACCAGTGATGAAGGTGTCAGCTAATTTTATGCTGTTGAAAAAATACCAAATAACAGTACTCAAATATGATAAACAAGTGTCTTCAAAAACTTACTGAAATATGTTAAACAAGTTACTTTTAAACTACTTTCATGCACAATAAAATACGCACTTGTGTGTGAGAGAGGTATCATCAAACAATAGCTAAGAAACATAGAGAGTAAAAGAATTATTCCATTTTCAAAATTCCCGCAGCTGTTATGTAGATTTGAACACTGAAAAGGTAAATGAAAACAAAACAAAAATAGTAGATAAAAATATTTAATGTGCTTTGTATAATCTGTAACACCTCTATTAACTTATAAAAAAAGGTTTATGATCAAATATGTTTGGAGCTTTGGTGTAATTTTGAAAAATGTTTTTTCTTTGATCAAAGGCACTCCATTTTATCATATAAACTGAATGTTGAAATAATTTGTATTACTGAACATTGGTTAATAGCATGTTTTGGACTAGCAAGCTTCTTTATTTAGAATCCTACAAACATGGTTGTGCTGCTACTTTTCTGAAAGAGGTTATAAATTTCAGCATGGTAAGTAAACATTATATTATCCCAGTGGAACAAGGATTTTGAGCTATATGCAACCAAACTTTCAGAACTTAACTTCATAATCATTAATATATACAATGTGTATCATAACTCTTATTTACAGGCTTTTAGAAGAGACTTACCCATCTGTGAAATGTAGCAGTACATTTGAAGAACAGACTGCTTTCAAATCTCCTGCTTCGTGATATGTGCATGGTGAAAACAAGGTGTTCTGACCTCTTCAAACTTACTTAACTACTTTAATATAGTTTTCCCCCTGCATTCATATCCATGGCATGATCAATGTTTAGATCAATCCTATTTGGTTTCCCTTCTATATGACAAAGGATGTCCTTTTCGAAGTCAGGAGTGCAGCACATCTGTGGAGCACCTGAGTCAACCCACCTAGTTGTGAACATGCTAGTTTTTCCAGCTTTTGTTGGATGCATATGGTATGGGATGTCGTAACTACAGAAGGGACTGACAACAGCAATATTTCTCAGTTTGTGTGCATACCATGAAGCAGGAGATTTAAAAGTGATATGATCCTCAAAATTGTTTTATATCCAAATGGTACATTTATGGCCATGGAGTCTTTATCAAAACTTCATCTACTAAGTCCATACAACATCTAGAAGCCTGTGATAGGAATTGTGAAACACCCTTTATGGAGTAGCAGGTAAAAACTTCTATTTTCTTTTATTAACAAATTTGGACATTCTCCTAAACAAGTACAGGCTATTCACTATGAAAATAGTGTTTTGTTGTGCCTTTAACATTATTAAAAAGAAAAAAACCGTAATTCTGGTGACACTCCACTAAACATGTCAGAAGCATACTACATGGTGCCTAGAATGTGCCGTCTGGCAAAGTCAACAGCACACATGAATTCCACCATTGACCGAATATCTATCTTGGATAAAAAAAAAAAAAAAAAAAAAAAAAACCTATGCCTTCATTCGCAATGTACCATGAATGAGATATAGCAGCCATTAGGCACAGTTGCTATGCTCAGAGATGGAAAAAGTAGCAACTGAAACAAAAAATGAACTAATATAATAATATTTCACTTCCTACAAGCTATTGTAAATTAAAAAACCATTTTAATTAAGAAAAATGTTTATAGTATGTATAATAATTCCAAAGTATTTTACTTTACTACTATAATATAGCTTTCCCTCTTCAAACTAAAATGTTGTATGTTAAACACAAAAAATATCATGAGATCATGTTGGATAGGGCACTTTCTCTTAAGGAGCACATGGCATGAAAATGGAAATACATCCTTCATAAGTTCTGTGGCACTATTTGTAGATTGTCAGCAGACACTCTTCAAGCATTGGCACTTTGATTTGTATACTCAACAGCAGAGTATTGTGTATCTGTCTAGATTCATTGCACATATATGTAAAAGACAGATTTACAACTTAACAAAACCCATGCTCATTATCTGCATTCAGTTTAACTGAATTAAATTGAAATTGAATACTGGTTACCTATCTTGAGTCATATTCCACTGCCCGATATCAGATGGAAGAGTGTGCTACTATATGAATACCAGAAGGTTGTTGAAAACCCTGATCTTCCAATACTGAATGATGTATTCACTGTGGAGCAATAACAGTACTGATATGTAGTAGTTTCATAATCTTTGTGTATATATAATTATTCTTATGATTCAAAATCTCTTAATGTACACTGCATAATAAATAATAACAATGATAATAATGGGTAACAAAGTCTGTTATAGTTTTCAATGAGAGAAGCTGATCTTTGCAGTACTCTTGTAAAAAAAAAGTGATTTTCCAAGAATTTTCTCATTATTCTAAAACCTACAAGAATCATCTTTAATCATTCCTCATCCACTACAACCAACACATGTAGTGGAATGCAAGAACTAGCATCAACAGTCTGCTCTCTGAGGTCTGCAAGGTTTCCAATCTTCACCACACACAGCTGCCTTCACATGTCTGAAAGGAAAAAAGCTAATGGAGTTATAACCTTGCACAAACTAACCATCTCTGGGAAAACTAGATATCCAGGTATGCCGGGATAGGTAGCTGTAATGAAGTGGGGCTCCATAGTGCCAAAAGAAAGTGGGAAATGCCTCATCTTCACACAGCAGTGACAGTAGCACATCTTCGTCTCATTATTGACTTACAGTGGACCTATGTTTGCTCTGAGATGAGGTACCTACTCTTAATGAATGATGCTAGAACACCAATTGATGTTGCTGCATCAGTAGCCACTTTTGATCATGCAGCATTTGGTTTGTCTGCAACAGAGCAAGTTTCACAGAATTTCATGACATGTTTCACCACATCCTTGTGGGTAATGTCTGGTCTATCTGATTGGTGTTGGCTTAAATCCTATGCGACAATATGGTCGATTCTCTCTCCAGATATCAAGAGACTCAGAAACTCTCAGTGCACACAGCTTGGACTAGAGCCATTAGTTTTCACATCTCCTGTAAGGAAGAAACATCATTCATAACTCGAGAACCAATAAAACTACATTTGAGTAAAAGACACCATTGTTTTTTCTTGTAACTCACTGTCTGGTTGATGACACGTGACCTCCTTCCCATCTGAAACTTATGATTTGCACCCAAGGCAGCATAGTCCACAAAATGACTGTTGTTAACATAGTCTCACAATTTTTCTCTACTCTCCCATCCAACACTGCTTTAAATTTTGCTTATCCACCTGTTCTTGTTTTAGAAGTGTGGTTCCAATCCTATGAATCATCATGTATCATATGTTTTGGTTTATTGTTTGGCTGCAATAAAAGTGTGGATGCATTTGTTAATTATCTGGTTTGAGATTACATCAATTTATTTAGTTGTTCCATTCAAACAAAAAGCCTAAGACTCAACATTGGGTGTTTACATATGACAGCTGCCACCCAAGAACTGAATGAAAACATTATCAGGTTAAACAGTTCTTGTATTGTATTTAATTAAAGCATTGTTATGCCCCCTTTTATTTCTTAAATATATTACAGTCTCTTAAAGTTAACCTGCATGGTTCTCAAATAGGCAAGAGTGTTGTACGTTGATACAATTTTCCGACTTTCGCCTCTAGCCAGCTCTGTAACAGACATTTAATATATTTTCTTATTCCATTTTAAAAGTTGCCATCCAACTTTCTGAAATTGCAAAAATTACTCCAGACAATTCAGATTTTTTTTTTTTCAGATTGATAAAACATAGCCATGTACCTTGGAACAAATATTCTATTGAAATTTAAAAGCATTGCAGTCAGCACTGAATTTAACCACATATCTGTTACATTATTAGCCTAATACACACCAATAATCAGTAAGTGAAATCAAATTAAGCAGAAATATTATCAATAACCAGTTACAAGTTAAATACATTTTGAAATAGAAGCTATTGGAAACTAACATAAATTTCCATTTTTAAGACAGGCAAAATTTTTAAGGCACAAGAAAAACTCAGTTCATTGGCAAGTATCACATTTCCATGGTAAAACAATTCTGTTTCAAGGTACACAATAGCGCACAACTTGGTGGCATTGTATTAGTTACATAGGATCTCATTAGAGTGTCCTCTGTATACTCAGTGTGCTCTGAGAGTAGTCTGAGGACAATCTGAAGTGGAGCTCTGAGTGCAGAAGCTAAAAAGATGCACAGACCAATTGCAGTTGCAAGCAGCAAGATGATGTGAATTCTGCATCCTCCGGTGACGTGTGTAGTGCCACCTGGCAGCTTCTGGTGAGTCCTCTATAATAGCAGCTCAGGGTAGCTGTTTAAATGTATCTTCTGTGGAGATATGAGCAGCAAGTGATGCACCACATGTGGTTGACAAAACACTGTTCATACCACATTCATCCCCCTTCCCATTCCACAAATTGCACTCTGCTGTGGCATAGCATCGGTGTTAGCAATGACACAGCGGACATCTATGCTGTAATCCTGCTAATGGAGTTGGCTGTAGTACGACAGCTGATGGCACCGACCAACCTGCACCTTGATGTTTGTGTTGCAAGCCACCAGAAACGTTGCTAAAATACTGGAGGTAGGACACTGATGCAACAAAAAAGATGGATACAGCATTGGTGCTTCTGTGTATGCGGAATGCTGTATGGCTGATGCAGGCTCAATGCCCGTGACTGATGTTATTGTGAATGGTCGTGAATGCTGTGGCTGTGGCAGTTTCTGTGGAGGTCTCACCAGTTGCATAGACAGGCAGAGTCAATCTCCACGACAGTGCTGTCTGATGGTGAATATGCCCAAACGGCAGGCACTGGCAAGGGCTGCTCAGGGGACGCAGTCTGAGATGCAGGGAGTGTTTCTGAAACATGAAAATCTATGGCAGGGTCACACTAATCACGAAAACAGAGTTGAACCTGTTGCTGTTAGTGTGCCTTTTTTAGCTGCAAATGGTATAAGTAGCTCGGCCAGTCGACCATGTGGTGATGCCAGATTCCCACTTGTGAGACTCAGACATGGTTGGAAACTTTGTCTTTCATGTGGAACTTTGTAGCAAAGTTGGCATCTGAAGCAGACTGTTGAGGGTGAAATAGATGCAACTAGTGCAGTGACAGTGTGATAATTCTGCAAGCGAAATGTCAGAGTGCTGTAGGTGCTGAAAACAAGAACACAGTACTTTTCCTTGAATGTTAAGCACGAGGTTTGGACATCTGAGCACTGAAAGTGCGAATGAAACATTCGGCTTCACCACTCGATTGGGGAGTGAGTAATGCCATTTGCATATAATGCAGCCAATTCTGTTGATTGTGGACCATTGTCTGAAACAATTGTCTGTGAGAAACCTTCTAAATAAAAGACAGAAGAAAGTGTTTTATAGTGCTAGCACTAGTTATAGAATTCAATGGAATGACAAACGTGTATCTACAGTATGCATTGATGATAGTCACCCTGTGTTTCAGAAGGGTTCAGCAAGACCAATGAGGACACAGTGCCAAGGACCAACTGCGAAATTCCTAGCGTGATGCTGCCTGGTTATTCGCACATGAGTGACAATGGCCGGTCATCTGTTCTGTCTGCTTGTCAAGCTTGAGCCACATAAAATTCTCGAGCGCTAACTGGTTAGTTCTAACGGTTTCCCAATGTCTTCTACGTAATGGTTTCAAAACATATTGCTGCAATGATGGAATCATGACTCACATTTGTTCATTAGGAGTACGCAAGCAAATCACACCATTCTGAAGAGAAAAGCTGTTGCGATGCCCATAGTATTTGCGTTCTATTGCATCCGAAATTCATTTCAGATTACAAGGCCAATCCATCTGAATGTAATACTTGAGCAGTCGTAGTGACTGATCCTGTTCAGTAGTTTGTGCAATCCGTTGACAATCAACTGCAGTGCTTCCGATCAGACCGATCTATTTGGAGTCAAGAAGCTTCTGATACATGGAATTCTGGATCACGTAAGCAAGATTATCTGCTCCCATAGTTCTCAGAGCCATTTTTAGAGTATCTGCGTTTGCATGCTTTGCCATAAGCCGACATAGAATTTCATACTGATGATTTGAAAGAAGTAGTTACCAACGTTGCAACTTCTGTGTTGTACGATCAGGCACGTCTTTCAGCGGATGAAAAGCACAGTCAACAGCTTATGCTCCGTCACGAGAAAAAATTTTCTGTAGTGCAGACACTGATGAAATTACCATGACACCAATGATGATGGCCAAACCTGCCTTTTCCAACTGAGTGTAGTTGATTTGAGCGTTGTGATGGTTCAGTGTTTCCAGCCTTGTGAGATAAACTGCTCCTACTAGAAACGTGACGATGCGTCAGATGCGAGAACAAATGCTTATCGCCGATCGAAATGAACAAGCAAGAGCAACTAAGCAATGCATTGTCAACTTCTGAAATGATTGTTCGCATTCTTCAACCCATTGGAAAGCAACATTTTAACGTTGGAGGCGATGCAAACGGGTAGCTATTTGCACCGAATTCGAAATAGGTCAGTTTTCCCAGAAATTCCTGTAGTTCTAGCACATTTTAAGGAGAGGGTCATCTCCCGATGGTCTCTAAACGCTTGGTTGAGGGATGAGCGCTTTGGGCGTCAATAAAGTGTCCCAAATATTCATTTTAAGTATTGAAAAATGAACATTTCTGTAAATTTCACTTAAGCCCTGCAATGTTTCAAACTTGGAAAAGAGATGCCAAATTTTCGAGATGCTGTTATGAAGTTTGTCATCCAGATAAGTCGAAAGTGACGGAACCTCCGTTGTCACTTGTTGAAGAAATCGTTGAAATAACACAGGGCTAGATGCACTTCCAAAGGAAAAGTGCTGGTATTAATATCGGCCGACATGCATATTGATCACCATTCAGGGGAAGTTGAAGGCGAGCATCGGCTAAATCAATTTTAGAAAAGAATCGTCTACCTGTTAGGTGGTCCATAACCTCCTAAATACGTGGAAGTGGGAAAGAATCAACAACCATTTGAGCATCAACTATTGCTTCAATGTCAACACAGTCTGATTTTCTCATTCGATTTTCTTGTGATAACCAGAGGAGATGCCCACTAACTAGCAGCAGTAGGTTTCAAGACACCAGTTTGTTCTAATCTGCTGACTTCAGAAGCAACTTTATCGTGAATGGCGTGAGGCACCAGACATGTGTTGTAAGACTTTTGTTGAGCGCTGGCTTTCGGCGTAACGTGCATTTGAAAATTCACACTCAAAGTGTCATCAAACAGATATCCATATTTTTCACACAGATGATGAATGCTGGCATGGAAAATCATTATGTCAATAGCGTGTACATTGTCCTGAACACCTAACCCAAATAAATCAAATGCACCCATGCCAAAAATAGTGGCACTGAAACGTGACTGAAATACTGTGAATGGCACTGACACAGTGGTATTTCAATATTTTGCTCGAAAAGTGCATGTCCCAAGAACAGATATACTTTCTCCATTGTAGGCTACGAGGCATAGGCATAATTTTTGGAGCCGAGGATGTCCCTGTTACTCGCAAGCAGTTTGATTTAACAATGTGACTGAAGCATCATTATGTAAGTGATTTGGCACAGTTTGATTCCAAATCCGTAAAGATATGAATGGTTCAATGAATGTGACATTGTGTTTATCTGTTTTGGGAGAGACGGAGCTGTTTGCTGTTTGACCATATGATTCCAAATCCGTAAAGATATGAATGGTTCAATGAATGTGACATTGTGTTTATCTGTTTTGGGAGAGACAGAGCTGTTTGCTGTTTGACCATATGAGGAGAGCTGATTTGAATTAGCCAAGTTTCACACTGTTTCCATTGCTTCACGATTCGTGTATTCCCGCCTACGGTTCCTGTGAGAATTGGCCAGAGGAGCAGATAAAGGTTATGAATGTGAGATCATATTAATTTCCATCTTCTCTAATCGAGACTGAAGTGAAACAGAGTTTGCTTTGCGCATATTCAGGAACACTTCCGTGAGTGTGTCCTGACTTAAGACAGCATTGGCATTCCACTTTTCAGAACAAGAAGTGTTTGGGATCGTGCTTGAACTACCACTTCACCAAGACTTGGGTGTGCATGAATTTGTAGTATAAATGGCTATGTACCTCTTACCATTCTTACTTTATGGCTTGCGGGTGTTGTCGACACGAGCCACGTGTCGCGGAGACTTCTTACAGCTAGTTGCAACAGGCATATTAATCTTGGAATACCAAAGAATAAGATGTTACGTTAACTCTAAACCATCGTAAATTTTACTACTACATATTTTGTTCAAAGGAAGTCATAAATTACAGTTAACTCACTATTTAATTATAAATATAAGGTCTCCAATGGTATATCATATACAAAAAAAGTACAAAATGTTTTGTTTTACACTCTGTATAGAAATGGCAAAGATTTGCGCTTCTGGAGCGCGCTCGTGCTCTGCGAGGAGAGATGAGTCTTCTCGGCGGTCCGTCTTTTCCCCTCACTGCGCTAGAAGGAGCACGTGTGCGAGTGAGACAACTGTATGTCGAAGGCCAATTTCGGGGGGCGTTTGAAAAGTCGGAGCTAAAATAAAAACTACTTACGTGTTTGGGGGTAAACCTTTTTTATTTTTCGACATAGTCTCCTTTTAGACTTATATACAGTACTTCGTCCAACGCTGTTCTAATTTGTTGATCCCTTCCGAATAATAGGAATTGTCCAAATCTACAAAACAGCTATTAGTTGCACCAATCACCTCCTCGTCTGAATAAAATCTTTGTCCCGCCAGCCATTTCTTCAAATTGGGGAACAAATGGTAGTCCAAGAGAACAGGGGGGGATCTGAAAGGAGTTGGAATTCTATTTCCATTAAATTTCCGACCTCAACTGCTGAGTTGTGTGCTGGTGCATTGTCATGATGGAAAAGGACTTTTTTGTCGTCCAATCGCCGGCGTTTTTCTCGCATCTCGGATTTCAAACGGTCCAATAACGATGAATAATATATATAGTCGATGAGGATTATCCCTTCTGAATCCCAAACGACAATCGGCATAACCTTTCCGGCCGAAGGAATGGGCTTTGCTTTTTTTGGTGCAGATTCTCCCTTGGTAACCCATTATTTAGATTGCTGTTTGGTGTCAGAAGTACAGTAACGTATTGATGTTTCATCCACGGTGATGAAATGACGCTAAAAGTCCTGTGGATTATTCCGGAACAGTTGCAAACCATCCTTGCAACACTTCACACGATTCCGTTTTTGGTCAAGCGTGAGCAATCATGCAACCTATCTTGCGGATAGCTTTCTCATGTCCAAATGTTTATGCAAAATATTATGTACCCGTTTAATCGAGATGCCCACAGCACTACCAATCTCACACACCTTAACTCTTCTGTCATCCATCACCACATCATGGATTTTATCAATGATTTCTGGAGTTGTAACCTCCACAAGGCTTCCAGAACGTTCAGCATCACTTGTGCCCATTTGGCCACTCCGAAAGTTTTGATACCACTTATAAACTGTCCTATCTGAAGGTGCAGAGTCACCGTAATGTTTATCAACCTTCTCTTTTGTCTCCATAGGCGTTTTGCTTTCCATAAAGTAATGTTTAATCACCACACGAAATTCTTTTTCGTCCATTGTTTGACAATCACTCGACTTCCTTGATTCAAACGAATGCTAAACACAAAGAAATAGACCAATATGCCTGAAACTAGCTGTGCGTTCTTTCCAAAGATGCTACTAACTAAACATGACCTCGATATGCGCTGGTGATGCGATCTCTCGGACTTTGCATGGACTTTTCAAACGCCCCTTGTACACCCAAAAGGCGAATATTGGAGCATATATTTTTAATGATGATTTTATCACTACTGTTTATTTTCAACACTTTATTTTATTCCGCTGCTGCTTCCAATTTGCTCTGTTTAAATGAATTATAAACAGAACAAGTGTTCAGTTTTTTGAAGTGCTTGAGGAGAACACGTTTGATTTATGCTTTACACTATCTACAGAGTGACAATTATTGAACTATATGAAATAAAATTGCCACGACTTCTGAACGGTTTGCGTCAAGACGTTCAAGCAGCACAGTTGGCCGTGGGGCATGATGGGAACTAGTATGCGCATGCGCATGCTCCTTGTTATTGTCGGCCATTTGCATGTGGAACTATCATGGTACAGCGTGCCTGAGTCCACAGCTCGTGGTCCAGTGGCGAGCATTGCTGCCTCTGCATCACGGGGTCCCTGGTTCGATTCGCGGCCGGATTGGGGATTTTCTCTGCCCGGGGTCTGGGTGTTTGTGTTATCATCATCATCATCATCATCATCATCATTCGTGAGAGAGGCTATATTGGATTGAGTAAAAAATTGGACTGTGTAAAAATTGGGACTTTGTACGGGCGCTGATGACCGCGCAGTTGAGCGCCCTGCAAACCAAACATCACAGCATGCCTGAGCGTATAGCGTTTGTGAAGGCTAACTGAGGGAGCAACAGCAGACCAACTGCGGCTCGAAGGAAATTTGTGACTGAGTTCAAACTGAAGACCACCAGTTCAAGTGTGCTAACAATAAAGAATTTGATGTGCAAGTTTGAGAGAATGGGTAGTGTTCGTGATGACAGTTCTGGCAATGTTGGTCGTCCAAAAAGGAGTAAACCCCTGACAATATACAGAAGACACACGGTGTGTTTCAAACCAGATCCAGGAAATCGATCAGACGAGCTTCACAACAGGTGAGAATCAACTGGGAGACACTGTGACAAGTTGTTTTTGAAGACTTGCATCTTTTCCCATACATCGTTCAAACTCATTAGCCATTAAGCCCAAGTGCCGTGGAACAGCAGTTGTGTTCCTCCAGAACTGTGGTCCACAGAATTGACGAACAGGATTTTGATGTGAATATGGTGTGGTTTAGCAACGAAGCCCACTTTCATTTGGATGGGTCTGTCAATAAGCGAAATTGGCGCATTTGGGGACTGAGAATTTGCATTTCGCGATCGAGAAGTCTCTTCACCCTCAATGGGCGAATGCCCCGTGTGCAATGTCCAGTTACAGAATAACTGGTGCCATGTTCCTTGATGGCATGGTGACAACCATACAGTACATGGAGGTTTTAGAAGATGATTTCGTCCCCATTATCCAAGGTGACCCTTATTTCGACCATATGTGCTTGATTCAAAACACAGCTCGAACCTATCGAATCAGAAGAGTGTTTAATGGAATCTTCAAAAAGTCTGAATTTGTAAACATGATTTGGAGCTTCTTAAACAAGTCAGTGAATCCACTTTTGCACTTCATGTGATTGCAGTTTGTTGAGAGAGATACCAATAAACAATAACTAAAAATATTTTGCTTCAGTTTCTCAAAGATTGTCCTATAAAAATATATTCTGAGATAACTTACCTGTGAAGAAGAAATCTTTAATTTCACAAAATCTTTTTGAAAAAATAAAACGTGCTGCTCACTTCACCTATTAGACAACTATTGGTATTTAAAAAGTTCAGACATCTACCTACAGCATCAAAGTATTCACGTTGTCTACCGAAAAAAAATCTGTAAATAACGTGTTACATAATAAGTGTTCCAATACCTCTGACAACAGTACTAGACAGTAACGCCTCTTACCCTTAATTAAGATTGGCTATAGTTCAGAAAGGTGGGCGAGCTACGCTGTTCCTGAAAATCTATGATCATTTACAGGCAGTTCAAGATATAAAATGTTCGACGGGTAGTGTAGTCGTAATTAAAAATCAAGTTGCGAACGTTCCTTCTGTGCAGTTCCTTCTATTCTACTACTAAATAATTTTTATTTAAAAGCTTTTAGTTCTTTTAGTGGAAACGAACTTTCTGTTATTAATGAATTTTTTTCAGCTATGTGAATCGTTTTTTAAATGTTCAGTGTGTCGCCATATTAAATTTCAGTCTCTTCATCTACTCGTCCTATAGTTTTACGACATATCTTACAAATAAGTAACGAATTAATTAGGTTTTAAAGTGAGCTAGGCAAGATGTAAACAATTGCAAGAAACTTTCAAACGGTATACGCGCTCCTGGACTAGGTGTCACATGACAACATACGGTCCACATCGAATAGCTAGTGCAGAGCCCAGCAGCCATAAACACGTCCTTATTTCGAATAAACAACGCAATCAATGAACGTCTGTTAACGCAAATAGCGCCAAGAAGAGTGTTTCATTACCAGCATCGTGTAAGTAACTGTTTTCGGTTATGAGTACATGACAGGGTCTTTCAACCTTATTGTTATTTTACAGCACATACACAACGTAGAGACATTTTTCTCATGAGTTCTGCTGTTTGACAATGAAAAATGCCTCTTATAGTTATCTTCATTACTTAATAAATGTTTAAATAGTTAGTGGGGTTCCTGCAGAGGAGAATACAGTATGTATTGTTTTGTACCCAAACATATTCAAGCATGTCTATGAATCTTTATGGGATGTATATTCAGATAAACGTAGAATATTTATACATGTTCTACATTAGAAGTAATTTTTCTCACTTTCTAAAATTCATTTCCACTTTTCAGTACTAATTTACATAGCTGTCTAGAGACCAATTAAATACGGGTAACAGTGCATAATCTAATGCCTGTTTAAGTAAACAGATATAAAATTAACTTTCAAAAACCACCGAATGGCTGCTAACCTAACAGGCACAACCGAATACACTATTTTCTGGAGTCACGTATTCAAACTTAAAATAAAACTATGCTATTAATTGTTACGGTATTTGCGTGTTATCACATGACACACTATTCATCGAACATTGGACAAAAAGGCCCACAATACAATAAAGCATGAGCTTTACTTAGCACTTTGTACCTCTTAACAGATTACATGTACATTAACACTGTTGAATACATATTATACTTAAGCTAGCAGCACTAAAAAAATTAGGAGAAAACAGCACTGTTGGAGACTTTTTGTGTTCCAAGCAACAAAATACTGTGTTCCTCCTAGAAGACGTATTCCTGTAGTTATTACTTTGTGCCCTTGGGAATAGCAAGAGTAAAATTTCCACTCACCAGACACGAAAGGGGGTACAACTTACTGAAGCGTTATCGAAGTTCCTGACTCTACAGAACAGTTAAAAATCATGTAACAGGACCCTATCTTAAAGCATGCATTGCACTATACCAAGAACTGAAGCCCCGAGAATAAAGCTAAGCATCAACGTAATAAGTTCAAATAACAATGACTGCATATATATATATATATATATATATATATATATTTGAGGAAAGTTAATAAATAGTAAGAAATAACATTAATATGAAAGATAAGAAACTGAAAATGTATAGTGAGGTAAAATTGTAAAGAAACTTTCGGGACTGTAGATCTGTTTCTTCGTTAATAAGTTTAACTGGTTAACTTTTCAAATGAAAATTTCAGGCTCTCCCTAAATGTTCATTTTCTTCTCTTTCGTAGCATAATGCAAAATTGGGAGTTCTCTGTAATGTTTTTGGACGTATGCTCGTTATTAAACAAACAGTTCAAATGCACTTTTGCTTTGGTATCGTTCGATTTTATATACTCTTTAAAGCATGTCCGGAAGTTGGTTTCCGCAATATACGGTTTGTCAAAATCGCCACATCTAATTTTGTATATCCCCGACTTATTAAATAAGTGCATTGCTTTGGCAGTCCGTCTTATAATATTATAAATATTTTTTTAAATTATGAATGTCGATTTTGATATTCATATTTTTAAAAGGTTTGGCTGTTTTATTACAAACTTTACCATAATAGGGCAGAAATATGAACTTAGTCTTTTTGTTTGTCTTCCTCTCTTTCTAGAGCAGTCTTGTTTGCATCTGACTTTTGCTTAACTTTGTTTCTATCTGTACATTCCTTTAATTATTTATGGTTCAAAATTATTTACTTTGGCTAAATTTTCTGGCATCACTGTTTATTTGTTAATTCCGTCTTCATAAAGTAGAAAATTTATTATTTACCGTATCACTGAGTGAAATTATGCTTTTTTTATGGATTGCTGTGCGGCGTGATTCATTATTAATGTGTCATTAGCGGCTGCTGTTCGAAAACTTGCAAATTTGTGCATTTAATTTTCTTTCTGTGTTGTAATTGCTTGATACTACGTTTTAATGCAATCAAGACAGACACAGAATGGTAAACGAGTAACTGGTTGGAAGTCTTAGATCTGCTCAGCGATTTTTCGTAGGACTATACTTTCCCCCGGTTATTGGCCAGATCTTTCGCTAAGGTATAACGATGGTATTTTTGTACTTCGCATATAGATCTTTTCGCAGGCGCACCAATCTCTACTACCTTTGCCTGACGTCATTTACACGTTCTCCTTTGAACCGAGAGTGCAGCAGCTTTTGCTTCCTTAACATTTTCCGAATTTCGTTGTTAAACCGCAGTGGATCTTTTCCGTTCTTAATCCATTTACTAGGCACATATTTCTCCAGAGCACCATTTGCAGTCCGTTTAAGCTTTGCCCATAATTCTTTTGCGTCTATCACACTGGAACTAGGCGATGTCAATTCATTGTCTAAGTGAAGTGCTAACAAACTGCTTATCTGCTCTTTCGAGCAGAAACACTCTCCTAGCCTTCTTGTCTGACTTATTAACTCAAAAATTTTCAATTGTGTGTGAAATCTTATGGGACATAACTGCTAAGGTCATCAGTCCCTAAGCTTACACAGTACTTAACCTAAATTATCCTAAGGACAAACACACCCATGCCCGAGGGAGGTCTCGAACCTCCGCTGGGACCAGCCGCACAGTTCATGACTGCAGCGCCCCATACCGCTCGGCTAATCCTGCGCGGCATTTATTAACTTTCTAAGATATCTCTATTGTGTGTGGGCTAGCTGCTCAAGACAGTTTTTGGAAAAAGTATTCAAAAGTACTTTGGAAGACTGTTTCTGTACCGCGTCCAATGAATCCATAGTCGTCCCAGTCTGTACTCAGTAGGTTAAAGTCGCCTTCAGCTAGCATTACATGTCTTATCTTAGACTTTCCCAGCTGTTTGTACAGTTGTCAGGTGTTAAGATAGGTGCAGTCGTTTTCGTAACACGATATTTCGACAGTGTACCTTGCCACCATCTTCAAGTAATACCAGTAGAATCAACGTCTTTGCTTTTTCTCCAGCGTTTCATTCTCTTCTGTGATGAGAGGAGTGGTCTGTTGTAAGACATCCTATGTACCCTCTCCAGCCAAGGGATTGCAGGGAGTTTTGCTTGGTTTCATCTATTTATTTTTTCTTGCAAGAAAAAGGGGGAGCTTGTTTCTCCCTATTGGGAATTTATTTGCAGGAATTTTGGGGACAGCCCTGGCATTCACCTTACAGCCTAAGGAAAATTGGAAAACCCAGCCAGAGCTGCTGGTGTTGCCATTGTTTTCCTTTTCCTAGCGCGTCCGCTTGCGTACGTCTCGGTTCGTCTGTGCTGCTGTTGTAGACCTGAGCCACATGGCGGGTCCACTTCCTATACCGCCCTCAACGGCGGCCTGGCAGTAGTTGCGGCTGTTGCTGCTGCTACAGTCGACGCGTCGTCGGCTTTCTTCCAACTTCTCCTCACGTTCCTTTTTTTTTCTTGCTCTTTCTTCTTATATATCTCCAGCCAGTTGCGTTGGTCGTCAGCTCGCTCCTCCACCTTTGAAATCTTGAGGTCCAATAAGTCGCCGTCTGTCAGATCTCCATGCCAGGTGACAGACTCCTTGGTTTGTGCCTCGCTGTCGATGCATGTCAGTGCGTCTTCTCTGGCTACGTTCGTTGTTTGTGTAGCGGCGTTTGCCTCCATCATCTTCCCCCCAGGGGGTCCACAACTCTTTTGTGGGTATGTGTGTGGCGAGCACGGGGCCCTGAGCTACTGCAGCCTTCTTTCTCTCCAGGGCTGCATTTCCTTCCCCTTTCCCCTCACCCTCTCTTCTCCCTCTCTTGGTATCCTTGCTTATGTTGGCCCCCGCTATCCTCCTGGTTCTGTTCGGCGTGTTCAGAAGGGTCCTAAGGACAATCGCATTGATACTGGTGCCTTTATCCTGGCCTTTGAAGGGGATACCCTTCCTGAGAAAGTTAAGATTATGGTCTATCGATGTGATGTGAAGCCGTACATCCCACCTCCTATGAGGTGTTTTCAGTGCTTGCGTTTTGGACACGTCTTCCCGCTGTTCACAGGCTGCTGTCTGTGGTAACTGTGGACGTCCACTCCATGAGGGGAGTCCCTGTGCTCTCCCTCCTGTGTGTGTAAATTGTCATGGCAGTCATTCTCCACGTTTACCAGATTGCCCAGTATATAAGAAGGAAAAGAAGATACAGGAGTATAAGTCCCTCGATCGTTTAACCTACACAGAGGCCAGTAAGAAGTATACACGTCTTGACCCTGTGTCCATGATATCTAGTTACGCTTTGGTTACATCTTCACCCCTTCCTCCCCCTTCCTTACCCCCATCCCAGACCCCCTCTCCTTCCGCCTCCCCTGCAGCTTTCACACCTTCTCCTCTGGGCGCTGCTCCCCTCCGTAGCCGGAGAAGTGTCCCACTCCTTCGGCGTCTGCCGGTCAAGGGCGCCTCTCCCAGGATGCCCCTTCCCGGCACCTTCCAGGCCAAAGGTCTGTTGCCACGCGTCGACCGCGAGAGCCGCGGTCTGTCGTCCCCCAGGTCGCCCGGTGTCTTTCTGTTCCCAATCTTGCTGCAGCTGGCTCCTTTATGCCACACAGCCCTCCTTGATCTCAGACTGAAAAGAAGAAGAAGCATAAGTCCCGGGACAAAGAGCCTCTGGTGTCACCGGAGGTCCCATCCCCGACTTCACAACCGGATTCTGACCTGTCGTTCATGGATGTCGCCCCCTCCATGTCGGTGGCGGGTAGGGACCCGGCAGTCTGACTGGCTTTAGCGTGTTCAGCCCCCATTTAAATCATCGTTCTGTGGTTCTCCAATGGAACTGTAATGGATACTATCGTCACCTTCCAGAATTGAATTCCCTTCTTTCGTCTTACTCTGCAGCTTGTGTGGTTCTACAGGAATCTAATTTTACTGATGCTCACTCACCGACCCTCCGTGGGTTCCGTGTTTTCTGTCGAAATCGGGTCAGACCCCTGCGGGCTTCTGGTGGCGTTTGTATGTTGGTCTGTACAGACATTGCTAGCACGTGGATTCCTCTTCAAACTACATTGGAAGCAGTTGCTGTTAGGGTTCACCTGGACTCTGAGGTCGCGGTTTGCAATATTCATCTCCCTCTTACACCTGCTGCCTTAACTGCCCTTCTTCAGCAACTGCCTCCCCCCTTCCTCCTCCTTGAGGATTTTAATGCTCATCATCCCTTGTGGGGCAGTGCCTTTCCATCTAGACGAGGTCTTCTGATAGGCCAGTTTATTGCAGACCACGACTTGTGCCTTCTTAATGATGGCTCCCCTACTCCTTTCAGTGCCGGTCATGGTACCTTTTCTGCCATTGATCTTTCTCTTTCTTCTCCCTCTCTCCTCCCTCCATTGCACTGGTCACCACACGACGACCTTTGTGATAGTGACCATTTCCCGTTGAATCTCTCTCTCCCTTGCCGCTCCCCGATGCACAGGTTACCTCGTTGGTGTTTCCAACGCGCCGAATGGCCTCTATACACTGCACAGGTCGTGTTTTCTCCCTCTTTGTCGGGTTTTATTGATGACGTCTTACGTGACGTGTCTGACGCGATTGTTCGCGCTGTTAGCCTTGCTGTCCCGCGCTCATCTGGACCATTTCGTCGCCGGCAAGTCCCGTGGTGGAGTACGGCCATCCGTGATCGCCGTCGAGCTTTGCAACACTTTAAGAGGCACCCATCCGTAGCCAGCCTTACTACCTTTAAACGCCTCCGCGCTAAAGCCCGTTATTTAATGAAAGAGAGCAAGCGGATATGTTGGAAACGATTTGTTTCTTCCCTCGGTTCTAGTGTCCCTCTGTCACGGGTATGGGCTAAACTTCACTCTCTCCAAGGTTGCCATCGGCAGTCCATTCTCCCAGGCCTTCAGCTCCCAGATGGCCTTTGTATGGACCCATTAGTTCTTGCAGAACATCTTGCGACCCATTTTGCAGTGGCATCAGCATCACCCTCCTATCCAGCTGCTTTCCTTCACCAGAAACAGCGGGCTGAAGCTTCCACCTTATGTTATACCCCTTGTGAGTCAGAATCTTACAACGAACCTTTTACTGAATGTGAATTTCTTTCTGCTCTGTCTTCTTCTCATGATATGGCCCCTGGCCCAGCTTCCATTCATAACCAACTACTTCAACATCTCAGTGCTCCACAACGGCAACATCTTCTTCGGGTGTTTAACCATATCTGGCTCCAGGGTGACTACCCTTCTCAGTGGAGGGATAGCATCGTGGTTCCTGTCCTTAAGCCTGGTAAGAACCCCCTATCTGTTGACAGCTTTCGGCCAATTAGTCTGACCAATGTTGTTTGTAAGTTACTTGAACGGATGGTAGCCCATCGGCTCAATTGGGTCCTTGAATCTCAGGATCTAATGTCCCCTTACCAGTGTGGCTTCCGAGAGGGACGGTCTCCGGAAGAGGGACGGTCTCCAATCGATCATTTACTTCGCTTGGAATCCGCAGTTCGGTAGGCCTTTCCCAGCGCCGCCATTTGGTTGCAGTGTTTTTTGACCTTCGCAAGGCCATCACATCTTACTTACCCTTCATCAGTGGGGCCTTCAGGGCCCACTCTCGATTTTTACCAGCCAGTTCCTGTTCCATCAGTCATTCAGGGTTCGAGTTGGTGCTGTTTTTAGTTCTCCACAGACCCAGGAGACGGGTATCCCACAGGGTTCTGTCTTGAGTGTCCTTCTTTTCCTCATTGCAATCGATGGACTTGTGGCCTCTGTCGGTCCTTTGGTCGCCCCTGCCCTGTATGTGGATGATTTCGGCATTTGGATTAGTTTCTCGTCGATGGCATCTGCGGAGCGGCAGCTCCAGGGAGCTATACGGCGTGCTTCTGCATGGACCCTCTCTCACGGGTTTCAGTTCTCTCTTCTAAAATCGCGGATGGTCCACTTCTGTCGCCGTACTACGATCCACCCTGATCCAGAGTTCTATCTTGATGCACAACTATTGCCTGTTGTCCCACAGTTTCGTTTCCTGGGTCTTCTTTTCGACAACAAGCTCACTTGGCTGCCCCATATCAGACTTCTGAAGGTAGGATGTTTCCATAAACTCAATGTCCTTTGCTTCCTTGCCCACTTCTCTTGGGGTGCAGACCAATCCCTCCTTCTCTGTCTTTATCATGCTCTAGTTCTGTCTCACTTGGACTATGGTTGTCAAGTTTATGGTTCAGCTGCTCCTTCCACACTGCACGTTCTGGATCCAGTCCACCATTGTGGTATCCATTTGGCCACCGGTGCCTTCCCTATTAGCCCTGTTGACAGTCTCCTGGTTGAAGCTGGGATCCCCCCCCCCTTTCTGTTCGGCGGTCCCAGCTTCTGGTGTCTTATGCACTCGCTATCCGTTCCTCTCCCACTCATCCTTCCTATTCTATCCTGTTCCCAGACCATGGACGTAGCCCACTCGATTCTCGCCCTTGGACGGGTTTACCAGTTGGGCTCCACCTTCCGTCTCTTTGCCGTGATTTTCAGCTTCCTTCTTTGTCCTGTCTTCCTCGCTCCCTCCCCTCCACCCCCCCCCCCTGGTTAGTTCCTCGGCCTCGAATTCGGATGGATCTCTGCCGAGGTCTGAAAGATTCCATCCCCCCGATGGTGTTCCGTTCCTTTTTCCGCCAATTTTTATGGGAGTTTCGGGATGCTGTTGTTTTTTACACTGATGGCTCTAAATCTGCTGATCATGTGGGGTATGGCTTCACGTCCTCTGCTGGAACCGAAAATCATCTGCTGCCAGCTACATGTCGGGTGTTTACTGCGGAATTGATGGCAATTTCCCAGGCCCTTACCTTTATTAAACAGTCCCAACACAACCGCATTTTGTTATGTACAGACTCAATGAGTGGCCTTCTTGCTATTGACCGCTGTTTTTCGCGCCATACCTTAGTCTCTGCCATCCATGACCATCTCGCTGATATTCACCGTGCTGCTCGTTCCATTGACTTCCTTTGGGTCCCTGGCCTTGTGGGTATCCCGGGTAATGAGCTAGCTGATCGTTTGGCTGGGGGAGCAGTCACTTACCCCCCGTTTTCTGTAACCCCTCCTGTAGCGGATTTACGGCTTCACATCAAATCCCACTTTGCACAGTCATGGGCCAACTCTTGGGAGGCTACTCACCTGTCTAATAAACTTCGGTCGATTAAGGTGACACCAGGCTCGTGGCGTTCTTCCTTTCGCCTCTCCCGCAAGGACTCGGCCACACTGTGTCGTCTTCGCATTGGCCATACCAGGCTGACCCACGGTTTTCTTTTGCGTGATGAGCAACCCCCACTTTGTGGTTGTGGAGCCTTCCAGTCAGTAGCCCACATTTTGGTTGAATGCCCCCTTCTTTTGGCTCTGCGTGGTAAGTACAGACTCCCCCACACTTTACCATTGGTGTTGGCTGACAATTCCTGGATGGTCTCTCTGGTTCTCGGTTTCCTCTGGGAAAGTGGTTTTTATTCTCAGTTTTAAGGTTTTTAATCTCTCTCTGGTGTTGGGGCAGGGCCGCGAGTGTTTCGGTGTCTCCCACTGTAAGCCGTGTTGGGAGATACCCGACTCACCTCCCTGACCAAGATCCTCTTTTCTTCCTCTTTTACTCTGTTTTTACCCTTTTTTAAAGGATTGGTTAGTCACCTTTTCCCATATGTACTTCTACATTCTAGCGGTTGCACCTTTTAAGTCACAGGTGGTCTTGCCTATGCTGCTTCAGCAGTGTTGGGTTCGTTCTCTTGCTGACTTCCCTCATTTTGTTTTTACCATTGACAACATGACTGCCCTTTTACGTTTTTAGCCTTCTCAATTTCATTGCTCTGACTTTCCTGAGATGTCACACTAGCGGAATGGACCACATTTGAAACAAGAGACTGATTACCTTGCTGTTTGGTCCCTTAAACTACTCATAACCAACCATCCATCATCTTTTTCTGCCTGTTGGTTTGCGTGTCTTGGTCCTGCATGGTGTGGTCTCCTGTTTGGGAGGCTATTGTATTGCACAACTGCGTATCCGTTTGCGCTGCCCTCGGCCTCAGTCGCGGCCGGTGGAGGTATGCTTCTCGCAGGGGGTGACAGGCAAACTCCATCTCCGCGTGGAGCGCCATTCTGAAGAGGCTCTCGGCTTCCCATAGAGCAGGGTCGATGTAGCGGTGGTTGTCTTCTTTGTGGCCTGCTGCTGTACTGGTCTCTGGTGCATCGACATTCTCTAGTGTAGTGACGATCTTTTTTGCTTTTCGGCGTGAAGTCGCCCACTGCCCCTGCTTGGCGGCATTGAGCCGCCCCCCTTCCATCACTCTCACTGGTGGTGTGGGCGGTGGGCCATGCTTGGGTGCGGACTGTTGGCGTCATGTCTGTAGACTTTTATGGGGGTGAGGTTTTAGTCTTGCCATTCCTCCACCTCCGATGCTGTCTTTTTTGCGGTTGAGAGGCGCTGGCCAGTCTCTTCGTCTTCTCGTTGGTGTTGCTGCACTCTGCAAAATTCTGGCAGCCGCGCCAGTTTGCGACGTGTGGTCCGCCCCAGCGAGCGCATGTCGGTCGTTCATCCCTGCCTACGTTACAGGTGCGGCTGTCGTGCTGCTCTTCACACTTTACGCATCTTGCAGTGTTGCGACAGTATATCTCTACACGCCCTCCTTCCTGGTATTTGTACCATTGGACCGGTGGGTCCAGGTTGGTGTGGATAGCCTCTGCCTCGACAGGGAAGACTAGAAGCTTCCGCACCACTTATATGTCATCACCGTTTGCCACTTGCACAGTGATGATGAAGAGCTGCAACTTCATCTTGTTCGTCTGATTGTGCAGCTTGATTTCTGCATTGTGGAATCCTGCTTCCTCAGTCCTACCTGGACTACCTTCTTGCTGAAGATCCAAGGCAGTCCCTTCAGGAGTGCCTGTGTCGTCTTCACATGTTGGGGTTTTAGCACTGTCTTCTCACCGGGTGCATCAGCGATGTGGGCAGCTGCAGTGCTCTTCAGCATCTTGTAGTCACCCATGTTCGTCACTTGCAGCTCGATTATGGTGTCGGAGTCTACCAACTCGACGCCGTCTTCGGACTTGCAGCGCTGCGATGCTCAATTCTACAACTCTATCCACTCATCTCTGCACTGGATGTACAGGGAAAAAATGGTTGTACTGCGCTCATCTTCCTCCTTTCGTTCTTGCATTTCTTGTCAATGCTTTTGGCAGAGTGGGATACTGACTGCGTCCTATCTTCTTCGGTGTAACAGCATTTAACCAGGCCCTGCTGCGCCATGCTATGTGTCAGGTAACATGACAATTTGCGCTTTTTGTGAGAACAGCAGCAGTCTGGCACGCTGCACAGTCTCTACCTAGTTTTCGCACTGCAGTAGCTCAGCGCTAACTAACAGTCAGGTACAGACTATGACTCCCCCAGCGGCGGTGAAGTACGCCTTTACCAGACTGACCATTTCAGCTGGGATATTCATGTTTACTAGTTTGAACAGCAAGCCCTGCTGCCAAAGTTTTTCGAATGCTCATTCGATATCCATGGTTGAGAGCTGCGTCTGAAACATGCTGGCATGAAGTGTAGTAGTCCTTGGTTTTCGATGTATGTTCTTAGGCAGTTTGTTAGCACCCATTCATAGGTCTCGCCTATTAAGCCGAGAAGGGATTTTGGTTTGTAGAACTTAGGATCTGTTTTAGGATTGTCTGGTTTGCGGATCATGATGATCTTGCTCGTCTTCCAGTTGGTCAGTAACATCTTGTTATGTAAGCAGTAGTTGAAGACGAGGGACCAGATGGTAACCCGCATCTCGTGGTCGTGCGGTAGCGTTCTCGCTTCCCACGCCCGGGTTCCCGGGTTCGATTCCCGGCGGGGTCAGGGATTTTCTCTGCCTCGTGATGGCTGTGTGTTGTGTGCTGTCCTTAGCTTAGTTAGGTTTAAGTAGTTCTAAGTTCTAGGGGACTGATGACCATAGATGTTAAGTCCCCTAGTGCTCAGAGCCATTTGAACCATTTTTGAACCAGATGGTATTCAGGGTCCAGGAAGGGGCTTCATGAAGATGTATGCATTTAACATTGTTTTGTCCTGGGACCGAGTTGTGTCCAGAGTATTCTGCATAGGCTTCCTGTTTTTCAGTTTCAGTGATGGGTGTGTCCAGTAAGTGTGACACCTGGGTGTCTGCTTGCAGCCTAAACAGGTCATCTAATTTATTATCATTGGGGAGGGAGAAGACTTCTTGTAGGAATTTCTTAAAGGCTTCTGCCTGTTTGAGTTGGTTTGTTGTAGGTTCGTTTTTCACAATTAGGGTGTTGGTGGCTGGCTGCTGTTACCCTGTTAGGGTTTTGAATCGCCTCCAGAATTTACCCCATGTTCATGTTGTCAAGTCTGCTGCAAGTGTTGTCCCATTTTCGTTGTCTATGTTCGCAAATTATTCTTTGTATTCTGGTGTTGGATGTAGAAGCTTATCTCACTAGGGGTAAGATAGATACTGCCTACAGGAAAATTAAAGAGACCTTTGGAGATAAGAGAACCACGTGTATGAATATCAAGAGCTCAGATGGCAGCCCAGTTCTAAGCAAAGAAGGGAAGGCAGAAAGGTGGAAGGAGTATATAGAAGGTTTATACAAGGGCGATGTACTTGAGGACAATATTATGGAAATAGAAGAGGATGTAGATGAAGACGAAATGGGAGATACGATACTGCGTGAAGAGTTTGACAGAGCACTGAAAGACCTGAGTCGAAACAAGGCCCCCGGAGTAGACAACATTCCATTAGAACTACTGACGGCCTTGGGAGAGCCAGTCATGACAAAACTCTACCAGCTGGTGAGCAAGATGTATAAGACAGGCGAAATACCCTCAGACTTCAAGAAGAATATAATAATTCCAATCCCAAAGAAAGCAGGTGCTGACAGATGTGAAAATTACCGAACTATCAGTTTAATAAGCCACGGCTGCAAAATACTAACGCGAATTCTTTACAGACGAATGGAAAAACTGGTAGATGCAGACCTCGGGGAGGATCAGTTTGGATTCCGTCGAAATGTTGGAACACGTGAGGCAATACTGACCTTACGACTTATCTTAGACTTATCTAAGAAAAGGCAAACCTACGTTTCTAGCATTTGTAGACTTAGAGAAAGCTTTTGACAATGTTGACTGGAATACTCTTTTTCACATTCTAAAGGTGGCAGGGGTAAAATACAGGGAGCGAAAGGCTATTTACAATTTGTACAGAAACCAGATGGCAGTAATAAGAGTCGAGGGGCATGAAAGGGAAGCAGTGGTTGGGAAAGGAGTGAGACAGGGTTGTAGCCTCTCCCCGATGTTATTCAATCTGTATATTGAGCAAGCAGTAAAGGAAACAAAAGAAAAATTTGGAGTAGGTATTAAAATTCATGGAGACGAAGTAAAAACTTTGAGGTTCGCCGATGACATTGTAATTCTGTCAGAGACGGCAAAGGACTTGGAAGAGCAGTTGAACGGAATGGACAGTGTCTTGAAAGGAGGATATAAGATGAACATTAACAAAAGCAAAACGAGGATAATGGAATGTAGTCAAATTAAATCGGGTGACGCTGAGGGAATTAGATTAGGAAATGAGACACTTAAAGTAGTAAAGGAGTTTTGCTATTTAGGAAGTAAAATAACTGATGATGGTCGAAGTAGAGAGGATATAAAATGTAGACTGGCAATGGCAAGGAAAGCATTTCTGAAGAAGAGAAATTTGTTAACATCGAATATAGATTTATGTATCAGGAAGTCGTTTCTGAAAGTATTTGTTTGGAGTGTAGCCATGTATGGAAGTGAAACATGGACGATAACTAGTTTGGACAAGAAGAGAATAGAAGCTTTCGAAATGTGGTGCTACAGAAGAATACTGAAGATAAGGTGGATAGACCACATAACTAATGAGGAGGTATTGAATAGGATTGGGGAGAAGAGAAGTTTGTGGCACAACTTGACTAGAAGAAGGGATCGGTTGGTAGGACATGTTTTGAGGCATCAAGGGATCACAAATTTAGCATTGGAGGGCAGCGTGGAGGGTAAAAATCGTAGAGGGAGACCGAGAGATGAGTACACTAAGCAGATTCAGAAGGATGTAGGTTGCAGTAGGTACTGGGAGATGAAGCAGCTTGCACAGGATAGAGTAGCATGGAGAGCTGCATCAAACCAGTCTCAGGACTGAAGACAACAACAACAACAACATTCTGGTGTTTAGTCTGTTCCATTGTCTTTTTAAGTCAGGGTTGTCATTTCGTCTCATTTGTCTTTGGAGTAGCTTCTTTTGTCATGGTCTCCAGTTTTCTGCAGTTTTGGTGGGGATTGCTTCTTGTGCTGCTTTTTTGATTCCTGTTTTGAGTCTATTGGTCGTTTGCCACATATTCATGGAGATGGATAGTTCTTCAGTCACTATGTCCTGGTACTTGTTCCAGTCTGCACTGGCGTGTTTTAGGATGGTTCGTCTGTTGGGGTGTGGGGGATGGGGAAGACAGGTGGAAGGTGGTTGCTGATTATTAGGTCAGCTATTCTGGGAAGATGCATAGTCTTGTCTAGGTTGGGACTGAATAGGACATGGTCTGGAGCTGATGTACCATTATGACACATTAATGTCGCTTATACAGTGGTAGTCATAAGGTCAGATCGGTAGTCAACAGATCGAATAGTCTGCACCCATTGCCATTGTCCATTCTGTTACCTAGCCTTTTATGTCTAGTGTTGAAATCCCCAAGCAGTATGGTGTGATCAAATGACGTGATGTATTGGATAAACTGGGTATGCAGCGCCGTCCCAGGAGGAGATATAGGCATACTATTTTCAGAGACCTCCTGTTCATGTCAGTTATTTGAAATGCAATGGCCTCTATGTTATCCAAGGCATCCGGAAGGGTGATCTCCTTCGTTACGATACTGTTGAAGACATATGGCCACACCTCACCAGCTATCTTGTCTTTCGTTCCTGAAGGTGTTGAACTTAGGGGAAATCACATTTTATTCTGGTCTTGAGTCAGGTTTCCACAATAGTGGCTATGTGAATGTTTTCCCTGTCGAACATATACGTGAGTAATGATTTTTTGTTCCTGATTTCCCTTGCATTTGCGAAGAGGAGAGTTAGGTGGTTGTGTTCTGTTTCATTGTCCATGGTGCAGGGTGGTTTGGGGGAGGAGGCGTAGCCCTACTGTTGTGTGAGCACTGTGTGATGTTTTTGTTGTGTGTGTGTAGTGGGGAGGGTTGTGGTGTGTCGTAGGGTGAGGGGATGTGGGCGTGTTCTTCTCTCAGGGCTGATTGTGTACAGTTGGGCCTCAGGATGCCACCAATCAGTTATTATAATATGGAGTGCATTTCTGGCTTGTGTGAAAATCATTCGTCTCTCAAGGAGTCGTTTTGAAGCTCTGTCTATTGAATTACTGACTTCAGAACAGCGATCCTGGAAGTGGTCCACCAGGACCATTGTGAGAGGCCTTCCTAGATCATCTTTGAGCACAACTTCTTCGGCTAGGTGCTCGCTTGGTTCAAATGGCTCTGAGCACTATGGGAATTAACATCTATGGTCATCAGTCCCCTAGAACTTAGAACTACTAAAACCTAACTAACCTAAGGACAGCACACAACACCCAGCCATCACGAAGCAGAGAAAATCCCTGACCCCGCCGGGAATCGAACCCGGGCGTGGGAGGTGCTTGCTTGAAGGGAGAGGAGTGGGGCCATCGATGGTCTTAATTGGCATTCTGGTCTCGATGCTGGTGGCCTATTTAGGCCGCTGGGGTCGCTTGTATAACAATGCTGAGTTGTTTCCGCAGCAGTTTGCACATTTTTCCTTTTCCTGTTGCCTGCATTTTGTCTTTGCTACATCCCACCTTCCTTATACGCTTATCGTCCCACACCCTTTCCTCCACCGCACGCCATGATGAGTGCAGTGGTGGGGAGGACGGCGCCATCAGAATCTGGGAACGAATTCTGTCCCCTCAATGCTCTTGTGGTCTGTGACAGGCGGGGAAATCGTTCTTGGTTGAGGGTGTGATTTTAGTTGGCTGAGTTCTGGGTCCCAAGCTTTGCTGAGAGTGAACTCGGTGTCTCTGTTGATCAGTCCATCAAATGTTAAAATGTGGGTGAAATCTTATGGGACTTAACTGCTAAGGTCATCAGTCACTAAGATTACACACGATTACACACTACCTAACCTAAATTATTCCAAGGACAAACAGACACACCCATGCCCGAGGGAGGACTCGAATCTCCGCTGGGACCAGCCGCACAGTCCATGACTGCAGCGCCATTAGACCACTCGGCTAATCCCGCGTGGCATCAGCCCATCAGCCACTCGTATTTCAATAGCCTCCTTCAAAACACAGTCCCAAAATGATGAGATCTGTCTTTAGAGCTAGTTCTATGTTGAGTGTGGCCATAATAAATCTTATGTTCAGCAGAAATAGTGCTTCATAGCTCCACCTCACCAACAATTTAGCACTGCTTTGTGCAATGTTAATCTGTCTTTGGAGTTGTCTAATGGAAAAATGAACTCTCTTTAGAGTCCACGTTGATCTCCAAATGAGCTCATTCATTATCCTTAAACTCATGGCCTGATTAGCCTATTAAAATTTTGCTCTTCGACTTAGTATTGACAGCATGTAAAGTATTACAAAACAGTCACTATAATTTACTAGTAGTAACTTTGTAATTATTAAATTTAATATCCACTGTATATTAAGTCCTATAATGTTACACATTTATCTTACATGCTAATAAAATGTTTGTAGGTGATAGATGACAGGTCAGATATATTAATTAACAACTGATACCCATTTCATTATCAGTAGAAATTACACCAGAAAAGTCGACTTTTGGTACCTTCAATTCAGAATGAAAACCATACTATCGTTACCAATATAGCCAAAAGCTTGCACTATTATTCTCAGTGACATGATATCTCTTTTTACTTTACAATGCATATAGAGGGTGGAGAAAAATTCTCACGAAATTTTAACCCTGGATAGCTGATGCTAGTAGGAACCAAAATTACTAATGTTGAGTAGGTCGACAGTGCACAATTTTTAAACTATGTAAACTTGGCGCCACACGCTCTGATTGCCCACAGGATTGCTCTGTTGTGGGATGCTCTGGGCAACGCATGACCACAAATGCTTTGCCTGCCAGAGATCATGATGCACCCGTGGTGGTCCACACACTCTGTGGTAGCGTGCCAACCTTCAACTCTGGGGGCCTTGGGGCCAAATATGCTGAGGTTCCGACTCATCCATTGTAGTTTCATGATAAGACGTACTGGGAATAAACCCATCAACAGCTGTTAGTCCACGTGCAGAAAATCCTTTACAAATGGTGTCGGCCCTGAAAAGGGCCTTTTTTGTAGCTAGCACGTTGTTTACTTAAATCAAGCGTTCGAACTGGCGACCCTCTGACTCGACACAAGCTTGGTAACGTCGAACAGTGTTTTGCCGATCTCTTTTAAAGATACCTGGCGTTGCCCTGATGTGATTGGCGGCGTGTTGAATGCGACCCGTAATTCCTCTTCGTTTCTAGATAGTTCGCGTCCAGGTGGGTGAAATGGTACCTTGAAGGATCCCCACAGGAAAAAGTCCAGTGGCGTGAGGTCTGGTGATCGCAGGGGCCATGTCCTATGAGCACCTCTGCCAATTACCTGGCCATCAAAGAGTTAATTTAAATATCCACGTGCAGCATGACTGTTAAGTGCTGTAACCACATGCGTAGCTGTAGATCAAGGGGAACATCTTCCAGCAGGCCGGGTAGATTTTCTTGAAACAGGTAAGGTAATTTGCCCTGGCAAGTCGAGGAGGTAGACGGACCAGCCCAATCAGATGATCACCTACAATGCCTGCCCAAATGTTGAGAAAATCGTTAATGGTGTCTGTGGACGATTTCCCCTTGCCCAGTAATGAACGTTTCAAGTACTGTAAAGGCCATCCTGATGAAAGGTGCACTCGTCAGTAAACAACACATTGACGGGGAAGTCAGGATCTCGTGCAGCAACATGTTGCAGAAACCACCGGGAAGATCCTAGTCTGTGTTCATAGTCCACCACAGGATTTAGGTCTTGGACAGGGTGGAAACTTCATGGATGCTGGCCATCATCCCTCGAAACCTCCCAGACTAACTGATGAGTGACCCACATGTCGTGTCCAATCGCTCAAGCACGTGTCATAGGTGCTTCCTTGAAGTGCTCGAAAACAGTCTCTTCAAATGCAGCATCCCTTCGTGTTCGAGGTCTTCCAGCATCACCATGATACCCCAGAAACGAACCTGTTTCGCCAAGTCGCCAGTGAATTGCTGTAAACATTTGCGGGTGTGGGTGGTGTCTTGCTGGGTACCATTCCTCATACAACCACTAAGCTTCATGTGCCTTACTGTCAGATAGTCCACAAACAAAAGCCATATCTCATTTTTCTTGAAATAAACACTGTGCCACCATGCTTACTGTATGAGTAAGTCGCAAGTGACGTTTGTGTGCTCTGAAGCGAAGCTTACGCAAGAATAAAAATTTGTGGTAAGATGTTATGGGACCAAACTGCTGAGATCACCAGTCTATAAGCACACACATTACTTAATCTAACTTAAACTTACTTACACGTGACAAGGCGTCTCAGACCACATGGCTACCCTGCACGGCACGTGTGAATACCTCTGACGTGAGGTGGAGAGAACAGCAAAACCTATTCGACATATGTGTGTATCACGTTGGGGCAGTTACAGGGCGAGGGACGTTTGTATGTGTGAACTAACAACAACATCGCTGCCCATCAACTGACAATCGTGACAATTCCCCCCCCCCCCCCCTCCCGTTGTACAACTGAGGAGAAAATTTCGTTTGGAAGAAGCTTTATTTCTTAAGTTGTACTTATCAATGAAGTATAAAACCCAGAGTAAAGTTATTTGCAAACCAAATATAAAAACACTATTTTGTTGCAATACATGTTCATACGTTCATGTAACCATTTATAAGCTTTAGCCATTATGCAGGGTGTCCATAATTAAAGTTCCAATTTTGGAAAGCTGTACAAAGAGAACCACTGCTCAGAATGACAACAAATTTGAACAGCATATTATTAATGCAGGCGGAAACGTCATGGAACAAAAAAAAGAGACCAATAGATGGTGCTGTAAGCGTCTTAACATAAATGGGGTCAGCTAAAAATGACAGATGAATTACAATACGATGGCTATTGTTTGAAACGAACGTTACACCACCTGTACTGTTTAATGTGCATGACTGCACACGTTAAGTAGTCAACAGTTGTGTTTGTTAGGAAAGCCCATCCGTCACAGCAAAGTCGTATCGTATCAGATGGGAAAAATCGGTTTTTAATCCTCACAAGGACAAAAACTACATATGAAGCAAAATAACATCGATTACTAAACTTTGTGAGATAGGCACGTGACATGTACAGTATGCCATCCACTGTTTGCTGCCAAAAGTTGAAACTGATAAACAGCATGTTCCACAACCGATCAAAGAATCTCAAGGATCACATTCCGAATTCGTTGCACAATGCGTGCCTTCAATTCACCCCCGTTCGTAACTGAAAGATTGACTGCAACATCTTTCAGATAACCTTAAAACCAGAAGTCACAAAAATTAAGATCGGGTGATGTAGACGGCCAGGCTGTAGGGAAATGACAGCTGATAATTCTAGAATTTCCAAAATGCCTCTGCAGCAGCTGCTTACCTGGCTGTGCAATGTGCAGAGCAGTACCATCTTGCATTAAAATGATCCTGTCCACACATCCACGCTTTTGAAGGACTGGAATGAGGTTTGTGTGCAGAAGACTCTAATAGCGTTTACCAGCGATGGTACAGGTAACAGGACCTGCACGACTTATCTCCTCGAAACAATATGGCGCTACGATAAACGATGCCGGCAGCCTGAACCGCACAGTCACCTTTGCGACATGAAGTGGTAGAGTTGATGTGTGTGCGGATTTTCCGTTGCCCATATTCTACAGTTCTGTCTATTGTCATGTCTTCAGAGATGGAAATGGGCTTCATCTGCCCATAGAATGTTCGATGGCCATTCATTGTTCACCTCTATGGGAGCAAGAAATTCCAGAGCGAATGTTGTCTTGCAGGCAGATTATCAGGAAGCACCTCCTGGACATGGGTGATTTTATATGGATAGCATTCCAGGATGTTTCATAGTAGTTTATGCACTATGCTCACAGGCATGTCCAACTTACAGGGAAGTTCTCGTGCAATGCATGTTTGAACGCCACCGATCAACACTACCTGCAGTGCTGTGGCCACATCTTCAACAGACGTTGAATCAACTACTTTCCTTCCTGTGCCACACTTCAAAAGAACCCGTCTTTTCGAATTTTGTAGTCATTTTCTCCAGACCCTTAGCAGACATCAGACCATTGCCTTTTCCCATACTCTTGAGTGTTTGATAATTCCACAGGGCTACTCATGCGCAGTTACCCTTCTTGTGAAAGAGTTTCACCAGCTGTGCAGAATCCTTCATCAAGACCATCACGTTGGGCCTCTCGGACGCAAACTGAGGAACAACTGTATGCCACATGAAACTCCCTGGAAGATTAAAACTGTGTGCCAAACCGAGACTCGAACTCTGGACCTTTGCCACAGTTGGTGTGGATATTCTGAGGCTTACAGTGCTGTCTATTGGTAAGATTTTCTTTGTGCAATGGCGTTTCACCCTCCTTCAAAAATATGCTATTCAAATTTGACGTCATTCTGAGCAGTGATTTTCTTTGTACAGCGTTTTGAAACTGATACATGAATTAGGGACACCCAGTACATGATTCATCAGTTTTTTTACAATTCTTCAGGTAACTTGCCGTATTTGCACTTATTCAAGCCTCAGTGAAAGTAGCTAACTGAAAGCTGTTCGTGTGTCTTTTCTTAAGACAGATCTCTTGATAATTGCTACACAAGATTCATATTCTTAAGAATGAACAGATTTCGCTGAATTGGTTGGGCTGATTTCCTCTTATGAGAGTCATACTTCAGTTTGCTTCTCCTAATATGATGTTGCATCTTTGTTGTCTTTGAATACTATGTTACAAGCATCAAAGTATCCACTAACACTAACCTGTTATACTTAATTTTATTGTTATACAGATTTATCGTATCTTACTTTATTGGCTGCTTGTGTTAACAGTTCTCATCTGCTCCCCCTTTCATCCCCTTTACTTTATTACCCTGTTAAGTTGATGTTGTGTGCTTCATGAGATTTGGATACTTTCACTTGGACACATCCCACATGGGCACTTTGAAATTTATGTTTTCATTATTATAGTCTAAAAATTTGTGACATCTTGAAATAATTTTTAACTGTACTTGGTCAGCATAGTAAACCAAGTTGTCTTCTCATTATGCATCCTAGCAAAATAAATTTAATCAGGTCAGTTGCGTACTCAGGAGAAGTGTGTCAGGGACAGCTGTGGTAATCACACATTGCCATCGAAACAGAGCTAGTGGAGGTAGTTTGATGTGGTGTTGGCCCATCCTGTTGTAAACTGTCAAGCGTGTTTCTGTGGCATGTGGATGACTACAATGAATAATTGTTCTGCGTACTGCTGTCTTTGTCTTGTTATGGATGAAGTGAAGGTGAAACCCAGTGCTGGCACGCACCCTGCTCCTCTTTAATAGCAGTTTGAGAACTTTTTTCCTCATGTACTCATGTCAAATAGTTTTATATACTGACAGAATATAACTTTGCAGTGTTACTTGAAAATTGCAATACTAACAATAATTATTTTATACAGTCAACAGTGACTATTATGTCTTTTAAGAGATATTATATGACTGTGAATCCCAACCATAGGAAGTCAAGTATGAGAACTGTTAGTAATCAGGCACTGTACACCACTACCTTTCCTGCCATTGCCCACCAAATACTAAGAATGACAATTACTTTCACAATTAGGATTGTAGCCGGGTGCCTCTAAACCAATTGCCACTGCACAGGTGTCCATTAGTTATTCGGGCTATGAAGGTGGTAAAAATGCCTTTCTAGGTAACTGAATAAAATTTTTTATATTCTTTTTGTTGTATATCATAATAAAAAAGTAATTAATGTTCAAGATGACTACAGGTAGTGCAGAATGAGTTAATTCATGTGGAAACCATTGCTATTATTTGGTGACACACCAGCTGAACACAGAAATCTTTCAATTTAAGGTTTTGTCAAATACTTAGAAAATAAACTATTATATCTCACAGCTCCTGGACATAAATATCATTAAATTTTCCAGGATGAATCTTTCACTACACAGAGGTATATATGCTGCTATGAAACTCCATGGTCTTCAAAGAATCACATGTATTGAAAAATATCTTGTTGCCAGGAACCCTTCTAGACTGTGTATTGTTAATTCATTACCAAGACTGTTCACAAGGTAATGCCAGCTATATTAACAAATAATAGAATTTTGTAACAGAATCATCAAATAAAAGAATCAAGAAAAAATAATGGTCACTAAATGCAACATTCTTACTTGCATGTAAAGAAACTTCTGGTATGATAATGATTCGGTTTCTCATGACAAATGACATTTTTAAAGAAATATAGTTAAAAATAAGTGAAGAAACAATTGCAACCAGCCACACATTTTAAATGAATGTTTTGTTTCACCTTACCAGTTTGGGGCATAGGCCCATCGTCCGACAGCAGGCATAGTGTAACTAATCAAATAAGAAGTTGATGTGACATCAGATTTACACATATCGGGAAAAGCTAGAGCCTCTCCCAATTTACCCAGAAGTGACATCAAAAGGGCAAATACTTGTCCAGCACATTTGTCAGCTGCTATCTAGGTTCGTTGTCACGTAGAGTTTTACGGATGTAAACTGTTTGTGACAAGCAAAATTATAAATGTCACTGTTGCTCGTTTCAGTCACAACTATTTAATCTTTAGTTTTTTAATCATGCTGAAGTCACTCTTAAGAGAAAGCTCTGTTATAACTAAATATCACAGAATTTGCAAAAAATTGTGTTAATAAGAAAATCTGAGAAACTTTAACAAACACAAAGAAGTATAAAACAATATTCACATATAGGAAAGTATGAACCTGTTTCTTTCGACTCCATAACGCCATGTTTCAACCACTGCAACACAGTGCCCACATACAACTTTCAACAACAGTGCCTTTTATCTTAGTATCTCCTGAAGGCTTTTATCACCAATGTGTCATTAACTGATATTTAATTAAAACAATTCTCACGGATGTGTTTGTAATAAATCTTCACTATGCCATTGCCTTGAAATGGCATACTGCCATAAAATTCTAGTTATAATACGAAAACAACGGAAAAAGGTGAAATCCTGTATGGCATCCACAAAGTTCTTAATTTTTTGGGCTACTATCAAGTTCAATGGTTGCATCAAGTTTTATGGAAGACATTTCATTCTGACGTCACTGCCACTGGTTCCACTGGAAATGACATACTTCGGCCTACACATAACTGACATCAGCCTCCTAGGCTGACTTAAACACAAGTGTCCGCCATTTTGTCTGCAGTCTCGATTGTGGAACAAAGATTGTACAAGAGATCCTCAAAAGAAGGAAAGAAGGCAGGAAGGAAGGAAGAATAGGTTTAACATCATATCAACATCAAAGACATTAGAGACAGAGCACAAGCTCAGATTGTATCAAGAGTGAGGAAGGAAATCGGTTGTACCATTTCAAAGGAACCATCTTGTCATTAACCTGGAGCAATTTAGGGAAATAACGGAAAATCTAAATCTGGATGGCTGGATATGGGTTTCAACCATCGTCCTCCTGAAGAAATCTTCTCTTCCATCTGACAATCGGCCTATGCCAAAAACTAGTCATGGAGGTTTGACTAAAAAAAAATGTGGCCTGTTGCAGTTTTTTCGTCAGTGATATTTCTTACAGTAGCAAACTATTATGGACAAGTAAAATTAAAAAAAAACTTTTTAGTTGTAAGCCATAGTGATAACAGAGTGTGATTGTTCCCTAAACTTTGAGTTTGTTAGTTGTATTGTTGTTGAGTTCAAGGATTTGGAGCAATGTTAATTTTTATTTTAAAATGTGGACTTGTGGGGCATTGTAATATGCTGTAGCTCAAATTCCTTAGAATATTGCTCACTCAATTCAGTTTTCAATTGTGAAAGCATTTACAGTCTTTGATTTCGTTTGTGTGAGAAATGAGAGGTGGCCGAAGAAAGTGCTATCCTCAGCTTAGCAAGGATTAGTTTAATCATAGTATCTGCTATGTTTTCTGCTGCACTATGTTCTCATAACTAGTTCAATTGGAACTGCAGGAATGAATAATTATCATATCAGTTGTTTTGTCTTATTGTATTTATGTCTTTGTCTTTGAATGACGCCATCATGGGTCACCATTCCCTTTCACTGGCCCCTTAAAATCAGTATTCATAAAACTGCTACTACATATGACATGCTGAGTGATTGTGTAGGATTAATAATGAGCGAAATTTAAAACTATATCTGGAAATGAAAACATTGCTGTACATACATTCAACTCAGTTGAATTGTTTTGCATTATAGTCGTTCTGTGGTGTAGTAGACACGAGAGTGTCCCAAATAAACTCATTAAAATGTTAAATAATTTTGGTACCTCGTATAAGAAATAATAAATAATTAAAGAAAAATCATGAAAAGTAATGGACAAGCATGTGGTATAAACTGAAATTTTGGTGCCTTTCAAGTCTGTAAATTAGGCATACTTCGGGAAACCTGCAACGACAGTGTCCATTTTGCAACGCCTCTGTAGCATAATTCGTTAGAACACTCTCTCGGCAATACGGTAAAGTTCAGTACAAAACTTAAAAAAATAATGATGGCCATCCCTTCATTGTCTATAATTAGAAATAAAAAACTAGTGATGTTTTTATTGTGACAGGTGTCATAAACAAACGAACTACACTTGCAGATTGCTCTCCAAAGCTTTAAGCCAAGTTTATCCGCTATTCAAAAATTACTGCTGGGATGCTGATGAAGTGTGCTAGTAAAATTTGCAATACTTTTGAACAGAATGTCTTCATAGTACCATTTATTACCAGGTCTTCGTCGTTCATCAGCCATGGCTGGACAGACTGTGTCAAAGTTACAATCAAGTGATTTAGAATATAATCTATTACAGAATAACATCTTAACTTTATACAGGTAATGTATATGGATCATGTCATGTTCACTGTGTCCATTCGCGTTCTTCACGGTTAAAGAATTCTTGGACTGAGTATAGTGGGCAATTTGTTTCTTGAAGTTGTCCAGTGGCAGGGTCTGCAATTCAACATAATACTACAGTCTAAGGCCATATAGAACTGTTGATTACTTTTTCCTTTAGTTCGACGTAATGACAATTAAATTCAGCAGAGTGCCCATATCGAAAACTATTCCTATATCGGGGTCATGTGGCAAGGGATACAATGCATGTTGATGACAAAAATCCGTTCTGCGCGTCTGAATGTTCACACCCTTCTCTTGGTTCGCATCAGAGAAGTACCTACTCCGTAGGGTTAAGATCAACGCTTTAGAGAGTGTGTGTGCCATCTTTGAGACATATCGGTGTGAAATGCTTTGCAATGCACTGCTCAAAGTAGATGCAGACGCATAAATCGGACGCTTAGTAGAGACGCTAGAACGCGTTAGAATGATATGGTATACAAGTTAGCCTGATATTTCTCATGTAGCTTTTGTAGGAAACTTCAAGTACGGCGGACTATAATGGCAGAAAAGGTGTCCAATGCAGCCCGAGTCCAGAGACAGGATACCGGAGTGGTGACAAGTTCAACGAAAAAACCACTTCTCAATTTATTTCCGCAACGGTCCGACTGTAAATATACACCCAGCTACTGGTAAGTATTTAGTTATGTATCTGCAGCCTCCAATTCAGTCAATTTAATAAACTGATAATTTACTGAGAGTTAGGCACTTGTTGCATTCAGACGCTACTGCAGTGAGATCAATATAATGGAACATGCTGCAGTGTGTTGATGTGGGATGATATTAGTCTCTTAATATAATACAGAACCGTAATTTATAGGATATATAAACCTTACAATCTTTCAGTTGTGTATAAATATTTGTTTATATTAGAATCGTATGTAATATTAGCGCGGACATGACGGACAAGCACGGCGCTTCAATGAAACTCGGTAAGGTGCGTTAAGACGAAAAATTATGTGAACAAGTAATGGCAATTTATTTTTGCCGTGAAAGTTTTATTATGATATATAAGCAGCGTGCATGACTAATTAGGATACGTCCTTCAGTATTGTTCCATTTTTTAAGAACATGCTCAATACGTGTGGGAGTCTTTGGTGGCGGCACTGGGATTCCCCTTTTCCAGTTTATGTTGCAACTGTTTATAGTGTTTCTCTTGGCGGAAACATTCGCCTTCCATTTTCTAATATTTTTGGCGTCCGGGTATTTAGTGTAATAGTATAATGAATAATATTCATGCCGACCACGTCTGCATTGCAGTGTAGCTAGATTCAGCAGTTCCATAGGTTTAGGTGTTGTTTATAAGCGGCATGAGTCATGCTTCGGGAAGACTAAATTAATAAAATGACTGACAACAATTGTTCTTATCGGGTTACAGTAGGCGGATTTGATAGCCGATGGTGCCATCATCTTCGCACACCCACTTGGGTGTGGAGATTTCAATCTTTACAATATTTTGTTGATACGTAGTGATTGAACACACAATCTCGGAAGAAATAGTCATGGACAATAAGAAGCGAAGTGAGTGATATGCTCCATGCTTTGCATAATAACTCCGTCGTTGCGACAACAATTGAATGTATTATTTAACGGACGCATATGAAGAAAACGCTATTCTTGGTAAGTATGCTATAATGGTATATTGTTAATAGCAGGTTGCGAAAATTGGCGCGATTAGGAAACAAATAAACATTGAAATTGAACTCTTACTAATTTTACTTTGATGCAACATACTGAAAGGTAAACTAGCAGTGAACTTCAAATACGGTAGCACCGGCAGCGGTTATTTAATCTGATGATTACGTACCTAACTGTGGGCGAGGTTTTTTTTTTTAATATTTAGTATTGATAAAACGCAGCCCAGTTTTTGGACACTCCTTTGGGGACTTTTCTTTAATCTTATTTAACTTCATAACCGGAAGCAAAATTGAAGCGTTCACAAACGTTACAATGATAATTTTTATTCAGTTGCAGTAGAAATGTCGGAGATAACCAACAGCTGTTGGTGTTAAATAATCCAATTTACGAAGTGGAAAAAGTCCCAATTGCAAGCCTTGTTGCATTAAGCTTTCTAGAATTACTCATCTCTTTAAAATTTTACCTAGTTACCGTTGTAGGGGCACTGTAATTATGAAAGAATTGCATGTGGTAGAAATAAAAGCTTTGCAGTATTGGTGTATGACAACAGACATTGTTGAACAAGTCTTGATATTTTTTGTGGAATTTTGATATATTAGCACAGTTGGAATGTTTGAATCAAGAATGAATTTTCACTGTGTGGTGTTTTTTTAAACATTCTGGTAGATGAACACAGTGTGTCGAACTGGAATACAAATCCAGAACTTTGCATTTTGGAGGCAGTGCTAGTACAGAGTGAACCATTCAGGCGTGACTCGTGACACAAAAAAAGGTGCGTTGCTGACAGTACTTCTCACCCACCTTACTTTCCTAAGTCCACACAAGCTCTCCTGTATTCTTTAGCGGACCAGCACTCTCTGAAGATAGACTACTGGGGAGAAATCGCGTAGTCGCAATCTAGGGGATTGTACGCCGAATAAATTGGAAAGTAGGTTACGGGATAATGGCAGGTTGTGAATTGTGCCTCTATATTGTAGTGAGAATGAGCATTGCCTGCAAAATGAGAGATTCCGAGTTAGGGACCTGGTCCAGCACACAGCTTTAACTGTGGGAGTGTTGAATGTTTGAATGATTCTCAATTCAACTGATGCTGAAAAATAATGGGAAAGGTTCTTACGAGTCATTACTACATGTTGAAGATAAGGTATGGAGTTACAGTAGAAGTAGGCCATGACATTTATTTCATTCATTGTTCCACTGAATTGTGTAGAGAAATTATTTAAAAAAATGTTCAGTTACATTTAGGAAGTAACACATGCTTGAGATCTTGGGTTTAAAAAGTTATAAGGGTGAAACAGAAAAGTTTGTTAAAAAATAATGGGTTGTAATGCTGAAATGTGAAAGGTTTCCGTTTGAACAGTTTTGTGAGACTGCATATAGTGCAGATTGGCTGAAAAGAATGAACTCCTAATTGGAGAAAAAGCATGCCTCTGGTATGTACTATCTGGATTTTCACAAAAATATCATTAAAGGCTTTTCAGCATACATATTAGATTAGTTTTGAGAGAATGAAAGGGTCTTACTGATAGGAAAGATGGGGTGAGAGGGTAGTTCATAATCATGTCTTGTATTTAGTGACTGCTAACCCATAATAATCAGTATTTGTACAATGAAATTTGATATGAGCTAGATTATGTTGCTAATGAGGCTGGGTGTTTCTGTGGAATTGCATCAAGTGTGGCTTTATCGGACATTGAAAATGTGTGCCTGTGCTGAAACTTTCTGGCATTAAGTGTGTCTGACCAGGTCTCTTGATTCTTGTCTTTTGTAATCTGTGCCCTACCAACTGAGCTGGCCATTTTCACTTTGTATCTCGACTGAAATTTTCAGTCTTATCTATACTTTCCTCCTCCTTCCAAAGTTTCATTGTGCATTGTAATATGATTTAAAGCACTGTAGATGTTTAGCAGCCTTTTTGAGCTGTCAGTAAATAGTAATATTAGTGTGCAGAAGGTCTGAAGTACCAGGATGAAATCGTGCTGTTTGGATAGTTTGCATTGTACATCATCCAAACTCGGCACCCAACAGTGCAGTTATTTACCAGATTTTATCCGTTTTTGAAAAATTGGCACTCAGTGTTGAACTGTTCATTTTAGCAGTCCTTATTAAAACTGTAATCTAAAAAAAAATCCTTATTAATCTTGAGAAATCTGTTCATAGTATACTGGTATTTGTTCAGAACTCTATTTTCTATACCATAAAGTAAAGATCATATTTAAATTATAGTTCTCCACTGAGAAGATGTACCAAGCTATACAAATCAATGGAGAAATACAAATTTCAATAAGAAAGTACCATAAAAACTTGTCAGTAACAATAAAGGGAAGCTATACACTATATGCTGAGATGATTCATATAATGTGCTGTGGGGTGATCAATGTGATTGAAAATGAACACACTTGATACACTGCAGTCACAGTTTAGGCATTTTATTGCTCCAAGATGACAGGTTTTGACAATCTTATGCTGCCATCATCTGATGGTCTGGAACTTGCTATAAAATTGCCATGTTACATTACATGAAGTCAAAGTATAAAAGACACTCTCCACATATACGTGTCTTGATAAAAGTCCCGTTGATTAAGTAAACACAGTTGGTAACATGCACTTACATGTTAAAAAGCACACAGCTGATAACCTCATATCGTCTATGCAAGCTGGTGGTCACCACAGTTCTCATGAGCCTGCCACACAGCACCACGCTACTGTGTGTATTTTATCGACTGGACTTTCATCAAGACATGTATACATGAAGTGTGGCTTTTATACTTTAACTTCCTGTAAAGTAACATGGCAATTTAATAGCAAGTTCCAGATGATGGCAGCAAAAGTTCCAGATGATGGCAGCATAAGACAGTCAAAACTGGTCATTTTGGAGTAATGTAAGTGTCTAAACTGATTTTGGTGTATGGAGTGTGTGCATTTTCAGTGAACCATATAGTCACATACCATGAACTCCAGTAAAAAAAGAAAGGCATGAAGTACCTATCTACCATGAATGTGGGGGTTGTTGTTGTTGTCTTTGGTCCAGAGACTGGACTGATGCAGCTCTCCTTGCTACTATATCCTGTGCAAGCTTCTTCATCTCCAAGTAACTGCAGCAACCTACATCCTTCGTCAGAGTCCTTATAAAATTTTGATTGCCGCCATGAAAAAATAAATTTGCATAATTTGTTGTTTTGCAGGTACATGTCTGCATATCTGGCACAGAGAAATCCACATGTGAAAGTGCTGATGCATGCTGCTAGAGGAGCCAAAGTGAAATGACCCACCCATCCTCAGATAAAGTGGAGACAGGCTGTGCCATTATGTTTTGGCCTATCTAGCAGTGTGCTGGAGTACTGTGGTGTGATGTTGTGTGTGTGTACACACACATGTACCTGCAAACAAAAGATTATGTAGCCTGACTTTGTTTCATCAAGGAGATAATTAAAATTTCCTATTTTAGCCCTCATACTGAATGAAAGTTTATGTAGATATTCTAATGTAGTTCCAAAATATTTTAGCATGGCTGAAGGCCTCTGGATATTTATCTGTATGGAGTTACTTTTTATACTGTTTGATAATATCTCTTCTTGTTGTTCTGTTATTAAACTCAGGGGACTTGAAAGCAAAAATCCTGGTTGCCCAGTTGTTGCTAATTATGTTATCAAACTATTTGCATTTAATTACATAGGTACATATTGTTATGGCACCTAATATATTTTAGGCTTCTAATGATTGAATCACATCTTACTTGTGATGGTTTAGAATCCCAAGAAGTCAGATATGTGAAAAGATATTCTGTTTATCAGAAAAGCTAAGTGTAATTCATTAGGCACATGTACTGATCAATAAAAACACACACACACACACACACACACACACACACACACACACGGGCGCATATGCACAATATATACCATTTGATTTGGAATGTACTATAAGAATTTAAACTGGTTGAAACTTGTGGTGCATCATTGTTGCTAACATCACATTTGTTAAAGTGAAGAAAAACATTTTCGAAGTTGTTCTGTGTAATATGTAGTTCAGTGATGAATGTCGGGCAACTACAACATACTTCTCCTTAGTTGTTTAATCAAAATTCTGACATCATTCTTTAGTCAGATCTGACAGTTTCTTATGAAAGTGATGTCTCAGATGGTGACTTAATAAACTAAGTATGTGTGAACAAATCAGTTTTGAAAATAGTTTGAGTATCCCATTGAAACTTGCACCGTGATGAGTAACACAAATTGTACTAAAATGTTGAGTAGATTTCTAAAAATCATTCAATAGACACAATTATTGTGCTCTTAATGTTCATGTAAAACCTCAAAAACAGTCTTAAGGGTGAAATTGCTATTGTTAAACAAAATATTTTCATAGGAATATGTGTGCCAACAAGGTGCTTTCCAGGTGAGCTTTTTTGTGATGGGTGATTTTTCAGGGTCAGTGTCAGAGGTTTATTGTAAGCCCCCAGAAAAGCAGTTGGAATGTATTGAAACAGAGCTAAAATTTCGGGAAAACTATATGTACCTCAGTTAACAATTGGTATCAGTTACCTGCTTATTACCTTGTGTTCAATGTGGACTGAAAGTGCTGGCATTAACATTAAGTAAACACTATTCAGACAGTTATAAACTAATTTGATAAATTGTTGGAGATGGTAAAGAAGTATTCCTTAGGGATTTTTTTCTGTCTTTTTGTTTTTAAAGGTTGTTAGGTACAGTAAAAATTGAGGGAAATGTCCATATGTCAGGACTGAAGCTATATTTGCCTCACCTTCCATCCTTTCCTTCTCTTCTTCACTGTGTGCCAACTTTGGCATAAATCAGTGTGATGTAGATTGTGCTGTCAAAATAGATCTTTATTATGGCTGGTTTATTGCAATGGACTTCATACAAATTGTTGAAGACATGTAAGAAAGCTGCTACTTCATTCTCAACAGTTCAGAGGTGGCTAAATTCAGTGTAGCTATGCTTCCACTGAAGATGGTGCATGTGGAGGATATTAAGAAATTGCGCAATATATTACTGGACAGTCAAAAATGAGAGGTATATGAAATAGGTTATGCCATAGGCATATCAGAAGAGAGTACAGTACATTTGAATGAAGAGTTAATGAGAAGAAAATGTCAAAATTGGGTCTACATTTACTGATTGCTAATAAATATTAAAAAGAATGGGAAGTAAATGTTTCAACTGTTTCGGAAGTTATCAACTCATTGTGCCAATTTGTCACTGGATGAACCGTGGATCAAGCTGTTAAAGCCATAATGAAGCAGTGTATGGACCACTGCCAGAAAATAAGTTAGACATCTGAAGAAAGGAGGGATGGACGAAAGTACATTCATATATTATGTTTAAACAACAAAAAACACACTGTTTACCATAGAAATTGTAACATCAGGAAGGTTTTCCAGCTAGGAAATATTAGTTACTGTATATATACAGCATGGAAAAGGGCATACAATATTAAATTTTTAAATGATTTGGTGTTATTCAGGCTGCAGAGTTCAGTACACTGAGCTGCTACCTCTTCAAACTACATGCTTGCACATAGTCAAACTAAGCTTGACATTAATGGTAGGGCATAGTGTTATCTACCCACATATGGCAAGGGGTGGGAACATATAAAGTGCCCAGGAATATTGTCAAACATGATTGGTTTGGTGGTCCAGATGTTTGCTGTGAGGAGGCATAATGTTTCGTGGGCATAGCGAGTCCCAAATCTTTGAACACAGTACACTCAGGAGACATTATAGTGACTCTGTACTACTTCCCCATATTTGTCTTTCAAGGGATGCATTTGGTCCTCACTTCATTTTTATGGACCACAATATGCAAATCTATCAAACTGTGCATGTGAAGCAGCTCCTGGAATAAGTGAATACTCAACAAAAAGACCGGCCTACTTGTTCCCGGCTTAATTCCCATCTAGCACATTTGTTAGGGAGATACATTGCAGCACCTCACATGCACCGGTGACAGTTCATTACTTCCCATTTGCACTGGTGGAGGACCAGAATGCTGTTTCACAAGATCCCCTCACCTAACCCGTGGCCAGTATGGGAGCAAATTACAGAGCATGCATTGCTCTCTGGTGATCCAACAACTTGTTAAAAACCATGGCCCCACCATTTGTAACGTCGGGGATACAATTATGAATTGCAGCTGTTTCAGCATACTTAAAAGTATGCGAACATTTTGGGTTAAGCTTTACTGTGACTTTGAAATTAAATGAAACAAGTGTACTGTTACAGTCACTGATTATTTATCTCCACAATGTCTTTCAAAGGTCTAAACCTCCATCAGGTCGATTTACATTTGTTACTATGACGCTGTGTGTGGGGGAAAGGGGGGGGGGGGGGTAAAATTTTATGGAGGAACTTATGCCACTGTATAGTAGAGAAACAGAACACTATTTCTAAAGCATCATTTTTGTTTTCTTTTGACAAAAACTAAACGTACATTTATCGGTAAAAATAAAATAAGTAAAATAAGAGTACCTCCAGTGGTCAAAGGTTCCGTTATGTCATAACCCATGACATGTATATGGTCACATTTCGTAAACAAATATGGTATCTGGAAACTGCTAGTTGCAAGGATCATATAGAAGAAGAGAAACATTGTCACAAAGTACAAATAATATACATTGTAACAACATTAGTACAGAATAAGTTTTAACTGATTTTAGAGACCTTTGTTTTGAGGTGTTGAATACATGCATTGGAATAAATATTTCATGTGGTATTTTGGATAGGGGCTAAGAAATGAAAGAGGAAGCCGCCTGGTAGCATTTTGCACAAAGCACAACTAAATCATAGCTTACACTTGGTATAAGAATCATGAAAGAAGGTTGTATACTTGGAAGAACCCTGGAGATACTAAAAGGTATGAGATAGATTATATAATGGTAAGACACAGATTTAGGAACCAGGTTTTAAATTGTAAGACATTTCCAGGGGTAGATGTAGACTCTGACCACAATCTATTGGTTATGACCTGTAGATTAAAACTGAAGAAACTGCAAAAAGGTGGGAATTTAAGGAGATGGGACCTGGATAAACTGAAAGAACCAGAGGTTGTACAGAGTTTCAGGGAGAGCATAAGGGAACAATTGACAGGAATGGTGGAAAGAAATAAAGTAGAAGAAGAATGGGTAGCTTTGAGGGATGAAGTAGTGAAGGCAGCAGAGCAACAAGTAGGTAAAAAGACGAGGGCTAGTAGAAATCCTTGCGTAACAGAAGAAATATTGCATTTCATTGATGAAGGGAGAAAATATAAAATAGCAGTAAATGAAGCAGGCAAAAAGGAATACAAACGTCTCAAAAATGAGATGGACATGAAATGCAAAATGGCTAAGCAGGGATGGCTAGAGCACAAATGTAAGGATGTAGAGGCTTATCTCACTAGGGGTAAGATAGATACTGCCTACAGGAAAATTAAAGAGACCTTTGGAGAAAAGAGAACCACTTGTATGAACATCAAGAGCTCAGGTGGAATCCCAGTTCTAAGCAAAGAAGGGAAAGCAGAAAGGTGGAAGGAGTATATAGAGGGTCTATACAAGGGTGATGTACTTGAGGACAATATTATGGAAATGGAAGAGGATGTAGATGAAGATGAAATGGGAGATACAATACTGCGTGAAGAATTTGACAAAGCACTGAAAGATCTGAGTCGAAACAAGGCCCCTGGAGTAGACAACATTCCATTGGAACTACTGACGGCCTTGGAAGAGCCAGTTCTGACAAAACTCTACCATCTGGTGAGCAAGATGTATGAAACAGGCAAAATACCCTCAGACTTCAAGAAGAATATAATAATTGCAATCCCAAAGAAAGCAGGTGTTGACAGATGTGAAAATTACCGAACCATCAGTTTAATAAGGCATAGTTGCAAAATACTAACACAAATTCTCTACAGACGAATGGAAAACCAGTAGAAGCCAACCTCAGGGAACATCAGTTTGGATTCCGTAGAAATAATGGAACACGTGAGGCAATACTGACCTTATGACGTATCTTAGAAAATAGATTAAGGAAAGGCAAAACTACGTTTCTAGCATTTTTAGACTTGGAGAAAGCTTTTGACAATGTTGACTGGAATAATCTCTTTCAAATTCTAAAGGTGGCAGGGGTAAAATACAGGGAGCGAAAGGCTATTTACTATTTGTACAGAAACCAGACTGCAGTTATAAGAGTTGCGGGGCATGGAAGGGAAGCAGTGGTTGGGAAGGGAGTGAGACAGGGTTGTTGCCTCTCCCCAATGTTATTCAATCTGTATATTGAGCAAGCAGTAAAGGTAACAAAACAGAATTTCAGAGTAGGTATTAAAGTCCATGGAGAAGAAATAAAAACTTTGAGGTTCGCCGATGACATTGTAATTCTGTCAGAGACAGCAAAGGACTTGGAAGAGCAGTTGAATGGAATGGACAGTGTCTTGAGAGGAGTGTATATGATGAACATCAACAAAAGCAAAACGAGGATAATGGAATGTAGTCGAATTAAGTCGGGTGATGCTGAGGGAATTAGATTAGGAAATGAGACACTTAAAGTAGTAAAGGTGGTTTGCTATTTGGGGAGCAAAATAACTGATGATGGTCGAAGTAGAGAGGAAATAAAATGTATACTGCCAATGGCAAGGAAAGCATTTCTGAAGAAGAGAAATTTGTTAACATCGAGTGTTGATTTAAGTGTGAGGAATTCATTTCTGAAAGTATTTGTATGGAGTGTAGCCATGTATGGGAGTGAAACATGGACGATAAATAGTTTGGACAAGAAGAGAATAGAAGCTTTCGAAATGTGGTGCTACAGAAGAATGCTGAAAATTAGATGGGTAGATCACATAACTAATGAGGAAGTATTGAATAGGATTGGGGAGAAGAGAAGTTTGTGGCACAACTTGACCAGAAGAAGGGATTGGTTGGTAGGACATGTTCTGAGGCATCAAGGGATCACCAATTTAGTATTGGAGGGCAGCGTGGAGGGTAAAAATCGTAGAGGGAGACCAAGAGATGAATACAATAAGCAGATTCAGATGGGTGTAGGTTGCAGTAGGTACTGGGAGATGAAGGTGCTTGCACAGGATAGATTAGCGTGGAGAGCTGCATCAAACCAGTCTCAGGACTGAAGACCACAACAACAACAACATTTGTCAAGTTAATATAGCTTAAACTTAATATTCATTTAAATAATCAGGTTACATGTTGCAAGCTTTAATTACAATAATTACGTTGTCTCACAAGCTGCAACATTGTCTTGAATAAAACTGTGACCCATATACACAATAAGTTTCCTTTAATTTATGTATATGGTCACAACTTTTTTTTAACAGATTACCGGCTTCGGTCTATAATGACCATCATCAGATCTGTTTTAAAAAAACATTATTTCTTTGTTTCTATAAAACATCCGATGATGGTCATTATAGATTGAAACCGGTGACCATAGACATAAACTAAAGGAAACTTATTAATTATGTTGTCTACAGTGGTAAAATTTTACATAACATCTACATCCATACTCCGCAAGCTACCTGACGGTGTGTGGTGGAGGATACCTTGAGTACCTCTACCGGTCCTCCCTTCTATTCCAGTCTCGTATGTTTGTGGAAAGAAAGATTGTCGGTATGCCTTTCTCTCTCTCTCTCTCTCTCTCTCTCTCTCTCTCTCTCTCTCTCTCTCTCTCTCTCTCTAACATCTATGATTTTATCCTTGTGGTCTGTTCGCGAGATATACGTATTAGGGAGCAATAGACTGCTTGACTCCTCGGTGAAGGTATGTTCTCGAAAATTCGACAAAAGCCCGGACCGAGCTACTGAGCATCTTTCCTGCAGAGTCTTCCACTGGAGTTTATCTATCATATCTGCAACGCTTTCGCGATTACTAAATGATCTTGTAACGAAGCGTGCTGCTCTCCGTTGGATCTTCTCTATCTCTTCTATCAACCCCACCTGGTACAGATCCCACACTGGTAAGCAATATTCAAGCAGTGGGCGAACAAGTGTACTGTAACCTACTTCCTTTGTTTTCAGATTGCATTTCCTTATGATTCTTCCAATGAATCATACTCTGGCATCTGCTTTACCAATGATCAACTTAATATGATCATTCCATTTTAAATCACTCCTAATGCTTACTCCCAGATAATTCATGAAATTAACTGTGTCCAGTTGCTGATCTGTTATATTGTAGCTAAATGATAAAGGATCTTTCTTTCTATGTATTCACAGCACATTACACTTGTCTACATTGAGATTCAATTGCCATTCCGTGCACCATGCGTCAATTCGCTGCAGATCCTCCTGCATTTCGGTTCAATTTTCCATTGTTACAACCTCTCGATACACCACAGCATCATCTGCAAAAAGCCTCAGTGAACTTCCGATGTCATCCACCAGGTCATTTATGTATATTGTGAATAGCAACGGTCCTATGACACTCCCCTGCGGCACACCTGAAATCACTCTTACTTCGGAAGACTTCTCTCCATTGAGAATGACATGCTGCGTTCTGTTATCTAGGAACTCTTCCATACAATCACACAATTGGTCTGATAGCCCATATGCTCTTACTTTGTTCATTAAACGACTGTGGGGAACTGTATCGAACGCCTTGCGGAAGTCAAGAAACACGGCATCTACCTGTGAACCTGTGTCTATGGCCCTCTGAGTCTCGTGGACAAATAGCGCGAGCTGGGTTTCACACGACCGTCTTTTTCGAAACCCATGCTGATTCCTACAGAGTACATTTGTAGTCTCCAGAAAAGTCATTATACTCGAACATAATACGTGTTCCAAAATTCTACAACTGATAAACGTTAGAGATATAGGTCTATAGTTCTGCACATCTGTTCGACGTCCCTTATTGAAAACAGGGATGACCTGTGCCCTTTTCCAATCCTTTGGAACGCTACACTCTTTTAGAGACCTACGGTACACCGATGCAAGAAGGGGGGCAAGTTCCTTCGCGCACTCTGTGTAAAATAGAACTGATATCCCATCGCGTGCAGCGGCCTTTCCTCTTTTGAGCGATTTTAATTGTTTTTCTATCCCTCTGTCATCTATTTCGATAATTCCATTTTGTCATCTGTGCGACAATCTAGAGAAGGAACTACAGTGCAGTCTTCCTCTGTGAAACAGCTTTGGAAAAAGACATTTAGCATTTCGACCTTTAGTCTGTCATCCTCTGTTTCAGTACAATTTTGGTCACAGAGAGTGTGGAAATTTTGTTTTGATCCACCTACCGCTTTGACATAAGACCAAAATTTCTTAGGATTTTCTTCCAAATCAGTATATAGAATTTTACTTTCGAATTCATTGAACGCCTCTCGCATAGCCCTCCTCACACTACATTTCGCTTCGCGTAATTTTTGTTTGTCTGCAAGGCTTTGGCTATGTTTATGTTTTCTGTGAAGTTCCCTTTGCTTCCGCAGCAGTTTTCTGACTCGGTTGCTGTACCAGGGTGGCTCTTTTCCATCTCTTACGATCTTGCTGGGCACATACTCATCTAATGCATATTGTACGATGGTTTTGAACTATGTCCACTGCTCAACACTATCTGTACTTGAGGCAAAACTTTTGTGTTGAGCCGTCTAGTACTCTGAAATCTGCTTTTTGTCACTTTTGCTAAACAGAAAAATCTTCCTACCTTTTTTTAATATTTCTATTTACGGCTGAAATCATCGATGCAGTAACTGCTTTATGATCGCTGATTCCCTGTTTTGTGTTAACTGTTTCAAATAGTTCGGGTCTGTTTGTCACCAGAAGGTCTAATATGTTATCGCCACAAGTTGGTGCTCTGTTTAACTGCTCAAGGTAGTTTTCAGATAATGCGCTTAAAAAAATTTCACTGGATTCCTTGTCCCTGCCACCCGTTTGTCCCAGTCTGTATCTGACAAATTAAAATCTCCACCCAGAGCTATAAAATGGTTGGGAAATCTCGAAATATTTTCCAAACTTTCCTTCAGATGCTCTGCCACAACAGCTGCTGAGACAGGGGGCCTATAGAGACATCAAATTACCACGTTTGAGCCTGCTTTAACCATGACCTTCACCCAAATTATTTCACATTTCAGATCTCCATAAATTTCCTTCAATACTATTGCACTTTTTAATGCTATAAACACCCCTCCCCCTTCACTGCCCAGCCTGTCTCTGCGGCATACATTCCAATCTAAGTTGAGAATTTCATTACTGTTTACATCTGGTTTCAGCCAACTTTCACTCCCTAGTACTATGTGGGCATTGTGACCGTTTATTAATGAGAGCAGTTCTGGGACCTTTCTATAGATGCTCCTGCAGTTTACTATTACCACATTAATATTGTTATTCTTTGTTGCGTTTTGCTTACTACTACATTGTCGCGTCTCAGGAGGCGTCTTGTCGGGCATAGAGAGGAAATTATCTAACCATTGATAAATTGTTAGCAGAAATATTTGAAAGTAACTTACAAGAAAAAATCCTGTATTCTAATCACTACCTCCTCAAAAATATCTACTACTACAGATATGTAGGTGATACCACCATTTTAATCAATGGCACAAAAGACGCTATAATGAGTTGAACCTATTATTCAACGATTCCCATGAAAACAAAATCCACAGTTGTAGACCAAGCAAGTGACTATATAAACTTTTTACATCTTATCATTAGAATAAACAACAGACGACATAAGTTTGAAATTTATTGGAAGCCTAACCAAAACACATACTACCATTCACAGCTCCTCTTTGCACCCTACAGCCCACAAGATGGCAACATACCGGTACATGATCAATAGGGCTATCCAACTACCACACTCTGTTGACAAATGTGAACAAGAAATTTAAATAGTAAAACAAACAGCTATTGCAAATGGTTATAACAGCTCCATGGTAGACGCCCTAATACACTCAATAGTGGCAAAGCAATAACATCACAAAAAAATAAATAAATAAATAAACATCTTACATACAATCCCCTTTCTAGGTAACATTTCATATCAGATTTCAAATGTCTTCAAACCAAAAGATGTAAACATATCTTTTACCACAGACAACAAGATTAGACGGAAGCTACCTCACAATATCCACACATGAAACCCACTCATCATCACATACGTGTGTACAAAATCGAATGTTTGTACTGTGATTGCTTCTACATAGGCCAGACAGGCAGATCATTTGAGATTAGATTCAAAGAACACATGGCAGTACTAAAAAACAAAAAAAAAAAAAACACATCAGCAATAGCCACCCACCTGCATAAAACAAAATGCCATGTTAACAAAACAAGTATCAGCATCCTGCATGTCCAACCTAAGGGTAAAACACCAGACATCCTTGAAACACTCCAAATAGGCAAACATCGAACAAAACAACCGAAATCCATCTTAAATGACAATATTTACAATAATATCATCTCTGTCTTTAGCAACTGCCTATTTTGTTAAATTTGCAATGTGTACACACACACACACACACACACACACACACACACACACAGTTATATTTACCATAAGTATTTCATTTTGTTACCATGATACCCTCAAAAGTCAAAGGGATTGACCTCATTTACAAATATTCCAGCAACCCAACAGATTATACCCCTTGTCAGCTTGAAACTATATGTACATCAACTAATGGCACAAATTGTACATCCATCTGCATATTTTAAAGCATTAAACAATATATTAACCCAGCCTAAGGCAGTTATTACATATAACAGATATAATCTTGAGAAACCCCTACTTTGGAAAGCTTGCTCTCATCCAACCACTCCTTCCACCATCTCTCTCTTCCTCTCACTCCCCTTCTCTTCCTTTGCTTCTGCCTCCAGATTTTCATTCCTATCAGTGAATCCCAGCCAAAATTGTTATTTATGTAAAATTTTACCACTATAGACAACATAATTGTTGTAATTAAAGCTTGCAACATGTAATCTGATTATTTAAATGGATATGAAGTTTAAGCTATATTAACTTTACAAAATACCACATGAAATATTTATTCCAATGCATGTATTAAACGCCTCAAAACAATGGTTTCCAAAATCCGTTAAAACTTATTCTGTACTAATGTTGTTACAATGTATTTTCTTTGTACTTTGTGATAATGTTTCTCTTCAATTATATAATCCTTGAACCTAATATTTACCAGACGCCATACTTTTTTACGAAATATGACAGTATATATGTCGTGTTCAGATGGTGAAAGAAACCTGTGACTGCTAAATGGCATAAAAAACATTAAAACCCAAAGAAGTGTAATGCACCAAGCCCACTTTTCAATGTACCAAATGGAGGAAAAATTTTATTGCAGAATTTGACCGGTTAGCCTAGAAAATAAAGCTTTAGAAGGCTGTGATTTTTTTTTTTTGTATATGTAACAGCAGTGTTGTACAGAAGGCTGTGGAGCCATTTTCTGGTTCAGTGTGGTGTAGAAGGGTGGGGAGTGTTGTAAAAAAGTTTTGTGCTATTCAGTGGAATTCGAGTGACGCTTGATTTATTGTGCCATTCCTTGTGCAAGGTTGAATCTGTTGATCCCTTTTTACAATGTCTAGGCCTGATAAGGTATTTAAAAAATATACTAAGTCCCATATTTCCAATATAAAGCAAAAAACTGACATTCAGGTTAGGGTCGGGCATACAGATGCAAACATTAGCTTGTCTCCAAGTGCATCTAAAATAAAACTTGGGGCAGGGATTGTGTCAGAAGAAACAAATCGACAGAAATACAGGTTTCAGTATTGTGTATATGGAAATGGTGGCAGAAGCACTTAGAAAAGCCTGCAAGTACTCTGTCTGTGGAGGAAATGTGGATTTGGTTGATGATGGAAAGAGAGAAGGTTTGGTTTGCACATTGCACATTTTGTGTCAAAACTGTGATGCTGACAGACCATTAAAGACATCAGAGGTCAGTAATAGAATCTATGAAGCTAATATGAGATTTGCTTATGGACTAAGATATATAGGGATTGGAAGAGATGGTGGAAACCTTTTATGTAGTATTATGAACATGCCTAGTCCTCCCCTAAAATTTTCTGCAATGAATACTGCGATCCTCAATGTAGTTGCAGAAGTAAGTGAAGAGAGCATGATAATGACAGTCCTGGGGGCAATTCAAGAACATAGTGAAGCAGCGGATATAGCAGTCTCCTGTGACAGTTCCTGAATGTAGAGGGGGGCATACTTCACTGCATGGAGTTTCAACAAACATTAGTGTCGACACTGGAAAAGTATTAGATGTAGAGGTGATGTCTAAATATTGTTCTGCATGTTCCTTGCACAAGAAATATATTGATGCAGGTAAAGAAACAGAATGGCAAGGAGCCCATAAAGATGTTTGTAGCAGAAATTACGCAGGCTCCAGTGGTAGGATGGAAGCTGCAGGTACGAAATTCATTGTCCCTAGATCTTTGCAAAAGTATGGAGTAAGATAAGAACAGTACTTAGGAAATGGAGACTCCAGTGCTTTCAAGAATGTAGTTGAAATTCAGCCCTATGGAAAAGTTTTCACTATTGAGAAACTGGAGTGCTTAGGCCATATTCAGAAGAGGATGGGTGGACGACTCCGAAGCCTTGTTGCAGACAATAAAGGCAAGCTACTAGAGGATGGGAAGCCACTGGGGAGGTGAAAATAGACTAACAAAGAAGAGAATTGACAGCCTACAAGTCTATTATGGTGCTGCAATTAGAAGTAACCTCACAAGCTTGGACAGTATGAGGAAAGCAGTATGGGCCATTTGGTTTCATTACTTGTCAACAGACACTACATCTCAACGTGGCCTCTGTTCTGATGAATGGTGCAAATTTGTGAAAAGTAAGGGAAGTGGGAAAGCTTATACCCATAAAAATAACCTTCCTTATTAGGTTTCTATGGCCACTAAATCGACTTTTAGAGCACTGGCTTCACCAGAACTGCTAGAAAAATGTCTGCATGGGAAAACAGAACCCAAATGAAAGTTTCAATGCTCTTATTTGGAAAAGATGCCCAAAGACTGTGTTTGTTTGCGATTTGTTGGTGAAGATTTCTGCTTTGGAAGCTGCAGCATTGTTTAATGATGAGAATGTGGCAAGATTTCACATCCTCAGCAAGTAGGGCTTTTCATCTGGAGTCTTCACTGAGCAGATACTGCAGATTATCGATAAGCAAAGAATCGCGAAAGCGGAGACTTCAGTCCAGAACATACAAAAAATTGCTAGGCAAAGGAGCAAGAAGCTAAAAGAGCTGTAGAGGATGATGAGGAAGAAATGGAATATGGAAGTGGGCAGTTTTAGCTAAGGTAGGATAGATTTTTTTTCATTTCATCCAAACTTTAAAATGATTTTTCTGCAACTGAAGGTTTTCTGCTTTGAGGAACACATATATCAGAAACTACTGGAAGGATAGCAAAATAAATTTGGCATACCTATTCTTTTACTTTGAAGCAATATTTAAGTGGAACAAAATTTTAATCGAGATACTATACACAGTTTTGTGGTTAAAAATATATTGAAAAGTTTGCTTGTAAAACATGTTCGAATCCAAAATATCACAGAAAATAATAGCCTTAATTTTCCAAAAAGTTACTGCACTTAATTGTACAACTATTGGTGTAGATTATTTTACCATTAAAAATTGCCAAATTTGCCCCTAAATTATGAAAAAGTGTACCTTAAAATAATAATGCAATAAAATATTCAAAATTATCTCACTGCATTAGATTGTTATTAAAAATTATCAATTTTAAAAAAAATCATATTAGATTTGTATGTGTACAATTTCAATGAGATTGAACAAAAAAATGGCAAAGATTTGGATTTACAAAAATATCAGTGCAAGACTGCCACCATCTCCCCCTAAATCTTTGAAATGCATTGTGAAGATAAACAGGGACTGGTAACAGTAAATTTGTTGTTGCATTCAGCAAAATTATTGTTTTTGAGTAAAAGTATTTGTCTCATTGCACATTTTTGATCCTTACTTTTACTATACTGTAGCAATTCTTCCCTTGTATGCTTAACGTTTCAGTGGGCTATGTCACTTTGTAGTGACGCAGCGTGTGAAAGTTAGTTTCATCCTTAATGTTTTGCATACCAGTGTGTTACAGACTGACAGGATGAAACCATTTTTATATATTTCATCTAGTATCATGTGTTCATTCATCTGTAGACAGATTTCTTAGTATAGGTATCATGGTTAAACATACATACATGGATTGTTTATAGAAGTATTGCATAAAATGATGATGGAAGAAACAGGACATACATAAGCATGTCATGATATGACATAATATGGCACTGTGGTCAGCAACACCTGTGTAAGACAACAAGTGTCTGGCAGTTCTTAGACCGGTTATTGCTGCTGCAGTAGCAGGTTAACAAGATTTAGGTGAGTTTGAACATGGTGTTAAAGTCGGCGCATGAGCGATGCAACACAGCATCTCTAAAGTAGCGATGAAGGGGAGATTGTTCCATACGACCATTTCAAGAGTGTACTGTGAATATCAGAAATCTGGGAAAACATCAAATCTCCATCACTGTGGCTGAAAAGAGATCCTGCAAGAATGGGACTGACTAAGACTGAAGAATATCATTCAACATGGCAGAAGTGCAATCCTTCCACAAATTGCTGCAGATTTCAATGTCAGGCTGTCAACAAGTGTCAGCTTCACCTGGGCCCATCAACACCGACATTGGACTGTTGATGGCTGGAAACATGTTGCCTGGTCAGATGAGTCTTGTTTCAAATTGTATCAAGGGGGTGGACGTGTATGGGTACGGAGACCTCCTCATGAATCCATGGACCCTGCATGTCAGCAGGGTACTGTTCAAGCTGGTGGAGGATGTGTAATGGCGCAGGGTGTGTGCAGTTGGAGTGATATGGGACCCCTGATACGTCTAGATATGATGCTGACAGGTGACATGTATGTAAGTATCCTGTCTAATCACCTACGTCCATTCATGTCTATTGTGCATTCCGACGAACAATTCCAGCGGGACACTGCAACACCTCGCACATCCAGAATTGCTATAGAATGCCTCCAGGAACACTCTTCTGAGTTTAAATGCTTTCGCTGGCCACTAAACTCCCCAGACAAGAACATTATTGGATGCCTTGCAAGGTGCTATTCAGGAGAGATCTCCATCCCCTTGTACTCATATGGATTTATTGACAGCCCGGCAGGATTCTTGGTATCAATTCCCTCCAGCACCACCTCAGACGTTAGTCGAGTCCATGCTACATCGTGCTGCGACACTTCTGTGTTGCCGGGGCCCTACACGATATTAGGCAGGTGTACCAATTTCTTTGGTTCTTCAGTGTATAAGAAGAGGTTTGGTAAGTTCTGTGAAATAAATACAAAATTTGTAGGTCAAATAGACAATAATTCACTTTAGTTTCTGTTGTGTGCTGCAGAAACACATTGAGTGACCCATGTCTCCTGATGCTTTGTAGGGGGTTAAAGAGTTTTGAACAGTGTTTGTGATACATCATCATATACCATATGAAGGAGGTACACTCCTGGAAATGGAAAAAAGAACACATTGGCACCGGTGTGTCAGACCCACCATACTTGCTCCGGACTCTGCGAGAGGGCTGTACAAGCAATGATCACACGCACGGCACAGCGGACACACCAGGAACCGCGGTGTTGGCCGTCGGATGGCGCTAGCTGCGCAGCATTTGTGCACCGCCGCCGTCAGTGTCGACCAGTTTGCCATGGCATGCGGAGCTCCATCGCAGTCTTTAACACTGGTAGCATGCCGCGACAGCGTGGACGTGAACTGTATGTGCAGTTGACGGACTTTGAGCAAGGGTGTATAGTGTGCATGCGGGAGGCCGGGTGGACGTACCGCCGAATTGCTCAACACGTGGGGCGTGAGGTCTCCACAGTACATCGATGTTGTTGCCAGTGGTCGGCGGAAGGTGCACGTGCCCGTCGACCTGGGACCGGACCGCAGCGACGCACGGATGCACGCCAAGACTGTAGGATCCTACGCAGTGCCGTAGGGGACCGCACCGCCACTTCCCAGCAAATTAGGGACACTGTTGCTCCTGGGGTATCGGCGAGGACCATTCGCAACCGTCTCCATGAAGCTGGGCTACGGTCCTGCACACCGTTAGTCCGTCTTCTGCTCACGCCCCAACATCGTGCAGCCCGCCTCCAGTGGTGTCGCGACAGGAGTGAATGGAGGGATGAATGGAGACGTGTCATCTTCAGCGATGAGAGTCGCTTCTGCCTTGGTGCCAATGATGGTCGTTTTCGTGTTTGGCGCCGTGCAGGTGAGCGCCACAATCAGGACTGCATACGACCGAGGCACACAGGGCCAACACCCGGCATCATGGTGTGGGGAGCGATCTCTTACACTGGCCATACACCTCTGGTGATCGTCGAGGGGACACTGAATAGTGCACGGTACATCCAAACTGTCATCGAACCCATCGTTCTACCATTCCTAGACCGGCAAGGGAACTTGCTGTTCCAACAGGACAATGCACGTCCGCATGTATCCCGTGCCACCCAACGTGCTCTAGAAGGTGTAAGTCAACTACCCTGGCCAGCAAGATCTCCGGATCTGTCCCCCATTCAGCATGTTTGGGACTGGATGAAGCGTCGTCTCACGCGGTCTGCACGTCCAGCACGAACGCTGGTCCAACTGAGGCGCCAGGTGGAAATGGCATGGCAAGCCGTTCCACAGGACTACATCCAGCATCTCTACGATCGTCTCCATGGGAGAATAGCAGCCTGCATTGCTGCGATATACACTGGTGGATATACACTGGACTAGTGCCGACATTGTGCATGCTGTGTTGCCTGTGTCTATGTGCCTGTGGTTCTGTCAGTGTGATCATGTGATGTATCTGACCCCAGGAATGTGTCAATAAAGTTTCCCCTTCCTGGGACAATGAATTCACGGTGTTCTTATTTCAATTTCCAGGAGTGTATTTTGGTGTGATTTGTACTCTCATTTTTTTCTACACTCATGCTAAAGTGACAATAGCTTTTTTAGCTTAATACTAAACTTCAATGACATTTGGTGATCCTTAGAAACAAGTGTCATGTAGGATTTATAGTTGTTTGCAAAATAAATAAATAAAAACTCATAATTGCGTGATATTTTAAGTGTGAGAGCTAAGACATTAAAAGGAGCCTTCTTAGTCAATGAACACATAAGAAGGAAGGTGAAACTGTAATCTGACAGCAATTTTGGTGCTCTAATTCTGATCATACTGGCTGCTATTATCATGAAACGTTTCATTAAAAACATTAATCAGCATCACATCATTGTATGTGTCTTTCTATAGGCTCTCGTGCACTGTTGAAATAGCTTTTCTAAGTGATAATGTGCTTCTATATCTTTATAGAAAAAAGATGAAGTAATTTAATCTTAGATGTGCTTATCATTAATACCTACATACTGTATAGGTCATTAAATGTTAATTCTTGTTTACCGGTTTGACCTGCTTATTTTCAGTGAAGAAAATGTGTGGCATTTATGTCATGCTGTAAGTAATCACCATCCTAAGGAACTGCAGCACTGTTATGTAGTATTTGTGTCGAACGACCACCGTACTGTCCCATTATGGAGGCAGAAAGCCGGGCATGAAGAAGAAAAACTTGTCATATGGGTAAGTTTCTTTGTATTATGCTGTTCTGTAACTAGTAAACCTTATTCAGAACATAAACTGAGAAACTGTGTGTCAACATATTGTTTAATTAAGAAACAACAATCTGATTTTAAACATTTGAGTTTTAGTACAGTCTAAATTGTAAATGGTAATTTACAAATACATTACTGACCTGCTCGTAGCCCTGTTTAAGATATCAGTATTATACTCTGTCACATTGATTCGTCAAAGTGCAGGAAAACTTCACCATTCACTACACAATATAGTGAGTGGTTCACACTTCACTAGCAGTTTTATTAGCACACTTTTGTTTAATCTTGTTTCAGTACTTCTTATAAATCACTTCATGACAACTAGTGTAATATAGCCACATAAAAGGGCTATAACTAGCTGAAACTAGTAATAGGGTCATTCCGTGCCAAGTGATCTAGAGATTTGTGCATGACCATCACAGATTTTGATGAAATTTTGTATGAACAATTGCACTTGTCCCTAACGACCATAGGTAGTCTCACAATCATTAATTAAATACTCCCAAAGATATAGTCATTTGTTTGACCTCATAGTGCAGCTGTCAACTGTGCACCCATGAGTTTTTGGTAACCTTAGAAACATAATATCTTGGCAAAATTTTTGGGTAAGAAAAAAATGAGGTCATTTTTTACTTTTTGTGCTCTCTTCAGTGAAATAATAAAAAAAGATTTCCTGAGTGATTTGCATACAGCCAAGATCTGAAAAAAGACACTTGAAAATAATGTGAAGTTCGTCAATTTTTCTAAAAATGCCAAAAATGGCTATTTTTTGGTGCACTTATTACAAAAAAGTTTGGTGCTAACTTTTACACTGTTTTCATTGGAAAGGGTATGTCATCAACCACCAAAACTACATTTGGTGTTTTGTTTTTCCTGTAATGTGGCCAAATAAGGCACTAGAGATCATAGTGGTAAAATCGTTGCATAACAGCTGCAGCACACAACGATAAATAGCCTTCAAGTTTTACACCATTGCCACATTGTGTAAATACTGGAGAAGTTCACAGCAGAATTCCTGACATTTCTTGAAATGGGTTCGTGTTATAGAGAATGATTAGTATATCTTTATTGTGTAATGCTATTGAAGTGCTACTTTAATTCCAGTTTAAGGTCTAGCGTACTTGCTGTTTACATAGTTCGCAGTTAATGCGGAACATTAGGGTACACTCGAAAAATTGCATAACTTTGTTGGTATGGTCTATGGTGACGTAAACACTGCTGGTTCCTTTTAAAGTGAGAAAACCAGTATCCCCATCACCATAAGGACCATGCCTAATAACTGTGCACCAGCAGCCACAGGTGAGTTTCTTTAGCACAGATTCCCAAACATAAGGGTCTCTTCACACAGGATTCCAACTAGGTGATACATTTCTATAAGTCTAAGAGGCTAAAGCTAGAAGAGGTCTCATTTATGATCCTAAGCATATGTTTTCTACAATTTTTAAAATTTTCATTAGTTTCCTGTAGAATGTCATGACAAAAAACTACAGTATTGGCCACATGTTATCACTGACAGGATTATTTGGGAAGAAATTTTTGTAAGACAGTATCCAAAAAATTACACTTTCCAAATGTGATTACCTTAAATTATTAGAGGCACAAAAAAGAGAAATCTGTTATTTTTTATTGAAGTCCTTATTCTAGTTCATTTTTTATAAAAGATTTGCATAGATGTCAAAAGATTACTGCCTTGCAGTTAAGCTCATTTGCTAGTGATCAGGACTTTCAATATTATCTTCCACAGAGAATACTAAACAATTGCAGAACATAACAGATGTCAGATTTGATTTGAGTACAAGTGGGATATGGGCCAATATAGTTTCATGTGTATCCCACAATTACTTCCACAAATTAACCATATCCAAATTGCCCAGAAATTTGTTTTACTCTTTCACTGAAGAGAACACAGAAAGTTGTATAAAGTGGCGTGGTTTTTTTCCTTACAAAAAACACATTGCCAGAGATATGCCTCAAATTTGCCTCAAATTCATTGTTACACTGTTGATAGCTGCACTATGGGGTCAAACAAATAACTATATCCCTGCAACTATTAAATTGGTGAAATTAAAATATTACCAATGTTCATTGGAAACCAGTGTGAATGTTCAAACAAAATTTCATCAAAATCTGTGATAGTTAAAAGGGAACATTTTATTAAATTAGACCACTTGGCATAATGTACAAAAAGATTAAAGAAACAAAGAAAGACCGGGTTCCAAGCCAGAACAAATATGTGTAGGAATAAAGGAGATTTGATAGGGGAGAGTAATAAAATACTTGACAGATGGGCAGAAAACTTCCAAGAGTTATTGAACCCAGAAGTAGAAGGGTTAGAGCAAGAGGAACTGGTGGACCAGAGATTTTAATGCCAGAACCTACATTGGGGAAGTGATGCAAGCTATTGAGACCTTAAAAAACAATAAGGCGCCTTGAGAAGATCAGATCCAGGCCGAACTTCTCAAAAATGGCTGGGAAATGCTGTGGAAAACAATTCATAAAAAATACTGAATATCTGATAAGAGGGGAGCATGCAAAATGAGTGGAAAAAGCTACAATGTGCCCCATAAATAAAAAATGAAATAAATTAAACTGCCAGGAGTATCGAGGAATCTCCCTACTAAATATTACATATTTTCTCCAAGATTCTAACCAACAGACTTACTCCATATGTGGAAGAGAGAGAGAGAGAGAGACTATCAGAGACGCTTTAAAAGAAATAGGTCAACAACTGACCAGATATTCACATTGCGCATACTACTTGAAGAATGTTACAAACATCAAATTAACATACATCAGCTTTATATTGACTTTAGAGAAGCCTGTGATAGCATCTCAAGAGTGGCATTGCAGAATGCAATGGAAGAGGCTGGAATACCTGAAAAAGCTCATTAAACTATCTATGATGACCCTCAGCGAAACAAACTATAAAGTAAAAATACAGGGCTAAATCTTCAGAGAAGTGGAAGTGTTGAAGGGTCTCAGACAGGGTCACAATATCTCCGCATTGCTATTCAATCTTTGCCTAGAAAAACTCAAAAGGCAGATAGTTAAATAAAGGAGGAACCTTTTTAAATCGTTCACTACAGTACCTAGCCTACGCTGACGATGTGGCATTACTCACACGAAACACTGCTGTGCTAGGCGAAGCCTATAAACTGGAGAAAGGTGCAAGAGAACTTGGCCTGACAGTCTATGTCGATAAAACCAAGTATATGGCAATGACCAACCAACAAAACCTACCAAATCTCAGTATAGCCGACAGAGTTTGAAAGGGTGGGAGACTTCAAGTACCTTGAGTCGACTATCACTAAGACAAATGACATAGGTGAAAGCCAGAATAGCAGCAGGTATTAGGTGCTACTTTGCCGCATTACCCATGCTTAGGAGTTTGCTTTTATCACGAAAATCCAAAATCCTCATCTACAAAACATAAGAGCAGTTATGTATGGTGCTGAAACATGGACCGTGACTGTAAATGAGGAAAGAATCCGTAGCATTTGGGAGAGAAAGGTGCTACATAAAATATATGGCCCAATATATGATCAAGAAGGTTGGCGCATTCATACGAACGCAGAACTAAAACACCTTTTTGAAGAACCTGCTGACATTGTCACTACCATTAAAATAAGAAGACTGTGGTGGGCAGGGCACATGGTCAGAATGGAAGAAGACAGAGCATGTAAGAAGATTTTTTTATGGCAAGGCTGGAGGCAGATGGCGGAGGGGCCGCCCCAGAAAGAGATGGGTGTATAGAGTTGAAGAAGATATGAAAATGCTGGGTGTTAGAGGATGGAGACGGAAAGCCATGGATCGGATAGAAGGCAGGATATTGTGATGCAGGCCAAGGCGCTTCAAGGGCTGTAGAGCTGAGGAGTTAGTAAGAAAGACCACTTTGCATGGAACGGCTCAATACTTTTATTATCCTGCATGACTGTGACTGAATGATATAATTATAAATGCATTCACGTGCAATTTTAATTAAATGTAAAGTAAAATCTATAGGTCTTATGGAGAAGTTCTTTTAAAATAGCTGGGTTTGCATTAGTTTGTTGGAATAACTATAATTGTGCAACTTGTTTCCTCTCTATCCCTTAATTGACAATTAAGATTAGTATACAAGTTAGGTTTCAGTTCATGCTATAATAATAGCAATAGATTTTGTTCACACCCAATTTGTTGACAAAAATGAAGTTTCAGTAATGACTGAAAGAATGTTTTGTGAAATAATTGAACACCTAAAACTAATAGTTTCCCATCCTACTCATGATGGGAAATATGTTTGACTTATCGGAAACAGTCAGACACAAAATCTTTGGAGGACATTCACAATGAGACTTGAATCAGTAATCAAGAAGTAATTGTGGCAACAAAGTACAGAAAGCTGTGAAAGTAAAATGGATCTGAAAGCACCCATTTAATTTGTTTGTTTCAAGTAGCATTTGTGTAGCTATATTGGGGTGAATAGGGACAAGGCGAAAGATACCGGAAGTAGTTCTGGTGACACATGTAACTTAAAAATATTTAATGTGATGATAGACAAAATTTACTTTTAACAACTTTATTTACTTACTGGTTACCCTCATTCCAGTGTTTCACAATGCCTAGGACATATAAAAGAGATCCTCGATCGAACATACATCGTCCTGTTGATGAAAAGATTATAATCCAGGCAGTTCAGGCAGTTGCTCGTGGAATGTCTATAAGAAAAGCAGAAAAAAAATTTGAAATTTCTAAATCAGCCCTACAACGTTATGTGAAGAAATCAAGAGACACGCATGCTGCGAATATTGAGTTCAGGGAGAAAGGTGGTCAGACTTGCCTTCCTAATAATCATGAAGAACAAGTTTTTGAATGTCTTACAGTTTGTGCAGGTTGGGGATATCCATTAAGTGCCTTTGACTTGCGCTGCTTTGTAAAATATCACTTGGACAGATAGGGCAAGAATGTAGCTAAATTTAAAGATAACATGCCTGGGCACTTGGCTTCCTGACTAGACACAAAACAAAACTCTCCCAACGATTGTGTTAAAATATTAAAAGGAGCCGAGCACAAGCGTCCCCAGCAGTTATCAACACTTACTTTGATGAGTTGACAGCATCAGTGGAAGGTACTGAAGCCAGTGTACCACCACATCTGATAATAAACTATGATGAGACTGCTCTCTCTGCTGACCCAAGCTGACGAAAACTTATTTTTAAAAGAGGTTGCAAATACCCAGAGGGGGTGATGGATCAAAGCAAGTCCAGTGTATCTGTCATGTTTGCAGCATCTGCTTCTGGGATGCTGTTACCCCTGTATGTAATCTACAAAGCAGCTTCTATGTATGACTTGTGGACTGAAGGCGGCCCTCCAAGTGCCTTTTATAACCGCAGTAAGTATGGCTGGATGGATGGAAATTGCTTCCTTGACTGGTTCCAGAGACTTAAAATACCTTGCTGTCGGCGATTTGAGGGGAGGAAGCTCATGACAGGTGACAATTTAAGTTCTCACTTATCACCAACTGTTATAAGGCTATGCGAGGACCATAACATCTCGTTTGTATTCCTTCCAGAAAATTCGACGCATGTGACACAACCATTAGATATTTCCCTATTCCGACCACTCAAGATAAACTAGAGAAAAGTTCTTGAGAATAATAAATCCAAAGCAAATGACAAATGTAGAGCATTTGAGAAAAAGTATATTCCATCTCTTCTGAAGAAAACATTAAATTTAATGGAAGAAGCATTGGAAGATAATATCCAATCTGGTTTTCAAAAGGCAGGTATATTTCCTCTTAGCCGGAAGAACGTACTTGACAACTTGCTAATTGAACCTGAAGAAAATGAAGGAACTGCTGCCCCAACCTCTACAACAGACAGTGTGACAGAATTTTTAAAAATAATGCGTTATGGGAATGATGACAAAGAACAGACAAGGGGTTGGAAAAAGAGACTGAATGTCCCAGCCAGTCGCAGTGTTACTCTAGCGGACTTTCAGAAAACTAATGTAGATGACTATAAACAGTTTTCAGATGAAGAAGAAGAAACCATTCCAGATGACCTACACTCTTCTGTAGAAGATGCGCAAAATGGTGATGCAGCCACTGCAGATGATGAGATAAACAATTTAAAGTAAGGAGACTGGGTTAAGGTCAAGTTTTCTTATGATAAGTGTGTGAAGGTGTTCATTGAAAAGGTTCTTCAAATTGATACAGAAAGTGGACAATACAATGGAACATTTCTTCGCCAATCGAACAAGTGCTCCGATGTGTTTGATTTTCCTGATGTGCCCGATGAGTGTGTGTTCACAAAAACTGATATTCTTGGTGTTTTGAAGGCACCAACTGTGTGAAGAGGACGTTACACCTTCAAATCAAACCTATTTATGTAATGACTGACTTCTTTGGATAATCAATTTGGTCATTTTTTGTTAGCCCTTATGAATATAATTGTCAATTGTATTGTAAAAATTATAGTTATGGGTTTAAAATAAACAAAAGTTCCTTTATACTGCTACATTTATGTAATAAATGTCATGAAATTCATCTTAAAAAGAAAAATTATGTCCCTATACAGCTCACCAGATATTTGGATAGGGAACACAGTGATAAATAAATACATGTCCCTTTTCACCCTGACGTTGGGGATAGTAGGGACACAAACAAGAGAATTGTGTAAGAAAAAGGGGAACAGATTTTTATTATATGGCATGGATTGCATGAACAGTGTTACACAATATAAAAATATTACTTTCAGTACAGAAGTTATTTACTGTTCACAAGTGACACAAAACTGTCCCTATTCACTCCAGTTTACAGTACATGTATTTGTAGTTTACAACTATAAATAAGAAAAGCACCATAAGTGGCAGTGTAGCTTTGCAAACGAGTAAATTAGTATTGTTTCTGCTCAGTTCCCTTATGTCAGCAAATCATAGCCCAAGATATGAGACATCATAAAAACATAACCATCATCGCATGGGATTGATGGAAGAATTTAAATCATGCTGTGTGAGGGGTATGAGAGCTTCATATGGAATCACTAGGGTCTTTCCCTATTTACAGCCAAATTATCACCTTCTTACATAAACTTGACATCGAAAGGTCAGGCTGTCATTACAAACTTACTCACCAAATAGTAAAATAATACTGAATAAATATTGAAATACGAATCGCTGTGTTCTTTTTGTATCATCAGGAACATGTTTGTGTAATGTCACTTATCCACTGCTGTGATTGATTGATAGGATGAGCCCAAGCAACTTGTTGATTTACCTGTTTGTGAAGCTGAAGTGCCATATTTGGAGGTTTCTCTGTTTATGGTTGTGTACTAAAGTACTTAACTTGCATGATGAAGCACATTAAAGATCTCAACAAAGTGTGTTGTTTTGGGTGTGTTTTGTTGTGCTCAACTACTGGGAACAAGGTGCTTGCAGTTAAAACCGTTGCCTCTGTTCTGGGTTAAGTCTGAAAATGATTTCATCATTGCTGGAAAAGGAATTCTAGGCGATGAAACCAGCAAGCTGACGCTTCAAATTGGCCTGACAACTCTCTCAGCCACTGATCCATGCATGTCCATTTTTATGGACTTTAGTTCTAATTCAACTCTAAGATGATATTGATGAACACTAGTGTCATGATGTAAGACATGATTAACAGTGTGGCAACAATTAACCAATGTTTATTCATCCATCCTCAAATGAACAACATAGAAGCTGATACAAGCAAACAGTAAGAACACGTGAGAGCAATTGCCTGCTGCAATGACCTTATTTATAGGAAGACTGTGCAGTGGCTATCGTGCTGTGTACCCAAGTTCTGTAGCTTACTGCAGGCAGCACACAATGCCATCGGTGGACGATTTGACATGTAGCACACCAGTGTGCTGCAGCACGTATGCAGGTATTGCATTCAGAGTTACAGCACCCCTCTCACCTTGGTGAAAGGGTGCTGCTCTGATGCAGGTGTTAGGGTAACTGGTAACTATTGCCTTTGCACCAAGTGATAATAGCAGTATCGGAAGGTGATTCTGGGCTGAAATGAGTGAGTGAGGATGGAAGTCGCACATCAGTGGACATGCACAGTGACCCCCCCCCCCCCCCCCTTTTCCACCCCCCATCAGGCATTCCAGCAGCTCCACAGTATTATTCACCTTAGCTGGAGTTTCAGGGACAGCATAAGGGAACAGTTGACAGGAATGGGGGAAAGAAATGCAGTAGAAGACAAATGGGTAGCTCTGAGGGATGGAGTAGTGAAGGCAGCAGAGGATCAAGTAGGTAAAAAGATGAGGGCTAGTAGATATCCTTGGGTAACAGAAGAAATATTGAATTTAATTGATGAAAGGAGTAAATATAAAAATGCAGTAAATGAAGCAGGCAAAAAGGAATACAAACGTCTCAAAAATGAGATCGACAGGAAATACAAAATGGCTAAGCAGGCATGGCTAGAGGACAAATGTAAGAATGTAGAGGCTTATCTCACTAGGGGTAAGATAGATACTGCCTACAGGGAAATTAAAGAGACCTTTGGAGAAAAGAGAGGACCACTTGTATGAATATCAAGAGCTTAGATGGAAACCCAGTTCTAAGCAAAGAGGGGAAAGCGGAAAGGTGGAAGGAGTATATAGAGGGTCTATACGAGGGTGATGTACTTGAGGACAATATTACGGAAATGGAAGATGATGTAAATGAAGATGAAATGGGAGATGCGATACTGCGTGAAGAGTTTGACAGAGCACTGAAAGACCCAAGTTGAAACAAGGCCCCAGGAGTAGACAACAATCCATTAGAACTACTGACAGCCTTGGGAGAGCCAGTCCTGACAAAACTCTACCACCTGGTGAGCAAGATGTATGAAACAGGCAAAATACCCTCAGACTTCAAGAAGAATATAACAATTCCAATCCCAAAGAAAGCAGGTGTTGACAGATGTGAAAATTACCGAACCATCAGTTTAATAAGCCACAGCTGCAAAATACTAACACGAATTCTTTACAGACAAATGGAAAAACTAGTAGAAGCCAACCTCATGGAAGATCAGTTTGGATTCCATAGAAATAATGGAACACGTGAGGCAATACTGACCTTACGCCTTATCTTAGAAGAAAGATTAAGGAAAAGCAAACCTACGTTTCTAGCATTTGTAGACTTAGAGAAAGCTTTTGACAATGTTGACTGGAATACTCTCTTTCAAATTCTAAAGGTGGCAGGGGTAAAATACAGGGAGCAAAAGGCTATTTACAATTTGTACAGAAACCAGACTGCAGTTGTGAGTTGAGGGGCATGAAAGGGAAGCAGTGGTTGGGAAGGGAGTGAGACAGTGTTGTAGCCTCTCCGTGATGTTATTCAATCTGCATATTGAGCAAGCAATAAAGGAGACAAAAGAACAATTTGGAGTAGGTATTAAAATCCAGGGAGAAGAAATAAATACTTTTTGGAGGTTCGCCGATGACATTGTAATTCTGTCAGAGACAGCAAAGGACTTGGAAGAGCAGTTAAACAGAATGGACAATGTCTTGAAAGGAGGATATAAGATGAACATCAACAAAAGCAAAACGAGGGTAATGGAATGTAGTCGAGTTAAGTCGGGCGATGCTGAGGGAATTAGATTAGGAAATGAGACACTTAAAGTATTAATGGAGTTTTGCTATTTGGGGAGCAAAATAACTAATGATGGTCGAAGTAGAGAGGAAATAAAATGTATACTGCCAATGGCAAGGAACAAATTTCTGAAGAAGAGAAATTTGTTAACATCGAGTATAGATTTAAGTGTGAGAAATTCATTTCTGAAAGTATTTGTATGGATTGTAGCCATGTATGGAAGTGAAACATGGACAATAAATAGTTTGGACAAGAAGAGAATAGAAGCTTTCGAAATGTGGTGCTACAGAAGAATGCTGAAGATTAGATGGGTAGATCACATAACTAATAGGAAGTATTGAATAGGATTGGGGAGAAGAGAAGTTTGTGGCACAATTTGACCAGAAGAATGGATCGGTTGGTATGACATGTTCTGAGGCATCAAGGGATCACCAATTTAGTATTGGAGGGCAGCATGGAGGGTAAAAATCGTAGAGGGAGACCAAGAGATGAATATACTAAGCAGATTCAGAAGGATGTAGGTTGCAGCAGGCACTGGGAGATGAAGGAGCTTGCACAGGATAGATTAGCATGGAGAGCTGATCAAACTAGTCTCAGCACTGAAGACCACAGCAACAGCTGGAATCCACTTAGAACTTGGAATGCCTGCATGCCACTTGTTTTCTGGACCTCTCTTGGGAGCCACATAGTTCATCCTTGTAGGTTCTTTCCTAAATCCCCTATGTCATCAGTTTGTAGCAGACGACTGACTACTACAGCCAGGGACCTCTCCTAGTACAGGTATCCCAGTACCTTAGTCACAAATAATAGACTGCAGTTTACAGCAGTTGCAGCTGGAGTTTCAGCACCAATAATAGTATCACACACATCACTGCTCCTCCATTTCATTCTGCCTCAAACAGCCTGGTGGAATGCTTTGTCCCTATTTTTAAGACCCAAATGTCAAATGTTAAGAGGACAGGTCAGTCTGAAGTGGCTCTGATTTCCTAGCTTCTTACACCAATCGAGTGCAGTCTGGTGGGTTACTGTATGCGCATCCCCATCGGGTGCTGCTTGAGTTTAAGGGGAAATACCTTTTCCTGTGGGCCCTCTCATCTAGTATACCTTAGGAGGTCTGGAGGTCAATTTCAGTTAAACAGACCTGTTAGTTAAGGAGGCCATTGCACGAGGATTGCTCCACAGGTATCATAATCTGCTTTGGTTGTGTCACCCGTATTAGACTTGCCTGCCATGTGAGTGACTACCACAGCAGTGGATACCTCTGTTGCACGATCTCCAGCATCTTGCTAGATACAGCTGTTTGGCCCTCGCATCTTGTTTGTGTCTGCTGTTGGAGGTCCTCATGACCTTAAGCCTGTTTCTTGACTACAGCTCTTGCTTAAACTACTCTACCCCCTTCCTTCCCCCCCCCCCCCCCCCCCCCACTCCCGCCCACAAAGCTATGGCCATCAACATCTCAGAAGTGCTAGCAAAGACTCACTTGGCATCATTGTGTTGCCACAATGCCGTGAAGGCGTATCAATATGAACAGTGCCACTTTATTCATCAGCTGCACGACACCCATGTCCAGTATAGTCACTGCGGGTGAGGAACAGCACAGTATCTCCAGCCAGCTCAAGATCTGAATGTAGTGTTGTCTGCCTACTGCTGTTAACTACTACTCAGATGGACTGTGATAGCATTTGGCTGTTTATCTAAATTGTCTCTCCGGCAAGTGGTTTCCACCTCTGTAACTTGAGTTGTTAGTGCCGAGTGTTCTGTTTGTGGTCCTAGATAATCCACAGGATCAGTAATGCTTTCGAACAATGTGTCATTCATTTTGTGTTTCAGTGTAATCAAAAAATGGTAACAAGTGACTTGTGATCAAAATCAGGGCTACAAAAGTAACTGCATCAGTCTCAATTGCTCATTGATTTAAAGCATCACAATGGTAAACCAGAGGCCTCCAGCTCAAATCTGGTCCTGAGCATGTTTGATTTGAGTTTTGGTTTGTGGGCAGGTAGATAAAATGTGATGTACACACAGTTGCTCTTATAATTGGCTATAAAAGTAATCTGATGGCGTGTATGATACATTTGCTCATTCACTCAGATACTTCCTACAGACACCATAAAACAAATGTGGATACAGGTAACTGTTCACATACCTTTATTGGCAATACGAGTAAAACTGGGCATTCAGCACACCTACCAAAAGAACAACCATTGCTGCATTAGATTTACTTAAACTGTTTGATAATCAGTATAACTACATTACGCAATGTGGTTATTACAGCAACTATATATACAGCTGTATTCTGTAAGTTATTGATGTGTCTAATAGAGGGTACTTTTATTGCATAATCTATTAAGATTATTGTGTTGAGATTTCCCTTTCCATTCACAAATGGAGAATGGGAAGAATGACAGCTCATATGATACTATGCAAATTGTAACCTTTCGGACTTTACCTACGTAATTTCTATAAAAGATAGAAATGCAGGGCACTGTAGATTATTCAGTTTCTGTCTTGAGTCAGTTCTTCAAATTTGTGAACAAATTATCATGAAATGATCGTTGTCTTTCTTCAAGTGTGCCAGTTAAGATTTTTCAATACTTCTTTTACTCTCCTTCCCATACAAACATGGTTGTGACCATTCACATACATCATTTGTACAACTCAGCGTTTCCTATAGCAACCTGGCATGTGTCCCACACACTTCAGCAGGATTCAAGTATAGGTCATAAGTGTTGTTTGCAGTCTCATACATAGCAAACATGCTGCTTCCCAGTATTCTCTCGCTGTGTTGTAGCCTCAGTTTTACTTTGTCTACAGCTGAGCCTATATGGTGGTCCCACTTCATATCTGTACATACTGTTCCTCCCAAATATTTAAGTGGTATGACTGATTAAAGTTGTGATACATTAAATTGATCCACTCACAGTCAGTACAAAACTTGACTGGGGTAACATCAGACTCTAGTGCTTCTGTGTTTTAGCAATTTAAGCTGTTTTCAACATGACTAGTACTGATTGCTATGTCATTCATCTTAGCAGCAGTACAGGTATTCTGCAAATGCTGCAGTCATTGATCTTTGTATGTGAATTACCATTTGAAGACCGAATTCTGTCTGTTGGCTTCTGTTATGCTGTTTCCTGGTTTGCTTCCTGTATCGTAAATAAGTATGTGGAGACATTTTTTCACCACTGACAGTGCCTTAACATATGACCAAAATCTTTTTGGGTTCTGGGACAAGTCATGCATTTTGCAGTGCCACATAGTGAAGGCTTTGCAGATTGCTGTTATGGTAGCTGAACATGTTTCAGTTAAAATGTGCCTATCTGAGTATTAAAGCTGAAGCAGTTGCAGAAACAATAGAAAATTAAGGAGATGGGTCCTGAACAAGTTAAAACAACCAGAGTTCATAAAGTTTCAGCAGAGGCATTAGAAAAAAATGACTGAAATAAGCAAAAGAATAATTTAGAGGGAATGGGTAGCTTTGTTAGACAGGAACAACTAAACGAAATGATTCTAATAAGAGTCCTTAGATAGCGCTCTATTAAATTTAATCGCTCAAAAGAAAGAAATGCTGCTAATAAGAGCTGAAAAAGAGTAGACACCTAAAAAGAGACTAATGGGAAGTGCACAACTGTGAAGCAGGAATGGCTAGAGCAGGAAAAGGAAATATTAAAAAGGAAACACTTTCGCCCGCGTTATGCAAAATTAAAGAAACCTTTGCACAAAAGAGAAGCTGCAGTATGGACATCGGGAACTTGGATAGCAAATAATGTATTTTATGGCCAGTTATAGTGTAATTTTGTAGCCAATGTTAGTATTATGTTCATGTCGATCTTTGTTACATTTTTCATGGCTGAGTTTCTAAGTACTGTATGTTCTCTATATGTATCTTAGATCTCTGTTTTACAATGTTATGTTGAAAATAAAAATATCTTCTACCTATCAAACACCTTATAAAGGAAAGACAACCACTTACCTATAGCAGAATGATTTGTGGCACACACAAATATTATTCAGCAGCAGACATCTGAATTTCCTCCTGGCACGGGAAATTGCTTTTCCATTAAAATTTGAAAGGATACGTATCTCTTCAAAGTATCTACACTGCTGAGCCCTGCCATTCTAGCATTACTAGTTGCTGTAACCCAGTTTGCAATATCTGGATAAGCACCATGGCACCAGCCACCAGTATGCTAAACTTCAAATTATTCGCCACCAGCTCCTGCACGTTCTGGCCATCAGAGGTTGTCTGCAGTGGGTCACAGTACTTGTGCAAACAGTACGGCAGCTGGCTCACTCTCTAGTGAGCCTTCCTCTGTATAAGGACTGTGCAGCAGGCACTTGGTCTCAGACGTATTCTTACTGTTTACTTGTACATGCTTCTATGTTTGTTTTTCATTTGTATGTGGATGAATAAACTTTGGTTCATTGTGGCTGCAATCTTATTTGTGTCTCACATTATTACACAGTTTGTGACATGTGGTGTTCCTTCAGTTCTTCTGACTGTAGAGGCATTGCACAAATCTCTCCTCAGGCGGCAGCAGCAGCAGGCTCTTGTGGTTGCTATTATTAACTTGTAAGCCATATTGACAAAAGAGGCTGTTGCAGAGGCAACAGAAAAAGCACGCGAAATCCCGAACATTGGCTAAATTTGGCACGGACTTAAATGCGAGATGCCTTTAATAGGTTCCACAACGAAACATTGTCTCAAAATTTGCTAGAAAATCCGAAGAAATTCTGGTTGTATGTAAAGTACACAAGCGGCAAGACGCAGTCAATACCTTCACTGCGCAGTGCCGATGGTACTGTTACTGACGACTGCCGCTAAAGTGGAGTTATTGAACACAGTTTTCTGAAATTCCTTCACCAGGGAACGCGAATGGAATATTCCAGAATTTGAAACATGAACAGCTGCTAGCATGAGTCTCTTAGAAGTAGATACCTTAGGGGTTGCGAAGTAACTCAGATCGTTTGATACGGGCAAGTCTTCAGGTCCAGATTGTATACCGATTAGGTTCCTTTCAGATTACGCTGTACAATAGCTCCCTACTTAGCAATCATATACAACTGCTCGCTTACCGATAGATCTGTACCTACAGATTGGAAAATTGCACAGGCTGCACCAGTGTTTAAGAAGGATAATAGGAGTAATCCATCGAACTACCGACCTATATCACTGACATCAGTTTGCAGTAGGATTTTGGAGCATATACTGTATTCAAACATTATGAATAACCTCGAAGGGAACGATGTATTGATACGTAGTCAGTATGGTTTCAGAAAATGTTGTCCTTGTGCAACTCAGCTAGCTCTTTATTCGCATGAAGTAATGGCAGCTATCGACAGGGGATCTCAAGTTGATTCCATATTTCTAGATTTCCGGAAAGCTTTTGACACCGTTCCTCACAAGTGACTTCCAATCAAGCTGCGGGCCTATGGGGTATCGTCTCAGTTGTGCAACTGGATTCGTGATTTCCTGTCAGGAAGGTCGCAGTTCGTAGTAATAGACGGCAAACCATCGAGTAAAACTGAAGTAATATCAAGTGTTCCCCAGGGAAGCATCCTGGGACCTCTGCTGTTCCTGATCTATGTAAATGACCTGGGTGACAATCTGAGCAGTTCTCTTAGGTTGTTCGCAGATGATGCTGTAATTTATCGTCTAGTAAGGTCATCCGAAGACCAGTAGCAGTTGCAAAGTGATTTAGAAAAGATTGCTGTATGGTGTGGCAGGTGGCAGTTGACGCTAAATAACGAAAAGTGTGAGGTGATCCACATGAGTTCCGTTGGAATTCGGTTACTAAATAAACAGTACAATTCTCAAGGCTGTCAATTCAACTAAGTACCGGGGTGTTAAAATTACAAACAACTTCAGTTGGAAAGACCATATAGATAATATTGTGGGGAAATCAAGCCAAAGGTTGCGTTTCATTGGCAGGACACTTAGAAGATGCAACAAGTCCACTAAAGAGACAGCTTACACTACACTCGTTCGTACCCCGTTAGAATACTGCTGCGGGGTTTGGGCTCCTTAGCAGGTGTGATTGACGGAGGACATCGAAAGGGTGCAAAAAGGGCAGCTCGTTTTGTATTATCACGTAATAGGGGAGAGAGGGTGGCAGATATGATATGTGAGTTGGGATGGAAGTCATTAAAGCAAAGACTTTTTCGTCGTGGCGAGCTCTATTTACGAAATTTCAGTCACCAACTTTCTCTTCCGAATGTGAAAATATTTTGTTGAGCCCAACCTACATAGGTAGGAATGATCATCAAAATAAAATGAGAGAAATCAGAGCTCGAACAGAAAGGTTTGGTTTTTCGTTTTTCCTGCACATTGTTTGGGAGTGGAATGGTAGAGAGATAGTATGATTGTGGTTCGATGAACCCTCTGCCAAGCACTTAAATGTGAATTACAGAGTAGTCATGTAGATGTAGAGGCTCCCACACTGTCGGCAAACCCATCTCCCTTTTCCCCTCATGACAATACGGCCAAAGACTGGGAGGCTTATCAGAAATGGCTTCAGCAGCACTTCCTCGCATTTTGTGTCACTAATGTAAACATGTGTAAGGCTTTAGCGCTGTCTCAAGATTTTGCCTCAGATCTACCAGTTGTTGTGCCAAGTAGCTCCATTTCATGAACATGCATTGCTTTTGTCTGAGAAAATGTGTAGGTTGTTAAATTATCACCATAAATGCACACACACCACTGCAGCTTCTAGTGTCGTTGTGAACAGCCCCTACAGTCCTACCAGGCTTGGGCAGCCAAAATTGATGGCCTCAGTCGCAGTTTGTTACCAATACTAATCACAATTCCCTTGCTGATCACGATTCCCTTGCTGATTTTGTGGCCTGTGATGCCATAATTTGGTTGGCTCCTGACAAGTAGGTGCATCAGTGCACACTACAGTGTGAGGCTCCCTCTTAGGCTGATGTGTTAAATATTGCTAAATCTTTAGAGCTATCTCATGCTACAGATGGTCAGATTGAGGCTTGGTGTAACATTTCCACAGTGGCTCCTGTTCCTGGTTGTCAGATTTCAGTCAGATCTCAGCGGGAGGACAACATGGCAGCCATACAAATGTGGCCAGTGCACTGGACAGCTCTGTGCCGAACGAGAACAACAGTGGCAGTACTCCACCCTCCCATCTTGACCAAACTGTTTCGTGCAACATGACAAGACCACATGCCCCTAAGCACTGGGCGACATGCAACAACTGGAGGGGAAATGGACATAAGGTGACTGCGTTGTTCCCAGGACCCTCATATGGCTGTGGATGTTAATTGTCTCCAATGCGTACAACTCATAACAAACTGTTCATTTAATTGTGAATGATGAACAAAGTGCTCAGACTGCAAGTGGACACGGGTGCAGCCACGATATTTCTTTTATTTTTTAACTCGCAAACTGATGTGTGTTTGGGCTCTGGCATTTTCTCCTGTTACTCAATGTTTGGTGAGTTACAACAAGCACAATGTTCCAGTTTTGGGGAAATTTACTGCTCCCACAGTGTAAATCTCTGGTTCGTTCCTTGACTTTCTTTATAGTGGATGATGCTGGTGCTGACAGTTGTATCAGTCTGAATGCTTTCACTGCTTTTGGTTTTTCCATTTAGAGTATGGCGAGCCTCGTTTCAGTCCAGGTCCCATACAGCTGTTACATTCTCTGTAGAGTGTGTTCTCATCTATTTTTTGGAAGGGTTAGGTTGTGCCACTAATTGTGGCCTGCATTACCCTAAAACCTATGGTGTGGCTACATTTTCTCCATGCACACCCTGTTCATGTGCTTTGTGCGATAAATTGAAATCAGAATTGGATAAGTTGACATTATTGGTCGTCATACAACTGATTACATAGAGTAAATGGGCTACTCCCGTTGTGATTGTTAAACTGACTAGTCAGCTTTTCCTCTCTGAGTTTAAAAGTGCCAATTAATGCTCACTCTTCCATCAACACCTACCCTTTGCCCCATCTGGATGAATTATCACTAAAGTTGCCAGCAGAGGGATGGATGTGGGTGGGAGGAGGTTGGCAATTTGTCTCCAAAATTGGTATATCTGAAGCCTGTTTACAGGTTCTGTTTGATGAGAATTCTAAAAGGCTTCTTGTGATTAACACATCTTCAGGTTGTAGCAATATCAGCACCAACCATTCAGTGTGGGAAGTGACCCAGCAATTTTTCAGCATTGTTTGGAACAACTGACAATATTCATTCCAGGTTGCATCAACTATCTCAATATCGTCATCGTGGGTGCATTGATGAAAGAGCATTTATGTAACTTATGTACCTTGTTTATGGTCTTACATACTGCTGGGTTGAAATGCAACTTGGCGGGTCAGGATTAAGTCCTTACATTGTCATGTTGCTTTTCACGATTTAGTCAATTGCAACTTTTTCACTATATAGTTATCTTGTCTAAATCATTGTGCGGTTTGTTTTGATAATTTGAGGACTTCAAATGACTGTAAATAATGGCATCGTCTGCAAATCAGCTAAGAGGACTGCTCAGATTACCTCCTAAATTGTTTATTTTGATGAGGAAAAACAGAGGGCATGTGACACTTCTTCAGGGAATACCAGATACGTCTGAGTTACTTAGTGACTTTCCATCAGGTACTACAAACTGTGACATGTCTAATAGGAAATGGTGAATATAGTCACAGAACTGAGATGATACTCCATAGGCACATAATTTGATTGGAAGTCGCTTTGAGAAACTGTGTCAAAAGCCTTCTGGAAATCTGCAAATATGGAATTAATTTGACATCCCCTGTCAACAGCACTCAGTACTTCGTGAGAATAAAGAGCTGCTTGTATTTCATAATAATGATATTTTCTGGATTCATATGGGCTATTTGTCAGTAAATTGTTCTGTTCGAGGTGATTCATAATGTTAGTGGACAGTATATGTCCAAAATCCTACGCCAAATTAAGGTTAGTGATAAGGGTTTGTAATTCAGTAGCTTACTCCTGTTTTATTTCTTGAATGCTGAAGGACTGCCTTATACGCTTGACAGATTAAGATCCACGGTTTGCATCTCAGACCTTCCACGAGTTGTGCGCCCATCAAGGAAGGCATTTCACCATGTGGCTGCTCCTTCTTTCCACCCCAGTCTAACAGCAAAGCAGAATGCCTCGTCCACATATTCGAGGTTCAAATGATGATGGACAATGCCGTTAAAAGTTTCTTGAGTTACTACAGCTTTACGTCAATGAGGAATCGGAGTCTGGCCGAAATGCTCTACACTCACAAGCCGTGCACCCTCCTGCATTTGCTCATGCCATCACACCAACGGCCATTAGCACAGCCCTCATTGTGGACCGACAATCTTTCTTTCCACGAACATACGAGACTGGAATAGAAGGGAGGACTGGTAGAGGTACTCAAGGTATCCTCCACCACACACCGTCATGTTAGAGAGAGAGAGAGAGAGAGAGAGAGAGAGAGAGAGAGAGAGAAAGGCATACCGACAATCTTTCTTTCCACGAACATACGAGACTGGAATAGAAGGGAGGACTGGCAGAGGTACTCAAGGTATCCTCCACCACACACCGTCAGGTAGCTTGCGGAGTATGGATGTAGATGTTATGTAAAATTTTACCACTGTAGACAACATAATTAATAAGTTTCCTTTAGTTTATGTCTATGGTCACCGGTTTCAATCTATAATGACCATCATCGGATGTTTTATAGAAACAAAGAAATAATGTTTTTTTAAAACAGATCTGATGATGGTCATTAAAGACCGAAACCGGTAATCTGTTAAAAAAAAGTTGTGACCATATACATAAATTAAAGGAAACTTATTGTGTATATGGGTCACAGTTTTATTCAAGACAATGTTGCAGCTTGTGAGACAACGTAATTATTGTAATTAAAGCTTGCAACATGTAACCTGATTATTTAAATGAATATTAAGTTGAAGCTATATTAACTTGACAAATGTTGTTGTTGTTGTGGTCTTCAGTCCTGAGACTGGTTTGATGCAGCTCTCCACGCTAATCTATCCTGTGCAAGCACCTTCATCTCCCAGTACCTACTGCAACCTACACCCATCTGAATCTGCTTATTGTATTCATCTCTTGGTCTCCCTCTACGATTTTTACCCTCCACGCTGCCCTCCAATACTAAATTGGTGATCCCTTGATGCCTCAGAACATGTCCTACCAACCAATCCCTTCTTCTGGTCAAGTTGTGCCACAAACTTCTCAGATTTATGTTGTTAAATATTATTATATTGAAAAGTTTGATAATAGTCGTTATGCAATACAAACATTGAGATGAAACTTGTGATTTTTGGTGAAAAAGTTTCTGAAATTTAGAGAAAATAGGTGTGTAGAAATGACTTTCATTTGGCATTTGTTTATATTTGTATGCATGACTCCAGCATTGTAGTAATTTTATATCATAGGTGATTCTTTTATCTTTCCAGTGACATGAAATTAAGTTGTAGTTGTTACAAACGAATCATAGTTTTGTTTCCGAAGTGGCAAAAATATGGAGTCAGCCATAGTAGAATTCACTAAAGTTGTACTTGATGCTCTTGATAAAGATGAGTGTGTCACAGGCATATTTTTGGATCTTTCTAAGGCGTTTGATACAGTCGACCACAAGATTCTGTTAAATAAATTGGAAGCATTAGGAATAAGATAGGTAGCAAACAACTTGATCGTACCTAACAGATAGGGTACATAGAGTAGAGATAACACATACTTCAAATAGATCCAAACATTTAGTAAAACACTTACCAGAACCAAAATACATTAATATAGGTGTTCCGCAAGGTAGCATATTAGGACCAATACTGTTCCTGATATACATGAATGACTTTCCCAGTAGTGTTACTCGTGGTGAAAAAATCCTCTTAGCTGAAGACAGCAATATTATAGTCACTGAGAAAACAAGAGAATTCCTTGCCGAGAAAGCAAATGAAACTCTCTAGGAAGTTTATGATTGGTCAATAAGTAATAAAGTCACATTGAACATAAAGAAAACGAATGCCATGAATTTCAGTTTGGAAGAGGAAAAATGACAATTAACACAATTTTCAAACTCCAGAAAAGAGCCATAAGAATTGTAACCAAAAATAATAGCCGAGCTCATTGTAAAGATCTGTTCAGAACAATGGGGATTTTAACTGCTCCATGTGAATAAATTTACCAGTCAGTTGTACACATCAAAAATAACATTGGTAATTACTGTACAAACAGCTCTGTCCATGACCATGCAACAAGAGATAGTCTCTACTTACATTTACCAAGAAAAAAAAGACAAAACTCAAAACAGCATTTTCTACCAACGAATAGAACTATACAATAAATTACCAAAAGAGATTGAAGAAATTACCAAAATATACTTATTTAAAAAGGCAAGTAAAAAGTACCTGTTATGCAATACGTTTTATACATTGAAGGATTACTTAGCTAAAACAGAGTAGGGGTTTGATAAAAAATGTTATACAAAATAATAATAATAATAATAACAACAATTACAAAATATCCAACATTCCACATAACACCTTCTCTTTCTTTTTTTTTAGAAATACTTACCCCCAAGCGATGCTTAGCATAATACTAACATGTATTCCTCTTTCTGAGCTCAACATCTCACTCATTATGGAAAGATGCTGACTTAGTTCTCCGGGATAGCAAATGGGAAGTTACTTCATTATTTAATAAGTTATTTCTAGAAAAAAGTATACGAGGAGTAAATCTAATGATTGTCTCTAACTAGAAGTCTGTAAATATATATGTATACGAATTAGCTAATTTTAAATTGATCTAAATTTGTGAATACTTTAATGTGTCCTATATCCTTTTCAAAAGAGATCTATAGATGAATAAAGCTACCACAACTACTACTTTTCTGAAACTTCCTGGCAGATTAAAACTGTGTGCCCGACCGAGAGTCGAACTCGGGACCTTTGCCTTTCAAGGGCAAGTGCTCTACTAACTGAGCTACCGAAGCACGACTCGCGCCCAGTACTCCCAGCTTTACTTCTGCCAGTATCTCGTCTCCTACCTTCCAAACTTTACAGAAGCTCTTCTGCGAACCTTGCAGAACTAGCACTCCTGAAAGAAAGGATATAGCGGAGGTAGGAGACGAGATACTGGCAGAAGTAAAGCTGTGAGTACCGGGCGTGAGTCGTGCTGGGGTAGCTCAGTTGGTAGAGCACTTGCCTGCGAAACGCAAAGGTCCTGAGTTCGAGTCTCGGTCAGGCACACAGTTTTAATCTGCCAGGAAGTTTCATATCAGTGCACACTCCGCTGCAGAGTGAAAATCTGATTCTGGAAACATCCCCCAGGCTGTGGCTAAGCCATGTCTCCGCAGTATCCTTTCTTTCATGGGTGCTAGTTCTGCAAGGTTCGCAGAAGAGCTTCTGTAAAGTTTGGAAGGTAGGAGACGGATACTGGCAGAAGTGAAGCTGTGAGTACCGGACGTGAGTCGTGCTTCGGTGGCTCAGTTGGTAGAGCACTTGCCCGCGAAAGGCAAAGGTCCCGAGTTCGAGGCTCGGTCGGGCACACAGTTTTAATCTGCCAGGAAGTTTCATATCAGCGCACACTCCGCTGCAGAGTGAAAATCTCATTCTGGATACTACTTTCCTACCAATGTGAAAATGACCCACTGTCCTAAATGGCCTTCTGACTAGTCTTGATAAAATAATCTGGAAAAATTATTTTATCCCTCTATCATTTACTTCCTTACACTTTTTCACAAATGTCTTTTGTATGGGGGCAACAAGATTTATTCTGTTTAATTTTAAATGAAATTAGTGTGGACCATATTGTAAAAAATAATGCTGTAATCTGTATTTTGAAACTGCCCATTTTTTTTACAATCAGAAAACAATTGAAATTGGAAAAATTAACAGAAATTTCCGTTGGTACTTGGCTGAACATGACAGCAATATTAGAGAGGGAACACTATTTCGTAATGTTCTGCAAAATTATATTTAGTAGGTCATAAGCTGACTTTCAGCTTCTCTGGCCACCATCAGGTCACAACTGAATGTTGCAAATGCAGATAAAATTATATGAAAATTATAGATATTATTTGTACAAAAGATACAAAAATGTCATGTACAGTGTTTACAAAGGAAAGTACTAAATTTCTGTGTCACATAGAAACAGTCATGTGTAATTAAAAATGAAAAATAATTTGTAGAGTTACGTTCAACAAAAGAAGAAAAGTAAAGCTGCTTTTACAAGTGTAACCTAATATTCGTCTAACTTAAATCAACAGATGGGAAACACTAAATTAAATTTGTTCATCTAATACATTCTGTGTTAGGTGGTTACTGGCTTTCAGTATTTCTAATAGTGATCTTTCTATTCTTAAAATTTATAACATCACAACCTACATAATGTGCGTGGTTTTCTGTGAAAGACATGCGGCAAAAGTTGAAATCTGTGAATGGAAGCAACAAAAGGTTGAACCATTTTAATGGATTTTGAATTAGCAGACCTTTAACGATGGAATGCAATGATGTATTTTGATATTTTTAATGGCTGTGAGTTTGAAAGTGCTTGATTTATTTAATTTTCCATGTGTTTCAGGATTATCATGTACTCTTCCTGTACACTCCAGATGACCGTTGTTTGGTATATGATTTAGATTCGGAGTTACCATTTCCGACTTACTTCCACAAATATGTTACAGAAACATTCCGCACAGATCATATTCTCAAGCCTGACTACTTCAGGTATGTTAATCACAAATAATTAGGGAATAAAACAAAAATTACATGTTTTGAGATTGTTGTAAGTTGTTAATTTTATTTTGAGTTTATGCATTTGTATCTCAGAAAAAAATTCTCTCAAATATACTTCATTCTGGTACTGATACTCAGTAATATTATTGTATATGTTGTTTGAGGTATACACTTCAGACACACTCGATTTGGATAAAAAGTGTGTACTGGACTTCTGTAGCATAGCATTTTTATGCAGTTGTAGTGTGTAATGCACTGTGTGAAAAAGGAGCTGCAACAATTCTGTGACTCTGGGTGTGGATGGTAACTTCCAGTGTGTTCAGTTTTTTAATATGCAAATGATTTTCCACAGTGTGAACAACTGACAGGCATAAGTATAAGAGTTGCAGATGTAGTTAAAATGCCAAATAAGATATTATAGGAACATTTTATATTACATCTCCTCCAACTCCAATATTCTTTTTATCAAAGTCTTGGTTTTATATATAGAGTTATTTAAACTATATAACCATAATGCATTAGCAGCTTGTGAGTTTGCTGGGTTGTATAGCTGTGGTCCATGAAACTTTCCCTTTTTTAGCGTTTCATCCAGAGCTGTGCTGGACATCTCCGGAAGTGCCCCTGGTTCTGCTGGTTCGAGACTGTGGAACCAGGAGCATCTTTGAAGATTTCCAACACAACTCAGAACGAAATGTCAGGAACAAAAACGCTTCATGCACTGCGGCCGTATAAGCCGGGAGGTTCACCAGCAGCTAAGATACCTGATCATGAAAGCCTTCAATAAATACTGAGCTTTTATATTGTTTTCTTCATTGCCAGGAAATGAATTTGACAAACTGTTTGAATGTAGTGATAAATGTGCACACCATGGGTAGTGCTGGAAGATAAAGACAGCACTAACATGTAAAAAAAGGCTGTGTTGTGTTCTAGTTGGACTCTGTACAATCTCCAGCAGTAATCTTTGCTTTCTGTTAATCTTTACTCCCCAAGCTACCGTACTGTGCATGTTGGAGGTACCATGTGCCACTACTTGTCATTTCCTTTTCTGTTCCACTCACAAATGGAGTGGTGGAAAAGCGACTGTCCATATGCCTCATATGGGCCCTAATTTCTCATATTGTGTCGTCATGGTCCTTATGCACAGTGTATGTTAGCAGCTGTAGAATCGTTCAGCAGTCAGCTTCAAATGCCAGGTCTCTAATTTTTTTCAATTGTGTTTCTCGGAAATATTGTCGCCTTCCCTCCAGAGACTCCCATTTGAGATCCTGAAACATCTCCGTAACACTTGCATGTTGTTTGAACCTGTGGTAACAAATCTAGCAGCCTGCCTCTGAATTGCTTCGATGTCTTCCTTCATTCCGACTTGGTACAGATCCCAAATACTCCAGCAGTACTCCAGACCACACCAGCGGCCTATATGCGGTCTTGTTTACAGGTAAAAAAAATTTTCCCTGAAATCCTCCCAATAAACAGAGATCAATCATTCACCTTCCCTACCACAGTGCTCACATGCTCGTTCCACCTCATATCACTTTGCAACATTATGCCCAGATATTTAAACAACTTGACTGTGTCAAGCCAGACACTAGCAATACTGCATCCAAACATTACAGGTTGAGTCCTCCTACTCATCCGAATTAACTTACATTTTCCATATTTAGGGCTAGCTGCCATTCATCACACCATCTGAAATTCTATTGTCTTCTTGTATCTTCCTACAGTCACCCAACTTCTATAATTTACCGTACACCATGGCACCATCAGCAAACATTCACAGATTGCTGCCAACCCTCTCCGCCAAATCAGCATACTGTGTTCTCTTATTTAAGAAGTCTTCAAGCCACTCTAATATCTCTGAACTCACTCCATATGCTTGTACCTTCATTAAAAGCCTGCAGTGGGGCACTGTTTCAAATTATTTCCAGAAATGTAGAAGTATGGAATCTGCCCGTTGCCCTTCATCTGTAGTTCTCAGTATGCAGAGTTTTGCACGAGTATTGCTTGATAAAACCATGCTGGTTGGTGGACATACGCTTCTCGGTCTCAAGAAAGTTTATTATATTTGAACTGAGGATTCTGCAGCTAACAAAAGTTCGGGTTGTTTTTTGTTGTTGCTGTTGTTGTTTTTGTGGTCTACAGTCCAGAGACAGGTTTGTTGCAGTTCTCCATGCTACTCTTTTCTGTGCTAGTTCCTTCATCTCCGAGTAACTACTGCAACCTACATCTTTCTAAATCTGCTTAGTGTATTTGTCCCCTGGTCTCCCTCTACGATTTGTACCCTCCACGCTTCCCTCCAATACTAAATTGGTGATCCCTTGATGCCTCAGAACATGTCCTACCAACCAATCCCTTCTTCCAGTCAAGCTGCACTACAAGTTTCTCTTCTCACCAGTTTTATTCAGTACTTCCTCATTAGTTACATGATCTATTCTCTTCTTGTCTAAACTATTTATCGTTCATGTTTCACTTCCACACATGACTATACTTCATACAAATACTTTCAGAAAATACTTCCTGACACTTAAATCTATACTCAGTGTTAACTAATTTCCCTTCTTCCAAAACACTTTCCTTACCATTGCCAGTCTACATTTTATATCCTCTCTACTTCGACCATCATCAGTTACTTAGCTCCACAAATAGTAAAACTCATTTACTACTGTAAGTGTCCCATTTCCATATCTAGTTCCTTCAGCATTGCCTGATTTACTTCACCTTCATTCCATTATCCTTGTTTTGCTTTTGTTGATGTTCATCTTATATCCTCCTTTCTAGACATTGTCCATCTGGTCTTCCAGGCTCTTTGCTCTCTGTCAGAATTACAATGTCATCAGCAAACCTCAAATTTTTTATTACGTCACCATTTATTTTAATTCCTTCTCCATTTTTTTTTCTTTTGTTTCCTTTACTGCTTGCTAAATATGTAGATTGAACAACACCAGGGATAGGCTGCAACCATGTCTCACTCCTTTGCCAACCACTGGTTACCTTTCATGCCCCTCGACTCTCATAACTGCCATCTGGTTTCTGTACAAATTATTAATAGCCTTTCGCTTCTTGTATTTGACCCCTGCCACCTTCAGAATTTGAAAGAGTATTCAAGTCAACATTGTCAAAAGTCTACAAATGCTAGAAACATAGGTTTGCCTTTTCTTAATCTTTCTTCTAAGATAAGTCGTAGTGTCGGTATTGCCTCGCGTGTTCCAACATTCCTACGGAATCCAAACTGATCTTCCTCAATTTTGGCTATCAGTTTTTCCATTCATCTGTAAAGAATTTGTGTTAGTATTTTGCAGCCGTGACTTATTAAACTGATAGTTTGGTAATTTTCACATCTGTCAATACCTGCTTTCTCTGGGATTGGAATTACTTTATTCTTATTGAAGTCTGAGGGTATTTCTCCTGTCTCGTACATCTTGCTCAACATATGGTAAAGTTTTGTCATGGCAGGCTCTCCCAAGGGTGTCAATAGTTCCAAGGGAATGTTATCTACTCCAGGGCCTTTTTCGACTTAGGTCTTTCAGTGCCCTGTCACATTCTTCATGCAGTACCATTTCTCCCATTTCATCCTCATCTATGTCCTCTTCCACTTCCATAACATTGCCCTCAAGTACATTGCCCTTGTATAGACCCTCTATATACTCCTTCCATCTTTCTGCTTTCACTTCTTCACTTATAACTGGTTTTCGATTTGAGCTCTTGATATTCATACAAGTGGTTCTCTTTTCTCCAAAGGTCTCTTTAATTTTCTTGTAGGCAGTATCTATCCGACCGCTAGTGATATATGCCTCTAGATCCTTACATTTGCCATCTAGCCATCCCTGCTTAGCCATTTCGCACTTACTGTTGATCTCATTTTTGAGACATTTTTATTTCTTTTGTCTTCTTTATTTACTGTGTGTTCATATTTTCTCCTCTCATCAATTAAATTCATATTTCTTGTGTTAACCAAGGATTTCTACTAGCCCTTGTCTTTTTACCTACTTGATCGTCTGCTGCTTTCACTATTTCATCTTTCAAAGCTACCCATTCGTCATCTACTGTATTTCTTTCCTACATTCTTGTCAATCATTGCCTAATTCTCTCTCTGAAACTCCCTACAACCTCTGGTTCTTTCAGTTTATCCAGGTCCCGTCTCCTTAAATTCCCACCTTTTTGCAGTTGCTTCAGATTTAATCTATAGTTGATAACCAAAAAATTGTATTCAGAGTCGACATCTGCCCCTGGAAATGTCTTAACATTTAGAACCGGGTTCCTAAATCTCTGTATGAAAATTTTCCAGTGTCTCTAGGCCTCTTCCACATATACAACCTTCTTTCATGATTCTTAAACCAAATGTTAGCTATGATTAAACTACGCTCTGTGCAAAAGTCTACGAGCCAGATTCCTCTTTCATTACTTAACCCATTCCATATTCATCTACTACTTTTCCTTCTCCTCCTTTCCCTACGATCACATTCCAGTCCCCCATGACTACTAAATTTTTGTCTCCCTTAACTAGGCGAATAATTTCTTTTATTGCAAATTTCTGTATTGAACCATGGTGGGCCTTTTCCATCCTTTCTCTGCTTACTAGGCACATAACTCTCCAGACCATGATTTACAATCTGCTTAAACTTTGCCCATAATTCCTCTACATCCATCTTACCAGAACTAAGTGATACCAATTCACTGTCCAAGTGAGATGCTGATAACTGCTTATGTGCTCTATCTAGCAGAAACACTCTCCTAGCCTTCTTGACTGATTTATTAACTTTCGTAATTGTAGTTGCTATAATGACATGATTGCTAATCCCCATTTCTATACTGACATTGTCAATAAGGTCCAGTCTGTTTGTAGCTATAACATCTAAGATATTTCCATTGCATGTGGGCTGCCAAGCTAGCTGCTGAAGTCAATTTTCAGAAAACATTTTCAGAAGTATTTCACATGACTGTCTGTCTGTACTGCCCCCTCCCCCCTACACACAATGGACCCATAAACATCCTAGTCTATATGTGGCAGGTTAAAGTCGCCTCCAACTAGTATTGCAGGATCTGGGTATTTACACAATGTTGACCATAGACCTTCTTTGAATGACCCTACAGTTGTCACAGCAGAATCAGGTTGCCAGTAAAAACATCCAACAATTAACTTCATTTCACATGCACCTGTTATACGCGACCATATGACTTTACTGTCACACTAAACTTTGATCTCAGAGCCTTAGCAAAATGTACATATGAAGTGCTAGTTTGAGAAGTTCACTAGCAGTAACATCTACACCCATATTCTTCAAGCTACCATGTGATGTGTGGTGGAGGGCACCCTGTACTACTACTAGCCATTTCCTTTCGTGTTCCACTCACAAATGCAGCAAGGGAAAAACAACTGTGTGTCTGTCTCCATATGATCGCCAATCTTTCTGATCTTATCCTCAAGGCCATTATGGGAAATGTTCATTGCAGCACTAGAATCGTTCTGCAGTCAGCCTCAAATGCCATTCTTCCCAATTTTGTCACTCGTGCTCCTTGAAAAGAACGTTACCCTCCCTTCTGGGATTCCCCATTTGAGTTCCTGAAGCACCTTCATAATGTGTGTGTGTTGTTTGAACGTACTGGTAACAAATATAGCAGCCTGCCTCTGAATTGCTTCGATGTCTTCCCTTAATCTGACCTGGTGCAGATCCCATATACTTGAACAGTACTTAACAGTTTGTCACACAGGTGTCATATATGCAATATCCTTTATAGACGAACCAACCGTTCATAAATTTCTGCCAATACACTGAAGTCAACCATTCACCTTCCCTACTACAATCCTTACATGCTCATTCCATTTCATACTGCTTGCAAAGTTGTATGTAGATATTTAATCAAAGTGACTGTAGCAAGCAGCAAACTACTAATGCTGTATTCAAACATTATGGGTTTGTTTTTCTTACTCATACACATTAACTTTCACTTTCCTATATTTAGAACTAGCTAGCACCAACTAAAATTTTGTCTAAGTCATCTTGTACTCTCCTATGGTCACCCAACTGTGCCACATTCCCATACACCACATCATCTTCAACAAACAGCTGCAGAGTGCTGCTTACCCTGTCCACCAGATCATTTATGTATACAGAAATTAACAGCTATCCTATCACACTTCCCTTCCCTCGCCCCCCCCCCCCCCCCTGCGGGTCTGGAGTATTCCTGCCTGTCGTAGGAGGCGACTAAAAGGAGTCCCTCCCCCTCAAGGTGGTAGATTGCGCGTGTGTCTGGAAATGGACAGTTCAACGACTTACATTTGTGGTCATTTTGGTTTTTCGCTTATTCTGGTTTCTTCCTTCCTTTGTCCTTCTCCCACTCTCACTGTCTTCCTTACTTTTTACCTTGCCTTCTTGTCCACCTTATGGTCTCCGCCTCGCCGTTTGAGACAGTCTGTCTTTTCTCTCCCTCTCTCCTTTTTTTTCCTATTCTTCCATCCTCCCTGTGCTTGCCTGAAGTCCAATCCACATGTTCTCACACATAGCCGGTGATGGGGTAAAGCGTAATTCCCCACCCTGAGTAGACAAGTAGGGCCCGTGCATACCCCCTGGTAAAGGCCTGGCCTGGGGAGGGGTGATTACCCGAGTTGACACCTTCCGACCATGCCAATTGGTCCCTCCGTCTGTTTCTCTGGAGGTGTAAACATTCACCTAAGGCGGGAGCGCCCTCTGAGAGGGACCCCACAAGGAAGGAACGCGCCATCGGTGATGCTGGCAATCGTGGGGGATTCATCCGTAATGGATTTCTCTTCATCTTCTCTCTCGACTTCTGCCCAAAAACAGAAACTTGACCAGCCGCCAGCCACCAGTGACAAAAGTACTACCGCCTGCCCCAAAGTTCCTCGTAGTTTCTAGATCTGAGGACGGAAAGGATTTTTCATCTGTCAACCCTTTCGTTATTCAGAAGGGTGTAGGTGCATAGCAGGGCCTGTCAAGTCTTGTACCAAGGTGCATAATGGTACCTTGTTGTTGGAAACTGAGACCACCTTTCAGGCACAAAAACTCCTTTGGGCCACACTCCTGTACACATTCCCTGTCCGGTTGGAGGCTCACCGCACTCTGAATTCGTCGCATGGTGTGGTATCTGCTAGATCACTCGACGGATTGACTGACGAAGAGATTCAGTCTTTCCTCGCTGATAAGGGCATGACGGCTGTCCATAGTCATGAACGAGGTCGTCAATGACGTTGTCCGACCCGGGCACTTTTCTTGACCATTAATAGTGTTCAGCTGCCGTCGCACATCAAAACGGGCTATGAGGTTATTTCTGTTTGCCCCTATGTCCCAACACCTACGTGCTGTTACCAGTGTCAGCATTTTAATCACATCCACCAGTCTTGCTATAATGCAGCTAAATGCTTCACTTGTGGCAGGGACGCCCTTGAGGGTGACTGTCTACTTCCATCTCCTCATTGCGTGAACTGTCAGGGTGACCATGCGGCGTCCTCTCGCGACTGTCCCATCTACAAGGATGAACGCTGTATACAGGAAATTCGGGGTCAAAGAGAAAGTGTCCACCTCGGCTGCTCGCAAGCTTTTTTGTAGTAGGAAGCCCACGCTGCTCCCAGCGGGGAAATGCAGTACCATCCTCGGCTCGCGACTGTCCCATCTACAAGGATGAACGCTGTATACAGGAAATTCGGGGTCAAAGAGAAAGTGTCCACCTCAGCTGCTAGCAAGCTTTTTCGTAGTAGGAAGCCCACGCTGCTCCCAGCGGGGAAATGCAGTACCATCCTCGGCTCTCCTCAGCCTATCAGGGAGGTATCGACGCAGACTTGCGATCTGACCTTCAGCGCTACAGTCGTCCGTTCGGCCAGTGCTAAGATCACCCAGTCAACGTCTCCTCTTCTTCCCATCACCCCTAAGACACAAGCACCTTGATCAGCTTCTGCCAAGACTAAGACCCAGAAGTCAGATGCACGGGCCTTCAAGAAGGAACCGTCCCGTGAAGACTCCTTACATACCCCGGACTCCCAGCTTTCGACCAGTACTTTGACTAAACGACCTTCCAAGAAGGCTCATAGGAAGAAAAGTTCTCCTTCTTCACCACAGCGTGTTTCTTCTCCTGCGCCCCAGGCCGTCATCCGTTTTGCCTGGCCGCACTGCTGGTAGCCGAACATCTGGCCGTTCACCGGCGGAGGAAGCTCCCCCTCCGGACCATCTTAACATGGTGGCCGACGAACCTCTTGAAAAAATGGACGATGATTCTGCGCCTATTGATAGCGGCAGCAGTGCTCGCTCGAAGCCAGGCCCTCAGCGGCCTTCGAGGTGACCCCTTCTTGCTTCTCCTTTTTCTTTTTCTTCTCATGATGGCACTTCTTCATTGGAATATTCGTGGCATTCGCTCCAACCGAGAGGACTTAAAGTTGGTGCTACGCTTGCACTGTCCACTCATAGTAGCTCTCCGGGAAACGAAGCTACGTCCATGCGATCATGTTTACTTGGCACACTGTACCTCTGTGCTTTTTACCTACCCCATGTGGCAGTTATTCCGGCTCATGGAGGGGTTATGTTGCTGGTCCGGGATGATATCTACTATGATCCCATCACATTGCACATCAATATGCAGGCAGTTGCCGTCCGAATTACTCTCCCCACTTTTACATTTTCCATTTTTACTGTTTACACTCCATCATCGTCTGCCATTATTAGGGCAGACATGATGCAAATTATTGCTTAACTACCTGCACCACTTTTGTTGACTGGAGACTTCAATGCACACCATCCCCTTTGGTTGTCTCCAGCATCCTGCCCGAGAGGCTCCCTGTGAGCAGACCTTTTCAACCACCTCAATCTTGTCTGTCTCAATACTGGTGCTCCTACTTTTCTTTCGGACACAACTCACACCTATTCCCATTTAGACCTCTCTATATGTACTACCCAACTTGCACATCGGTTTGAGTGGTATGCTCTTTATGATACGTATTCGAGAGAGCACTTCCCTTGTGCTATCCATCTCCTGCATCATACCCCATCTCCTTGCTCAACTAGTTGGAACATCTCCAGATCAGATTTGGGGCTCGTCTCTTCCAGGGTGACATTTCAGGATAAAAACTTCGCAAGCTGTGATAGTTAGGTCGCACACCTCACGGAAGTCATTCTCACTGCTGCTGAATATTTCATCACTCATACTACATCTTCTCCACATTGCGTACCAGTCCCCTGGTGGACCGCAGCATGTAGAGACACTATACGTGCTCGTCTACGTGCTTTACGCACCTTTAAACACCACCCTATGATGGCGAATTGTATTAGTCATAAACGATTACGTGCGCAGTGTCGTCATGTTATTAAAGAAAGCCAGCTGGGGTGCTTTCACAAGCTCCTTCAACAGTTTTAATCCTTCTTCTGTTGTCTGGGGAAGTGTGCGCCGGCTATCTTGCACTAAGGTCCACTCACAAGTTTCTGGCTTGACGGTCACGATTGACGTGCTTGTGGCCCCTGAGGATGTCTCCAATGCCTTCGGCCGATTTTTCGCAGAGGTTTCAAGCTCCGCTCATTAGCACTCTGCCTTCCTCCCCTGAAAACAGGCAGAGGAGGCAAGGCCACCTAACTTCCACTCCTCGAATCATGAAAGTTATAATACCTCATTCACCGTGTGGAAACTAGAAAGTGCATTTGCCCGGTCACGGTCCTCCACTCCGGGGCCTGATTCTATTCATATTCAAATGCTGACGAACCTTTCTCCAGTGGGTAAAGGTTTTCTTCTTCGTATTTATAATTGCATCTGGATTGAGGGTCATGTTTCCACATGTTGGCACGAATCTATTGTTGTCCCAATTCCTAAGCCGGGGAAGGACAAGCACTTGCTTTCCAGTTATCGACCCATTTCCCTTACCAGGGAGTGTCTGTAAGGTGATGGAATGAATGATTAACTCTCGTTTGGTTTGGCTGCTCGAATCTCTACGCCTACTTACCTATGTACAACATGGATTTTGTAGGCGCCGCTCTGCTGTTGACCATCTGGTTACCTTGTCGACCTCCATTTTGAATAACTTATTGCGGAATCGCCAGACAGTGGCTGTGTTCTTTGATTTGGAGAAGGGCGGGCATTCCCCTCACCATGCATGCATTGGGCTTTCACGGTCGCCTCCCTCCTTTTATTCATGCATTTTTAATGGATAGAATGTTCAGGGTATGTGTGGGTTCTGTCCTGTCCGACGCCTTGAGAATGGAGTGCCACAGGGCTCAGTTTTGAGCGTCACTCTCTTCGCCATAGCGATCAATCCAATAATGGATTGCCTCCCAGCTGATGTATCAGGCTCCCTTTTTGTGGACGATTTTACCATCTACTGCAACGCATAGCGTACATTTTTCCTGGAGCACTGTCTTCATCGTTGTCTTGACCGTCTTTACTACTGGAGTGTCGCCAATGGCTTCTGTTTTTCTGCTGACAAGACGGTCTGTATTAACTTCTGGCCCTACAAAGAGTTTCTCCCACCGTCCTTACATCTCGGTCCCTTTGCTCTCCCGTTCATGGAGACAACAAAATTTTTAGGTCTTACATTTGACAAGAAACTTAGCTGGTCTCCACATGTCATATTTGGCTGTCCGTTGTACCCGTTCCCTAAATGTCCTTGTTCTCAGCGGTACATCGTGGGGAGCGGATCAAACCATCCTACTTCGCCCATATTGGTCGATCATCCGCTCAAAGCTGGATTATGGGAGCTTTGTATTCTCCTGTGCACGACCGTCCATCTTACGCCGCCTCAACTCCATACAACATTGGGGGTTACGTATTGCGATTGGAGCGTTCTATACTAGTACTGCCAAGAGTCTTCATGCTGAAGCCAGTGACATGCCACTAACCTACCAGCATGATACACTGCTTTGTCGGTATGCCTGTCGGCTATTATCGATGCCCGACCACCCGTCTTATCGTTCCTTTTTTGACGACTCTCTCAACCATCAATACGGGTTGTCTGTATCTACCCTGCTACCCCTTGGAGTTCACTTTCGTCGCCTCCTTCGGCAACTTGATTTTCCACTCCCTGCATCCTTTAGAGTGGGCGAGAGCCAAACGCCACCTTCACTCCAGGCTCAGGTTCACCTTGACCTCAGCTCGTTCCCAAAGGAGGTTACCCCAGCTTCGGTATACCGCTCGCGGTGTGTCGAACTTCGTTCGAAGTTCCTTACTACGATCATCATTTATACAGATGGCTCTAAGACCAATGATGGTGTCGGGTGTTACTTTATTGTCAGAGCACACAATTTCAAATACCGGCTCCATGGTCATTGTTTAGTCTTCACAGCTGAGCTATTTGCCCTCTATCAGGCTGTTCTTTACATCCGCCGCCACTGACATTCTGCTTATGTCATCTGCTCTGATTCCCTGAGCGCCATCCAGAGCCTCAGTGATCCGTATCTGGTCCACCCTTTGATGCACCTCATCTAACGCTCTCTTCAGCAGCTGGCGGACGACGGTTCTCCAGTTACCTATATGTGGGTTCCTGGCCATGTCGGTATCCCTGGGAACGAAGCTGCAGATGCCGCGACCAAGGCTGCGGTCCTCCAGCCTCAGACAGCTTCTTGTTGTGTGCCTTCATCTGATTTTAGCAGGGTCATTTGTCAGCGCATTTTATCGCTGTGGCCAGCTGATTGGTCTACACTTACTGAAAACAAGCTTCGGACCTTGAAGCCTCTCCCCACGGCGTGGGCGGCCTCTTCACGCCCTTCTCGGCGGGAGGAGGTCGTTTTGGCCCGGTTACAGATTGGACACTACCGGTTCAACCACCACCATTTGCTGATGGCTCTGCCGGCGCCCTTCTGCCCGTGTGGGCAATTGCTGACGATATGCCATATTTTAACATCCTGTCCGAATTTGAATACACTGCGCACTGGTCTTGGCCTGCCATGTACTCTGGATGAAATTTTAGCGGATGACCCATGAGCAGCTGCTCGCGTTATTCGTTTTATCCACTTGACAAACCGGTCTAAGGACATTTGATTATGCTGTTTTCTTTTAATCCCTTGCCTGTTAATGTGCCTTTTATAGTGTTGTCCTTTTTAGTTGCTGTTTTACCATTGTGCTTCGCAGTGCATTCATAATTTATTCTGGGCGCTAATGACCACTGTAGTTGTGCACACAAAAAAAGAAGAAGAAGAAGAAGAAGAGAAAGAAACCATTATGTCACACTCAGCAGAATTTGCACTATACTATTCTTCTTCACCTTTGTAAAGCGCTTTTTCATGATCATCCTCTTTGTGTAGTTCTAAGTTTTCGATGACATCAACCTTCCCTTATCTCCTCATGTGATAGTCCTATTCTCCATAACGTTTTCAGTTTATAGAACAGACAAATAATGCACCACAATAAACATGTGGTTATCGCAAGGAGGACTGTTGAATAGTGAAAGAACAACAGCAGGAGTCAATAGTGGCAAATGGTGTAACAGACCCTGCATACACAGCCATTTGGATGTTAAAAAATTGCTTCTGATCACATTGTCTGTGATGCCTGTGCAGAAGGAAACATACACCAACACTTTAACACAAAGCCATTATAATTTTTTTTCAAAATTATTACTAATTTGACAAATTAGGGAAAGTCATAAAATTTCATTGAAATAAAATATATGGTTACCAATAGAGGCAATATTAAACATCACGGACAGCTCTCTGAGGCCTCATAGTAGGTAAAGGGTTAAAGATATTGGTCTGTAATTTTGCGGGTCCAGTCTTTTACCCTTCTTTTATACAAGACTCACCTGTGCTTTTTTTTTTTTTTTTTTCCAATGGCTTGGGACTTAAGCATAAAATTCTAAAAATGTGTACAAAATAGATAAAAACTGATGTTTATTGGTGCAAATTACATATTGAGCTAGTTGGCCTTAATGCAGAATCACTGTCATACATTCCTGGAAATGGAAAAAAGAACACATTGACACCGGTGTGTCAGACCCACCATACTTGCTCCGGACAATGCGAGAGGGCTGTACAAGCAATGATCACAAGCACGGTACAGCGGACACACCAGGAACCGCGGTGTTGGCCGTCGAATGGCGCTAGCTGTGCAGCATTTGTGCACCGCCGCCGTCAGTGTCAGCCAGTTTGCCATGGCATACGGAGCTCCATCGCAGTCTTTAACACTGGTAGCATGCCGCGACAGCGTGGACGTGAACCGTATGTGCAGTTGACGGACTTTGAGCGAGGGCGTATAGTGGGCATGCGGGAGGCCGGGTGGACGTACCGCCGAATTGCTCAACACGTGGGGCGTGAGGTCTCCACAGTACATCGATGTTGTCGCCAGTGGTCGGCGGAAGGTGCACGTGCCCGTCGACCTGGCACCGGACCGCAGCGACGCACGGATGCATGCCAAGACCGTAGGATCCTACGCATTGCCATAGGGGACCGCACCGCCATTTCCCAGCAAATTAGGGACACTTGCTCCTGGGGGTATCGGCGAGGACCATTCGCAACCGTCTCCATGAAGCTGGGCTACGGTCCCACACACCGTTAGGCCGTCTTCCGCTCACGCCCCAACATCGTGCAGCCCGCCTCCAGTGGTGTCGCGACAGGCATGAATGGAGGAACGAATGGAGACGTGTCGTCTTCAGCGATGAGAGTCGCTTCTGCCTTGGTGCCAATGATGGTCGTATGCGTGTTTGGCGCCGTGCAGGTGAGCGCCACAATCAGGACTGCATACGACCGAGGCACACAGGGCCAACACCCGGCATCATGGTGTGGGGAGCGATCTCCTACACTGGCTGTACACCTCTGGTGATCGTCGAGGGGACACTGAATAGTGCACGGTACATCCAAACCGTCATCGAACCCATCGTTCTACCATTCCTAGACCGGCAAGTGAACTTGCTGTTCCAACAGGACAATGCACGTCCGCATGTATCCCGTGCCACCCAACGTGCTCTAGAAGGTGTAAGTCAACTACCCTGGCCAGCAAGATCTCCGGATCTGTCCCCCATTGAGCATGTTTGGGACTGGATGAAGCGTCGTCTCACGCGGTCTGCACGTCCAGCACGAACGCTGGTCCAACTGAGGCGCCAGGTGGAAATGGCATGGCAAGCCGTTCCACAGGACTACATCCAGCATCTCTACGATCGTCTCCATGGGAGAATAGCAGCCTGCATTGCTGCGATATACACTGGTGGATATACACTGTACTAGTGCCGACATTGTGCATGCTCTGTTGCCTGTGTCTATGTGCCTGTGGTTCTGTCAGTGTGATCATGTGATGTATCTGACCCCAGGAATGTGTCAATAAAGTTTCCCCTTCCTGGGACAATGAATTCACGGTGTTCTTATTTCAATTTCCAGGAGTGTATAATGAGGTTGGTAGTTTGGACTTGGATCCAAGGGTAATCCAACATTTCCGGTCAAGTAGACAATTCTTCATGCATGAGGTGGAGAGATCCTTAACCAAGCTTAATATATATTCATGTTGTTCTGTAACTATGTTCTTTCAATTTGTTGTAAGAGTGTTATAAGTGACACAAGTGTCTCAGGATGTTATAACTGGCATGCATGTCATTGATATAGAGATTAATAATGTTGGTAGATTTTGGTTTCTGCTGTCATGTATACAATTTTCCTGTTCTATATGTAGATACGCATGCAATTTTTTGGTGTCGTCATTACCAGATGCCACTGACTGCTGGGTTGTACACATGAGTACTGGTTTGGCTAATAAATATGTAAAGTCTGCACATGGTGTATAGAAATTGTCCTTTAACAAATGCCAAGAATGTTAAAACTTTCTAATAGCGAAGGATGGTGGCATGTACTCAAATTGTTAGTCAGAGTTAGCATATTATCATTGTTATTTGTTATTATTTTCATCATATCAGCTAAAGGTATATATGACAGCTTCAAGGACTGTGACTTCAAATTAACAGCTACATAATAATTATGCTTACAGTTCTGCGCAGGAATGAAGAGAGCATGTCTGATACACTCAGTATAGAGACAGTTTTGCCATTTTAGCCACAGCACTAAGAGGAAAGTGCCACTAACCCACTCGTAAACATCATTACTTTTGTTTCTGGGGCTCCCTGTTCTCAAAAAGTGGAAAACGAATCTCCACTTTGTTTATTTAAATACAGTTAATAGCCCACTTTTTTTAAGTGATAAATTACATTTCATCCTGTAATTTGTATTATTAAATACACTATCCAACAAAAAAGATGAAGTGCTCAGAAAATAAGGTCCAGTGCCAATGTAACTAAGTGTACTAAGTACTATCCGTTAGTTGATATTTAAATGATTAGAAGTGCAATTCTCTGTAATAGGTTGAATCGCTACCAGAGTGCATTAGTGTTGTATGTGTTTAGTAGGGAATGTATGAGGTGTGAACAGCATGAGATGTGGGATGACCACTGTGAAGGACACACAGATGCCACGTAATTGTGTGAGACAACATTAACAGCACCTGATAGAGACTGAAAAGGGTCCTCCATTGTGGATCTCCATTTGACCAGCTGGTTGAATCATGCAGTATCCAGATTTGTGGTGAATTTGGATGTGACAGTGGCACCGTGTTGGACTATCTTGTGTGTAAGCTGCTGTTAATATCACACCACAAATTACTTGTATTCGGAATGGTGCATGACTGGGAAGCATGGAATTTCGATTAAGGTGTCAAATTGTGTTCAGCAATGAGTTGCAGTTGTGCACTACCTTAGGTAACCATTGTCAGTGAGAGTGTTGGCAACCTGGTGAAGAGGTAACATTCTTCCAATGTTTTGGATAAGCACAATGTTTAATGGTATGGAACACAATTGGGTATGACTTCAGGCTGTGGCTGGTTGTGACTACGGGAGCACTGATGGCACAACAGTATGTTACAGACCTACAGCCTCACCTGTTACCTTTGATACAATGGTATCATGGTGCCATGTTTCAATAGGACAGTGTTCATTCACACATACCATGTCTCTCTATGAACTGTCTGCATGATGATGAAGTACTCCAGTGGCCAGCAAGATACCCGATCTTCCCCAGTATAAAATCTGTGGCACCAGCTCAGCCCTCAGATTGGTCCCAGTGCAAGTGTCTGGGATATTGAGGGCCAGTTACAACAGGTGTAGGCCAGCTTGCTTCACTAGAGGAAACATTGGCTTTACTATACCCTTCCTAACTAAATTTGAGTATGAATCCAGGCCATAGGGGGGTGCAATACCATATTGGTAAGTGAGCTCGTGCTGCTAAGTCTATCTAAATTTGACTGGATATTGTAATCATTGAAATAACACCACATACCCTCTCAACCCATGTAGTTTCATTTCCTCCCCTCCTTCTGGATACTTGACTTGTTTTGTTGGGCAGTGTGAATGTGGAAAAGGTGTGTAAGTGCCAATTACAAATCCAAAGGTTCAGGGTTAAATAGTTAACTGGTCTTCTGATTGTTTTATGTCATTCATCTCTTATTTCATCTCTGGTGAATGCATTTAACCTGCATTTCTCATGTATCTAAACTGCCTGATAGTCGACAGTGATCATACACGTGCCAATTGCTGAATCTGTATGGTTCTTTTTATGTCATACATATGTGGTACACACATCACCAGAATTAGAGGTCACGGCTTTTGAAAAATAATGCCTGTGGGCTGCAACTGTTGTAAGCCTTTAGGTAGAGTTACAAGGTGTTAGATGAGTGATTATGATTGTGTAAAGACAGTTAGTTGATTTGTGATGAATTAGTCTTGCCAACATTTCAAGTGCAGTGAGAGTAGCAAAAAAGTCTGGTCTTTTGACAGAAGGAACCTATTGTTGTAGTAGTAGTAGTAGTAGTAGTAGTAGTAGTAGTAGTTAGTTTCCAAATGTGAGACTTTGTGTGTGTGTATGTTTTGGAAGGTGTACAGGAAGCAGAGGCGAACCACAAATATTCCAAGTACTCCAATGGAACAAGCTAGAGCCCAAAATTGCTACTTTTCACTCACCCATGTTTTTTTGTAGAATTATTTGACAATGACTGCGAAATGTTTGACAGTGTTCTGAGATGCCCACTTGATCACATCTGCCCATACTGTCAGGTTCCAGAGATATACTGAAAATTGTTATTGGAAGAAATGGCACTGAACCATGGCTACATTCCCAGATGAATCTTTATGTATGACTAACCATGTTCCTTTGTGGTAATAATGACAAACATTTTACCATTTACAAAAGTAAAATGGAATGAAAATTGTGCTGAATTTGGGGTCATTGTGAGCAAATATTGTGTACAGTGCACAAATTCTGTTGCATATCTCCAATTACAGGCAAATGGTTTCATGTTTTTTAGAATTCTTATTGTGTAGTGAGCCCTGAATTATTTATGTTGGGCAATAATATACATCCTAATGAATTTCCCACATTGCTGAGATACTGGAGAGTGAGGCTATCCTGTGAATGAGCTAGCTTGCAAATTTTTTGAATTAGGGCCCAGTAGATGTCCTTTAATAAGTAATGGTTGCAAAATACTAACATGAATTCTGTATAGAAGCATAGAAAAGTTGGTAGAAGTCAACCTTCGGGGAAAGTCAGTTTAGGTTCCAGAGAAATGGAGGAACACACGAGGCAATACTGACCCTATGACTTATCTTAGAAGAAAGAAGGTTTAGACAATGTTGACTGGAGTACTTTTCTTGAAGTTCCGAAGGTAGCAGGAGTAAAATACAGGATTGAAAGGCTATTTACAACGTATATAGAAATCAGACTGCAGTTATAAGGGTCGAGGGGGCATGAAAGGGAAGCAGTGGTTCAGAAGGGAGTAAGACAGGGTTGTAGCCTATTGCTGATGTTATTTAATCTGTACATTGAGCAGGCAGTAAAGTAAACAAGGGAAAAATTTAGAATAGGAATTAAAGTTCAGGGAGAAGAAATAAAAACTTTGAGGTTTGCCTATTACATTGTAATGCTATCAGAGGTAGAAAAGAGCTTATAAGAGCAGTTGAACGGAATGGATTTTTTCTGAAAAGGAGGATATAAGATGAACATTAACAAAAGGATACTGGACTGCAGTTGAATTAAAGAAATGCTGATGGAATTAGATCAGGAAATGAGACATTGAAAGTAGTAGATGAGTGTTGCTATTTGGGCAGCCAAAGAACTGATGTTAGCCAAAGTACAGAGGATATAAAATGAAGACTGGCAATAGAAGTAAAAGTATTTCTGAAATAAAGACATTGGCTAACACTGTATATAAATTTAAATGTTACAAATACTTTTCTGATGGTACTTGTCTGAAATGAAGTGAAACATGGGCAGTAAACAGTTTTTGCAAGAAGAGAACAGAAGCTTTTGAAATTTGATGCTACAGATGAATGCTGAAGATTAGATGGGTAGGTCATGTAACCAATGAGGAGGTACTGAACAAAACTGAGAAGAAAAGAAATTTGTGGCCCAATCTGACTATAAGGAAGGATTGACTTATAGCGCAAATTCTGAGACATCAAGGGATCACCAGTTTAGTACCGGGGGAAGTGTGGCAGGTACAAATTGTAGAGGGAGACCAAGAGATGAATACAGTAAGCAGATTCAGAGGGATGTAAGTTGTGAAAGTTATTTGGAGATGAAGACGCATGGGATTGAGTTGCATGGAGAGATGCAGCAAACCAGTCTAAAGACTGAAGAAAACAACAACAGAAGATCTAACACCCACTCATCATTCCAGACACAAAAATCGTGCTCAGATGGTGTCATAGTAAGATGGTTTGTAGTACTTATCACTTGAATTTTCAGGATTCGTCACTTAAGAACAGAAGCACTGCAATTCAATTAGTCTTGTTATTCCTATTAATACTTTGTCATACAACTCCACATCATATGCCACTAACAACTGCTTAAAAGCAGATCAGCTTTCCTATAAATATATACAAGGAGCATGCTACAGAAACTGATACTTACATTAAACCGAGAGCGTTTTGGGCCAACACAACACTTCGTGAAAGCTGACCTAAGAGAGCTTGAATGGAAGTGACACTGGCATGCAGTAGCATTTCCCATTCATATGCTCCTGCATTGTTGACACAACTAGTTACTTCCTGCATTGTTGCACAAATGAATCTGGTCTCCTGTGCTATAATAAGATTGCGGAGATTAAGGTACATATCTTATTTTGAGTGATTAAGGTACATATCTTATTTTGAGTACATGGCATTCCCTGGACATATATGTTACAAAGAGAAATTACAATTCGTGTTGAGAGAGCAGTTGGGCTGTGTACATACAAAACTTGTGAACAGCCTCAAATGATATTCCAAATGTCTGGATATTCTGCATGGCTGTTTGTGATCTACATACTCCTCGACATGACAGTATGCATGGAATAATTACAGTACTTGCAACTGAATACTGCTCAGAGTATAGCTTTGTAATTTTCATTGTTCTGTGGCCATCCAAGTTAGGGTACTCATGCCATATTATGTGAGTATATGGCAAGTTCATATTCTGTATAGATGTCCTGTATTGATGTTAACAAAAACTAACATTCAATATATGGTCATTCTTTGTCAACTTAAAGTTAGTGCAGCTGATTGTGTTTAATGCCATTGTAAGAGTGGTTGCATGAGTAAAAGAAGGCACAGAGGCTGGTCAAAATGTGTAAATTGCTTGTTGAAAGTAAAATTTCGATTGAGTTGTGGTCATGACAGTGACATATTAAGTTACAATTTTCGCATTGCAAAAAAGAGTTTGAGCTGAACATACGATCCTCTCTTCTGTTATTTTTTGAACAAATTGGCCCTTCCTTTGGCACTGGTGTTCAATTTATTTTGATGTTTTTGTCATTGTAAACACTTTCAGTTGTGTCATTTGTATTGATAAATTTTAATCAAATCTATTATTTGTATTAGGTATTTTCGTGTTGTGCCAGCACCAGTATTTTTGCAACACTTTGCATCAGACAGAAGACACATGAAACGTTTGGATGGTGCTTGGTTGAAGGCTCCACCGGACTATCCCCCTATCACAACTCCTTGTAAGTTATTTTCTAACAACAGCAAAAATTTTGTAAAGTAAAAGTATTGGTTGTTATAATGAAGATAAAAATGTGAACAGTTATTTTGTATTGTCATATTACATTCTCTATCTTCCAGCTTGTTCTCACAATCTTGAAGAATTTATTAATATGGATCCAACAAAGGGTCATGGAGAAGTCATGAATCTTACACAACTTGTTCGCAAGTTCTATCAACAGACATAGGTATGGCTTCCGTACATCATTGTAATTAAGTTTTATACTAATTTTTTCTACAAGAAAACCACTGGAATTTACTGTTTACTCTCTGATATTCTATTAAATGATGTTGAAGTGTGAAACCTGTAATAGTTGCATCTTAAATTGTTACAGTTTTGAGTGTGTCGATTAACTTAAGGGAAGTTTGCTTGTTGGCACTGAAAACTATTTGCTGATGATAAAGTGTGCTTGAGCATAATATGTGATATTCTGTTTGTGATTGCTTCCTATATATCAAATGCTCATTGCAGAGTGGTATGGCATGGATAATTTGTCACAAGTTGCTGTAAAATGCAGATAATATTTTGTGAATTTGTTGCCTGTTAATTACGCTGTTGAAACTAAAGTTTCCTACAGTTTCTGTTAGTATATGTCCATTACCTTGTTTTTACCCCATACCAACATCCTGCATCATTTCTCATTTACCAAGGCAGTTGTGAACCTATTAATTTCTTTACAAAATTTAAGCGCTATTTATATCAGCTTCAGTAGAAGTTTTTGAAAGTTTTCATAAAAGACATTTATAATCATAACAAGAAGTTCTGATAAATATTTGTAAGGGTTATAATGTAATAATTTGTTAAATTTGAATATGGTATTATTGAAGTGAGAAGTTACACAGATGAATAACAGTTGCTGCATTTGTTTGCAGCTGTCCTAGATCATAATTCATCTGCAAAAATTTTGTATAGAGAAATCCTAGATATTTCCTTTACCTGTATAATTTATTGGTTACCTCTACATGACTAGTAGTCAAATCAAATAGGAAGGAAGATCTTTGTTGAGTGTGTGTGTGTGTGTGTGTGTGTGTGTGTGTGTGTGTGTCACACACACCAGTGTGATTTATGTTCATTTTTGTTCCTCTCTCACCCTCCTTCCTGTGCTTGGGTGGTCTGTAGCTTCACACTAAATTTTATAAGTTGAAAGTTTGTTCAGAAAATTTGTGTATCCTCAGTGGGTGAATATTTCATATTGACTATGCATATATATTTCTGTTACTGATATTGTGTATCCTTCAGGTTTACTATCCTTAGTACTTCTCAAAAATGTAACAATTGATTTGTTTTTAAGTGTGATGTGCATTATGTGTGGTGTGAAATGGAAGTAGGAGCTGATTCTTGTCTTCTTTCTTCCCTTGCAGACTTATGCTACAACCTCCAGATTTGTAATAAATTCTGAAAGATGATTTCTTGCATGTAATTCCAAATCACATATGTATCAGAAATCACTGTGAAATACTGTAAATTTTAAGCTTGTACCAGGTGCATATAGTTGATTATTACAACTCTAACCTGTCCATTTACAAAGGTAATGACATACCGATAAGTGCCCAGAATCAAACTCAAAACAGTTTTTATCAGAATTTTGTTGTTGCAGTAAAAAATCTGTAGTCCATAAATAACTTTGTCCATCATAACCACAACCACATCATGTAACTGAAAAATAGGAGAGGCAGCAGTTGGTGTTTTGTAGTTGTACATAGTCTATAATTTTTGTTATGAACAAGTGTTAATGTATCTGTCATGTAAATTTATAGTGAACTTCTCTTTCTCTCCTTATTTATAATTTTGAGCGTTAGTAGCATTTAATATTTTTCTCTTCATCTAATATATTTACTAACAAATTTTGTGAATGTGTACTGAAAGGAGAAGGTATATCTTTCAAATAATAAGTGAAGGTTGCTACAAAACTGTGTATTATGTTTTGGTGTTATGTTTCAGCAGTTTTGAGGTGAGATTGACTTTACTTACTCTGCTTTGTGGTTGTCATTCAGAGTAAACTTAGATATTTTGTCATCATTAGTCATTTTGTAGTTCCTATGTAAAAGTGTAATTGCAAATAACCTTTTATTGTCCTTGGTAACATTGCATCAATTACAGAAGTAAGCTCCAATTTGTGGTAGACAAACCTTATCTAATGTTGCACTGTATTAATTCCATGGTAACATCTTAATTGCTAAAAACATTATTTATGACACATTTCGGATAGTCATCATCATATAAAATATGCTTAAGAAAGCTCATACAAGTGATCAGTACAAGAAAAACATACAATCTCTGTGCAGTTACCATTTGACGTATTTGCAAAAGATGTTGTGTCTCCATATAACATCTTTTGTAAATACGCTTAACAGCAATTGTAAACGGGATTGTACAATTTTCGTGTATTGCTCAGTTGCTTGAACTTTCCTAAACATATGTTATCCGATTATGATTACTCAAACACTTAATAAATAAAGTTTTTAGCAATCAAGACATTTTCATGGAATTAATACACATCAAGTCCAGATGGTTGCGTATCTTACAAATTGAAGACCTTACCTACCCTTTGGAAAATTGGAATGTGGAAGATGGTAAAATGATCCGTGAAGTGTGACAAAATTCTTTTGGCTGCAACAGGTGGTTTGCTATATCTCTTGAAATTTTTCTGTAACTAACTTTTGCATTAATTTTTAGGGTTTTACATATACTTGATGTGTTAGTTAATAGTTCTGATAAAGAATGTCAGTGATCCACGTAAAATACCTTTAACTAGTAATTGGTCTCCTTCTGGTGTTATAGAGAATTTGCTGTATATATTGTAATTTTCTTTCACTAACTAACCTTTCCTATAATTTTCTGATTTTTAACTTCCAGTTGATATGTTAGTTAAAACATAATGGCATAGTATAGGGGAAGTGAGTCATTAGTCCATTTTGTTGATAAACAGATGGCAAGAGGTTCAGTGAGTAATAACATTACACCATTTTGTTGAAGGACAATTGGCATGTAATACTCATTTAGGCACTAAATGCCTTCTGGATTTGTAGAGTAGTTTGCTATATTTATGTTACTTCTCTTTCACTAACCAAACTTCCTCCTAGTTTTATGATTTTTCCCTTGTAGTTGATATGTTCACTAACATAATGATATAGTATAGGTGAAGTGAGTCATTAGCACATTTTGTTGAAAAAATGGCAAGAGAAGCAGTGAGTCATAACATTACACCATTTTGTTGAAGGACAAATGGCATGTAATACTCCTTTAGGCACTAAATGCCTTCTGGATTTGTAGAGTAGTTTGCTATATTTATGTTACTTCTCTTTCACTAACCAAACTTCCTCCTAGTTTTATGATTTCTCCCTTGTAGTTGATATGTTCACTAACATAATGATATAGTATAGGTGAAGTGAGTCATTAGCCCATTTTGTTGAAAAAAATGGCAAGAGAAGCAGTGAGTCATAACATTACACCATTTTGTTGAAGGACAAATGGCATGTAATACTCCTTTAGGCACTAAATGCCTTCTGGATTTGTAGAGTAGTTTGCTATATTTATGTTACTTCTCTTTCACTAACCAAACTTCCTCCTAGTTTTATGATTTTTCCCTTGTAGTTGATATGTTCACTAACATAATGATATAGTATAGGTGAAGTGAGTCATTAGCCCATTTTGTTGAAAAAAAATGGCAAGAGAAGCAGTGAGTCATAACATTACACCATTTTGTTGAAGGACAAATGGCATGTAATACTCCTTTAGGCACTAAATGCCTTCTGGATTTGTAGAGTAGTTTGCTATATTTATGTTACTTCTCTTTCACTAACCAAACTTCCTCCTAGTTTTATGATTTTTCCCTTGTAGTTGATATGTTCACTAACATAATGATATAGTATAGGTGAAGTGAGTCATTAGCCCATTTTGTTGAAAAAAATGGCAAGAGAAGCAGTGAGTCATAACATTACACCATTTTGTTGAAGGACAAATGGCATGTAATACTCCTTGAGGCACTAAATGCCTTCTGGATTTGTAGAGTAGTTTGCTATATTTATGTTACTTCTCTTTCACTAACCAAACTTCCTCCTAGTTTTATGATTTTTCCCTTGTAGTTGATATGTTCACTAACATAATGATATAGTATAGGTGAAATGAGTCATTAGCCCATTTTGTTGAAAAAAATGGCAAGAGAAGCAGTGAGTCATAACATTACACCATTTTGTTGAAGGACAAATGGCATGTAATACTCCTTGAGGCACTAAATGCCTTCTGGATTTGTAGAGTAGTTTGCTATATTTATGTTACTTCTCTTTCACTAACCAAACTTCCTCCTAGTTTTATGATTTTTCCCTTGTAGTTGATATGTTCACTAACATAATGATATAGTATAGGTGAAGTGAGTCATTAGCCCATTTTGTTGAAAAAAATGGCAAGAGAAGCAGTGAGTCATAACATTACACCATTTTGTTGAAGGACAAATGGCATGTAATACTCCTTTAGGCACTAAATGCCTTCTGGATTTGTAGAGTAGTTTGCTATATTTATGTTACTTCTCTTTCACTAACCAAACTTCCTCCTAGTTTTATGATTTTTCCCTTGTAGTTGATATGTTCACTAACATAATGATATAGTATAGGTGAAGTGAGTCATTAGCCCATTTTGTTGAAAAAAATGGCAAGAGAAGCAGTGAGTCATAACATTACACCATTTTGTTGAAGGACAAATGGCATGTAATACTCCTTGAGGCACTAAATGCCTTCTGGATTTGTAGAGTAGTTTGCTATATTTATGTTACTTCTCTTTCACTAACCAAACTTCCTCCTAGTTTTATGATTTTTCCCTTGTAGTTGATATGTTCACTAACATAATGATATAGTATAGGTGAAATGAGTCATTAGCCCATTTTGTTGAAAAAAATGGCAAGAGAAGCAGTGAGTCATAACATTACACCATTTTGTTGAAGGACAAATGGCATGTAATACTCCTTTAGGCACTAAATGCCTTCTGGACTTGTAGGATAGTTTGCTATATGTATGTTACTCTTCTTTCACTAACCAATCTTTCTTCTAATTTTATGATTTTTCTCTTTTAGTTGATATGTTCACTAACATAATGATATAGTATAGGTGAAGTGAGTCATTAGCCCATTTTGTTGAAAAAAATGGCAAGAGAAGCAGTGAGTCATAACATTACACCATTTTGTTGAAGGACAAATGGCATGTAATACTCCTTTAGGCACTAAATGCCTTCTGGACTTGTAGGATAGTTTGCTATATGTATGTTACTCTTCTTTCACTAACCAATCTTTCTTCTAATTTTATGATTTTTCTCTTTTAGTTGATATGTTAACTAACAGATAATGATATAGTATAGGGGAAGTAAGTCATAAGCCCACCTTGTTGCTCAATAGATGGCAAAAGGAGTAAAGAGCAATAATATTACATCATTTTGTTGCTGGAGAAATGCCATGTAATATCCCTTTAGGCAATAAATGCCTCCTGGTCTTAAAGGGTAGTGTGGCTATATGTGTTGTATTTGTCTTTCACTTTTTCGCCTTTAGCCTTTATTTAATATCTTAGTAGACACATTCTGACAAAGTATAAGGAAAGTGAGCTGTAAGACCAAATTTTGTGATATCCCTGCTTATATGTGTAACACACTTATTTGTTTGGTGATATGTTTCGCAGTTACTATGTATTAAGCTCTCCCTTTCATATTGCGCTGTTTAATGTTGCTGCCCTGCACTGATGGTAACCATTAGAAACTTATTTTAATTTTCTAGTTTCACAATAATTTTTATCATTGTGATCTGTGGTTACTTGTCCATAAGCAGTTTTCTTAAAGGCTACTCATTAGTTGTTTTGTCAATGTCAAATGGCAATCCCTGAAAGTTGTTTCCTTCTTCAAAATTAACCAATCGAAGGACTGCATAAAAGTATTGAATTATGTGTTATTGTATTGAAACATGCAGCAGTGGAAATGAATGTTTACATTAACAGCAGTTATGAAAGTCCTTCTATGCAGGATAGCTGTGTGTTGGAATTAAAAGAGAAAAAGATTGGAGCTGTAGGATCTGGTTGGTGTTGTGGTTATGGTGGTGGCCAGGGATAAATGATCTGCTGTTATGAAAGAGATTACCTATTTCTCTGCTACCTCCCTCCTCCTCCTTCTTCTTCTTCTTCTCTCTCTCTCTCTCTCTCTCTCTCTCTCTCTCTCTCTCTCTCTCTCTCTCTCTCTCTCTCCTAAAAAAAATACCCACTTTACTTCTGATTTGTTGAGATTTATTCAAAGGTAATTTTAGCTTCTTCTTGTGTTTACATTGCACATGACAGTGTGTGAAATAAATTGACAATATTTGTAGTCTAGTTAAATGTGTTGTTCTTTAGTTGTTAAATTATTTTTAATATTATCAATGTTTATGAAAGAAGTAGTAAAATTACATTAGTCCAACAGACTTTTATTTTTGGTAAAAAGGTGGAAAAGGGAAAAGGTAATCTGTATAGGAGTTTCATTTTTATGTGTTTTGAGTTTGATCACTGGTATTGAGGACATTGTAATTCTCCTAAGGAATGCGTACTTTTTCTAAAAAAGAAAATAAAACATTACCCCACTTAGCTTGCTTATCAATAAAATCATACTTTCCACCTTATATTGGTGTGCTTTTTTGTGATCAGTCTTTTTTTTAACTAAGACACATTTTTGTGATTTGTACAAAACTTCTTAAAACTTATATACAGTATTTTGAAATTACATTTTATACAAAGTTTTAAACATCTTACTATAAAAATATGTAATCCATACAGTTTTTGAAACCTCAGAATTTGTTATTGTTCAATAATGGTTTCAATATTTTTTCCAAGTATAAGTAAATGTAAGGATCAATAAACTAAAATTATAAGGGATTGCACTATCCTTATAGCACTTTCTGACATACCATGCTTACTTTGTGGTTCCTCTATGTGTGGTTAGTTAAGAATATGTTGTAAATATCCCACTATTGCTTTCAGAAGATAGACCTTGAAGAAACTTAATATGATACACTTGTATACTGATTGGTATTTGGAACACGATTGGTTTAGTACATATGTTCATAAATTGTCTGCAGTAAAATTGACTGTTGTATCTTGTGGTAAAATACATATATACTACATATTCTGAACCACACGAATATTGCTCTGAAGTTGCTGGCAGCTACATTCATTTTGCAAATGCCAAATGCTAATTTTTGCAATTAGTAAAGAAATAACCACATCCAACAGGTTATCTTGACAGACAATAAAATTCAGTATAAGACAGTAGCTGTTATAAATATTGACTAGTTTAATGGGCAGAAAATGAAGTTTTAATCATGAAAGTTTGAACATGAAAAAGAAATATGTTGTGCTTAATTGGATTGTCTTCCTGTTGAAGATAGCTTGCTCAAATGTTCAGGCCTGACAGCGATGGTCATGTTCTTAGTAATAAGTTACATGCAAAGTTTGGCATATATGTAGCTTATTGCAAGGCATTGCTTTCTAAAAACATCACTTTCAGACAATATTAGAAAAATAAGTATCCATGGTAATGTAGTTGAAATAAATGGCACACTCCAAAGAACAAGTTGAAGTACCATGTTCCTTATTTGTGCCTATATTCAATGTGATGCCTCTACCATATAGTGAGTGGTTATTTTCACTCATTCTCTTCTTCATATTTTACTCAACCTTTTCTAATATTGTATCATTCATTGTAACTTCTGTGTGTAATTGAATTAAACAGTTCACGTAATTTGTCACTTAATGCCCATATACTATGTAAAGAACAGTGCAAGTATATTAAACTTCACTGCTGTTTCACACTTAATTAGTATGATTCAGACAATAATTACAGTTGATACACAAGATTTTTAAAAGGCTTGAAAAAATAATTTGAATACCTCAGGTAAAGGAAAGGCCATAACAAACAGAAATTGTGACCAAAAAAAAAAAAAAATCTAAGAAGCCTCTACCTTGAGTGTTACATTCTCAGTTCCAAACTTGCATCTGCTAAGTGTGCTGTGATTTGTTTGTTCATTCTGTTTTGAAATGATATGTCAAGATCATGTTATCGAAGGCCAGTGTAAGTTCAGTTTTTTTCCCCCCGAACTCTGAAATCCCACACTATGCAATCATAAGAACACATAATATACTAGAATTATTGTGAAGGTAATTTCCCAGCATTATTTCCAGAAAATGATAACATGTGCCTAAATGATTGATGTAACGAATGGACTTGCATTTTCTGTAAATCTCACTTAGTAAACTACTACATTTTTATAAATCTTTCTTACCAAATTTTGTATGAGAAAGGACAAAGTAGATATCATTCCTCAAAATAACCCCTGCACTTATCTAACGGAAGGAAGATTAAGGAAAGATCACAGAATCTACCCTGCAGCTTCCCAGTTGAACAAAAAGATAAGCATATTGGACAATGGGTGATGGAGTGTTGAAGGAGACTGATGTGACTGTGGTGCATTGGTGCATACATAGACTCAAGGTGTTAGAAATGTTGGGTGTTAGTAATAATAATACTACTAATAATGGAACAACAAGGAAACCATGTACAATGTTCTTCAAATTAATAATGACTGCTGAAGTAACTATGTTCACAATTTTATTTCACACAAAGATGATGTGACTTACCAAACAAAAGTGCTGGCAGGTCGATAGACACACAAACATACACACAAAATTCTAGCTTTAGCAACCAACGATTGCTTCTTCAGGAAAAAGGGAAGGTGAGGGAAAGACGAAAGGATGTGGGTTTTAAGGGACAGGGTAAGGAGTCATTCCAATCCCGGGAGCTCCTTACCCTCTCCCTTAAAACCCACATCCTTTCGTCTTTCCCTCACCTTCCCTCTTTCCTGAAGAAGCAACCGTTGGTTGCGAAAGGTAGAATTTTGTGTGTTTGTTTGTGTGACTATCGACCTGCCAGCACTTTTGTTTGGTAAGTCACATCATCTTTGTTTTTAGATATATTTTTCCCATGTGAAATGTTTCCCTCTATATATGCAAATGGCCATTCTTTTTTTCTGTCCCATCATTTTTGCTATCTAAGCTTAATCTTCAGGAGAAGAGGGGGGAAGGAGGTGTTGCAGGACAAGAAAAGAGATGAGCAAGTCACTCACATGATTAGCCCAGATTAGTAACAACAGTAATGGTAATTATGCAATCTGAAGAATTGCAGTAAAAATGTAATGCAATTTGTGACTGACCTGCTCCTCAATTTTGCTGACAGTGCCTTTCCTTTTTGCTTTGCTTTCTTTTTTACAGTTATCAGTCTAGAAATTAGGCTATTAGTGTTTCAGTATTTGTTCCTGGTAAGTGTTAATCATTTATTTTAATTTGCAACATTACACATAATGAAAGCTTTTCAAGGTCTATCTTCTCTACAATTCAATTTGTGATATAACATGCAAGGGCAAATATGAAAATGTCATTGTGATATTTGTGAAGTATAAGACTGCAGAGTTAGCCTTCTCTATCTACTATTGTCTTTCCACCTTCTCATTTTGGAAACTGTAAATAGATGTACATAATATATATGAAGACCAAAAACTGAAAAATGTAACTACACGGGTTGCAGACATGGGCCCCAAAAAGAAAACATGAAGAAATTGCTTCATAATTGAAAGTCTGAGACATTTTTCATCTGAGGATAGTAGTGTTCATTTAATTGGGATGTTGACCAAGAGCACAACTATTCAAAACATAAGACTATTCCTGATATAATCAATGCATTTTTGCAACTGTCACTTAGGTGAAAAATTTATTATAAAAGCTTAATTTGTATGTGGTGAAATAAGTTTCTTGTGTGTCTGCAAGTTTCATTAGCATTAAGTCTTTAAATGTGAGAAGGGGCCCATTTCTCCATCCATTGTCTGTATGTAATAATTAATTTTTCACCTTGGGGCCACAACTTCACTCCATTCTTTTATGAAATTAAATTCTGTTTGATCATTATATGTAATTTGCTCAATACGTCAATTACTACACTGAGATATAGTGAATATCTGGGTAGTGTTATTGACAACTTAAGATTTTCCATACTAACTCTTTTTTAGAGATTTATCCACTCATATTTTATGAGCACTTGTATACTGTAGTCATTCATGTAACTCTTATAGAGCTCCACAAGGGTGCCATGTTGTTTATCAAATTTAAAGAATGTTGGTCATTTTTTCCATACTTCAAGATGTTCTCTCTCTCTCTCTCTCTCTCTCTGTCTGTCTGTCTGTCTGTCTGTGTGTGTGTGTGTGTGTGTGTGTGTGTGTGTGTGTGTGTGTGTGTGTGTGTGTGTTTGTGTGTGTGTGTGTAAAATTACCGTTTTTCTGTTAAGACAAACTCATATTGATAGTGCCTTTAACACATCTGAAATGTCTTGTCATTTCTGATGTTAATAACAGCTGCCTAGAGTTCCTCAAATTACCTGTGATTTTCTGAAAACCAGCACATCTCTACATTTATCCATACTGGTGTGAACTTTCTTAAACCAGTTGTATGTTCTATCCATTTTTATAAATACTTTGGTTGGGTTGGCAGTAATAGCTTGAACTATTCACATGTGGTAGTTGCCTTGTAACCATAAATTTGTGAAATTCCTGTTCCTTGATATGTACATAAAATACTTTGAAAGAGAACCATTTCAAAGTAAAAAAAATTAGGAATTCGTGTATAATATTCTCAAAGTACATATGAAAAAGGAAATATTGTGAATCTAAGAAGTTGTGGCTCCAGTGGTAAATGCTTTAAATTTATTGAAATATTTGTAATGTGGGTTGTTTCATCTGTTTAAGATTCATTGGAATCTTATGCAGTCAAGTTTCCAAATTTTCATAGATTTTTAATTCAGTTACATTGTTATGATAAAGTTACGGGTATAATCTTTGTAATTAACTTTGTTCATAATCTTTGTTTTTTTTTTTTTATTTTAAGAATAAACGAAAGGAGTTAACTAGCTTTAAGTATGGAGTGTGGAGCAATGCTCCAGTGTGGACATTTGTTCATTGCATTTTTTCATTGTGCCATTGTTGAGGTATGTTTATTACTTACCTGTAATAATAAACATTTGTTAATATCTACAGCATGTGATTCCCTCATCTTTTACAAATTTTATATATAAGTCATTTTGTACAGAAATGTAAATTACATAAAAAAACTTATTTTCAAACTATTTGATCAGTATCCCACTCTGTGCACTTAAATTCTCTGAGAACATTGTTATTGCAGTGTTGATGCTTAAATAAATTATTTGAAAACATTCCTAGGTAACTCTGTCCCTCTTCACTCCTCAATATCCCATTATGCCCAGATTTTTTAAAACTAGTACCACATTTCATTTAGTTTGTAGCTACAGGAAATGGAACATACTTGTGAGTGCAATCTGGTAAACCCTTTGTACTCAGCAATACATCTTTGTTGGGACACGTGACTGCTTTTGTAAACTTGAAGTGAAATAATAATTTTCCCTGTGAGCGAAATGGAGTGAATTCACTCCAAAGAGTGTACAGGAGTTAAATAAAATTATGTAAAAATTGATAACTGTTATGTACTTTAGTGTATTTTTGTGCATTGATTGAAGGATATCTGACCCAAACATCTTTGGTTCCATTTCACACTTCGAATGTTTTTCATGCAATTTGAGGCTTGGAAATCATTATAGACAAGCTAAGTTTCATAGTCCACATGACGTGAATGGGAACAACCACATCAGTAACAGCAATTAGTAAGCTGTATTGGAGGCCTACCAAAGTGCTAATAGATATGGCAAAGAAGGTGTTCAATTTCTTTTTTTGTACAACTGAGCTACCATGCCATGCCTGATGACCAAAGTGACAGATGTATACTACACTTTCATTATTGCAGCTGGTATTGCCCTGCTGCCTCCCCCATACTTTTCAGTCCTAAGTAATTCCTGTACTTGCTGGTTCAGGTAGCACAAACTTGCAATTTCTCATTATTTTTTCCCTTTGTATGATTTTCTCATCAGTTAAGTCAACTATTTGCCCATATGATTCAGACTGTTAAAAATCCACTCCTGTCAACCTTTCACATCATTTTACAATTGACATCTCTATAGCTGTCTCCTCCACTGAAAAAAATTTATGTAGATGGATTGTGTGTTGATTAGCAAATCCTGTGTGTGTGTGTGTGGGGGGGGTCTCTCTCTCTCTCTCTCTCTCTCTCTCTCTCTCTCTCTCTCTCTCTCTCTCTCTCTCTCTCTCTCTCTCTCTCGCGCGCGCGCGCGTTCTTGACTATACACACACTCTTTGCGTTCTTTCGTTGTCAATTTATATTTGAATCCCATGCAAGTAAATGTGTCCTATGTATGACAATGTGGAACAGGTTGTGTATATTGTGGATACCTGAGGCAAGGTTTGTAAATTAATTAAACCATTTTAGGCCTGTGCATGCATCTAACAAAAATGTGTATCTCACCATATCCTTTGAGTTTTATTAGATTAAAACATCAGTGTTTACATCTTCACTTTATGCTTGTATCAGGATGTCACATGGAAGCGCATTTGTCATTGTCTTTTTTTACTTGTCTTTTCAGCCTTTTTCCACCCTCATTTTTGTCACTACCCATTTACTGATGTAACACATGACCAGTAAGCACACAACAGCATGTGATACCAAATGGCTGAAATTTTTATGATATGTTCATAATCGCAACCTCAAGCGACCTTGAAATTTTTCTTCACATCTTTATCCATTTCTGAGACACAAAGGTTCAAATTTACCATACTTACACATGTAAAATACACACAAAATCCAGTGTGAGGTGAAAATATAGTTTAGAAAGTGATGTAGCATGGAGAAATGTGCTGCAAAGTGTCTTTATCATCTGTGAACTCCATGTTGTAGTGCTGAAGTACATGCAAATTTTTTTTGCCCGTAAAATTAGTCCTGCATTATTTCAGTTTCATATAACAAAACTATCTAAATTTTACTGATTCTTTTTTTTAATGAGTTACATACTCTGCTGCAGCAGAAAAAAGAAGGGAACCAGTGAAGAAATGCTCCTATTGAGGCACAAAAAATGCAAATATCTTCCTGTTTACTTTAAAGACTGACTGAAAAATGTAGTACCAGCTGCCTCATTCTATCTTCCTCGACACCTTTAGAAAAACTTTCCCAAAAATTTGTGAACATATGTGCAGTTTTTTATGCTGAGAGAGGAAAAAACTGGAGGTGGCAGACAGAAAAGTAACAAATACTAGAAGATAATAGACAGAGGTTGTGTTATAAAAAGAGGGAGGGAGACAATGCTAGTATGAGTGAAAGATGGGGACACAGTGGCAGTGGAACATGGTTGATAGTGAAAGAAAAGTGCTAGGAAGAGAGTGAAGGAGACAGTGTCCGGAGGTGGGGTGGGAAGGGGAGGGCAATAAACACTGTGGAAGTGTGTGAGAGCCAGTGATAATGAGACTGTAAATATATGTCAGTGAGAGTGGGGAAGAGAGAGAAAGTGACAGTGAGAAGAGACAGCAGCAGTAGAGAGGAAGGAATGAGAGATTAACAGTAAGAGAGAGAAAGATGGTGAGTGGTGGCTTAAGTAGTAGCACAGAACAAATGGAACTGTGGCTGTGACACAGGAGACAATGACACACACGAAAAGACATAACAGTGTGAAAGGGCAACTGGGAGTGGATGGGTATGAATGACTCTCGGTGATAGTCTAGAAGGTGTGAGTTACAGTTAGATGAGCTTGTGGGCATTTGAAGTGAGTTGCATTTACAAAAAGCACAAATATGTTCGGATGGCAAAATTTTTGGTAAAAATTTTAAAGGTGCTGAGGAAGGCAGAATGAGGCAGCTGGCTTTTCAGTCAGTCTTGTAACTAAACAGGGTTGTCGAGCAGATGCACAAAACTATAGGCCTGTATCTCTGACATCGATCTGTTGTAGAGTTGTAGAACATGTATTTTGCTCATGTATCATGTCATTTCTGGAAACCCAGAATCTACTCTGAAGGAATCAACATGGATTCCGGAAACAGCGATCGTGTGAGACCCAACTCGCTTTATTTGTTCATGAGACCCAGAAAATATTAGATACGGGCTCCCAGGTAGATGCCATTTTCCTTGACTTCTGGAAGGCATTCGATAAGTTCCGCACTGTCACCTGATACTCAAAGTAAGACCCTACGGAATGTCAGACCAGCTGTGTGGCTGGATTGTAGAGTTTTTAGCAAACAGAACACAGTATGTTGTTCTCTACAGATGTTAAAGTAATCTCTGGTGTACCACAGGGGAGTGTTATGGGACCATTGCTTTTCACAATATATATAAATGACCTAGTAGATAGTGTCAGAAGTTCCATGCGGCTTGTCGTGGATGATGCTGTAGTATACAGAGAAGTTGCAGCATTAGAGAATTGCAGCGAAATGGAGCAAGATCTGCAGTGGATAAGCACTTGGTGCAGGGAGTGGCAACTGACCCTTAACATACACAAATGTAATGTATTGCGAATACATAGAAAGAAGGATCCTTTATTGTATGATTATATGATAGCGGAACAAACACTGGTAGCAGTTACTTCTGTAAAATATTTGGGGTATGCGTACGGAACGATTTGAAGAGGAATGATCATATGAAATCAATTGTTCGTAAGGTGGGTGCCAAGTTGAGATTCATTGGGAGAGTCTTTAGAAAATGTAGTCCATCAACAAAGGAAGTGGCTTACAAAACACTCATTCAGCCTATACTTGAGTATTGCTCATCAGTGTGGGATCTGCACCAGGCCAGGTTGACAGAGGAGATAGAGAAGATCCAAATAAGAGCAGCATGTTTTGTCACAGGGTTATTTGGTAAGCGTGACAGCGTTACGGAGATGTTTAGCAAACTCAAGTGGCAGACTCTGCAAGAGAGGTGCTCTGCATCACAGTGTAGCTTGCTGTCCAGGTTTTGAGAGGGTGTGTTTCTGGATGAGGTATCGAATATATTGCTTCCCCCTACTTATACATCCCGAGGAGATCACGGATGTAAAATTGTGAGATTTGAGCGCGCACCATACGCGAGTATAACAAGTAAAGGAGGTAATGACAGTGGCACGTAAAGTGCCCTCCGCCACACACCATTGGGTGGCTTCTGGAGTATAAATGTAGATGTAAACTTATTGACAAATTTGTGCTCCAATAGGAGCATTTTTCCGGTGGTTAACTACTGCACCTCTATTATTCTGCAACTACAGACAACATGGCAAGACGAATGAAGATTTCTGAGAGCAACAAGCACTCGGACCTTTGTGTAATGCAAATTCATATTTTTGTTTACGTTCCTTTGGGTCTTGAACATTTCGTTTAATACTCTTCCTCAGATTCATATGATGTTACTCCAAATAGAATGTCATTTTGTTACAACTCTTCACTTTTCTGGAGACAGCTAGTACACTTCCACAAAAATTATGCTGAAACTAATATTACTTTTTGTGGCCATTCATTAAAAGAATATATGTGGCAATCATATTTGCACTTCAAATAGAGACACTACTATTAACCTGTTTCCTTTACATCTTTAAATGTCTTCTGTATTCTGTTCACAGTCGGTTCCAAATCACCTCCCTTTGTTGTATACAGATTATATTAATTCTTACCCAAGGAGCATTTCTTTAAGTTTTCCATAGAAGTGACCAGAGTCCACGCACTTCATCTGATAGGATTATAGCTATTGTAAGCTACTGCATGAAGGGAGATAAATGCTATCTAATATTCTGACCATAATTACTTACCGAAACTCAATCTTTTCAACATTGTTGTGCCTAGGTAACTACCTGTTTTCTCTAGTATTCATCTTCTGACTTTATTACTAGTACTCCTCTTTCATATGTATGTATCACACCTGCTCGGGCAAGACCTAACACTGGAAAATGTATGTGAAAGAACTGTCAAATCCTGTATAGACACTATCCAGTGTTCTGTGTAGGAGTAGTACTAAACATTTTATAAGAAGAAACAAGTGCACAGGATATGATGATCGAATCATATTGCAACTTAGTAAGAGAGATTAACACACTTGTATGCATGCTTTGATCTTGCTGTCTGATAAGCTATTAACACACTGGCCACAGCAGATCTACATGCCTGACACCTAACTGAAACCAGCAGTCGTACTGTGTGCTTGGCCTGGAGGGGAAACATCCATCACTAAGCATGTGGCAGTCAACATGTTCAAGCAGGAAAAAGTTAATTTATAATATGTACCGCCTATTAATTATGGAATACAGTTCTGCAGGTGCTGTGGTAGATTTCCTAGACAAGTTGAGACAGATTTGTTGTGCCAAGAAATAGATCAAAAGTAAGTGAAGCAGCCATAAATACAGTGTCCTTGATAGTGTTCTGTCCCTGTGAACATCCATCATTGTTGTACCACTGAACTATGTGACTTCAGTGAGATTGATGAGCTAGTGAGGAATGATAATCAAGCAATGAAAATTCTCCAACTTTGTAATAGTCTTGGAGATATAACCTAGCTGTAATAAGTCTTCAAATCTAATACTAGATAATTTTATTACATTTACACCTGGAAGACATACTGGCCACAACATTAATGTGCTGCACTGCATTGACATTCTTAATAAAAGGAAAGCTTTGGCAGTGACTATTGTGAGTGGAACTTGACCCTATGCCATACAAACTGGCAAACTTTTTCAGATCACTTGAAGGTCAACATCAGTGACAATGATAAAGAGGTTTTGTATATTGGTATTTCCATCTAGACACAATGATTGATGTTTTGTTAAATACTAACTATAGGTCTACATGTATAGACTGCAGCTGTTGTGGACAGTTGCGCTTGATATTTTGCATACTACTGTGTGAAAGGGTCATTGTTCTGAGCTGCTTTCTGCCACCCATGCCCACAGAAGGTAAGCAGGAGATAATCACAACAGATTGTAGTCCATTATATTTTGTTCCATTCTTTGATAAGAATGTAATTTGGTACAGTTTCACTAGACTTGGTTTAACAGAAGAAAAACTGTGGCGTGAAATATCTTAGTTTTGTGGATTTCATAGATATGTTTCGTGTTTATTTCCTGTATACCAAATACGATTGAAGATAAAAGTTGTAATAAAGCTTCAATATTTTTTGTATTACTATCTTGAAACATCATCATTTTACAATGCTGAAAAGTTAGAAATTACTATAAAATTATCTGCAGGGATGCAATGATCAACAGACTTGGCTTTTTCCTCAGCTCTTGTATTATATAAAATACCCACAGTTGGTGTAAAGAAACTTAATACACTGTGGTGATTTTATTACATCACATATTGCTGTCTTTTCAGAATGAAACTGCTAGTCGTTTATGGTACATCATAACAAGATGACTCCTCTCAACAGGGAGTGCAACAGGATAAGCCAGATGAAACCCATTCTTGAATTAAATCATCTGTGGTTACCATAAAGCAAATGACAACATGTATATGTTGAGATAATTCATTCAACTTGACCACAATATATTGTGAGCTGTTGCGCAAACTAAAAATATGCTCCATGTCTTTGTCATAAAAAAAATGGCTCTGAGCACTATGGGACTAAACTTCTGTGGTCATCAGTCCCCTAGAACTTAGAACTACTTAAACCTAACTAACCTAAGGACATCACACACATCCATGCCCGAGGCAGGATTCGAACCTGCGACCATACAGTCGCACGGTTCCGGACTGCGCTCCCAGAACCGCGAGACCACCGCGCCCGGCTCTTTGTCATCAATGTAGTAAATAGTAAGAAAGAAAAAAGTAAATGTATGGGGACAGTATAGTCTGTCGGCAAACTCATGAGTGAGCAGCACACTTGGTGGGGAAAGTGGCCTTTCGGGGAAGGACCCTGCAGCTGCCCTACAGGCACAACCAAAATTGATTGCCGTTTTCCTGTCCAAATGTGTTGTGCACAACGATTCTGTTCATGCAATTTTAGTTACTAGCATGAGTCAATTCAGTCTGTGTATTTTGTGATATACTTAGTTATTCAGAACCCATGGATAAACATACTACATCGTAAGAAAATGTACACAATACAAAGAGGAGTTTTTTTTTTTTTTTTTTTTTTAGTATAAAGTGTGTTTAATCGCCTCTAACGTAATTACAGCTTGTATCAGAATTGAAACAAAAGCAACTGTTGACAAATGTTGCCAGTCCCAAACAAATGGCTGCATTTTAAAAAAAAATCAGCCTTGCCACAATAGGAGGCATTAGAAAGAAACGCGAAAACAAATCCCACGGTTTACACGAATCGCCAAGAAAGCCACGGTTTACACGAATCACCAAGAAAGCGCACTAAGGATGGGACTTCACTGGAAGAGATCTGTAAGTAAAACAAATAATCTGCTAAAGAGAACTAATGTAACTGACTGGCAATACAAATACTTGATGCGTCTTGCCACGGTTCGCACAGCTCCCCCCGTCTGAGGATCAAGTCCTCCCTCGGGCATGGGTGTGTGTATTGCCATACGTTAACGTTAATTAGTGTGTAAGCTTAGGGACCGACGACCCCCGCAGTCTGGTCCCACAGGAACTAACCATAAATTTTCCAAATACGTGATACAAGTAAGACGGAAAGTTATTTTATATCGACGAAACATTGGTGAAAAAACTTTACTTTTGGAAAGTGACGGTCTTGTCATTGACGACGTAATAGACAACGTTATGTAAGATGGCAAGAACTATGCCCCTTACATGAAGTCATTAAAGACCACCTAACTCATGTTGAGCGAACAGTAGGGCTGAACAAAATTGACTGACAAGCGCAATGCATCTTGTAGATGGTATAGTATGGACGTATTGGAATAATTAATTTCAAGTGATGGTTTTAAAGTAATTTACACGACATGAAAACTTTGTGGTAACACGTCGATTTACTGGAGGCTAGTTTATCCCGGGGAAGTATTTGACTTGACCGTGGCCGGCTGGGGAGCGGCAAAGGGAAGCGACAATAGGCAGCTTAGGGCGGCTCAAGCTTTGAGAAAGCGGTAAAAGGGCGCGGCCTCCAGCTGGCTTAAGATGAGTGACAGTGAGTGGGTGGTTGACCCCATGTTGGTGTACCGGGAATCAGACGGAGAACTTGTATGCCTGTTGATAAATGCCCGTCGTCCCGTTTTCAGTGAAACATGAGAGTAAGCCGCGCAAAGCTACGGTGGAGCGGTCAACAGAGGCCAAAATATGCGTGTTCGTGCCTATAGCAACTTCACGCTGAATTCACGGTCCGCAGAGTCTGAAGTAAATCAGGTGAAGAGCGACAGAATGAAATACACCGGCCTCCGATGGGAACATAGGACCAACGAATTTGAAGTACTGTCCTGGAAGTCAGAATTCCGGGAAAATTGGTGTTTTGTGCAGACGCTAACCTTGATAGGTGGCCTGGGAGGGGCCAAATAGCAGAAGTTTAGAGGAAGGGAAATTTTGTGGGAATTTGTTCACTTCCCAGAGCAGGCATTGGTCGGCGCTGGGAAGCGACGCATAATTAACGTGACTTGCGCTGCAATTGGCGTTAGTGATTTTGCTGGAGGGGAAACCGAGGCGAAGAGTGGACTGGGAGAAGTCCCCGTAGTGGTCTTCCGTTCCCAGCTTGCCTAGAGTGCGGACGTGGCGTTCTTTGCTCAGCTTGAGCTAGGAGTGAATAGACGAGCGCAGCCTTGCAGCACCACGAGGTCGGCCGACATCCGCACAATGACGCCGCTCCGTCACGCTGTATTCGGTGGTATTGCGCCCACTCCAGCCACTGATTAATTCGTTGGATCACGTCAGCAAAGTTTCCTCGAGGGTTTCATGGGCCGTGTATTATAGGATTCTTCTCGTACTTCACGCCTGGGTCACTCGATAGGAATTACTTTTGAGTTATCGCGCTTTACGCCATGGCAAACGCAATGTATTACCACTGCCTGTAGGAGAGTCTTGTAATGTGATGATTGAAGGTCAGGAGTTAAAATAAATTGGTGCTAATCGATTGCATCTGTTTTCAATCAAGTAGTTGAAATCCCAAGTCACTTTCTTAATTAATTTTATGTTCAACATTTGCATCTGCTGTTCAATAGCTGAATATAACATCAATGTGCACCCCTTTTTAATTAAAAGTGATCAATTCTGAATGAATTAATGTCAACACTGCCACCGCAGTTCAATCAGGAGTCACAGAGCCTTATTACTTTTTTTTGCATTATCCGATATTGTGGCAGTTTTGCATTCTCTGTTGATCTGTTAGTCAATTAGCTGGGGGCGAACACACGCCAAAACCAGATAAATGACGGATGGGGTGTTACAGTTAGTTTAAACTAAAAACAGTGGGATTATTGTGGTGAACATTGGGTCTAAGGCTGGCCTTGTTTATTAGTGTTACTCTGTTCAAATTATTCCCCATTACATATTGTACACTCATGCCAGCGCGTTTTCCAAAACCCGAAACACTTCTAGAAGTAACATTGAGACGGCTATTAGTCTTCTGAGCGCCGCTTTTTTAGTCTTAACTATACTTATAAAAGACTGCATTTAAAGTTTTTTGGGGGGGCGGGCGAAATTGTCACATGGAACGAGGGCGTCCTAAGTATTGTTTTTGGGCAAAAGTACACGAAATGTTAGCATGTTATTATCATGGTGCAAAAACTACGAATTCCTCCGTCACAGATCCAGACTTTTTTACAGACTGATTCACGCAAACAACATTGAACTTGTAAGCAGTAGGTGTTGCTTATTGTTCGCTTCACCTTGTGGTAAGAGGTCATGGTGCACTGTAAATGTTAGAATCGAACACTGTTGAGCATAACCTTTACATTTGGCCTCACTTGTCGAGCTCTTTTCGATCTTGGCGATCCACGTTGCTTCCACTGGGACGACTGAGCCTTATTTTCAGTGTCACATCCGTTAACTTATGTTCTGTGACCTGTTATGACTCGTTTGAATAGTTCTGTATCACTGTTGATTTAGTCTAGTGACTCCTGGGCGACGCTCTTTATTCCGTTCTTAGAACAAATTCTCTGATACATTTTTATAAAAAATAAATAATCACTGATACTACCAAAACACTTGTAACAACACGTGTAAACTTTTTGATAACTGACAATAGACTAAATATCTAATATGCCTAACAATATACACATACGTTTCATACATGTTTACCACTACAATGACAAAACAGTGGTGCGAATCAGTTTAATGCAACATGCGAAATTATGAATTCCTCATTACTTTTTAGACACGTGTAGCAAAAATTGTTGCATCTGAAAACAGCGCTTAAATGAAAAGTAACACGTAAGAATAAGACATAAATTCTGCTGCGTAATTGCACCATATTTTACTGAAAATTCTGTAAGAATATATCCATTATTTTAGAAGGAGATCGTAGACAAACATGTATTCTAATTGCATTCGGTTCTATATTTGTAATAGATTAATGAATCCTGACTTCCATTCCTACGTTTATATAATTTTCTCTATGATATTCTGTTTCGGAAGAAGGCAATTGTCTTTTGCGTTTCGTAAGGTGGTAACGCGCATTTCTGTAAAAATAAATGTCGCACAGGCGTATCTACACACTTCATCGCTACAGATTTAATGCTCTAATTACCGTGCGGCAGCAGAGAGCGCCACAACTAACGCTGTTGATAAAATGTCGATATATCGATACCTCTATATTTTTTCTAACAAATACGAATATATGACTACAAAAGTCCACCACGATGTATCGATATACTGGCAATATCGAGTGTCGACACTTTTTTATTTTCTCGCAGTTTCTGGTATATATTTAAAATTTTTCTTTCGAAATTGCAGTAGAACGTAATGTGGAGCAGACTCACTAGTTTTTGTGCTTCCATCGCGTCCAGTCTTTCTCTTTGACAGTGTGAAGCAAGTATAGGTGGCACAAGGAAGTAGTTCGATTGCACTGGAGGGTTGTGGTGAGAATGGAATAGCAATATTTACGACCTGAAGAAACAGCACACCAATTGCGTGAAAAACAGTTTTTAATGCAACTAATGTGCTATTTCTTCACTTAGGCATTCTTCAAAAATAATATTTTTTTCTATAACGTTTAATGCTCTTATATTGTACAGTACTGATATTATACAAGTAATAATACTTACAAAAATATATGGTTCATACCATTTTGGAAACGCAGCTGCCAGGTGTGCGCATAGGTCATGAGACTGTGACATGCGTGGTATTTACAGGGTAAATGCGCGCACCACAGAAAGGCCGCTACAATTTTGTTAAACAGCCTATAGAAGTGCCTTGTGATGTAGTTGATGGGCAGAGTCGGGACTCGCTCGCTCATGAGTTTGCATACGGACTACAGGAACGATTGCTTTGACAAACTGGTAGACACATATTGCCATCTGAGGGACAACTCATTGCACCAGCAGTGTAATAATGTCTGGAGAACAGTGTGAATGGCTGCAATCTGATCAGTGCATTGTTCTGAGCATACTTAAGAGTATGATAACTGTTTGTAGTAGCTTGTTTGCACAGAGTGGAAGACACTGAAAGGAGGGCATTTCAGATCTCCATATAGCAATGTACATTCAGGTGACAAAAGTCATGGGATACCTCCTAATCATAGCTAAAACGTGGTTCAAGAATCAAGAAAGAAGATTGTATACATGTAAGAGGCCTGGAGATACTGGAAGGTTGCAGATAGATTATATAATGGTAAGACAGAGATTTACGAACCAGGTTTTCAATTGTAAGACGTTTCCAGGGGCCGATGTGGACTCTGACCACAATCTATTGATTATGAACTGCAGATTAAAACTGAAGAAACTGCAAAAAGGTGGGAATTTAAGGAGATGGGACCTGGATAAACTGACAGAACCAGAGATTATAGAGAGCTTCAGGGAGAGCATTACGGAACGATTGATGGGAAGGAGGGAAAGAGATACAGTAGAAGAAGAATGGGTAGCTTTGAGGGTGAAATAGTGAAGGCAGCAGAGGATCAAGTAGGTAAAAACACGAGGGCTAGTAGAAATCCTTGGCTAATAGAAGATATATTGAATCTAATTGATGAAAGACGACATAAAAATGCAATAAATGAAGTAGACAAAAAGGAATACAAAATTGTCAAAAATGAGATCGACAGGAAGCGCAAAATGGCTAAGCAGGGATGGCTAGAGGACAAATGTAAGGGTGTAGAGGCTTAGCTCACTAGGGGTAAGATAGATACTGCCTACAGGAAAATTAAAGAGACCTTTGGAGAAAAGAGAACCATTTGTATGAATACCAAGAGCTCAGATGAAAACCCAGTTCGAAGCAAAGAAGATATGGTACTGCATCAAGAGTTTGACAGAGCACTGAAAGACCTAAGTCGAAACAAGGCCCCGGGAGTAGACAACATTTCATTAGACCTACTGACAGCCTTGGGAGAGCCAGCCCTGACAAAACTCTACCATCTGGTGAGCAAGATGTATGAGGCAGGCGATATACCCTCAGGCTTCAAGAAGAATATAATAATTCCAAGCCGGCCGCGGTGGCCTCGCGGTTCTAGGCGCGCAGTCGGGAACCGCGCGAGTGCTACGGTCGCAGGTTCGAATCCTGCCTCGGGCATGGATGTGTGTGATATCTTTAGGTTAGTTAGGTTTAAGTAGTTCTAAGTTCTAGGGGACTGATGACCACAGCTGTTAAGTCCATAGTGCTCAGAGCCATTTGAACCTTTTTTTTTTTTTAATAATTCCAATCCCAAAGAAAGCAGGTGCTGACAGATGCGAAAATTACCAAACTATTATTTTAATAAGTCATGGCTGCAAAACACTATCGCCAATTCTTTATAGACGAATGGAAAAACTGGTAGAAGCCAACCTCGGGGAAGATCAGTTTGGATTCCGTAGGAATGTTGGAACACACGAGGCAATACTGACCCTATGACTTACCTTAGAAGCTACATTAAGGAAAGGCATACGTATGCATTTGTAGACTTAGAGAAAGCTTTTTACAATGTTGACTGGAAAACTCCCTTTCAAATTCTGAAGGTGGCAGGGGTAAAATACAGGGAGCGAAAGGCTATTTACAATTTGTATAGAAACTAGATGGCGGGTATAAGAGTTGAGGGGCATGAAAGGGAAGCAGTGGTTGAGAAGGGAGTGAGACATTGTTGTAGCCTACCCCTGGTGTTATTCAATCTGTATATTGAGCATGCAGTAAAGGAAACAAAAGAAACATTCGGAGTAGGAATTAAAATCAATGGAAAATAAATAAAAACTTTGAGGTTCACCGATGACATTGTAATACTGTCAGAGGCAGCAAAGAGATTGTAAAAGCAGTTGAATGGAATGAATAGTGTCTTGAAAGGAGGATATAAGACGAACATCAACAAGAGCAAAACGAGGATAACGGAATGTAGTTGAATTAGATTATGAAATGAGACACTTAAAGTAGGAGATGAGTTTTGTTATTTGGGGAGCAAAATAACTGATAATGGTCGAAGCAGAGAGGGTGTAAAATGGAGACTAGCAGTGACAAGGAACGTGTTTCTGAAGAAGAGAAATTTGTTAACATCGAGTATAGACTCAAGTGTCAGGAAGACATTTCTGAAAGTATTTGTGTGGAGTGTAGCCATGTATGGAAGTGAAACATGGATGATGAACAGTTTAGGCAAGAAGAGAATAGAAGCTTTCGATATATGGTGCTACAGAAGAATGCTGAAGACTAGATGGGTAGATCACATAACTAATGAGGAGGTATTGAATAGAATTGGGGAGAAAAGAAATTTGTGGTACAACTTGACTAGAAGAATGAATCGGTAGGTGGGACATGTTCTGAGGTATCAAGGGATCACCAATGTAGTATTGGAGGGCAGCATGGAGGGTAAAAGTCGCAGAGCGAGAGCAAGAGGTGAATACACTAATCAGATTCAGAAGGATGTAGGTTGCAGTAGGTACTGGGAGATGAAGAAGCTTGCACAGTACAGAGTAGCATGGAGAGCTGCATCAAATCAGTCTCTGGACTGAGGACCACAACAACAACAACAACAACAACAACCTCCTAATATTGTGTCAGACCTTTGACCCGTCCATGTGCAGCAACTTGATATGGACTCAACAGGTCGGTGGAAGTCCCCTGCAGAAATATTGAACCATGATGCCTCTATAGCCATCCATAATTATGGAAGTGTTGTTGGTGCAGGATGTGCACGAACTCACCCCTCGATTATGCCCCATAAATGTTCAATGTAACTCATGTAGGGGCATCTGGATGGCCATATCGTTGGCTCAATGTGACTCAATGACAACATCGTTGTTTGGGAACACGAAGCCATGAATGGCTGTAAATGGTCTCCAAGCAGCTGAACAAATCATTTCTCATCAATGATAGTAGTGGAGCAAAGAGAGAGTCAGCACAATTTATTAGTGGTAGTTATCTGCATCAGGGGCAAGTATACATTCAGGAGCAAACCTATCCTTCTCTTTTGATTAACAGGTCCTTATCATATTTTTCTGTTAAAAGGATTATGAACCCATAGGGACAATCTATCCCTATGATTGACAGGTTCTTCATCTATTGTTCTTTTAAGTGGATTATGACTGCATGGGAACAATTCATCTTTCAAAGAAACCCCTCCCCCTCCTTCCCTCTATGAATCCCCTTGCTGATACAAGCACACTTTTGATATCAATTTGATTAACTAATTAATTAAATCGTTCAATGAATTAAGCCTTGCCCTATCTGGAAATCTGTGGGAAAAAAACTCATTTTATTGGCTGTTTGGTGGGAAATCGATTGCAGTGCATGGAATATTGTTTAAACAACTTACACAGTATTTGGAACATTGTTTATTTAACCAATTTATAGCATACAAAGCGGTGTTTGGAGTATAGATTATTTATTTATTTAAAGAATTGGGTGGGAAATGGATTGTGATGTATGGAATATTGTTTAAACGGTTTCTGGCAGTTGAGGCAATGTGTGAAATATTGTTTATATAAACTATTTATGGGATACAAGGCAGTATTTCGAATATACTTTTTATTTATTTAGTTAAAGAATTTGTCAGGAAATTGACTATAGTGTATTGAATACTGTTTATTTAAACAATTTGTGGGTGACAAGGCAGTATGCAATATTTAAAGAACTGCAGCGCTTTTTATACTGATCATGCATGGAAACGCTAAGTGGAATTAGTTTATATTTGCTGCTCAGTCAGGGATGTTAAGGCTCTTATTTTTTATTTTCCTCACTTTTCGAAGCACTCTGGTGTCGAAGCACAGATGGGAAAATCAGAACAACTACATATCTAAAACTCATGACATTTAGAAAACCACTCCCACTTTCTGCAGACGGAATAACTACTAGAATTTCAGAATCAACTATTTTGTACAGATCGAGAAACATACAGCAGTCATATTGCACTGACAGTTAAACTGTGCAAAAGTGGTGTACAGGTCATGAATATAATGAAGTGCAGCAAAGTAGCCACTGCTTGGTGTCTCCCATGTGTGCGTCTATCATCAGAGCGCTTCCACAAAGGTCAAAACAGCCTAATGTCCTAATTACAGGTCCATGTTACTATATACCACTGCCAGCCGCGGTAGCCGAGCGGTTATAGGCGCTACAGTCTGGAACCGCGCGACCGCTACAGTTGCAGGTTCGAATCCTGCCTCTGGCATGGATGTGTGTGATGTGTTAGGTTAGTTAGGTTTAAGTAGTTCTAAGTTCTAGGGGACTGATGACCTCAGAAGTTAAGTCCTATTGTGCTCAGAGCCATTTGAATCATTTATATACCACCGACCACGGTCCAGATATAGGCCTTCTTTGATCTTACGGCCGCCAAACAAAGCATGAAGTGGCGGCATTCTGTTCATCAGGAAACTCCAGACTTGCTTCCTGTCTCTGTCTTTCTAAATAGGTTACTCCCTGTTTGTCTATCAGAATCAACAGCTCGAATCACACATACAGAGATTTTCAACTCTCCTCAGAATACTGTGTCCTGTTGGCTAACGCCGGAGACAAAGGAAGAGGTGATGCAACTTCGATATCAAAAATAGAATGAAATAATGTATTAGCACTACCATAACCAGGCCTGGTTCTGGGGGAAGGGCTGCAATCCAGGGTATCTGCCCTGGGCGGCAATTTCAGGGGGCGTCAAATTAATATTCTTGGGGAAAAAAACCTTGTTTCTCAAAGCCCCTAGCATCCAGCGCACGTTGGTCTAACGATTATTCATATGGTTTTGAAATGCATCCCTGTTCGTTTTCGAACGTTTTTGAAGATATTCTAAGTTGATTTTCGAAATAATCATAACCTGGTTTTTGAATGCATACAGAATGTCCGTGATGTCTCTGCCAGGGAATCAAGAAATAAAAAAAAACTTTCTTGCAGACAAAAAGGGATGAGGCTATACGACTGAGCAAAATGAACCCAAACAGGTAAACGCCAGTTGCTGTTTGTTTATGAGATTGGTTGGGTGTGCAAACGTACAGAAGTGTTATAATTATTAGCGAAACCCATAGGTTCAGGCTGCCAGAGTGGAAACAAACGCCCAACAGGAATAAGAGGTAAGAAAGATTAAATACTATCTTCCCAGTGTATCCAAGAGAATGACATTTTGACAGAAAATTTTTGCCAGATCGCTACACTACTAATGACTAGTTGCACAGTCTTTAGTTAGCAGCTACCCAAGTTCTGTTTACGGAATAGCGCGGAAAACACGTTGCACAAACACGTAATAACGCCTAACTGGAGAATAAATGCGGGATAACTGAACTGGTGATTCTGTCAGTTGTAGGAGTTAACCGGAGAATAAGTTTTGACAGTGCCAGGAACAGTTACATAATACGAGATGTGAAGATTGTTTGTTAGAACGGGGAAGCAAAAGGAATGAGGATATGACGTAAATTATATGGAAGAATATGACGAGTCTATATTTATACAAAAATTTCGTGCTATTACTACTTTCCGATCTCATAGTTGGGAAACTGGAGCTTATGAACGATATATGAGACTATTTGCTAAAGTAAACTTTTTGCTTGTAGTAGGCATAGTAATCATTTGATATTGGTGCTTCATCAGTTGTATTCTGTCGTGTTATTTATGTAAATAGGGTAGGTAAAAGTTATCATTCCTGCTAAAATAGTCTTGCTTATTTGGAATGTGTTACAATTGTTGCAATCCTAGAAAGGCCTTTTTCTTTTTAATTAGCAGACAGTGACAAAATAGACGTAATCAAATCGAGAAACCACACCAGTCCTAGGAACTATTTGTATTAAAAGCTTTTTCAGTATTAGACAACGGCATTTTGATTTTTCATGAAGCAAAACGTTTGACGAGCTTTGATAAGGTAACAGATTCTTTCGCAGAAAGGAAAGCTGTAACAAGATTAGAGTGATAAAAATGCTGGTATCTAAGAATTGAAAGAAATGTGTACTGTCTTGGTTTTCTCTTGCTTCTTCTGTTTTTAGTTTCCTATATTTAATTTCATGTCACACAAAAGAGAAACTTATTAGTTAATAGGTAATAAAGAGTGCAAATTTTCTGAAGAGTTATTATTCTCCTGGTCACAAATAATCCCAAGGAGTTTAAATTGAGACTTTTTTAAAGGGAAGTAGGATGTCAAACTAGCCTACTGGGAGCAGGAGAGGCACCACACGACATTTTAATTTCCACTGTCCTGAATATTGGTTTGATGGCCTCCATTACAAAATATACAAGTTTGAGTACAACAAAGCGAAATTCAGTGGTGTGAGATATAAGAATGCTGTGTGAAGAGGCGTGGCACTGCACGTTGGCTCACTTAAGAGTAAATAACATGCCTTACATTTTCTCGAACACATATGTTTTATGTGTCAACCTCTTCAGAAAACCGAGCACTGAAAAAGTTACATATTTTTGAAAAATCTTTATTTTAATTTTTGACGTATTATGTCAAAAGCTCGAGTAGGAGGGGGATGCCACTATCAAGTTTCTGCCTTGGTTCGGAAATATCGTAGATCTGGGGCTGATCCTACCACATTAATTGTTTAACAATTTTCGGGAGTAAAATAGATCGCTTAAAACACACCTCCATCTTACAATGATCCTTCTTCGTAATAAAACATATTTTCAATAGTTGAGAATCACACGAAAAACATTACGCAAATCAAGTAATGAAATTTCCACCACAAACAGATCGTAGTGCTAAACATATCTGAGGTCTTGTACATACCAAAGTTTGAGAGCACGAACACCCTCGTCCACCATAACAATTACACTAAACATATCTGGTGAAAAAAAAAGATACTAACGATTACACAAACTCGCGATCGCGAAGTACGTGCCATTTGCCAACTGCAGGGGAGCCCATCCACACCAGCTGGGAGAGAGATCCACACCTGCACAGGCCATACCTGACCATACTGAAAGCATGCATGCTCGCAATACAACTATCAGAAACAATACATTGATCAATCGGGAATTTGACGTTGCGATTGGGTTTTTAAAGCACTATAGAATTCCTAAGTTGGTCCGCTCCACTACATTCGGAAGGAGGAGAAAGGAGCTGCAACATGATACGATAGTAACAACAATAACAACAACAAATTTCGCTGCACTTATAAACTGTGGTCCAATCCATAATAAGAAGTTATCATGGCCAGATGTCAGAGATCGCTATCAATTGGGGCATTCCCGCAACGATTGATTATTTAAAGCACTATACAATTCCTAAATTGGTTCTCGCCATCAGAATCGGAAGGAGGAAGGGCCTGCTGCGTGATAGGATAGATATAACAGCAAATAACAGCGCTGCACATAGTCCACTGCGATGTATTGACAAGAACGAAACACAACACACTTAAACTGTGATCCAGTCCGTAGCAGTAGTTGTCATGGCTAGATGTTGGAGATCGCTCCAACCCTCCACAGCCTCATGTCCCAAGGTCCACACACAGCACGCAGACCCCCTCATGTGCTGCTGGTGCCAACACTCAGAGTTCGATGAAAACTACAGCCTCGGCCTCAACCGCACTCATGGACGCACATGAATGCCAGAGTACACGACCCCTGGCCATGGAGGGCATGAAGGGATGATTGAGGTGATGGGAATTCGAATGTTATCAATACATCCAGTTCAAACACGCGTCATTTTGAATCTTGTCTCACACAACATTAATGTCCGCTTCTATCCCTGCTCACTCAGCACACTGGTCACTTTGCTAGCCCCTGCTACCACAGAGAAGAGCTGACAGGTCGGCACATTCTTTGTACCTAATCACTTATCACAGGCTGAGCTAATCTGTTACATCCGGTCACCAACTCCTCATGACCACCCCTGCAGCCAGCCACAATGCATAGTGAAACAAACAGCTGCAGCTTTCATGTATACAGTAGTTATAACCAATTCCACCCCAACATAGACCCTTCCAGTTTAAAAATTGACTCTATCCAATCCAACACACTGGACTCGCATTCGGGAGGACAACGATTCAATCCTGCATCCGGCCATCGTGATTTAGGTTTTCCTTGATTTCCCCAAATCGCTCCAGGCAAATGCCGGGATGGTTCCTTTGAAAGGGCACAGGTGACTCCCTTCCCTGTCCTTCCCTAACCCACTGAGACCGATGACCTTGCTCTCTGGTCTCCTTCTTCAAACAACCCAACCCAACCCAACAGCAATGTTATTAACCATACATCTCGAACTGCTCACACGAAATGCAGGTTTCTTTCTTTTATACAAGTTATTCTGGAAGATAGAAGAAATCAGGGCATACATGATTTTAACATAACTAAACTGTCGTCACTTCTTGTAGAAATCCCGAAACAGTATGGCATAGGTCATACTTCCTCCACGTATTCTCTCATCAAGTAGAAAAAAAATCGTTTCCTATCTACTATGTCATGCATCTCAGGACTAGAACGTTAAACTCATTTTTCGCTCATGACGGAGTGCCAAGATCTACATCTATCACAGGACGCCTCCTCACTTTCCAACTCCTTTAAAGTAACCAAATACCTCGCCGCATTCGAAGTCTCTCACGGTAACAGCACAGGGAAGTTGTAAATATCAGGTTTATACTTTCGTATCACTGTATAAATTCGGTAATACATCTGATTTTGTTACGATGGTCATCTCTCCCTGTGTAGGTGAGAGACTAAAATTTTGTTAAAAGATGTCACCACAATCAAAGAAACGCAATGGTTACCGCTCCAACTCAAGAATAAAATCTGTGGTACCCTAGCCATTGCTTCCACCTGCCATTTAATACATCTTTGATATCAAATTGATAGACTAATTAATTAAATTGATCATGAGAGTCACTTTGCATCGTGAGTAATATTTTTTTCAGCAGTCGGATTACAGTCAAGAGGTAGTTCGAATGGGAATCCCTCGAGGAAAGACGATGTTTGTTTCGAGGAACACAATTGAGAATCGACATTTGAAGCAGACCACAGAAGGATTCTACTGCCAGCAACACACATTTTACATTAGGACCACGCTATTAAAAACACAATCACAATAGCTATGTCATCCTGAATAGTTCATGAAAAGCGGTCTTGGGTCTACAAGCGCACACAAGAGTCAATGATAGAGTTACCCTTCCTGGGGGAAGTGCTGTCTATGATTTGGAATCAAGTCTCTCCATTTAGTCACATACTTGGGTTGGATCCTATGAAAATGTCTTTTAATGATTACAGCCACAGGTGCATCATATACGTGACACTCTGATATCTCGAAACGACTCACCCTTTTTTCCGAATATGTCTGCTAAGGATCCCATACAGCAAAGCTCCACTGTGGTTTTAGACAGTCCCTACACATCTTGTAACTGCTCCTCAGTCTCTGCCCCACCCTCCCTGCAGCTTTGTCCATGTGATCGGTCCAGTTTAAATCAGAACTAAACAGAAGTCAGAGAGCATTATGTCTACCACCTTCTGTTTCCCATGGAGAAGCAGAGTGAGCTGAGTTAATGTGACAGGACCGTGTTTTGAACCACTCGCTGGAAATGGGAACATATTGTCATAATTTCGCCAACCATGTATAGTGTATAAAGCCCACCGTGTCCTGCAACGTGAAGTAGTGGAATAAAGAGAGTACAAGCAGTTATGGTGATTTTTTTATTGGGCAGATTAGGAAGGCTCCACATCATATGTGAAATGACAGAAGGACGAGAATTTTGCTACTGGATTGCAGTGCGTCTCCAAACTACATACAACTACTGCTGTCCAAAGGAGATCCGTGTCTCTCAGTGTGCATTTATGTCCGTCGCCCAAAAATTCTCTCTATCCTCATTTTCTTCTACCATTCAATAGAGAAGAACTACAAGCTATAAAATCACCACTAACTTCATCAAATACAGAACTTGATAAGATACTAGTGCATCACTTTCTTCTGATATATTGGGAAACAAATACCCTCTGCATCCTGACATTGATCATATGTGGCGATCCCACTAAATACACAGGTACTGGTCCACTGGGTCAGGTGGCCAGTGGTCGAAGTCACTTGCACAGACCAGTGAATAGTTTCATCACCTGTACTGTAGGAGTACCACATCCCACAGACTCACGGTAGGAAGAGAGGGCCTCTGTGTTGTGACACATTCAAGCCGTGCATGACTACAGCTTTGTACACTGCCATACTTTTTGTTTTTTCACCACGAGTTCGAGGTCTGTGTCAGGTTCTAAACTGACATTAATATGTTTCAATCTATTGTTTCTCACAGAAAACTGGGCGTCGCACAGTGTAAATTATGGTGCTGCTCCCACAATACACAGGATGATTGAAATAAAGGACAGAGGTGGTGTTTCTTATTGACAAAAATGCGGAAGACATCACAACGTATGGAAACAGTGCGTTTTGTGACGTTATGGAGCGTTTTCAAACAGCTGTTGAAGATGACTGACAACCTCTACATTTAAACTCATCTTCACAGTGGCTGGGGTAGCATATGTCTTGGTGTTCCACTCAGTGCGTTTTGTGGCGTTATGGAGCGTTTTCAAACAGCTGTTGCAGGTGACTGACGACCTCTACATTTAAACTCATCTTCACAGTGGCTGGGGTAGCAGATGTCTTGGTGTTCCACTCCAAATGATTCCTCATGTTGCAGTTACATACGTGATCACTGTTTCGGTGCTGACCATCCATAGAAGGTACTGAACCAAGATTCTTGCACCATCTCAAACAAGTGATGCCAGTCAGTCATTATATAGTAATCAACAGCGTACCATTGGATGGATGGTATGGAAAAGACACCACTGATGTACTGTAATAAGCACCCCAGTTGACAGTGCGATCAACTTTAGCAATTTGACCAGTTTTTCCATAATTTCAATGCAGACCCATAACATGACAGCATACTTCTCATTTTCCGTATCACTGCTAAACTATGCCTCCACTTCTTCGCAATTATCATATACTAGATTAAAAATGTCAATAGATGATTGTGCAGTACATCCATTCATTGTTAATTCCTAAACATATACAGGGTGATACAAAAAGGTACGGCCAAACTTTCAGAAAACATTCGTCAGACACAAATAAAGAAAAGATGTTATGTGGACATGTGTCCGGAAACGCTTAATTTCCATGTTAGAACTCATTTTAGTTTCGTCAGTATGTACTGTACTTCCTCGATTCACCGCCAGTTGGCCCAATTGAAGGAAGGTAATGTTGACTTTTGTGCTTGTGTTGACATGCGACTCATTGCTCTACAGTACTAGCATCAAGCACATCAGTACGTAGCATCAACAGGTTAGTGTTCATCACGAACGTGGTTTTACAGTCAGTGCAATGTTTACAAATGTGAAGTTGGCAGATGCCCATTTGATGTATGGATTAGCACGGGGCAATAGCCGTGGCGCGGTGCGTTTGTATCGAGACAGATTTCCAGAACGAAGGTGTCCCAACAGGAAGACGTTCGAAGCAATTGATTGGCGTCTTAGGGAGCACGGAATATTCCAGCCTATGGCTCGCGACTGGGGAAGACCTACAACGACGAGGACACCTGCAATGGACGAGAAAATTCTTCGTGCAGTTGACTATAACCCTAATGTCAGCGTCAGAGAAGTTGCTGCTGTACAAGGTAACGTTGACCATGTCACTGTATGGAGAGTGCTACGGGAGAACCAGTAGTTTCCGTACCATGTACAGCGTGTGCAGGCACTATCAGCAGCTGATTGGCCTCCACGGGTACACTTCTGCGAATGGTTCATCCAACAATTTGTCAATCCTCATTTCAGTGCATATGTTCTCTTTACGGATGAGGCTTCATTCCAACGTTATCAAATTGTAAATTGTGTGGGCTGACGAGAATCCGCACGCAATTGTGCGATTACGTCAATCAACATAGATTTTCTGTGAACGTTTTGGCAGGCATTGTTGATGATGTCTTGATTGGGCCTCATGTTCTTCCACCTGCTCTCAATGGAGTACGTTATCATGATTTCATACGGGAGACTCTACCTGTGCTGCTAGAACATGTGCCTTTACAAGTACGACAGAACATGTGGTTCATGCACGATGGAGCTCCTGCACATTTCAGTCGAAGTGTTCGTACGCTTCTCAACAACAGATTCGGTGACCGATGGATTGGTAGAGTCGGACCAATTCTATGGCCTCCACGCTCTCCTGACCTCAACCCTCTTGACTTTCATTTATGGGGGCATTTGAAAGCTCTTGTTTACGCAAACCTGGTACCAAATGTAGAGACTCTTCGTGCTCGTATTGTGGACGGGTGAGATACAATACGCCATTCTCCAGGGCTGCATCAGCGCATCAGGGATTCCATGCGACAAACACATGCATTCCTAAGGTTACATGGTTTTGCGCTTAAAACATGCTATAATGCTAGAGCGGTGCAGTTTGGGACCTACTAGACATGTGGATTCCAACGCTATTAGTATTACCATGTAAGAAATATATTTCCAGCGCATGACATATATTGCGCCTGCAAGTTTCTGTATCATGAACTATGGTTATAAACTGTAAAGTGATAAAACTACTATCTAAGACACCAAAAAAGCTGATTTTTTGTAACACAAATACTACATAGGTTTCCATAGGGGTAAGAAGCCCACTGTTTACGAAGTTCATATCCAATTACGTTTCGGAAATTATGATATCTTCACAACATAAGAAGAACCAGTAACATCTTACAAGGAAATAAACACCGCAGTCAATAGCCAGAGGAGATGTAACAGTGTTATTGCAGTTTACCACCACCTCCGGTAACCTTCCTCTTGCACACACAGAAGTCATGATCCAGTTTTAGGTTGTATTGTTCGTGCATGGGATGATTCTGCTTTTTCTCTTTGGCACCACATTTCTAGAATTACTCCTCTCTGCACTATTAAGGTGTGTATATGCATCATCAGTCTACTCTTCTCCTCCAGAACGAACAGTTTTTTGATTTTTTCCAGAACTCATTTCATGGTATTTTTCTCCAATTTTATGTATTCTCAGTGAATTTCCTTAACGTTACCATATTTTCACGATTTTACATATTTCGTCGTATTTTCATCAATTTTTACCTATCTCACATCAATTTTTCATGATTATACCAGGTTTTCCTCGAATTTTACCAATGTTATGTCATTTTTCATATTTTACCCACAGTTATTCATACATTTTTTATGTGGTCATACTGCTGACATTCTCATGTGCTGTTTGCTTTTCTTCAAGAATATTTGCGCATCTTATACACCAACCTACTAAAAAATCGTAAGACTTACCCCATTGCCGATAATTCATATGGATGCATTTTGGATAGAACGAACATAAAAAGTATATTAACAGTTGCTTCGTATGTGTATGAAACTGAAGATTCGATGTCCAAGATGTGACAGAGAAATGCAGGGTACTAAAACAGGTTTTCTATCGATGGACATGTTTCACCAAGCATGAGTTGGTGGTATGGAAAGGTTTGCAGTTAACCATCACAGGTAGACAGTGCTCTAACTCACACACAGGACACACAGCTGTATACGAGTCAATCACAGGTTATAAGACACAACTGATATATCCTGAGAGAACAACATAAAAAATGGTTAAATGCATGATGAATAGCCTGCAGCAACATCTCCCTCTCTCTGGAATGCATCATATCTCGTTACAACCACTTTCAACCGATCACTCCATCTACTTTCTCTCATCCTTTAACGCAGATCCGTGTCAATTTAGAGGCAGATTGTTCTTTCTTCTAGGAAAGCATCAAAGGCAGCAGTCAATTGGCGTGTATCACTATTACCTCAATAGACAAACAGTAGGATGTTGTTAAAAAAAAACTATACAGAAACTGTCTGTAAGGTATTTGTCCGCTGTCACCACATGGTTGTGATTGGTGGAGACCCCCCCACCCCCCCATGAACCATGGACCTTGCCGTTGGTGCCTTGGTGGGGAGGCTTGCGTGCCTCAGCGATACAGATAGCCGTACCGTAGGTACAACCACAACCGAGGGGTATCTGTTGAGAGGCCAGACAAACGTGTGGTTCCTGAAGAAGGGCAGCAGCCTTTTCAGTACTTGCAAGGGCAACAGTCTGGATGATTGACTGATCTGGCCTTGTAACAATAACCAAAACGGCCTTGCTGTGCTGGTACTGTGAACGGCTGAAAGCAAGGGGAAACTACGGCCGTAATTTTTCCCGAGGGCATGCAGCTTTACTGTATGAATAGACTGGCAATGGCAAGGAAAGCGTTTCTGAAGAAGAGAAATTTGTTAACATCGAGTATAGATTTAAGTGTCGGGAAGTCATTTCTGAAAGTATTTGTATGGAGTGTAGCCTTGTATGGAAGTGAAACATGGACGATAAATAGTTTGGACAAGAAGAGAATAGAAGCTTTCGAAAGGTGGTGCTACAGAAGAATGCTCAAGATTAGATGGGTAGGTCACATAAATAATGAGGAAGTATTGAACAAGATTGGGGAGAAGAGAAGTTTGTGGCACAACTTGACCAGAAGAAGGGATCGGTTCGTAGGACATGTTCTGAGGCATCAAGGGATCACCGATTTAGCATTGGAGGGCAGCTTGGAGGGTAAAAATCGTAGAGGGAGACCAAGAGATGAATACACTAAGCAGATTTAGAAGGATCTGGGTTGCAGTAGGTACTGTGAGATGAAGAAGCTTGCACAGGATAGAGTAGCATGGAGAGCTGCATCAAACCAGTCTCAGGACTGAAGACCACAACAACAACAACAACAACAACAACAGCGAAGCACATGGTAAATACGCCTAAACAATCCTGCTCGGGGTCAAACAAGCGCTCGATTCTGATGTTGTATATTTCAGTTACTGCAACTGGTAATACTACGCTCTTTAGGTAAGAACACTTTATAAAAATTTATAAGGCGGTTGCTGATAGCTTTGGAGTCATATCTGTACTTGTGATCCGAAATACATAAATTTTCTGCTCTACAATTGGTGGTAAACCGCGTTAAACATTCTATTCCAACCGCCTTATCGCTGTTGACGAAAAATGGCTGTTTCCCTGGTTCCCAGTGCTTTCATGTCAACTTTTTTTCGTATTCTCCTTGTTGTCGCATATTCGTTCCCAAGTACAAGAATTTTCCTGTACCAAGCAAAAGACCTGCATGTACTCCCTTATTCCCCCTCAACTTCTCCCACGGTTTGGCGTATTTTCCCTCAATTTATACGTATGTTTCTTCTTTTTTGGTAATTTTATCAGTTTTATGTCACTTCTGCTGATGCGATCATGACATTACTTCTCGTCATGTGTTCTAAAATTACTTGTAAATGTAGTAAAGTTGTCAACACCTACTGCAAATGCACTAGTTTTCTGGTTGGACTGCATAGTATAGCACCATAGTCAACAGCATCCAGTCCTGCCCACCTCTCTGTTCTTGTCTGCGGTAGGTGGGGGCTAGTGAAGTGATCAATGTGCTGCGTGAGTGGGGATGGAAACAGATGTGTGCGTTAAGCAAGAAAAGATTAAAAAACACGGGTGTTTTCGTTGGACGTATTGATAACATCCGAGTTCCTACACTCCAGTCATCCCTGGATCCCCTCCATGACCGGGGCAGGTGCATTCTGGTATACACGAGCGTACACGACTGCAGTTGCGCCAGTCACCCACCTCTGAACACTGGCGCCGGCAGTGTATGAGGGGGTTGGAATGCTGTGTGTGGACCTCTGCAAGTGAATGTGCGGGATGTGCTTGTGTTTCATCGATCTCTGATGCCTAGCTATGACAACTTATCACTATGAATTTGATCACGATTTAAGTGTGTCGTGTTGAGTGCTTCTAATACATCATGCCGGTATTTGTTGTTGTTGTTACTATCCTATCATGTCGTCCACCCCTCCTCCTCCTTCTGAATGGAGTGGAGAGGACCAATATTCTATAGTGCTTTAAAAACCCAGTCACAAGTTCCCAACTGAACAATTTATCGTTTCCTATAGATGTATTACGAGCAAGCATGCGTTCAGTATCGGCAGGCATGGCCTACACCGGTGCAGGTCTCTCCTCTCATGGATGGTGCCGATGGGGATGCCCAGCAGTCGGCGAATGGCGCGCGCCTCGCAATCGCGAATTTGTATGATCGGTAGGATTTCTTGTTTTTTCACGAGATATGTTTAGTGGAAACATTATGGTGCAGGAGGGTGTTTGTACTCTCAATCGTTGGCGTGGGCAAGATCTCGGATATATTTAGCACTATGACCTATTTGTGGTGGAAATTTCATTATTTGGCCGGCTGAAGTGGCCGAGCAGTTCTAGGCGCTACAGTCTGGAACCGCGAGACCGCTACGGTCGCAGGTTTGAATCCTACCTGGGGCATGGATATGTGGGATGTCCTTAGGTTAGTTAAGTTTAAGTAGTTCTAAGTTCTAGGGGACTGATGACCTCAGAAGTTAAGTCCCATAGTGCTCAGAGCAATTTGAACCATTTCATTACTTGATTTGCATAATGTCTGTGTGTGATACTAAAACACTGAAAATATGTTTTATTGTGAAGACCATCATCGTAAAGAGGAGGTGAGTGCTTTGACTCATGCAAATTGTTAAACAATTAATTTGATAGGGTAGCGCAAATGGCTTATTCCACTATTTTTTAAGTGGAAATTGCGTGAGCTCGCTCTTTGTCTCCAGAATTAGCCAATAGGAACACAGTATACTGACGAGAGGTGAAAACCTCAGTATTGGTGCAAGAGCAGTACGAGAACACTCTGCATTGTTGCCAGATGTATCCAAGATGGCGGCAATGACGTCATCCAAGATGGCGTCGTGTAAACTTGGCAATAGCACATGACATCATCCAAGATGTGAGCCATGACGTCACTCAAGATAGCAGATTTTGGCATGAAGTTTGAATTTTGGCGGGAAGGTCAATTGGGCTACCTCCACTAACCTAGCCCCCCCTCCCCCCGATAAATGGCGGGAAGTTCAAATTCCAACAGAATAATACACCACACCATGGTTACCTCTACTAAGCAAAGAAAATTGCAGTAAGATGGGTCACTTGGGCTACCTCCACCACACTAAGTCACCCGACTGTCACTTCCTCCTACGAACTGGCGCCAAGTTTGAATTGTGATGGTAAATAAAGGTCGCTTGGCGTTTCGCTACCAATGTAAGAAATTTGCGGGAAGATAGGTCACTTGGGCTAGTTTCACTAACCTAAGTCATCCGACTGCCACCTGTTCCAACAAATTGGCGCGAAGTTTGAATACCAACAGGATAAAGCATCACACTACCATTATCTCTACTAAGCTAAGAAAATCGCAGGAAGATAGCTCACGTGGCCTACATCCACTAACCTAATTCACCCGACCGCCACTTCTTCCTATGAACTGACGCCAAGTTTGAATTCCAACAGGATAATCCATCACACCACGGTTATCTTTACTAAGCTAAGAAAATCGCGGGAAGATAGGTCACTTGGCCTACCTCCACTAACCTAAGTCACCCCACCGCCACCTCTTCCTACGAACTGGCGCTGAGTTTGAATTTTGGTGGTAAACAAACGTTAATTCGCGTATCACTACTAAGCTACAAAATGGCGCAAAAGAAAGGACACTTGTACTAACCTCAGTCACCCAACCACCATCTTCTCCTAAGCATTTGGCGAAAAGGACTTGTACATAAATCTTTGTTTATTCATTTTTTTGCAGTACGGCCATCCAGTGTGTTCACCATGAGTTCCGGACTCCAACCGACTTAGTACACATCGCCACCACCAGAGGGCACTCCCATCTGTGACGTAATCCAAGATGGCGTCATACATTGTGTTCGCCAAGAGCTCCAGACTCGAACTGACTTGGTACCCAGCGTCACCGACAGAGGGCGCTACCATGACGTCAGCTGATGACGTGACTACCGTTATTCAAGATGGTGACATACATTGTGTTCACAACAAGGCCTAATACATATTAACATCACTAGAGAGTGCTACTGTGGACTTGGAATGAATTTTCGCGAGTGCCAAGCCCACCTGTACTTGGAAGTACACGGTAAAAGTCTCCACCACGATCCTCAACCGACCGCCACGTCCCCTTACCAACCAATGTTGGCGGGCTAACGTGTACTAACGTGCGGTAACGTGTTTAACATGTACAATGCATGACGTCATCCAAGATGGTGGGGTGAAATGGCTGGAAAACGACTCTGCCTATGCTAAACATAACTCATTATTATTTTTCAAGCAATGGCTCCACTACAAGATCTAGACCCCAACTGACCTAGTATACATTATTGTCACCAGAGGGTACTGTCATCCCTCCTGTGACCTAATCCCAGATGGTGGTCTGTAGGGGGAAAATGGCGCGAAAATGACTCAGGCTGCACAGGGCTGCCGGGGAGAGTAAGGAAGGAGTGCACTCTATTTAGATTGGATCATTTTATTTAGCTATGGAGTATATTTATCACACTGACGCAAAACACTCGCCCTGATGTGCTTATGGTCACAATACATAGTCTGCAGACACGCAAACAACTCTTAATTTTCCGAAATAATTTCAGTACAGACCTGCTAACTACTCCTACATAATGAAGCATGGTGATGTGTAGACATGCTGAGTACTTGTAAACCGTCCAAATATCGCGTGGCACAGCCTACAGTCCCGCTCGCAAAATAATGCAATCAACGCACGCAAGGACCGCCCCACCACACCCTGTCCACCGGACTGCGAAGTGACACGGTCGTCAGCTGTCAAACCACGTACAGATGCCCAAACGCATGTGGCGGGGACATCCTTTTCATACTTGACTTCTGAGAAATTCATATCCAAATATGTGTTCACCTAGACACACGTGCTGACTGGATCGGGCGGGATCGCAGCCGCGAGCCGCCGCCGAACGCAGGTGAAAGTTGAATCTAGACGCCATTGACGACGTGATCGGATGGGAGCGAAGACTTATTTACAGAGCATACATGCTCCAACCTGGGCCGCGCGCATGGGTTCGTCGCTACCCTCCCTCTAACTGCGGTCCGGCAAAGACACTGTAGAAATCCATTCCACAATATCACAAGCTGCATCTCCTTAGCGATTCTAAAGGACAGTGTGTGACGTGTGGCCGATGCATTGCCGCACGTAGCTACTTATCATTGCAAGTACATCTAGCAGTGTTCTCAATATTATACTCAAGCCAAATTGCTATCTAAACTAATAACCAAGGCGAACTCTAGTAAATTGCATATTGTCCCAGAAATACTTAACCTGCGCTTTTGTAGGAGGCTCTTCTCGAATTTACCCACCGAATTACTGATACCGCCGATGTCGAAGCACCATCCACCTCTTCTTTCTGGGACTTTCAGCAGTAAAATTATTCTACACGGATGGCAAAAATTGCATTGACAGTTAAACCCGCAAAGCTGTTTATAGATCATCAAATACAAAAAAATGGTTCAAATGGCTCTGAACACTATGGGACTTAACATCTGTGGTCATCAGTCCCCTAGAACTTAGAGCTACTTAAACCTAAATAAACTAAGGACATCACACACATCCATGCCCGAGGCAGGATTCGGACCTGCGACCGTAGCAGTATGCGGTTCCGGATTGAGCGCCTTAACCGCGAGATCACCGCGGCCGGCCATCAAATACATACTAGACTCACGAAGATATTGAAAGCCAAGAGAATATTTACCAGTGTAACTACAATTAAATATTACAATTGCTGCTACAGTCTGACACCGATCATTGTACAGTTAATGTCTCCTCTTGACGGCAGTATTCTGGAACCAGTCTCATTATCTATAGCGCACGTAATTTTCCACATAAAAAATCACTCTCCGTTATCGATGTGCTGAATCTATACTTCCCTCACGATAGGACACACAGTCATCCTCTCTAATCATGCCACAACATAAACCATACTAACTTTGCAATGCAATATATACACATTTTACAACAGATAAGCCACATTAACTTTACAATGCAATATATACTTATTTTACACAAACAGTGCAGTTATCTTTTATATCTGCACAGCACCCGAAAAAAGTATTGTATGTCTACACTCACACTGACTTTGTGTCACGATGCTCCCCAGTGCTAGGAAAGCACCGTAAGCCTTTTCTTTCTTTCTACAGACGTGACATACAGCGCCATACAAAATCATCCCTTTTACATCAGAGCACCCTCAGTGGCCCAAAGTCGCTCTCAGAACTCTTCTACAAATTCGAGATCGTTTCCCCTCGGCACAAACGCTTTACTGTTTCTGCTTTGAACCTGCTCGCTTTCTACAGATATGTCCAGACCCGAGAATTACAAGAACACACCTATTTTTGCATAGTTCACTATAATATTATACCATTTTTGCGGTGCTTCTCGATATCAAGCACTAGGCGGCCTCCTACCGATCGCTAACGCGACATAATTCCCAAGATATAGAACTGAAATTATTTCTCTACAAACCACAAACTTTAGCGAGGTGCAGCGTGCTGTAAACCACTGAGTAACTAGAAACAAACAGACGAAACTGGCATTTCCACTCTCGAATACGATGTCGGTGATGTAATATATTTCAAATCACACCTATAATTTACAAGACAACTAAGGTCTTTCCCATGTCTAGAGAACAGGCAAACGTGTCTTCCACATGCTAGATCCACACACCACAATCGATCTTCCTTCAACTAAATAAAAGCGTGAAATATGCAGAAGCAGTCAACGGAACAATTTACACGGGAGGGGATAACAGACCAGCGCAAACGCACCTCCATACACAATCTTCTCAAATTTCCACTTGATCACGAAAGTCGCCCAACAGATACTAGGTATTTTTAGTTCGCTATTCGGTCGTCTAGAGAGCGTAAGACGTGTATATACACAGACATACAGAAAATGGGGCAAACGCTCTCCGAATGCGGAGGTGACTAGATACAATCGAGTACAGTGCATTTGGGCTGGGTGTTGACAGCTATGCTACATTTACAACAATTTTAGAATACAGAACGAGATGCTATGTCGTGATCGCATGGATAGATGTGACCTAAAATGGATAGAATTGCGAAAAATGACGAGGGAATAGATATAAATTGACAGAATATACACCAAAATGCTGTGAAATTGAGGGAGTACTTGCGTATCTTCTGCTTCGTGCGGAACAATTTGTACATGGGAACAAGTATTCGGCAACTGCAGGAATTCCGGCAAACGTTGACATCGAAACGAAGGGAATCAGGGAGGTAGTCAAGGTTTTTCTGTCGAGGCAGTATTATACTGTATGTCTGTTGAGGTACCAGTAATATACGCGAGTTGACTACTGTATTTGATGCTTTTCAGGAGGACAGAGAACCATTTAGCTCTCAGCTTACTTGCATCTGCATCAAAGGGTAATAGAGAGTGGATGGGGTGATCGATTGAGATAGAGCTGTATCGAGGTACAATTTAATGGTTGACTGATTCATTCTAAAGAAGGAGAAATTGCTGCAGGTCAATTTTTTCGAGTGTTCTGTCCGGACGGTTCAGTCGCGTGATATAGCCTGCGATCTACTCATATACACCCATGTGTTCTGTATGCGGTTTAAATTACTACCTACTTACGATCGTTAACGGTAAACCTGTCGGTCATCAGAGCACTTCCATCTCATGTGTGATGAAACTTGACACATTCCTCTAAACGAATTTTGATTTATGTGGTGTATTCCATCCCCCTTGTCGCATCGTGGGTGTAAAATCCAGACTTCAGCGTCATAACTAAGTTAGCGAGAGGAGGTTGTGAGGCGTTGCCATCCCCGTATACACATTTGCCTGACAGATGTGCTGTTTACAGAGTTAGTGATGGAATGACTTGTAATTTTCACATTGTTGAACCCTTGAATCCACGAGATTGTCTAACAAATGCAATAAAATTAAGAGCTAAAGCTGATGGAGTTAGCACAAAAATAAAATATATTTATGTATGTAGTCTTTATCCTAAAGTGCAATTTTATGACTTTTATCCTGAATGACATCCAAGAGAAAAATATAGACCAAGATGTTATTCTAAATGTTGTTATATTTTAATAAGTAAAGAAGTGCCACCTAAAGGATTGTATCATCCTGTTTTACCAGTAAGATTTAATGAAAAACTGTTGTTTCCTTTATATGTCAAATGTGATGAAGAAAATATAACTAAATGCAGTCACAAGGATGACGAAAGAAGTTTTATTGGAATTTGTATGACTTATGAAGTGAAGAAATCTGTAGAAAAAGGATATAAAATTTTAAATGTCTATGAATTTGGGATTTTACAAATAAAATTAACATGCTGTTTGCAATTTACGTGAAAGATTTTCTGTAAATAAAATTAGAAACCATTCCACATAATTTTGAAACTGATGAGGAGTATATAAAATCAGTTAAAGAGGAATTAGATATTGACTTAGATCCTGATAGAATAAAGGAAAATCCAAGAAAACGAGCTGTTGCTAAGATATGTCTTAGTTCATTATGGGGGAAATTAGGGAAAAAGCATAGTACGAATCAAACAGAATATGTAACTAATTTACAGCGATTTTATGATATACTATTGGATGATGGATTAGATAATAACGATATAAATTTTCTTAAAGACAATATTGTTCAGATGCAGTTCAATCACAAGGATTATTATGTGGAAAATAACACAGCTACAAATGTTTTTATAGCTGTATTCACTACATCAAATGCAATGCTTAGATTGTATGACATGCTAGATGAACTAGGAGAATCTGTTGTATGTTTTGATACAGATAGTATAGCATATATTGCTGGTGGTGAAAATACTGTGGAAACAGGTTGTATGTTATTTGAATGGACTGATGAATTAGTAAATTACAGGATTAAAGATCAGGCTTCAAATGCTTCGAAAAGTTATTATTATGAGGAAAATGATACAAGAACAAAGATGAAAGTAAAGGAATTCATGTTAAATTATAAGAATATTCAAAAGACAATGGCAAATCTATAAGATTAATCAAGAGTGAAGTGAAGGAAAAGACACAGAGTCAGTCAGATCACTAGAAATGTTGACACTAAAAATCTAGTCAACAAAGAGACTAACAAAGAATTCTTATTTCAGTATGACAAAAGAGCAGTTCTAGAAAATTATGATACAGTATCTATGGATATTAAAAAATATTTTTATTTAATAAATTTTAATAAGTTTAAAGTAAATTTTCTATGTCTCCTAATCTAATAATAAAAATTCATACCACATTTCTTTTACCAATGGTATAAATTTATTAGTTGATTTTTATTGTATTATCTAACTTTTAAATCTCTAATTATTGACTGAGAAACTATTAAAAATAATGAAGAGCAATAAATATATTTTTGTATTATTTTTGGTAAATTATAATGCGCTACTTTTTTTAGAGTGATAAAAAAGAGAGAATCCGAAATTTCTATTTCCTCTCATATTTCAATATCAGTTCCGTCATATCTATTAAATCTCATTTCGTATTCTTCTTCATAAATTTGCTTTCATATATGAATACTTCCACTATGGTCCTCACTTCTCAAATGTTCTACTGTTAAAGATGATTTAAAATATTCTTTCCAAATATTACATTGAACATGCTTCTCTCTTGGTTTATTATTTCTGTCAACTAGAATTCATCCCATACATTAGTCATATTTATATTGAGTGAAAATGTTTAATATAATTATTTTTTATCCTACAGGGTGAAGCGAAATTCGCGCACTCCGTCTTCGCAGCATAACTTCTCACATGCCAGCGATAAAAAAAAAAAGGTCTCTCGCAAAATTTCATCTGGCGAGTACATGTGGCAGAAGAAGGACGTTAAAGAGTGGCAATCTGGCAACACTGGAATCAAATCTGTGGTAACTACCTCTGTCAGCAGATGTTAGTGGTGCTTTAAAGTTGGAGCACTGAATAGAGTTTTGGGTTAGCATGCAGGAGGTCGACAGTTCCATCCTGGGCTAGGGTGCGTTATTTTTATGACGTTCTCACATTTCATACTGTAATATACACCGTTTCTTAGGGCACATGGATCCTAAGTTTATAACATTTTATAACGCTAAACATAACAAATACGTGGTTAGCCTAATAAGAAATGACGGTTGAAACAAATGACCTGTCACAGGACAGAATAACTACAAAAGTAATATCAATTTCGAGATGCTAAAGGTTATAGAACAGTAGAGTAACATAATGTCTACTTGTCATTTGTACTACATGTAATATGAGCACTTATATGTCGCACATTAGCAACCAGTGACAATAATAATTTTCATATGAATGGCAGCATGTCCTTCACAACAGAATATGTTGCCCTCATAACAACAGATGCTGAAAGCAGCCTCCCTGCACGTCCAAACATTGCACGACCCACCGAATCGTACAGTTCTGGACCCTTTGCAGCAAAGCTACGTCCGCAGCAACAAGAGCAGCACGAACACACGCTACCATTTCTTCCACATTCGTCGGGGGAGTAGAGTACATGTGCTTCTTCATATGCCCCCCCCCCCCAGGGCGAAATCCAGGGGATTTAGGTCAGGTGAACGCGGTACAACTGGACCTCAACATTCAAGACATTTCCCTGGGAATGTTCCGTCCAAATACTGTCGCACATTAATTCCAGAGTGTGGAGGTGGACCATCGTACAGGAACCTTGTCCTCTGCTAATCATAGAGTGAAACATCTTTCAGTGCATCAGGCAGATAGTTTGAGAGGAATGCATGATACTTTCGTGCAGTCAACACGTGGGAGCCCAACACATGTTGCCCAATATTCCGGCTCAGACGTTGATACCAAAGCGAACTTGATACCCACGGTCGCAGGTGACGTATGCGTTAAGCTCACACCAATGGTGGGCATTATGCTTATTGAAGACACCTTCACGAGTGAATCCTGCGTCGCCCGATCGTATTGCAGTATATACAAAGTCATTGTTGGCTTTCTGTTGTTGTTGGAACCATTCACAGAATTGCCTCCACTGATGCCGGGCTGCAGGACGCAGGTGTTATGTGAAAGCAAAACGATAGGGGTGCAGCCCATGCTCATGCAGCACATTAACAATAGTGTGTTGCGAGATGCGCAGCTGCCTTTCGACGCTACATATACTTTGCTGAGTTTCTTGGTGTATGACCTCCAGATTACTCGTAGCTTCCTCAGTAATTGGAGTGCAGCGAGTCCGTGGATGACCTCTGCCATCTAATGGTGGAAGGAGAGAACCTGAATCCTGAAGACACAGCTCCAGATGACGAAAAACATTTTTATGTGGATGGCGTCGATAAGGATATCTAGCAGCATATCCACGAGTGGCAACACCAGCCCAGTTATCAGATGCCCCAAGGACCAGAAGCCACATATTCATCATTTGTGTATGCCATACGTCTGCCACATTGGTTTATAGGTTTACAATGAGAGAATTCGATACGTGTATGCATGTATATTGGAGTCTGTCACGGGCTCGTTACTCCGCTCGCAACTAGTCCCTGTCTGGTGGACAGCGCATACAGTATAAACACGCTGTCCATACTGCACGCTGTTCCACCTAATGCAAATTATCCCTGTGACAGATATTGTTCTGCACGAATCATCCCGACACTGCTAATTGTGAAATGTTGGGTTTTGAGTTACACTGTTTCCCTAACAGTAACAGATGTGATGTTTCCACAATCCCATCGATAGAATAATAATAATAATAATAATAATATAATAATGCATTGAGATACTTACTAAACAGCATGCGGTACCAGACTCAATGTTGAAACGCACAATTAGTGGGACCATGGTGATAACACATACAAATGGTAACCGAGTTTAGACATTATTTGCAAAGCATGTTGCTAGTCCCACTGGTAACTAAATGTAATGGACCTGCAAGAGGCAAGAATAATAGTTTGTATTAATCTATGGGACCACTGGAGGAGGGTACAAGGAAAATAGGTTTTGCATATAGTAGATGAAGTGGTCCAAATAAATTCACATCCACGATGTTGAAAGGGCTTCTTTCAAATCTGAGCAATCTTCCATTTCTACGATTGTAGTATGTAAGTGCAAATGTTTTCTAGAGGACCCGCTGCAATCGCTGTTGACGATTAAGATGTTAGATACCGTACCACCTGGACTACATTTACCAAACAAAAAATATATGTCCCAACCCAGGATCGAACCATCGATCTCCTGCATGCTAACCCAAAACACAATCTACAGCACCACCCGTGCAACAGTGGTAATTCGTCATGATAGAGATAGTTACCTTACATGTGATTACCGTGTTGCCAGATTGCCACTCTTTAACTTCCATTATTTGCCGGATGTACTCGCTGGACGAAATTTTGTAAGAGACTTTTTTTATCGCTGGCATGTGAGGAGTCGCACTGCGAAGCCCGAGTGCACAAATTTCGCTTCACCATGTATATAAATGGAAACTCTACTGAAAATGCTTAATAATGCAAGCAATTCTAATTTGTTTAAAATGATTAGTGAGCTAGAAGTAAATGAATTGTATTACGTTGCGGAACGTGAATATTTAAATACTAGATTTGGAGAGAAAATTTGTATGGAGCTTCATAGTAAATTTAAAATTATTTTACCAAACAGGTTTAATAAAATAATAGCTAATTGGTCTTTCAGTTTTCTGAAGATGGTAATATTAAGCTCAAGTATAAAGGAATGAAGACAACTAAAAATAACGATAACGAATTTCAAGATCTGGAGTTCAATGTGTGAGTAAATTTTTAATCCCTAGGTGATCTCAGGTTTAAATTTTCTAATATAATTACATTGGTTTAATTTTTGTATTTATTTTTGCAAATGGGTGGGTTTGATCATTAAATATTGCCCTAGTGCACTGAATGTACACACTTATTACTTCCTTTGTTCCAGTTGCGTTGTTTCTGTGCACATATTAAGCTTTGTGTTCCCTTACGTTCTGTGAGGGGCAGTGGGTTCTGTGCCACATAGTGAGGAAGCTGTCCTTAATGGCCTGGGCTAGATCAAAGACACTGCTAATATACTGTATCTTGCTGATTCGATGCTCGACTGTTAGTTTTAAGCCTGTTATAAGATCTAACCAAGATCTAGCGAAATGTCACAGTCACAGCAAATGCTAAATTATCCAGTTCGTTGTGCTAATAGGTACTTACTGGGAAATTACATGTTCCCTGCACGTGGGATTTAGATATACTACAGGTACAATAGTTAGGTTAGGGTACACAGCCTGACAGAAAAATAGTAGCACCCACTTGGGGAAGAAGAAGCGGAATGAAACTTCATGGGTTGAGAGAGTATGCAATGTTACTGCGGTGATTACAAAATAGTCGAACAGAAAAAGAACTCTGCATCATGAGCCCACATACTAGTCATGTATATAAGTGGATGGATGCACTACACTGATTCAGTTGGAAACTATGCCATAAGGCCGTTGTATCCTCCTCTAAGACAACCTGACCCACAACGGATGTAACGGGTCCTTGGTATCGTGGATACTGCCACTGGGATGGATTTGATGTCAGAGCTGGTCCCATAGATGTCCTATAGGGGAGATATCTGTGGATCTTGCTTGGTATTCGAGTACCTCAGCATCTCACAGACGGTTCATAGAGAGACGTGTCACATGTGGACAAGCCGTTGAAGAATGGCAACACAATACAGTCATATGAACGGTAACAGCCGGCCGAAGTGGCCGAGCGGTTCTAGGCGCTACAGTCTGGAACCGCGCGACCGCTACGGTCGCAGGTTCGAATCCTCGGGCATGGATGTGTGTGACGTCCTTAGGTTAGTTAGGTTTAGTAGTTCTAAGGGACTGATGACCTCAGAAGTTAAGTCCCAAAGTGCTAAGAGCCATTTGAACCATTTTTGATCTGAACGGTAGCAGATGAGGACGTAGGATGCTTCACATACTTTTGTGCCAGTAGGGGTTCCCACAATCATTATCAGCTGTGACCTGAAGTCACACCCAATCTCTCCTCGCACCATGACGCCATTATTAACACCGCTGTAGTCCTATAAAACTTCGAAAGAATTATACCTCTCCTCAGAGCGCAGCCAAACTCGCTGACGAGAGAACTGGGATAGTGCAGAACCAAGAGTCATCGCTGAACACAGTGCGATGCCATTCATCAGGAGTCCTTGTTTCAGGATCACAGCACCATTCCAAAGGTAGCCGTTCGTGTTATGGTGTTAATGGCAACCTGTGCATGGAACATATTCCCTAGTCCGGGTCATTCTTGTTTCTGACCAATGGTGCAAATGATTCAAATGGCTCTGAGCACTATGGGACTTAACATCTAAGGTCATCAGTCCCCTAGAACTTAGAACTACTTAAACCTAACTAACCTAAGGACATCACACACATCCGTGCCCGAGGCAGGATTCGAACCTGCGACCGTAGTGGTCTCGTGGTTCCAGACTGAAGTGCCTAGAACCTCATGGCCACACCGGCCGGTCCACCAATGTTGCAGGATGACATAATGTTGCAAGGAGCCCATTACTCATTCTCAGATTGAAAGTGCAGATGTGAAGGGTTTATGGTGTGCCAGGTGCACAATACGGTGGTCCTCCCTTGTGGTGGTTAAATGAGGCCGATCAGAACCATTACAACAAGTATGCCTGCCACGACGTTCCCACAAATCTGAATATTGCATGATCTGACCAACCGGTGAAACAGAGATGTGCAACGAGAACCCTTTCAACATATGATGCTGTTCAGGCCTCTTACATACCATACCAGGCATTGTAATAACACTAATGCACTCTGGTTGACCGTTCTGTCACTGAGAATTGCAGCTCCTGTTATTTACGTACCCACCTATGATATGTGTGCCTTCAAAGCTACACTGACATCCTACCATGTCTTCTGGGTGCATCACTCTTTTGTCAGGAACTATGGTTTGCATGTTAAAAATTTCATGTAGGCGGCCACAATTTGTTTTTAGCTGCTTAGAGCATCTACTGCCACAAACAGGACCAATTCAAGAAAATTTTTCCACATAAGCGTCTTATAATTTGGCGCCCTCCCCTCTCCCCTCCCCTTGTCTCCTCGTACACTTTCACTCGTATTAGTTTTTGCTACTAATTGTGATACACACTGTATACAAATCTTGCACGTGGGCGACCAGTTGAGCTCGCGGCCCCAAGTGGCAGCTAGTTAAGTGAGCTTTAAACAGGTCGTGGCCTGGTCAAAAAGCCTGTTGACATGATGCAGAGCAGGCGAATGTGACGCCTTTACTGCGCAGCTGATGGAGCTGGTGCGAGATTTCCGGTTCTTTGATTTAAACTTATCGTAGTGGGTGATTTTGCCAAAAAAGAGGAGTGATGTTTTTGCAGGTTAGTGGGCACTGGCAAGGTTATCACCACATGGACATGGTCGCTCATAGGCGTGAAACTTTGGCTCCTGAGAAGGTGGCTCAGGTATTCAACACTGCATATTTCTAACTGATGACATACGCATTTTTCTGAGGGCAGTTTGAGAAGACATATTTCTAATGAGTTTAGCATGTCATCCCTGTTACATAGATATTGCCCAAGTAAATAGCACACTGCGGAATACCATGAACCAAACGCTCTAAGTATCTCTGAAATATGGCTGGGGCGCTAGTAACCACAAACAGTAAGCCATTATACTGGAATCTGTCAAATGGCTAATTGAAAACCTGAAACTGCTTTGATTCGCTATCTGATGGTAGCTGTAAATATGTGTCTTTTAAATTAATTTTTGAAGAATATTGGTTTCTGGCTAGTTTTGTTAACAGATCCTTTGGGTGTATTCTAGTATGGATATCAATATTTGACAGAGTATTGACGGTTGTTGGAAAATCGTCACGAATGCGTTTGCAGCGAACTCAACAGTGAGCCGTGCAGGCAGCTATGTTATTGTATGATGTGAGGTGCAATCTGGGCATGACTGGAGGTTGCTGACATGTGTGGCTAGGGTGACCAGATGTCCGGATTAATCCAGACATGTCCTCCCTTTTAGCTCTTTGGCCGGGGTCCTGGCGGATTTTTACTGTGTCCGGCTTTTTCGCAACGTTGAGCGTAATACAGTTAAATTTATAATTCGTCCCGTTCTGTTGCTCTTTTCTTAAATACTTTAACTATTGGCACTGCCTTCGTGATAAACACGCATGAAGGCGGTGTTAGTAGGTGGCACCAGGATCGTCGATGTTATCGTTGATGTACCTACAAGCGAATGCAAATATCGATTATTTAAAATTTTCGTTTCGTATCTTCGCTTTGTATTAGCTTGGCTTCCTGTTGTGCAGGAGCTGCAACGTACGTCTCAGTGGCCAATGAAGGTAAGAAATGACTCAACAGATTAACTATCATGGTGTTATTTCTTTGTTTCATAGTCATTCAATTTATTTGTATTCGGAACGTTAAAGTGCAGACATGTCGTCAGCTGCTGCTTGAATTGTAGATGTTGATAGTGGTGCGTCGAATGAAGGAAGGTAAATGGTCTTGCATTTTTCGCTTTGTAAACAATTCCGTATTGTTGACATAACAAAACAACTGACGCCACACTGTCACCACAATCAATGTTTTTAGTTTTTTTATATTGCTCAGTTAACCACCACCTGACCATCAGTAACAATTAACTACTAGATTTACCGGTAATTCCCGGCAGTCATGTGACTTGTCCAAAGCTGACGGGTGGTATCCTCATCTGCAGTGGGCCCGTTTCAAGTGTCCTCTTTTTTTCTTCCTTTGTCCTCTTTTTTGAAGCTGTTGATTCTCCTTTTTAAATAATTGCATCTGGTCACCCTATGTGTGGCGCATGCTTCAACGTCGATGTGCAAGCACGTTGTTAAGCTTCTCGTGTCACTTAAAAACAAAACAAGTGTTTTCGACACTGTGGGGTAATCGTTATGATCGACGTACCTAAGTCTTCACGAGACATCGGCAATCCTGATGTTTTTGAACTATAGTGTGGCCTAGGGGCATAAGAAAATTATAGTGAGTGAATCTCATTTTAGCTGGTTACTGACGATGGACACTGACTGCCTCTGAGACCTAAATTTCTTTTGTGAAGGTATGCTGTGCTAAGGAAGTAACCTCAAGATGTAGCAGTCTTGACAATTAGATGTGGCTAATGTTTTAACCGTGACTTCCCTATCGTGGCTCGATGCACAACCGCATCAAAAGAGTGATTGTGCATAGGAAACGTTACACTTCTGATAATGAGTCTGCACTTGTGTGTGAGACCCTCCAAATTGGTAGCTCATGTTACGGAAAGCTCTCCAAATTGTTCACACTCTGATTAAACTTAGCAGCTACAAGGTGCATCTGATTACTGTACAATCCGGTCAACAGGAAACGTAGATTACTGACAAGGGATACCTTTCACCTCGAACGCTCGGAACCGTGCTTAGAATAACACAAGATCATAAAAAACAGTGATCTGTGTCATTTCCATACAAAACGTTGCTTTCTACTACAAATGACATTTTAATGGAGAGGGAAAAAAGTAACAAGATATCAACACCATAGGAGGGGAGTAAAACGTAATTCGATGACGTCAGTGCATCATCCCATTTTTAATCGACCACAAAACACGCATATATCCTACACACCTGATAGTGCTTATGTTAGTGCAGATGCGGGATTTCTGTAAAGTGGTTAAAACTAAGTGGAAGGGAACTGTGGCGTCATAGCGACTATCGTCGCCCCTGACTGACAAAATAAAATCGTTGTCCTGTGCAGGGAACAGATCGGTGGTCAGGAGTATTATGTGTCGAATCCTTGACCGGTGTAGACCACGATGTAATTCTGTCCAACAAATAAAGTAAGGATTTGTCTACCACAGCCGCGCGGAGTGGCCGCGTGGTTTAGGGCGCTATGTCACGGACTGCGCGCTCTTTACCGCCAGAGTTTCGAGTCCTCCCTCGGGCATGGATGTGTGCGTGTATGTGGTGTGTGTGTGTGTGTGTGTGTGTGTGTGTGTGTGTGTGTGTGTGTGTTGCTCTTAGCATAGTTAGTTTAAGTAGGGTGTAAGTCTAGGGACCAATGACCTCAGCGGATTGGTCCCTTAGAAATTCACACACACATTTTTGTCTACCACACTCCGTGTACTGTTTATTACGGTACGTATGCACTCCCGCTAGCACCGCATTTCCCACGGAATAATGTGCACAACTCACTAAAGCGGCGTTTGTACATTCAAATCACTTTCGCATTCAAGCAGCCCAATATCAAAAGTCACACTAATTACCTTTTCAAACGCCAACCATATTGAAAGTATACTTTGGAGCAGAAAATTGATCGTAAATCACAGAGTGAAGTTTGATGACGAAATAATCATCATGTATCTTCACTTGCGGTTTGGCACATTATAGTCTTACAAAATCAGCAGTTCTTCTGATATAGAGCTGATACTGCCTAAAGGAGTAAACAACTTTGTTGTTTTGGGTGGCAGTATCTTCACCATAATATCTTTGTTTCGAAAACTTGCATCTAGAATGGTACGATCTGTATGACCTGATCAGGACTCACACACCAATAGGCTCTTTTCACCTGTGACCTGTTCGCCAAGTACTTACGTTAGAAAACGTTTCACGTGTTCTACAGTCATTTTTCCACTTTTGTTCCCCCCTTCCCCAGCACATGAACCTTCCGTGGCCAAGTTTCTTTAAAATATTTAGGCCGAAAGAGCCTTCTGCCTCTTGAAAACGCATGTACAATTTGTTTGCTACTGTTCCTGTAATTGTTAAAGCCACATCCGCTGTGTAATTTGGAAATTTGTGTTAAGGAATATGGGACCAAACCGCTAAGGTCATCGGTCCCTAGGTTTACACACTAATTAAATTAACTTAAACTAAATTACGCTAAGGACTACACTCACACCCATGCCCGAAGGGGAACTCGAACCTCCGACGGGGTGAGCAGCACGAACAGTGTGTAGCTACGGGTGGAACTGTGGACAGACTGCAACATATCATCTGTAGTTCTCCCCCTCTGTGAGACGGAGTAGATGATGAACACATTTCATTCTGGAATTGATTGCTGTTCAAATCGTTTCCTTTCTCCACGCCGTGCTCTGTCATAAACATGTTCACTTCCTACAAAAAATGTTGTGTCTTCCGACGTGAGCTGTTATCGTCCTGAATGTTTTTACGTGAGGCAAATGTAGTAATGTGCCTGAGTGAAATGTCATATTCGGCCGTAAGATTGTCGATAAAAGAAGTCAAAAATTTAAAATTGTCCACGCCAACCATTTTAGAAGTTCCTAATGCCCACACATGCAGATGCCAACAGTGAACTGTAGATCCATACTACATTGCTCTATCAAACTGCGATATTACATGCTCTTTTATAGTTTGTAATTGCGACATTCTGTTTCCTTTGAAGCGAGCTCCTGCTCACCTTTTGGAAGACACATAATTTAGAATTAATGTGCAATTTGATTTACTTTTAATCCACTTACCGCAACGGTCTTGCCGCAGTGGATGCACCGGTTCCCGTGAGACCGCCGACGTTAAGCGCTGTCGGGCGTGGTCGGCACTTGGATGGATGACCATCCAGGCCGCCATGCGCTGATGCCATTTTTCGGGGTACACTCAGCCTAGTGAAGCCAACTGAGGAGCTACTCGACCGAATAGTAGCGGCTTCGGTGAAGAATACCATCATAACGACTGGGAGAGCGGTGTGCTGACAAAACGCCCCTCCTATCCGCATCCACACTTAGGATGACACGCCGGTCGGATGGTCCCGATGAGCCACTTGTGGCCTGAAGACGGAGTGCTTTTTTAATGAACTTATACCACCTCATTAGTTTGCTATGGGAATTGCAACCACGATTGTCATAGCCTTCATTAATGTTCTCTAGTATGCTGTCATCAGTATCTACTAATACATCAGGGCTCGGTAGTTTGAGTGCAGACAGTTCATATTCATTTTGACTGGACTGTTCCTGTTGCTCTGGAGACTAACGTCGTGTACTGCTTGAATGGCCAACTTGAGGTTCAGTATCTTTCTGTCCTACAAAATCAGTATATCTATGAAGCTTACCTTCATGTAGTTCTATGTCATCCCCGTTACATTCCTGAATTATTATGTTATATAATATATCCGAACTCTGTATCCTCGACCCCGTTTTCATTTCCACATTCAGCATGTCGTAACTTTGTCCCTAATATCTGATCCACATTCAAGATTAATTCACTTCACTTCAGCTTACACAGTAACCCACCTGCGAACACTCCAAGTGGCGCATTCGTACTGCAACTATACCATTCACACAACTCGAGCACTTGTTAATACAGCTACAACATGCCAGCGTATGATGGCGTTTGGAGACAAGTGCGGAGTTTCGTATGGAAATGAAACAGCAACTTGTTGTTTTTTATGGTCGAGTGTTAGTCTGAGCATGATTTCGTACAGTTCCGAGTGTTTGAAGTCAAAGGCGTCCCTTGTGAGGGATAAATCACTGGGGTTTGTGGGTGGTTGCAATTTCTGCAGTACTCCATACACACAACTGCTAGAAGACAAAAGTAAATAGCTTCTCTACTTATCGGAAATGCTCTAAGGAAGACAAAGAAGTTCGAAACATTGGAGCTACACCTCACAGCTCTCTGAAGCCTTGTCAAGGCAAGCACATGGTGGCAGGGGCGTAGCTGTAACCATCAACTTTTTATGTTGTTCCTGACGACAAAAGAGTTGCGGGATAGCGACGTTGGAGTTTTAGTTGTTCCTGGTGTTGTTGTTGCTGCAGCAGCAGTAATAGTTATTGTTGCCAAAGTCCACGAAATTTCGGATCCATAGTACTGGCACTGAATGTGATTGCATCACCAAATACACAACAGGGTAAGTTCTTGTTGCCACTTTTCTATCCACTCCCGATACGGAAGTGAAAATCGTAAACAGAGTGAGAGTTGTCGTCAGCTGCACAGTGAACGTATACAAATAGCAAAAATTAGGCAGTGCAAAAGCAAAACTGGGTCATTGTTGCATTTTGGTATGACCATAGGCTAACCAATACATACAGCATGGAACAAGTACGGAGGCTGTCGGTTGGCAGTCTTGTATTCGGGTTAGGTGCGCTGCCATGTGACATGACGCTCCTGACCCTTGTGGCCAAACACGACCTCTTTCCCGCTAGAGACTAGCATCATCTCTGAGTCGCTGCTGCTACTGATACGTGTTGTAGGTAACAATACTAACTTGAAAGAGCTAGGCTTGGTAGGTGTGTATCTAACAAGCTTCCTCCAGATAGACAAGATATACCAAGTTGACCACCAAACTTACTGCTAGGGGTCTATCGCCAGACATCTGGAAAGTGATAATCAATGAGGGCCGGGAATAGCGACACTTTCGTGACTCTGCAGGCCATTGGCTGCTTCGGAGATAAGAAGATAATGTGACAAAAACTAGAGCTGCACAGAAGCGTCTGCTACACAGAAAATAACAGATAAAGTAGCGCTAACACGAACAATGTACAGAAGTTCACAAAAGTACGGAAGCATAAGTGCTCACAAGTTCCTTCGAGTAACACTTTCTAAATCATGTCACTGAAGATGGCGAGAGAGAAAATTAGGAGACAATAGTTAACATATGAATGGCTCAAATTAAGGGAAGTAAGTGCAAACTGTATTTGTTCCTGTTTTTAAGAGCCTTTTATGTGATATAGGTACGACACACCTAGATCGTGACAAGACCAAAGTCTCACATTTCCACCTGTAAGGTGCTTGCCCTTAACCTACTTTCTGGGATTATGGAAAACTGTTGAGGTTCTTTTCCTAACTAAACCACCTAAGAAGTTCTTGATACTTCCTGGTAGATAAACAGTGTACCGGACCAGGACTCGAACCTAGCACCTTGGCCTTATGTGGGCAAGTGCTCTACCAATTGAACTACCCAAGTACGACACATCATCACAGCTTTACTTCCACCTGTACCTGGAACATAAGTTACCCTGCGGAAGTCAGTAATAGAGAGATGGTGGCTCGACCCCAATTTCGATTTCAAATTGATATGCAAATTAACTAAATTGATCGATTAATTACCCCCCTCGGACCACACTCACCCCTACCCCGAATGACATCAAGTGTTTTTCTCAGCCTGCACATGGGTCCCCCCCCTCCCTATCCCCCCACCCCACCTACCCCATTTGGTGGGAATTTCAAATTTTGGCGGGAATTTCGAAATCTTGCTGGAATTTAGAATTTTGGCGGGATTTCGGATTTTGGTGGGAATTTCTTTGTCCCAGTGCTGTGCTCACAACCACCCCACCTCCCACCTGGGAACTGTCGGGAAATTAAAAATTGCAGTGCTCTTTCTGGGACTAGAACCCTGGTCCTCCACGATGGAAAGCCAAAGTGTAGCCCCTTAACACAATTATACCACCAGAGGCGCTTGGAATTTGTGAGGAATTAGAAATGGCGGTGCTCTTCCCGAGATTTGAACCCTGGTCCTTCTGGACATAATGCCCAAGTACATCCGCCAACACATGGAAACTGTCCAGATGCAGGAGAGGAAGGTTAGGTTACTATACATGATTTATTTTGGTTGGGTAACTGAAGTAAATATCAATCCTGACTATGAGTTAATCATACAGATCAGTCCTAATTACATAACTATGTGCATAGTGCTATACAAGGACTGCCTAAAATCGCAACACAGCTCAAAACCTGACGATGTCATGCAACTGGTGTTAGCCTGCAGGGAAAAAATTTACCAATACCTCTCGAAACTAGTGGCAGGCACACTCCTAGTGGCAGGCACACTCAAACTCAACCCTTCACCTACAAGCTGGTGGGAAAAAGGCTAGGTTGTAAGGTACTATATTTATTCGGCGGGGACAGGAAGGAGTTTATTAAGTATATTACCTGTAAGAATAGAGTTCAGGACTGTATCTATCATCATTTGATGTCAGAGTTCGTTGCAGACGCCTGCTCCACAATCACCCTGCAGCCCAGGCAATTGAAGCCAACACACACTCTTCTAATTACACCTCAAAATTGTTGTGAAAAAGACAACACTAATTATGAATGGGTCATAATGCAACCCATGTACTGGGGAGCATTGCAGAAGGAGAGGTAGTTGATCGTGCATTCTCTTTGATGTACAATCAGAAACTGCCGAAATTCGAGGCCCTCTTACCTCCACTCATCCTTCCCCTCCCTCCCTCCCTTCCTCCATCCATCCACTTATGGGGGAGGGGGGACACAGGCTTTTTCAAATAGTCAACTGCAATCACAGAGTGCAGCCAACAGCCATTCCCTCACGCTCGTTGTCCACATCTGGCCTTTCGCCATATTCCCATGGGTGCTGGTGGCACCCAGTCTGCCTTCAAGCGATGGACCTTCAGCAACACAATAGCGAAATTTAGCATCACTACCTGGTCCCACAGCTATGTTGGGAGAGCACCTATACTGAACAGTCCCCCACACTGCCGTTCTGCAAAGGAGAACAATTGTATTTAATGCCAATGCATCTGTTATAATAGAGCATTTATTAAAAATCACAGTGACAATAAGTATCCTATTTCCACGAAAATAGGCAAAGTCCATTTTCTTTTAGTTTTATGAGAGAAATCGATATAGTTTTACTGTTCTACTGCAGGGTGCAACTCAATCTACAAACGTCCACCCTGAATAAAATTTCGGGGGGGGGGGGGGGGGGGAGTCCTATATGTTGCTTCTGAAAACTACCGATCACTGCAGAATGTCCACATTATGTTTAAGCCATCATCGGAGTAAATAAAAAGCGAGAATTTAAACTCCAGAAAATAATCTATGTTAAGCAATTTCTTTCAGGTTGGTGGACAGATTACACGCCCTGAGACCATCTCTCACATTCAGATAAGTCTCTGTAAATAAAGTATATATCCTTACATTTCCATTTTTGCTCCATAACTCCCTCTACCAACATGTCTGTAAAATTTCTAATCATACAGCAGATTCATGTGTTCTAGTTTTGGTAAGCAATTTGATCATCACAGTTTATTCCATGCAACCATGCGATAATGTAAGGAAAAACCATGGATTATTTTCATCAATAATCATATACACGTTTTTATCGTTACATACGTCTGTTATATTTTAGACCTAAAAACGAATCCATTTATATATGACAAAATTCAGATTTTCATTTTTTAAATTATAATAATTTTTCTTTATAAATGGGAAGTGAAAATCAAATTATTTGTCTATTGTGAATATAAGAAAAAGAAACCAATAAAGAAATAAAAGTTACAAATAAGAATGCACTTTCAAAAATGGGTTGTGATGATTGTAAGAAAATAAACAAAAAGAATATAGAGAAAATAATTCAGGACATATAAAAGACGTTATTACTAACTGGAATAAAAACATTTACTTGCAGAAATTGTAAAAAAGAGATTAAAAATTCTTCTACATATATTCATAATTGTAACTATAATCAAACAAAAAGGAGAAATAACTTTCCATCATCAAAAATATCAAGAAAGGTATTATCAAAACGATGAATGTTTTTGTGGAAAATTTTTTTGTAAATATATTTGGAACCACATTAAAATTAAAAAATTATCCTGTCATGAAAAAGTATTAAAAAATTGATGAATTTATTATTTCATTATTTTTAGTTACTTTTCTATGCAACTGTTTAATTCACATAAGAAATGATAAAATTATATTTCGGTTTTTTGGATAATCGTTAACACAACTATTTAATATGTATAGAAAGTCATTGTTGTCACCTATTATTTTATTTTATTTTAATTTATAATGACCATATGGAAATGTATTGTTCAATCTTGTAATATAACACATTTGTCACCATCGGAACTTAAAACAATTTTTTTTACATTCAACTGTATACAATTCATGTTTAAATAGTCTAATTAAATTAATCTTCTATATCGTTTTTTGTCATCTAAACACCTTTTATACCCATCAAAACTAATTTTACTTTTTACAACACATCTCTTAACTCCTGTAGATTTTTTATATTCTTTATCTTCTACTTTATAGGCATACATTTTCACTCTTAAACTAACATACTCTAATATAACTAAGGCACAGTTTTCATCTATCATTTTTTCAAAATCTTACATGTTTAGAATGAACATGAGTGTCAAATTCGTTTATTATACATTTCATATTTTTAAAAAATCTTCATTTTTTATATCATAGGTAAAGGAATCTATACTTATATGACATAAATCAATAATCTCGCCATATTTATGTTTCATTACATTACAATTAAAACCATACATCTTTATTTTTGAAATATCTATAATACTTATTCCAATGTAAATCGGTTTATTAAATTTTTCTGTGTTTTCTTTCATATGAACTGCAACTTGATTTTCTGAAAATACACTACTATGTTCATAATATTGTTTTGTAATATGTTATGTGTATTTTTTCTGGATGTGTTATTATTTTAATAGTTTTATTTTCCATCGTTTTTCCAAATGCTGAATTGTACATGAACTTGTAGATGTCTTTTTGCAATTCGTTAACTGCAATTTTCTCATTTCTGTATTAAAATCAAAGTATTTTTCAACCAAACTAATTGTTCAGATGATAAGAACATATGAATTTTTATTACTTTTAAACCAAGATTTACACATTGTTTAAGATATCAAGAACATAAAACACATTTTCCTTTATTATTTAATGTTGTCAATAATTTTGTTAATAACTGAATTCCTCCTTCTGGTGCTAATGGTAAATATTTATGAAAATCGTGTAATTTTTTCGATATTGTAAAATTGACTTCTAAAATATAACCATATATATTATTATCTGGTATACTAAGAATTTTTAGGGTTTAAAACATTTGGATTCTAACCAACTGAAATTATTAAATGGTAAAAATTGAGAAATTGTGCAACAGTATAAATTATTTGTGTTTAAATATGCAGTATAATTTGATCATTTTTCTGGTTCAAAATTACATATATATATAGGGTGAGTCACCTAACAATACCGCTGGATATAACAACATCAAATACTGACGAACCGATTCCACAGACCGAATTTGAGGAGAGGGGCTAGTGTAATTGTTTAATACAAACCATACAAAAATGCACAGAAGTATGTTTTTTGACACAAACCTACGTTTTTTTTTCTAAATGAAACCCCGTTAGTTTTGTTAGCACATCTGAACATATAAACAAATACGTAATCAGTGCCGTTTTGTTGCATTGGAAAATGTTAATTACATCCGGAGATATTGTAACCTAAATTTGACAGTTGAAACCTCCGACGTTATTTGCGTGTTGTAACACACATGGGCCACAGTTGGTGAGCAGATTCTTCAGGGACATGTTTACGATGACGACCGTTTTTACGAGTGTGGCTGTAGTGCACTGTTGTGGTTTGGTCTAGCTGTCGCTTGCTGCTACTGTTATTCTGCATTCGTCTTCGCACGCAGACCAACTGTAGTATACCGTGTTACCAGACGTCTGTAATAGTGTAGTGTTGTAGGAACTGTGACCATGGTGTATTCGAACTCCGAAAAGGCGGAGATGATACTCATCTATGGCGAGTGTCCACGAAATGCAGCCGAAGCCTGCAGGGTGTATGCAGAATGGTACCCGGACAGAGCACATCCAACGTGCCGCATATTGCAAAACATCTGCTGCCAACTGTATGCAACAGGTCTGGTAGTAGCAGGCAAACGGGTCCGTAACAGACCCGTCACAGGAGAAGCGGGTGCAGTTGGTGTGTTAGCTGCTGTTGCCATAAACCCACACATGAGTACACGGGACATTGCGAGAGCCGGTAGACTGAGTCAAAGTAGTGTCATGCGCATACTGCATCGTCACCGCTTTCAACCGTTTCATGTGTCGCTACATCAGCAATTACATGGTGATGACTTTAATCATCGATTGCAATTCTGTCAATGGGCATTAACAGAGAATGCGTTGCAGTTTACCGATGAAGCGGGTTTCACAAACCATGGGGCACTGAATCTACGGAACGTGCTCTACTGGTCCGTGGACAATCCTCGCTGGCTCAGACAGGTAGAGCGACAGTGACCGTGGACTGTAAATGTATGGTGCAGAATCACTGGCGACCACCTCATTGGTCCTCACTTCATTGCAGGGGCCCAAACAGCTGCAACATACATCACGTTTCTACAGAATGATCTGCCAACGTTGCTGGAAAATGTCCCACTGGAAACGCGTCGACGTATGTGGTATCAGCATGATGGTGCACCTGCACATTCCGCAATTAACACTAGGCTGAGCCTTGACAGGATGTTCGACGGGCGTTTCATAGGACGTGGAGGACGCATAGATTGGCCAGCCCGTTCTCCTGATGTTACACCTCTGTACTTCTTTCTGTGGGGTGCGTTAAAGGAGAATGTGTACCGTGATGTGCCTACAACCCCAGAGGATATGAAACAACGTAATGTGGCAGCCTGCGGCGACGTTACATCAGATGTACTGCGGCGTGTACGACATTCATTACGCCAGAGATTGCAATTGTGTGCAGCAAATGCTGGCCACCACATTGAACATCTATTGGCCTGACATAGAGGGACACACTCTATTCCACTCCGTAACTGAAAACAGAAACCACATGTGTACGTGTACCTCACCCCTCATGGTAATGTACATGTGCGTCAGTGAAAAAGTGCCATAAAAAGGTGTTAGCATGTGGACGTAATGTGCTGTTCCAGTGTCTTCTGTACCTAAGGTTCATCACCGTTCCCTTTGGATCAGTACATAATTTGGTGCTCTCCAATACACACGATCGAACAGCAGAGGAGTGGTACTCAAGCGTCAACTTTAGGTTACAATATTTCCGGATGTAATTAACATTTTACAATGCAACAAATGGCACTGATTACGTATTTGTTTATATGTTCAGATGTACTAACAAAACTAACGGGGTTCCATTTTAAAAAAACGTAGGTTTGTGTTAAAAAACATACTGCTGTGCATTTTTTTGTGGTTTGTATTAACCAATTACACCAGCTCCTCTCCTTACGTTCGGTCTGTGGAATCGATTCGTCAGTATTTGATGTGGTTTACGAAATGTATCCAGCGGTAATGTTAGGTGACTCACCCTATATATACTCCTGGAAATTGAAATAACAACACCGTGAATTCATTGTCCCAGGAAGGGGAAACTTTATTGACACATTCCTGGGGTCAGATACATCACATGATCACACTGACAGAACCACAGGAACATAGACACAGGCAACAGAGCATGCACAATGTCGGCACTAGTACAGTGTTTATCCACCTTTCGCAGCAATGCAGGCTGCTATTCTCCCATGGAGACGATCGTAGAGATGCTGGATGTAGTCCTGTGGAACGGCTTGCCATGCCATTTCCACCTGGTGCCTCAGTTGGACCAGCGTTCGTCAGACCGCGTGAGACGACGCACATCCAGTCCCTAACATGCTCAATAGGGGACAGATCCGGAGATCTTGCTGGCCAGGGTAGTTGACTTACACCTTCTAGAGCACGTTGGGTGGCACGGGATACATGCGGACGTGCATTGTCCTGTTGGAACAGCAAGTTCCCTTGACGGTCTAGGAATGGTAGAACGATGGCTTCGATGACGGTTTGGATGTACCATGCACTATTCAGTGTCCCCTCGACGATCACCAGAGGTGTAAGGCCAGTGTAGGAGATCGCTCCCCACACCATGATGCCGGGTGTTGGCCCTGTGTGCCTCGGTCGTATGCAGTCCTGATTGTGGCGCTCACCTGCACGGCGCCAAACACGCATACGACCATCATTGGCACCAAGGCAGAAGCGACTCTCATCGCTGAAGACGACACGTCTCCATTCGTTCCTCCATTCACGCCTGTCGCGACACCACTGGAGGCGGGCTGCACGATGTTGGGGCGTGAGCGGAAGACGGCCTAACGGTGTGCGGGACCGTAGCCCAGCTTCATGGAGACGGTTGCGAATGGTCCTCGCCGATACCCCAGCAGTAACAGTGTCCCTAATTTGCTGGGAAGTGGCGGTGAGGTCCCCTACGGCACTGCGTAGGATCCTACGGTCTTGGCGTGCATCCGTGCGTCGCTGCGGTCCGGTCCCAGGTCGACGGGCACGTGCACCTTCCACCGACCACTGGCGACAACATCGATGTACTGTGCAGACCTCACGCCCCACGTGTTGAGCAATTCGGCGGTACGTCCACCTGGCCTCCCGCATGCCCACTATACGCCCTCGCTCAAAGTCCGTCAACTGCACATACGGTTCACGTCCACACTATCGCGGCATGCTACCAGTGTTAAAGACTGCGATGGAGCTCCGTATGCCATGGCAAACTGGCTGACACTGACGGCGGCGGTGCACAAATGCTGCGCAGCTAGCGCCATTCGACGGCCAACACCGCGGTTCCTGGTGTGTCCGCTGTGCTGTGCGTGTAATCATTGCTTGTAGAGCCCTCTCGCAGTGTCCAGAGCAAGTATGCTGGGTCTGACACACCGATGTCAAACTCCACCACGATTTCCGTTTACAAGAAATAATTTCACATCACAATCGTTTAATAAATCCAATTCAACTTTTGGAATTTTTAACATTGATTTCCAAGGTACACCAGGTGCAGTAAAATAAGAAGTAGGATCGAATTTATAAGATTTAATAGATGTGTCTCTAAAATTTTCAAAAATATCTGAATGTATTAAAACATTGGATTTATTTTTAATATTTAATTTTTTCCAAACTGCTTTTGCACATAGGTGGTGTTCAGGTTTTACATCATGTTTATTAAGTCTTGAATAAGAATATTTTTTGAGGTAATTGTGTTTCTTTTAAGTTTTCTTTACAATTGATATATTCATATGATTAAACTTCTTTTTCAATAATTAACTCTAATTGTTCACATTAAAAATATTTTGCTGTTCTTTTAAATTGTTCTTTTGAAAGGTTAGACAACAATTTATCAATACTTGAGGTCATGAATTTCAACATATCTCAATATCTTAATGTTAATCCATCTTCAACCTTTTTACTGAAAGAAATATATTTTTGTTCATTCCTAGGAATAGCGTAAATATTTTGATAATCTGTTGCTATTCTTCAATAAACAAATGGGCATCATAATTCGCTAAATAATAAATATAAACTGGAATAAATGTAGGCTTTTGATAATTAAAATTACAACCTTTGTGTGTACTTCCTCGATATTTTCAAATAAAATGACACTCATCTCTCACTTTTTTCTTTTTTACTAAATATCCTATCATAGATAAAACAAGCTTCTGAAGTTTTAAAATTTATTTTGTCTTCATTTGTCATTATTTTAATTAATATAAGATTTTTCAGGATTTGATAGCAAAGAGTTAACATCTTTTAAAAGACATAATCAGCATAAATTGTAACAGGTACTCATAACGAATTATTCTAATTTCCAAATATAATTTTTCTATCTCTATTTACAGTTGTTTATGTGTCTGTGTAATTTTGGTTGAGAATAAAAATATCTTAAAACATCCATCACATGGACAAACTTGATAACCATTTTTAGTTGATTGTGAACTAATTAATTTAGATAGATTTTTATCCAACAATAATGAGACTTATTTGCTTCTCTAATGAACATGTTTTCTTGTTTATTTTCTGTATGGTGAACAGGATATACAATATTAGACTTCTTTTCAAATTTTGGAATATCTGTTAACCAAAGAAAACAATTAATTTTCAGTTTTTCAAACATTTCATCTTATTCTCATCCAATGTTTTTTTTTAATTTTTAACACTTTCCACATGATCGTTTGCTGGATATACATCAGATTTTACTGAAAAAAAGAAAACATTTTTCATTCACTTTTAACATTTATACATCTCTTTTGTCTTTAATTTTTTTGGTAAATGCACGTAAGAATAACCAGAAATAGGATTGTGTCTATTACCAATTAATATTTAACTATTTGTAGAAAATAAAGGCCAACCAGATTGTTTCCTTGCACTTCTTCCAATCCAGTTAATAGTTTGTTTCTTGTTATTTGATAATAACTTTCTAAATCAGTTGTTCTCAATAAAAATTCATTACTTGTTTTAACATTAAATTCTTGTATTTGGTCTAGTCTGTTAATATTACAATAAAATTTCATGTTAGCTTTAATTGCTCATCTTGTATTAAAGTATTCTTAAATTTAGTGATTATTTGTGCTTTAATTTGCATAAATTTTTTTGTCATTGAACAATAATGTCCTTATTATTAATTTCAAAAGTTATTATTCTTCATTTAAAAGCAGAAGCTTTTCTATTAATTTAGGTGATTTTTTTAAAATCATCATCATCTAGAAAACTGTAATATTAAAAATTTTTCAGAGTTATTTTCTTTAATTGCTTGATGTTTATCTACTAAAAGATTTCGAAAATAATTCTCATTATCGATATTATTAATATTGCCATCAGACCTATTGGTAAGATAAATTAATTGTTGTTTGTTAAATAAACTATATATATTTTTTAATTTCTCATTTTACAGATCTGACTAAATTTTTTTAAAGATTCTTTATTCAATTCGTTATTTTTATTATTAATAATGTTCTTATATTTATTGATAAGAGCAACTGATTATAGTTTATTAAGTATAGAATAATTTTTTAAATTTTTTTCTTATATATTTGATGAAGTTATCTTAAAGAGTTTTTATGCAATTCATTATCGTTATTATTAATATTGTCAGTAGAATTTAGAATAAGATCGATTAATTTTTCTTTATTAAGCTTAACAATTTTTTAAATTTCTCGTTTTACAAATTGATAAAAGTTCTTCTATATTTTTACATCTTATTTCCAAGTTCTTCTCCATTTTTTTAATATTAAAATAATCGATAAATTCAAGTGATATAATGTAGTTGCATTTGAACAACCATTTTCTTTGTAATAAGGTTCTAAATCAGAATAACTCGTATAACATTTTTTCTTTACAATTATTTTCTAGGTTTTGAAATAGCTCAGCTTTGGAGAACATTTTGTTTCATTTTTATTTACATAGAAAAAATTTAGATTTGAAAAGATAAAAGTTTACAGATGAATTGTACCTTTGAATTTTTAAATTAAAATTTCAATCGATGGTATAGGTAGACAAGGCTTGACAGAAATTAACTACTAAGAGTAAAATTGTATTATTATTTTCAAACAGAATGAGAATTTCGTTTGTGGGTATAGATAAACACGATCTCAGTGAACTTGTTTATAAATAAAAAAATTATTAGATTTAAATGGCGTAAATAACAAAATTAAAATCTTGGTTTTAATTCTGAGAATTAAAAAAAAAACCGTTCTTTAGTCCAGAAACGGCATATAGATACTAATTACTGTGCTTTTTGTACTGTTTGTGCTCTGTGCACCCTATTATATGGCAAATCGCCAGCGTCGATCCAGCAGTTTTGTGCTGTAGGAAAACCAATCCATTTAACTGCTGCCCTATTCCCTCGATGTCTTATGACATGCTTTATGAGTTCTTCCGCATTTCCTCTGTGTAAAAGTATCCTGAAATTTCAGTGCCACTGCTACCCGTACCAAGATGTTAGTTCTGGGATTTGTTCTCTGCACTTTGCTGACATTTTATTGTTCTGTTCATGTGTTCCATGATACCCGCCTTCAGTTGGGTGAATATTGAGTAGTGATGTATTCCACACCGCTGTATCATGGTCTTGAAGTACTTATTGTAAAACTCTTCACTGTGATCGATTTGGAGGTTGTCTGGGCATTGATTCTTCCCTGTCTACAAGAAATGTTCAGATACCTCCATGACATTTCTCCCTGTTTCAACAGGTAATGCTCAGGCTTATTTGCGGTATGTATCAATAAACATTGAAATATATTAGAATCCAGTATTCTTATGTGAATATTCTCTCATATTTACAAGATCAGCCTGCTATAAGTCATCCAAACCCTTAATCATATCATGTCTAGGAGGCTATGTTTTGTTTACTGGTTTGTGCAATTTCTTGAGCTACCATCTAATGCTAATTCGATTACACATCTCTCTCTCTCTCTAAGCTCTGAAATTGTTGAGATAGCGGCCGGCTGAAGAGGCCACGCGGTTCTAGGCACTACAGTCTGGAACCGCGCGACCGCTATGGAGGCCTTGGGCATGGATGTGTGTAATGTCCTTAGGTTAGATAGGTTTAAGTAGTGCTAAGTTCTAGGGGGCTGATGACCACAACAGTTAAGTCCCATAGTGCTCAGAGCCATTTGAACCATTTTTGTTTGTTGGGATAGCCTCATTCAAATGAGGTATTGCCTGCAGCAGTTTATGCCATGAGCTGTCATAGTCAATCTATTATCTAATACAGGTTATAATAGTATATATACTGAGGGGACTGATTGCTGGCTCTTTTATGTTGAATGTCAATATCATCACCACTGCTATACAGACTGTCTAATAATAATGGTTTAATAATGTCTGTTTTTCGCATTGTGTTGATTTCCTTCTTCCCTGTGTACACGGCCCACTTGGAGCATTTCACCATACATCTTCAAATTTTTTGGCTAAAAGTTTTACTATTTTTGAGTGTTTGACGAAAGTGAGGTTCAGCAAATCCGGTGTACTTTGAAATTCCCTGTCCCCCATCTGTATTGGTTTTTCATTTAATGTTGTAGGCTTTGTGCCAAACATGTATGGTTTTTCACTACAGATACTAAATGTTTTGTCTATCCTAGCATCGCTGTGACAGTTAATAAAACTGCCAATATTATCATCGTCGTCGTTGTGTAATTTTGCTGAGAGTTCATCAAGAGATTCAGTGATTGGTTTAAACGTTTCTCTCGATGCTCTCGATCCAAATGTCCTAGCCTTAGCAGCCATAACTTCTCTCGAACAACCTTCCACGGTGCGATGACCTTACGCTTAGTTGAAATCTTGCAATAAATTAAGCGGACTGTTTCACAGGCAGCACATTGTATACATTTCGCTCAACCTTCACAGTTAAGCAATTTACTTTCTTTTCAGTTTCATCACCCTTTACAGCTAAGTCGTCTACTTTCTTTCTCAGAATGATGTGGGTGTGCGCCACTAGTTACTTAAGCCTAGCATCTAATTTGTTGATCAGATTCAGAAGGATCTGGGCATATGTCTCTAGCATTATGTTCGAGAGATTGAAATTTTCTATCTATGTACAGACGCATTCTCAGCCCATGCACACCTATCCTCTTGACCTGAGTGCCTGAAATATGTGGAAACTTGTTCATGGTGTGATGTATACTAACATACTCATCACTTTTTTCAAAGCTGTATATACAGAGATTCCTGAAAGTTCCATCTCCATCTAAAATCATTCAGTTTTCTTTATTGAGTAGTAACAAGAAATCTGTAGTGTGTGTGATTCCAGCAATCTGCGCTTATCTTTACAAAATCATTGAATGACATGTCAGTTCCTACATGCACCTGGTAAATATGCTTTAGATTCAAATTGTCTGGAAGCCATAATGAGATTTTCATTATCCCTCACCAATTTTTTTCAGGACTCTGGAATATGACTGACACAAATAAAATATGTCACTACCCATATGACGACTATAACAGAAAAATCGGATAATTTGAGCTTGGTTTTTGCACAGCAACGTCGTCAAACACGAACACAGTGTTTTGCTTTGCTTTTTCTGGTGTGTGTGTGTGTGTGTGTGTGTGTGTGTGTGTGTGTGTGTGTGTGTGTGTGTGTGTGTCTGTGTGTGTGTGTGTGTGTGTGTGTGGGTGGGTGGGTGGGTGGAAGGTATTTTACTGCTTTGACTGAATGTTGTGTGTTACACCACTTACACCCTGCAGTATCTTTTGCAGTAGCTTGTACCTGGTTGAAATAGCGTTTTTGAAAATACACATACATGCTCAAAGTGGACTCCATCTGGGTGTGTTAGTAGTAACATGAGAACATTTCTCTTGCAACAGCTGGATGGACCTACAGTTATTGTTCTTATATTATCAGGTCTTCTTCCACACCATCACACGGCCAGTAGCTTACAAAGAATTCCTGATGACTCACCCATCCTGCCATGACTCTGACTACATCAGGTTTTGGTGTGCAATGATCTTTAATAGAAAAATGAACATTTGTAACAGTAATATGTATAGCCGCTGTAGCACAATCATCTTACCGACTGAGCTACTGTGGTTACATTACAGTGACAACAAAAACCACTAATTCATTTTTTACAGTATTTCCCAAATAACTGTTCCTTGTATGCACAAAATTCCATGTGTATTTCTCTCAAACTGATGGAAGTTGCTTTAACTTCTTCTATTGACACGGTATTAATACGCTGTTTTAAATCGCCTGCATGCACTCAATATGTACGGAGATAGTGCACCATGTCTTTATACACAGTTTGAACACATGGTAGCCCACAGTGTTTCCAGCAGAAGGGATAGCACCAACTGTAGGCTGAACAAGTTTGTAATGGTGGAGTGTTGCAGATAAATGGACCAACCTCTAAATCTCGCCATGAGTGTCACGCCATGATACTGTGATGTTATAGATAGATTCAGGCGAGCACAGTAAATGTGTGGAGATGGAGAATACTCGGAGGTCGTCTGCTGGTTGATGTAGTGTTCTGCACAACACAGTTCACCCCACTCCAACTCTTAATCCGCACTTTAACTCTTCTTGTTACATTTTCAATCTCTAACACACCACGCCACTCACTGTCGACTGATGCTCCTATACCAGTATTTAAGCATTTTAAATCGCTAGATGATAAATTATAAATCATCAGCTTCTCATCCAGCACAACAGTACTCTGTACTTGCAATAACGCCGGAATATTCTGGAATGGTGCGAATGTCCAGAGACCACATCCATATTTATCGGTTCTAACATTCTGACCTGCTCCACTAGAGGACCGTAAGGGCGCTGCAGGCCCCAGTGAGCTGGATGTCATCTCCGTTTATGCTGGAAACAAAAAAGAAAGAACCAGTACATACGATAGTAGCAATCACAGACAGGAAAAAGACGAAAATGTATTATTAAGCGAGGAATACTTACTCCTCTGCTTCTTCCTGTTCTACTGGGAACCGCAGCACGATCTCCGCTGTTGATGCTTCGCGGTTGTTCTTCCAGACTCTGACTGCGACTGAGAAGTCATAGAAAGAAGGATCCTCTACTGTATGATTATATGATAGCGGAACAAACACTGGAAGCAATTACTTATGTAAAATATCTGGGAGTATGCGTGCGGAACGATTTGAAGTGGAATGATCATATAAAATTAATTGTTGGTAAGGCGGGTACCAGGTTGATATTCATTGGGAGAGTCCCTAGAAAATGTAGTCCGTCAACAAAGGAGGTGGCTTACAAAACACTCGTTAGACCTATACTTGAGTATTGCTCATCAGTTTGGTATCCGTACCAGATCGGGTTGATGGAGGAGATAGGGAAGATCCAAAGAAGAGCGGCGCGTTTCGTCACAGGGTTATTTGGTAACCGTGATAGCGTTACGGAGATGTTTAGCAAACTCAAGTGGCTGACTCTGCAAGAGAGGCGCTCTGCATCGCGGTGTAGCTTGCTCGCCAGGTTTCAAGAGGGTGTGTTTCTGGATGAGGTATCGAGTATATTGCTTCCCCCTTCTTATACCTCCCGAGGAGATCACGAATGTGAAATTAGAGAGATTCGAGCGCGCACGGAGGCTTTCCGACAGTCGTTCTTCTCGCGAACCATACGCGACTCAAACAGAAAAGGGAGGTAATGACAGTGGCACGTAAAGTGCCCTCCGCCACACACCGTTGGGTGGCTTATGGAGTATAAATGTAGATGTAGATGTAAAGACTGGTGAGCTACTGCGTCAACTTTATACCCCTACATCACGGTCACTGGATTGCAAATTAATTAGTCAATAATTTTTCAGTAGTTCTGGATCGATTCCCAGTCAGCCATTTGCTTTGGAAGCAGTTTTCGCGTGCTCCAGTATCCGCCAAAGCAAGGCGTAGGGGTTACCCAGGTAAACGCGAATTTGTTCACGGTCCAATCCGGTCACGAAGGGCGGCATGTGTGGACCCAGAAGTGCCACGCAACATGGAGCAGCCACTTGAGGCGCGCTAATAGCACGAGACGGCTGGCGACTCTCCACGGGGCGATGCGGGAGCCGACAGCGGAGGCGTGCCGCTCCTTCCAGTGGCGCGTGGTGCAGCCTGGCTATCGCCAGATTCATTACTGGGCATTAAAATTGCTACACCAAGAGCAAAATGCAGATGATAAACGGGTAATCATTGGACAAATATATTGGTTCGAAAATGGTTCAAATGGCTCTGAGCACTATGGGACTCAACTGCTGTGGTCATTAGTCCCCTAGAACTTAGAACTACTTAAACCTAACTAACCTAAGGACATCACACACATCCATGCCCGAGGCAGGATTCGAACCTGCGACCGTAGCAGTCCCACGGTTCCGGACTGCGCGCCTAGAACCGCGAGACCACCGCGGCCGGCACAAATATATTGTACTAGAACTGACGTGTGATTACATTTTCATGCAACTTGGGTGCATAGATCCTGAGAAATCAGTACCCAGAACAACCACCTCTGGCTGTAATAACGGCCTTGATACGCCTGGGCATTGAGTCAAACAGAGCGTGGATGGCGTGTACAGGTAGACCTGCCCATGCAGCTTCAACACGATACCACAGTTCATCAAGACTAGTGACTGGTGTATTGTGACGAGCCAGTTGCTCGGCCACGATTTCAGTTGGTGAGAGATCTGAGAATGTGTTGGCCAGGGCAGCAGCCGAACATTTTATATATCCAGAAAGGCCCATACGGGACCTGCAAAATGCGGTCGTGCATTATCCTTCTGAAATGTAAGGTTTCGCAGGGATCGAATGAAGGGTACAGCCACGGGTCGTAGCACATCTGAAATGTAACGTCCACTGTTCAAAGTGCAGTCAATGCGAACAAGAGGTGACCGAGACGTGTAACCAAATGCACCCCATACCATCAAGCCGGGTGATACGCCAGTATGGCGATGACAAATACACGCTTCCAATGTGCGTTCACCGCGATGTCGCCAAAGACGGATGCCACCATCAAGATGCTGTAAACAGAACCTGGATTCATCCGAAAAAATGACATTTTGCCATTTGTGCACCCAGCTTCGTCACTGAGTACACCATCGGAGGCGCTCCTGTCTGTGATGCTGCGTCAAGGGTAACCGCAGCCATGGTCTCCGAGCTAATAGTCCATGCTGCTGCAAACGTCGTCGAACTGTTCGTGCAGATGGTTGTTGTCTTGCAAACGTCCCCATCTGTTGACTCAGGGATCGAGACGTGGCTGCACGATCCGTTACAGCCATGCGGATAAGATGCCTGTCATCTCGACTGCTAGTGATACGAGGCCATTGGGATCCAGCACGGCGTTCCATATTACCCTCCTGAACCCACCGATTCCATATTCTGCTAACAATCATTGGATCTCGACCAACGTGAGCAGCAATGTCGCGGTACGATAAACCGCAATCGCGATAGGCTACAATCCGAACTTTATCAAAGTCGGAAACGTGCTGGTACGCATTTCTCCTCCTTAACACGAGGCATCACAACAACGTTTCACCAGGCAACGCCGGTCCACTGCTATTTGTGTATGAGAAATCCGTTGGAAACTTTCCTCACGTCAGCACGTTGTAGGTGTCGCCACCGGCGCCAATTTTGTGTGAATGCTCTGAAAATCTAATCATTTGCATATCACAGCACCTTCTTCCCGTCGGTTAAATTTCGCGTCTGTAGCACGTCATCTTCGTGGTGTAGCAATTTTAATGGCCAGTAGTGCAATTTGTGATCAAATATGGTGCAAGATTTCTGGAACGGACGAAGGCTGGAGATTTTTGAGAGGGAAGGGTGGCAAAGAAAAGTGGCCTAAAATCGTCTACCACGTGTCAGCTGAGGAAAACCCATGACGTCATCAGTGGGATGGGGTATTAGTTGATCAATTTCATAAATTCTATACCAAAAGTTTCCTCGTGCATCTTTGCTCCCATTCCTCTCATTGGACATAGACTCTCGGCTGCAAGTACATGATCACACACACACACAAAACCATAAGTAGCAACAGCACTACAGATCACAGGCGAGACGTTGCTGAAATTACACTGGAAATCCCACGTGAATCACCAGTAGCAGCAAAAATCAACAACCATCCCCAGGCAGAGAAAAGAAGCAAACTGACACATAGGTTCAGGGAATTCAAAAATGGCGGTAAAATCTAATAAGTATTGTTTGTAATCCAAGTGGCGAACTTAAGTTTGCTTGTTCCAAGTTTAAAATTACGGAACATCCATATTTAGGAACTCCTATAGCATATATACTGTCGGAAAAAACCTTAACATAAAAAAATAATTAATATAGACTAATGAAAATTCGGGAATAAATTTGTCTAGGAAACATATTTAACTGATTAAGATTGCAAGGTCACAGGTTAACGTAAGGGGGAGGTAATCCATTGCGGTTGTGAATTGGTTCACATGGCTCTGAGCACTATGGGACTTAACATCTGAAGTCATCAGTCCCCTAGAACTTAGAACTACTTAACCCTAACTAACCTAAGGACAGCACACACATCCATGCCCGAGGCAGGATTCGAACCTGCGACCGTAGCAGTCACACAGTTCCGGACTGAAGCGCCTAGAACCGCTCGGTCACCGCGGCCGGCCTGGTTGTGAATTGCTGGTACATTAATAACTACTGTAACCTCCAGAATGTTGAACGCAAGCCTGAAAAAGTGCATACATTGTGTCGCAGAAGTGTCGGATGTCAGTTTTTGGGATAGAGCTTCATCCCTTTTTGCAGTTGGTCGGTCACCACAGGGACAGTTGATGCTGTTTGTTGATGATGCTGAAGTTGTCGTCTGATGATGTCCCTGATGTTCTCGATTGGGGAAAGATCTGGTGATTGAACAGGCCAAGGCAACATGTCGACACTCTTTAGAACATGTTGAGTTATAGCAGCGGTCTGTGGGCGGGCGTTATTCTGTTGGAAAACGCTCCCTGATATGCTGTTCATGAATGGCAGTACAACAGGTCGAATCATCAGACTGACGTACAAATTTGCATTCAGGGTGTGTGGGATAACCACAAGAGTGCCCATGCTGTCATGCGAAATCGCACCCCAGACCGTAACTCGATGTGTAGGTCCAGTGTGGTTGCGGGCACTAACCTGGCCTCCTTCTAACCAAAAAACGAACATCGCTGGCAGCGATGCAGTACCAGCTTTCATCAGAAAACAGTACAGACCTCCACTCTGCCCTCCAGTGATCTCTCACTTGACACCACTGAAGTCGAAAGTGGCGTTCGTTTGGACTCATTGGAATGCACGCCACAGGGGTGTCTGTCTGGGAGCTGTCCTTGAAGTAAACGATTTGTAACACTTTGTAGTGTCACTGTGGCCCCAGTTGCTGCTCCAATTGCTGCTGTAGATGCAGTACGATGCGCCAGAGGCATATGTCGAACATGAAGATCTTCTCTCTCTGTAGTGCCAAGTGGCCGTCTGGAGCCCGAATTTCTTGCGGCCGTACATGTTCGTGACCACCGTTGGCAGAAATCATGACAGTAGCTACATTCCTGGCGGAGTCTTTCTGCAGTATCGCAGAAGGAACATTCATCTTCTCGTAGCTCTACTACACGACCTCGTTCAAACTCACTGAGATGCTGATAATGGCGTCTTTATGGCGTAAAAAGCATTCTTGATTAACTTCTGCTCACGATTCCAATCTCAAAAGGAACTAACGGTCACGAAAGTTACAGCGTCTATTTAAAGCAAACCTGATTTGCATTCTCGTAGTGGCGCTACTAGCGCGCCAATCTTATGTGTAAAATTTGAATAGACGTCATCTTCCAGGTGTAGTAACAGGCCTACCAACTTCCGTTTATGTCGCACAACTCCTTTTTGGTGTTGGAATTTTTTCCGCCAGTGTATATACCAGTATCACGTTAAAAATATCGAGTTACAGTCAAGTATTCTCTTACCAATGATCAATGAAATAGTGTGCATGCCAGTTTCACATTATAAAAACACAACGGGTCTTATAACAAACTGTATGGAGACAATGTGACCAGATGGCACACGGAACTACAATAGATGCTATGTAGGAAGGAAGAATGGTTCAAATGGCTCTGGCAAGGGAACCTCCCTATCGCACCCCCCTCAGATTTAGTTGTAAATTGGCACAGTGGATAGGCCTTGAAAAATGAACACAGATAAGTCGAGAAAACAGGAAGAAGTTGTGTGGAAGTATGAAAAAAATAAGCAAACTATAGAAACTGAGTAGTCCATGTGCAAGATAGGTATCATCAAGGAGAGGGTGTGAGCTCAGAAGTGCCGTGGTCTTGTGCTCAGCGGGAGCACCTGCAGCACGAGAGGACCTTAGTTCAAGTTTTCCCTCGAGTGAAAAGTATAATTTTTTGTATAATCAACTTCCAGAACATGTTCAGATTTGCTTGGACATATGCAGGATTTGACGGTCTACACACGAAAAAATTTAAAAACAATAAAAACATACGTTTTGACAGAGCACAGGGAAAACTCTGCAACTGTGTAACTCTTGCATTCATTTGTTGCAGTTTATGTGACAAAGTCTTATCATTTTTTGTGAGTCATTATCACATCCACAAGACAACCTAAATCGGGCAAGGTAGAAGAATCTTTTTACCCATTCACCAGGTGTACAAGTTAGGTGGGTCAACAACATATTCCTGTCGTGTGATGCACATGCCATCACCAGTGTCGTATAGAATATATCAGACGTGAGGAGGGGGACAAGGTTTGTTCAACCCCACTCTCCATTGTAGCCAAATTTATTCAGGATGGCGGCGATGATGTTATCCAAGATGGCAGCACGTAGACTTGGCAACATCGCATGACGTCATCCAAGATGGAGGATTTTAGCGGGAAAATAGGCCAATTGTGCTACATCCACTAACCTAACCTCAAGAAAAAATGGCGGTAATTTTGAATTTTGGTGGGGATAATAGCCCAATTGTGCTACGTCCACTAACCTAAGCCTCCAGAAGAAAAAATGGCGGGAAGTTTGAATTCCAACAGGATAAACTGTACTTCTCTTTATTATTATTATTCATTATTATTGATTATCATTTATTAACATTCATTATCATTTATTATTATTTATTATCATACATTATCATTTATTAACATTCATTATCATTCATTGTCATTTATTATCTTAATTATCATTTATTATCATTCATAATCATTTATTATCATTCATTATTATTATTTTATTTTTTATTATAGGCCTACATCCACCAGAAAATTGCGCCAAATTCAAATTCCAACACAATAATATCTCGAAAACTCTACTTCTATATACACTCCTGGAAATTGAAATAAGAACACCGTGAATTCATTGTCCCAGGAAGGGGAAACTTTATTGACACATTCCTGGGGTCAGATACATCACATGATCACACTGACAGAACCACAGGCACATAGACACAGGCAACACAGCATGCACAATGTCGGCACTAGTACAGTGTATATCCACCTTTCGCAGCAATGCAGGCTGCTATTCTCCCATGGAGACGATCGTAGAGATGCTGGATGTAGTCCTGTGGAACGGCTTGCCATGCCATTTCCACCTGGCGCCTCAGTTGGACCAGCGTTCGCCAGACCGCGTGAGACGACGCTTCATCCAGTCCCTAACATGCTCAATGGGGGACAGATCCGGAGATCTTGTTGGCCAGGGTAGTTGACTTACACCTTCTAGAGCACGTTGGGTGGCACGGGATACATGCGGACGTGCATTGTCCTGTTGGAACAGCAAGTTCCCTTGCCGGTCTAGGAATGGTAGAACGATGGCTTCGATGACGGTTTGGATGTACCATGCACTATTCAGTGTCCCCTCGACGATCACCAGAGGTGTACGGCCAGTGTAGGAGATGGCTCCCCACACCATGATGCTGGGTGTTGGCCCTGTGTGCCTCGGTCGTATGCAGCCCTGATTGTGGCGCTCACCTGCACGGCGCCAAACACGCATACGACCATCATTGGCACCAAGGCAGAAGCGACTCTCATCGCTGAAGACGACACGTCTCCATTCGTCCCTCCATTCACGCCTGTCGCGACACCACTGGAGGCGGGCTGCACGATGTTGGGGCGTGAGCGGAAGACGGCCTAACGGTGTGCGGGACCGTAGCCCAGCTTCATGGAGACGGTTGCGAATGGTCCTCGCCGATACCCCAGGAGCAACAGTGTCCCTAATTTGCTGGGAAGTGGCGGTGCGGTCCACTACAGCACTGTGTAGGATCCTACGGTCTTGGCGTGCATCCGTGCGTCGCTGCGGTCCGGTCCCAGGTCGACGGGCAAGTGCACCTTCCGCCGACCACTGGCGACAACATCGATGTACTGTGGAGACCTCACGCCCCACGTGTTGAGCAATTCAGCGGTACGTCCACCCGGCCTCCCGCATCCCCACTATACGCCCTCGCTCAAAGTCTGTCAACTGCACATACGGTTCACGTCCACGCTGTCGCGGCATGCTACCAGTGTTAAAGACTGCGATGGAGCTCCGTATGCCACGGCAAACTGGCTGACACTGACGGCGGCGGTGCACAAATGCTGCGCAGCTAGCGCCATTCGACGGCCAACACCGCGGTTCCTGGTGTGTCCGCTGTGCCGTGCGTGTGATCATTGCTTGTACAGCCCTCTCGCAGTGTCCGGAGCAGGTATGGTGGGTCTGACACACCGGTGTCAATATGTCCTTTTTTCCATTTCCAGGAGTGTATTATTATCATTAACTATTTATTCAATATGTCCGATTTTCTCGGTGAGAAAGCCATTTTCCTTACATCCATAACAAAAATCTATCATAAGTTCAAATCCCAAAGCCATAATTGATAACACGTACAATCTTTCTCCCTAACTTATCTTTTTTTCACTGGTAGCCTATCATAATCGCATCAATTAATAAACTGCACTTATAATAACGTAAGTCACGTCCTTTGATTTTGCAGGAGGGAAGGTACTGAAGACTTTATTTCAAGCAGTACGGTCATCACTTGTTGTCCAACACAGTCAGCACACACATCTTTGATATCGCAGTGCAGTCACCACAACGTCCGCGCTCCAACTGAATTAGTTCAAATCCTCGCCATCCCCTGGCCAGCGCGCGGAGACACTGCCAACGCCTGTCACGTGAGGCGGCCGACCACTAGCGTGGAGGGCGATCCCAGCGATCGCTCCCACGTCGCAAACATGTTTTCGCTGGACACACTGGAACTTGTCGAGTTTGACGTCACAGCGGCTCGTGTATTCGTCGCCTCCGCACGTTTGCTGCCAAAATTGTCTGCCTCGGAGCTGAATCACACAACGGCCGACCGTTCGCTGCCATATTTTTGGCGGCACGTCCAAACCTGCGATGCCGCCGCTCACCGTCCACCACATGTCCCCGTGCGAGCGAGAACGCAGTGCTACACTTTTGGCGGCAAAGTTTGCTCGACAGTGGAATCCGCCATGACTATATAACAGCACGTTTGGACCGCACTAGAACGTCCACTAATTGAATCGCTCTAGCGCGCGGGTGATAAATGTACAGTAACTGCGCCGCCTCCCCACTTACGTCACACACCATCCATAAACGCGATGGACATAGCCTTCTGAAAATACCTGGAAAATCACTCTTTATTTGAGACATTGCGGTCATGCAGGTGTGCCCCAACTGATTTCTTCATGCTCACACAGCGAAACTCCATAACGCAGCTGACGTACGCGTGGCCTGCTGAACACGCTCCATCGACAGCTCCCTGGCCCGCTGACGTCAAGCGATCAGTGGTGCCCGCCAAAAACGGTCAGCTGCGCTAGCCTCAGAGTCCGACTACGTAAACATCTTTCCGCGCCCGCGAGCACTGAACGCTGGACAGGATGGAACCTGTCGACCGCGTACCGGACGAAGGATACGTTTGGCGCCCGAGTCTGACGGACAGTGGAATCCACCATGACCGTATAACAGCACGTTTGCTCGTCGCGAGAACGCTCGCTAATTCACTCTCACCACCCCGCTATATTAAATAATTCAATTTACAATTTCATATATGTATGCAAACGTGTTCAACTCCCTAATTTCAACTACTTTTCGAGGACCAGACCACCACCACCTCCTCCTCCTATGAACCAGCGCCAAGTTTGAAATCAGCCAGTAAACAAAGCTCACTTTTGATTCCGCCACCAACCTAAGAAAATTGTTTCAAACTAAGCCACCAGCACTCAACCTCTTCATACACATTTCTGGTAAATGGACTCACCCTGCACTAGGTCCATGGACCGAGGAACGAATTTACTTTATTTAGGAATGGAGTATGTGTATCACACCGACATGTCCCACATCATACAGGCCTGTAAAACACTCCTATATAACTCATTTATAATGTTCTTGACACACGCTTGCTCATTGTAAACAGTTGAAAATAACTCATAGCACAGAATACAGACACGTAAACAACTCCTAATTTCAGCACACAATAGCAACAGCTCATAAACAATGCCGTACACAATATCAGCAGACGAGCTCTGTACTCTTAAACTCTCCAAATAAAGCACCGCACAGTGCACAGACATGCTTGCAAAACAGTGCAACAGACGCGCCCAAACACCACCATCTGCCAAACCGACCAAAAGTCTCTGCTCGGCCTCCCACAAACATGACCTCAACGCAGTCGCATTCGCACCCATCACCGGAGAAATTGATATCGCCTATGCGCCTTAGATTACGCTCCAAGGCAGGCCGCGCTCGCGTGCGGTGGGCGGGGAAGAGGATTCCAGAGTCTCCGGCCAAGTTCAGCTTCCGAGCGCTCGTGACAACCGACACATGTGAAAGCTGCATTGTTCTTTTCATGTATACCGCCGGCATCTCAGGTCTGGACCTGCCTTCACTTCTATTTTCAGAATAGCTCATAGCTCGTTGACACACTCGATTAAAGCGGCCGGGAAAACATTTACTATTCGCATGCAATCGAGATGATGACGGAAAACCAATCACTCTGATGTGCGCTGCAGGCGCGTGTAATCATTTAGAACACTCTATTTATTTTTTTCGAACAACTTATTTAACCATACAGTATATCTATCACGCTATCACAAAACACCAATCCCAGATGTGCTCTGGGCCATGTTGCACAGCACGCAGGCAAGCACCCAATCATAATTTCAGTACACACTATATCAAACTGCTACTAAATAATACATCACACAGATGTCTAGATACGCTCAGTACTCGTAAACTGTCCTAATAACGCATAGCAGAGCCTCCAGATCCGCTCGCAAAATAACTCGGCAGACGTGCGCAGGTACCCCCACTCTGCAACCTGCCCACAGGATCGTGAAGTCACCCATGCGTCTGATTTCAGACCTCGCACAGCCCCTGCTCGGCTTTCGCAAGCGCGAGTTGGCGCGGTCAACGCGCTCGTCAGCGATCAAAGCACACACATACGTCCGTCCAGAACTGTGATCCCGAGCCGCGACCACCGAACCTGGGTGAAAGTCAACTTTATATCAACGTAACGTAATTCCAAAGCCTCCATACGCTAGACATATCATAGCAGCACATGTCTTTACCTCTTATGACACTGTAGCACACTGCGCATTGCTCCTCACAGGACATTACACGGTCCTTTAACTAAACATAACTACACATCCCTGCTCTCGCCTCGTCGCGTGAGAAGCCATCTAAAAACCTTCTCAATATTATTCTTACTTTACAACATTGAAAAAAAAAAAAAGAGATTTAATTTATACCTCCCACCGCACCTAACCTCACACCCGTCCCACCATCAACATACGCAAACATCCTCAACCCTATCTTGACACTCATATATCACCCCACAAACCATGCCCATCAATCAATTTACCATTCTCATCCCCTCTTTTAGAATTACAAACGTAGCCTCTTTCTAAACACCAAACAACTCATCTTTATCGCACTTTCACCAGTAAAATTAATTTTACACACTCCCAGAAACACCAAATGCAATTAAAGACTCAAACTTTTATACAGAGCATCAAGCACATACGACACTCACACCAATATTCAAAGCCTGGTCGATATTTACCACCTCCACCTTCAATTAAATATTATTACCATTGCCGCAACATTGTATCAGCGCTCGATTTGTACCTATTTTTCCGTTCTTAACTGTTGTCACTAACGGTCGAATATCACTATCTATAGATTGCATAAATTTCCACATAAAAAAATCTGGCCCCGCCGTTTAGAGACTCCTATATCCGAACACATACCATCATTCAACTATCAGTTGCTCTTATCTAATAACTCATCCATCAGCTCTGGGGGCAAGGTCATCCCTTTCTTTCTTTCTTTCCTTCCTTCTTTCAACAGCAGTCAGGTATTTTTTTTTTTTTTTTTTTTTTTTTTTTACAGTGGTAGCTAAACTGCGCTATGAAACTTAACATCACCATTCGCGAAACATATCTTCAAATACGTAAACACACTTACTAAATTACACAGCGGTCTCGCTGAGGACATAACCTTCAATATTACAGTACTTAATCCAACAACCACAAAAACAAATACTAAATGCTTATACTAGTCCCATAGCGCCTTACAAAGTGAGTGTCCGAGCGTCGGTGGCGGCATGTCAAAGCCACATACCTGTCCATCTAAACAGCCGTCTACTCAGCCCCAGGACCAGAATGCCGGAGAGGTCTCTCCCTATGCCTGCTCTCCAGATATTGTCTAACGACATACAGTGCACAAATGGATTCCTGAATAGCGCAGATCTCTATCTCCTCCTTGCATCTCCAACAGGACATGTAAATAGTGTCTCCCCCAGCCAGCGAACCCGACGTCATTCACCCTTAGCTGACAATTACCACTCGCATATATAAAACAATATTCACTCCTGCCAAAACCCACTTAATAGTAAAAAAAGCATTCTCCCTTTCTAAGCATAGATGAGTATGCATTTATCTTCATCCATCTGATCTCTGCAATTTAAGTCGGAGAAAGACATATCTATTACCTTCTGCAACCTGTCTATAAACAGAATGATCTCAGTTACTACAACAGGACCTTGTTTTGACCATTGGCCGGAAATGTGCGCAATTAAACTAGGTATAACAGATCCTCAACACACTATCATTTTTATCCTCTACCACCAAACAGTGAAAGGTCATGAAGACACCAAGGCGATCCACCTCCAGTGCGGACAAACGGAATTCACAATACTCATCCCGAATAACTTAGAGTGCAATCATCCAAGAATTCCTAACAGCTCACCAAATCCAACACCTAAAACTACAAATGCCTATATGAACAAGATCATATTAAATATACACACACGCGGCAGAGACCACTTTAAAGTTTGATCACCTATACTCTAAGCGAATGAGAAGCTGCCTCTGGCCCTTGTTCAGTGTTTTCTAACACGGTTTTGCACACTGACGAGCATTTCCTCTTTCTGTCACGACTTCGAAGTCATTGTCTGATTCTAAACAGACATTAACACGGACAGATGCACGGTCTCTCACAGGAAACTATACCTTGCACCTTATAAATCATATTCTTACAATCGATAGCATGACATTGAATGATTTTAAATAAAGGACGCCCACAACACAAGGAAAATAGAAGAGCCTGCTGGCGTTGTAGCCACTTCCCTCGAAAGTGATTGACCACCTCTACATTTAAACTCATATGTCGCAGTGACCGAATAGTTTATAACTCTGCATTCAATTTCTAGTGATTGGTCATTGTTGCACACAAGTACAGGATCACCGTTTTCGGTGCAGAGCAAGAGCAAGCGCTCTCCGAATGTGGAGGTGACTGGATACGCCTTGGTTACATTTAGAGGCAATTTTAAAACACAGAACGATAACTTACGTCGCGGTCGCATGGATGGATCTGACATAAAATCGAGAGAAATGTGAAAACTGAGTAGCACATAGATATAAACCAACCCAATATACATCGAAATGCGGTGAAAATGAGAACGTACTTGCCTATCCTCTGGTTCACAGGGGGCAATTTGTACATGGAGTCAAGTATGCGGCAACAAGTGGAATGCAGGAAAACGATGACTTCGAAGCGAGCCGAATAAGGAAGGCAGTCAATTTTTTCTCGTATTATAGTGTATGTCTACTGAAGTAGCAGGGATACACGCGAGTTGAATACTGTATTTGATGTTTTTCAGGAGGACAGAGAATCATTCATGTCTAAATTTACATCTGTGTTAAATCATAACAGGGGGTGTACGGAATGATCGATGGAGACAGAGCTGCATCTAGGTACGATTCAAACGTTGACTCATTTATTCTAGAGAAGGACAAGTTGCTGAAGGTAGATTTTTTTCCCAGTATTCTATTTGGATGCTTTAGTCACGTGATATAGCCAGCGTTCTATCGTATGCGGCCACGTGTTCGGTATGTGGTTTAAAGTGCTGTCTACTTGCGATCATTAACGGTGAACCCGTCAGTCATCAGAGGACTTCCATCTCATGTGTGATGAAGGTTGACACATTCCTCTCAATGCACTTTGATTTACGCGATCCCCACTTTGTCGCATGCTTGGTGTAAAATCGAGACTTCAGTGTCATAACTAAGTTAGCTGTGGGTATTTGTGTAATCATTGTGTACACACTTACCCGACAGACGTGTGTTTACAGAGTCGGTGACGGGATGACTTTTAATTTTCACATATTGGACGCAGCTGGTATACGTATCTGTTTGGTTGTAGGATGTATCGGCTGCTAATAACTATCATTTTTTATATAGACCTGGTGGAGTAATAGCATTATTTCTGACTCGTGATCTAGTGCTGTTATACGTATCTGTTTGCTTGTAGGATGTACCGGCTGCTAATAACTATCATTTTTTATATAGAGCTGGTGGAGTAATAGCATTATTTCTGACTCGTGATCTGATGTGATCATTGGGCACTAGACGTGTCCACAGGGCTATATTGGGCTCGTATCATAGAAAGGAAAAGTTTTACGCTTGGGGTAGAGATAGCTCAGCGTAAGGTGACCGGGGAGAAGGATGTATGTCTGACAGGACGGAAAAGTAAGCGATCTAAGGTTATTGCCCGTTTTTAAGTGCTGAACGTTCTAGTCTTATGGAGTGTGTGTGTGTTTATGTTCTCTCTCTCTCGCTCTCTCTCTCTCTCTCTCTCTCTCTCTCTCTCTCTCTCTCTCTCCTACCAGAACCTTCGATGCACCGATCATGGACTGTACAACAATACTTTACACATGATAGATTGGATGATTTGCTTAAAAATCTATCGAACTACGTTGTGTATAAATATCGCTCCGTCTCGTTCTTCTTAACTGTATGCTATTAAATTATGCACTTTGAGATCTGTTACTATAGATCGATATGGTATGCTAAGCTCCAAGACTTGGTTACATTTCGAGAAATGCGGTGCACTTGGATGGATTAGGACTAGGAAAGCTCTATTCAGTCGAGAGAGGCAGAGTGTAGCTGTATTCGTCTGCTCGGTTAAGGAATAATTGGGTAGCGATGTTGCGGGGTAGGTAGGTCAATGCCGAGGTGTGCATGGTCTTTTAACGTAAGAGGTCTAGATAGCTCTGTGACCGCCATACGCAGCGAGATTGATAGAGTACTATGCGAGAGGTCTTAAAAATATGTATAGCGTTGTCTGGTATTATTTGATCGTCTTTATGTGTTCGAGAATTAAGTGTGAATGGACGTGCTGAGCAGTGATCTATGAATGATCGCAATGATACTTGCAAAGTAGAGGATCTATGGTTTAGCTATGCTACTGAAATTAAGAAAACAAGCTGTCACATGATTGGTCAGTGTTGGACTTACTGTTAAATTTTTATCGATATCACCTGTGATGGATAATATTACAGTAGATCGGTGGTGTCTTATCCATCGCATCTGTGCATTGGGTATGACATAATGATTATCTGACAATGCTTGCTTGAGTTGGGGAAGAAATTTTGGTTGATGGACCGCAACTTCCAGGGTTGCTAGCACCGAAAACGGTGATCCTGTACTTGTGTGCAACAATGACCAATCACTAGAAATTGAATGCAGAGTTATAAACTATTTGGTCACTGCGACATATGAGTTTAAATGTAGAGGTGCATACTCATCTATGCTTAGAAAGGGAGAATGCTTTTTTTATTATTAAGTGGGATTTGGCAGGAGTGAGTATGGTTTTATATATGCGAGTGGAAATTATCAGCTAAGGGTGAATGACGTCAGGTTCGCAGGCTGGGGGAGACACTATTTACATGTCCTGTTGAAGATGCAAGGGGGAGATAGAGATCTGCGCTATTCAGGAATCCATTTGTGCACTGTATGTCGTTAGACAATACCTGGAGAGCAGGTATAGGGAGCGCCCACTTCAGCGTTCTGGTCCTGGGGGTGAGTCAACGGCTGTTTAGAAGCACAGCTATGCGGCTTTGACATGCCGCCGCTGGCACACGGACACTCACTTTGTAAGGCGCTATGGGACTAGTTTGAGCATTTAGTTCTTGTTTTTGTGGCTATTGGATTACGTACTGTGATATTGAAGGTCATGTCCTCAGCGAGACCGCTGTGTAATTTAGTAAGTGTGTTTACGTATTTGAAGATATGTTTCGCGAATTGTGATGTTAAGTTTCATAGCGAAAAAAAGGAAAAAAAGAAAAAAAAACCTGACTGCAGCTGAAAGAAGGAAGGAAAGAAAGAAAGATAGGGATGGCCTTGCCCCCAGACCTAATGTATGAGTTATTAGATAAGAGCAAGTGATAGTTGAATGATGCTATGTGTTCGGATATAGGAGTCTCTAAACGGCGGGGCCAGATTTTTTTATGTGGAAATTTATGCAATCTATAGATAGTGATATTCGACCGCTAGTGACAACAGTTAAGAACGGAAAAATAGGTACAAATCGAGCGCTGGTAGAATGCTGCTGCAATGGTAATAATATTTAATTGAAGGTAAAGGTGGTAAATATGGACCAGGCTTTGAATATTGGTGAGTGTCGTATGTGCTTGATGCTCTGTATAAAAGTTTGAGTCTTTAATTGCGTTTGGTATTTCTGGGTCCCCCCATTAACCATGGACCTTGCCGTTGGTGGGGAGGCTTGAGTGCCTCAGCGATACAGATGGCCGTACCGTAGGTGCAACCACAACGGAGGGGTATCTGTTGAGAGGCCAGACAAACGTGTGGTTCCTGAAGAGGGGCAGCAGCCTTTTCAGTAGTTGCAGGGGCAACAGTCTGGATGATTGACTGATCTGGCCTTGCAACATTAACCAAAACGGCCTTGCTGTGCTGGTACTGCGAACGGCTGAAAGCAAGGGGAAACTACAGCCGTAATTTTTCCCGAGGACATGCAGCTTTACTGTATGATTAAATGATGATGGCATCCTCTTGGGTAAAATATTCCGGAGGTAAAATAGTCCCCCATTCGGATCTCCGGGCGGGGACTACTCAGGAGGATGTCGTTATCAGGAGAAAGAAAACTGGCGTTCTACGGATCGGAGCGTGGAATGTCAGATCCCTTAATCGGGCAGGTAGGTTAGAAAATTTAAAAAGGGAAATGGATAGGTTAAAGTTAGATATAGTGGGAATTAGTGAAGTTCGGTGGCAGGAGGAACAAGACTTCTGGTCAGGTGTCTACAGGGTTATAAACACAAAATCAAATAGGGGTAATGCAGGAGTAGGTTTAATAATGAATAGGAAAATAGGAATGCGGGTAAGCTACTACAAACAGCATAGTGAACGCATTATTGTGGCCAAGATAGATATGAAGCCCACACCTACTACAGTAGTACAAGTTTATATGCCAACTAGCTCTGCAGATGATGAAGAAATTGAAGAAATGTACGATGAAATAAAAGAAATTATTCAGATAGTGAAGGGAGACGAAAATTTAATAGTAATGGGTGACTGGAATTCGAGTGTAGGAAAAGGGAGAGAAGGAAACATAGTAGGTGAATATGGATTGGGGCTAAGAAATGGAAGAGGAAGCCGCCTAGTAGAATTTTGCACAGAGCACAACTTAATCATAGCTAACACTTGGTTCAAGAATCATGAAAGAAGGTTGTATGCATGGAAGAACCATGGAGATACTAAATGGTATGAGATAGATTATATAATGGTAAGACAGAGATTTAGGAACCAGGTTTTAAGTTGTAAGACATTTCCAGGGGCAGATGTGGACTCTGACCACAATCTATTGGTTATGACCTGTAGATTAAAACTGAAGAAACTGCAAAAATGTGGGAAATTAAGGAGATGGGACCTGGATAAACTGAAAGAACCAGAGGTTGTACAGAGTTTCAGAGAGAGCATAAGGGAACAATTGACAGGAATAGGGGAAAGAAATACAGTAGAAGAAGAATGGGTAGCTCTGAGGGATGTAGTAGTGAAGGGAGCAGAGGATAAAGTAGGTACAAAGACGAGGGCTGCTAGAAATCCTTGGGTAACAGAAGAAATATTGAATTTAATTGATGAAAGGAGAAAATATAAAAATGCAGTAAATGAAGCAGGCAAAAAGGAATACAAACGTCTCAAAAATGAGATCGACAGGAAGTGCAAAATGGCTAAACAGGGATGGATAGAGGACAAATGTAAGGATGTACAAGCTTATCTCACTAGGGGTAAGATAGATACTGCCTACAGGAAAATTAAAGAGACCTTTGGAGAGAAGAGAACCACGTGTATGAATATCAGGAGCTCAGATGGCAGCCCAGTTCTAAGCAAAGAAGGGAAGGCAGAAAGGTGGAAGAAGTAAATAGAAGGTTTATACAAGGGCGATGTACTTGAGGACAATATTATGGAAATAGAAGAGGATGTAGATGAAGACGAAATGGGAGATACGATACTGCGTGAAGAGTTTGACAGAGCACTGAAAGACCTGAGTCGAAACAAGGCCCCCGGAATAGACAACATTCCATTAGAACTACTGACGGCCTTGGGAGAGCCAGTCATGACAAAACTCTACCAGCTGGTGAGCAAGATGTATGAGACAGGCGAAATACCCTCAGACTTCAAGAAGAATATAATAATTCCAATCCCAAAGAAAGCAGGTGCTGACAGATGTGAAAATTACCGAACTATCAGTTTAATAAGCCACGGCTGCAAAATACTAACGCGAATTCTTTACAGACGAATGGAAAAACTGGTAGATGCAGACCTCGGGGAGGATCAGTTTGGATTCCGTCGAAATGTTGGAACACGTGAGGCAATACTGACCTTACGACTTATCTTAGAAGAAAGATTAAGAAAAGGCAAACCTACGTTTCTAGCATTTGTAGACTTAGAGAAAGCTTTTGACAATGTTGACTGGAATACTCTTTTTCAAATTCTAAAGGTGGCAGGGGTAAAATACAGGGAGCGAAAGGCTATTTATAATTTGTACAGAAACCAGATGGCAGTAATAAGAGTCGAGGGGCATGAAAGGGAAGCAGTGGTTGGGAAAGGAGTGAGACAGGGTTGTAGCCTCTCCCCGATGTTATTCAATCTGTATATTGAGCAAGCAGTAAAGGAAACAAAAGAAAAATTTGGAGTAGGTATTAAAATTCATGGAGACGAAGTAAAAACTTTGAGGTTCGCCGATGACATTGTAATTCTGTCAGAGACGGCAAAGGACTTGGAAGAGCAGTTGAACGGAATGGACAGTGTCTTGAAAGGAGGATATAAGATGAACATTAACAAAAGCAAAACGAGGATAATGGAATGTAGTCAAATTAAATCGGGTGATGCTGAGGGAATTAGATTAGGAAATGAGACACTTAAAGTAGTAAAGGAGTTTTGCTATTTAGGAAGTAAAATAACTGATGATGGTCGAAGTAGAGAGGATATAAAATGTAGACTGGAAATGGCAAGGAAAGCGTTTCTGAAGAAGAGAAATTTGTTAACATCGAATATAGATTTATGTATTAGGAAGTCGTTTCTGAAAGTATTTGTTTGGAGTGTAGCCATGTATGGAAGTGAAACATGGACGATAACTAGTTTGGACAAGAAGAGAATAGAAGCTTTCGAAATGTGGTGCTACAGAAGAATACTGAAGATAAGGTGGATAGATCACGTAACTAATGAGGAGGTATTGAATAGGATTGGGGAGAAGAGAAGTTTGTGGCACAACTTGACTAGAAGAAGGGATCGGTTGGTAGGACATGTTTTGAGGCATCAAGGGATCACAAATTTAGCATTGGAGGGCAGCGTGGAGGGTAAAAATCGTAGAGGGAGACCGAGAGATGAGTACACTAAGCAGATTCAGAAGGATGTAGGTTGCAGTTGGTACTGGGAGATGAAGCAGCTTGCACAGGATAGAGTAGCATGGAGAGCTGCATCAAACCAGTCTCAGGACTGAAGACAACAACAACAACAACATTTCTGGGTGTGTGTAAAATTAATTTTCCTGTTGAAAGTGCGATAAAGATGAGTTGTTTGGTGTTTCGATAGAGGCTACGTTTGTAATTCTAAAAGAGGGGATGAGAATGGTAAATTGATTGATGGGCATGGTTTATGGGGTGATATATGAGTGTCAAGATAGGGTTGAGGATGTTTGCGTATGTTGATGGTGGGACGGGTGTGAGGTTAGGTGCTGTGGGAGGTGTAAATTAGATCTTATTAAAAAAAAAAGTTGTAAAGTAAGAATAATATTAGAAGGCAGGGACGTGTAGTTATATTTAGTTAAAGGACCGTGTAATGTCGTGTGAGGAGCAGTGTGCTACAGTGTCATAGGAGGTAAAGGCATTTGCTGCTATGATATGTTTAGCGTATGGAGGCTGCGCTTTGGAATTATGTTACGTTGATAACAAGTTGACTTTCACCCAGGTTCGGTGGTCGCGGCTCGGGATCACGGTTCTGGACGGACGTATGTGTGTGCTTTGACCGCTGACGAGCGCGTTGACCGCGCCAACTCGCGCTTGCGGAAGTCGAGCAGGGGCTGTGCGAGGTCTGAAATCAGACTGATGGGTGACTTCACGATCCTGTGGGCAGGGTGCAGAGTGGGGGTACCTGCGCACGTCTGCCGAGTTATTTTGCGAGCGGATCTGGAGGCTCTGCTATGCGTTATTAGGACAGTTTACGAGTACTGAGCGTATCTACACATCTGTGTGATGTATTATTTAGTAGTAGTTTGCTATAGTGTGTACTGAAATTATGATTCGGTGCGTGTCTGCGGGCTGTGCAACATGGCCCAGAGCACATCTGGGATTGGTGTTTTGTGATAGCGTGATAGATATACTGTATGGTTAAATAAGTTGTTCGAAAAAAATAAATAGAGTGTTCTAAATGATTACACGCGCCTGCAGCGCACATCAGAGTGATTGGTTTTCCGTCATCATCTCGATTGCATGCGAATAGTAAATGTTTTCCGGGCCGCTTTAATCGAATGTGTCAACGAGCTATGAGCTATTCTGACAATAGAAGTGAAGGCAAGTCCAGAATTGAGATGCCGGCGGTATACATGAAAAGAACAATGCAGCTTTCACATGTGTCGGTTGTCACGAGCGCTCGGAAGCTGAACTTGGCCGGAGACTCTGGAATCTCCTTCCCCACCGACCATACGCGCGCGCGGCCTGCCTTGGAGCGTAATCTAAGGCGCATAGGCGATATCAATTTCTCCGGTGATGGGTGCGAATGCGACTGCGTTGAGGTCATGTTTGTGGGAGGCCGAGCAGAGACTTTTGGTCGGTTTGGCAGCTGGTGGTGTTTGGGCGCGTCTGTTGAACTGATTTGCAAGCATTTCTGGCCGGCCGCGGTGGTCTCGTGGTTCTAGGCGCGCAGTCCGGAGTCTTGCGCCTGCTACGGTCGCAGATTCGAATCCTGCCTAGGGCATGGATGTGTGTGATGTCCTTAGGTTAGTTAGGTTTAAGTAGTTCTAAGTTCTAGAGGACTGATGACTACAGCAGTTGATTCCCATAGTGCTCAGAGCCATTTGAATTTGAACCAAGCATTTCTGTGCACTGTGCGGTGCTTTATTTGGAGAGTTTAAGAGTACAGAGCTCGTCTGCTGATATTGTTTACGGCATTATTTATGAGCTGTTTGCTATTGTGTGCTGAAATTAGGAGTTGTTTACGTGTTTGTGGCCTGTGTCAGATGACCACAGTCGGATCCGTGCGAGTGTTTTGTGACAAATATACTCCACGACTAAATAAAAGGGCTCCAAATAAATAGAGTGCACCCGTTCCTTACTTCCCCGAGCAGTACAGCGCAGTCTGAGTTGTTTTTGCGCAATAACGGCAATCTGGTCAGAATGTGAGTGAGTAGACAAATAACTGGACAAATTTATCGGTAGAGGAGTTACAGGTCTGGATTGGAATGAATATCTTGATGGGTGTGGTTGTTTTGCCAAGTGTAGTGCACTACTGGAGTTCAGAAACTGCCTTATGTCAGCCTTACATATCGAAACCTATGAGAAGTAAAAGTGTCAAAAAGAAATGTAGCAAATAAATAAAGTACACTCGTTCTTCCTTCCATCAGCCTATGCAGTGAAATTATTTCCGAAAATTAGCAGTTGTTTGGCTATTTGGAGGTAAATGTTTTGCATTATTTACGAGCGGTTCGCATGTCTGTAGGCTGTGCTATGAGTTATTTTTAACTGTTTACAATTAGCAAGCGTGTGTCTAGAACATTATAAATGAGTTATGTAGGAGTTTTTTGCAGGTCTGTTTGATGTGGGAACCGGCCGGAGTGGCCGTGCGATTCTAGGTGCTACAGTCTGGAACCGTATGACCGCTACAGTCGCAGGTTCGAATCCTGCCTCGGGCATGGATGTGTGTGATGTCCTTACGTTAGTTAGGTTTAAGTAGTTCTAAGTTCTAGGGGACTGATGACCTCAGAATTTAAGTCCCATAGTGCTCAGAGCCATTTGAACCATTTTTTTAATGATGTGGGACATGTCGGTGTGATACATATACTCCATTCCTAAACAAAGTAAATTAGTTCCTCGGTCCTTGGATCAAGTGCAGGGTGAGTCCATTTACCAGAAACGTGTAGGAAGAGGTTGAATGCTGGTGGCTTAGTTTGTAACAGTTTTCTTAGGTTGGTGTCGGAAGCGCAAGTGAGCTTTGTTTACTGGCTGATTTCAAACTTGGCGCTGGTTCCTAGGAGGAGGAGGAGAGGTGACGGTCTGGTCCTCGAAAAGTAGTTGAAATTAGGGAGTTGAACACGTTTGCATACATATATGAAATTGTAAATTGAATTATTTAATATAGCGGGGTGGTGAGAGTGAACTAGCGAGCGTTCTCGCGACGAGTAAACGCGCTATTATACGGTCATGGTGGATTCCACTGTCCGTCAAACTCGGGCGCCAAACGTATCCTTCGTCCGGCACGCGGTCGACAGGTTCCATCCTGTCCAGCGTTCAGTGCTCGCGGGCGCGGAAAGATGTTTACGTAGTCGGACTCTGAGGCTAGCGCAGCTGACCGTTTTTGGCGGGCACCACTGATCGCTTGACGTCAGCGGGCCAGGGAGCTGTCGATGGAGCAGGTTCAGCAGGCCACGCGTACGTCAGCTGCGTTATGGAGTTTCGCTGTGTGAGCATGGAGAAATCAGTTGGGACACACCTGCATGACCATAATGTCTGAAATAAAGAGTCATTTTCCAGGTATTTACAGAAGGCTATGTCCGTCGCATGTATGGAGTGTGTGTGACGTAAGCGGTTTGGCGACGCAACGATTTTACAGTTATTACGCGCGCATTCTAGTGCGGACCAAACGTGCTGTTATATAGTCATGGCGGATTCCACTGTCCAGTAAACTTTGCCGCCAAAAGTGTAGCACTGCGTTCTCGATCGCACAGGGACACGTGGTGGACGGTGAGCGGTCATCATCGACAGGTTGGAACATGCCCAGGAAAACAACTTTCGCGCCAAAAATGTGGCTCCAAGACAAAGAATGTTGGCGGGAAACGTGCAGAGGCGACGAATACACGTGGTGAGTGGACAAGGGGCCGCTGTGACGTCAAACTTGGTAATTTCTAGCATGTCCAGTTCAAATGGTTCAAATGGCTCTGAGCACTATGGGACTCAACTGCTGTGGTCATTAGTCCCCTAGAACTTAGAACTACTTAAACCTAACTAACCTAAGGACATCACACACATCCATTCCCGAGGCAGGATTCGAACCTGCGACCGTAGCAGTCGCAGCATGTCCAGTGGAAACATGTTTACCACGTGGGAGCGATTGCTGGGCTCGTCCCCCAGCACGAGTGGCCGGCAGGCTCACGTGACAGGCGTCGGCAATGTCTTCGCGCGCTGTCCAGGGGGTGGTGAGAATTCGAACTAATTCAGTTGGAGCGCGGACGTAGTGGTAAATGCACTTCGATATCAAAGATGTGTTGCTGACTGTGTTGGAGAACAAGTGATGACCGTACTGCTTGAAATAAAGTCTTCAGTACCTTCCCCCCTGCAAAATCAAAGGACGTGACTTACGTTACTATAAGTGCAGTTTATTATTTGACGCGATTATGATAGGCTACCAGTGAAAAACAAGATAAGTGAGGGAGAAAGATTGTATGTGTTATCAATTATGGTGTTGGGATTTGAACTTATGATAGATTTTTTTTTATGGATGTAAGGAAAATGGCTTTCTCACCGAGAAAATCGGACATATTGAATAAATAATAAATGATAATCATATACAGAAGTTCAATTTTCGAGATATTATCGTGTTGGAATCTGAATTTGGCGCAATTTTCTGGTGAATGTAGGCCTATAATAAATAATAATAATAATAATAATAATAATAAATGATAATGAATGATAATAAATGAATATGAATGACAATTAATGATGATAAACGATAATGAATGATATTGTTGTTGTGGTCTTCAGTCCTGAGACTTATGTGATGCAGCTCTCCATGCTAATCTATCCTGTGCAAGCTGCTTCATCTCCCAGTACCTACTGCAACCTACATCCTTCTGAATCTGCTTAGTGTATTCGTCTCTTGGCCTCCCTGTACGATTTATACCCTCCACACTGCCCTCCAGTACTAAATTGGTAATCCTGTGATGCCTCAGAACATGTCCTACCAACCGATCCCTTCTTCTGGTTAAGTTGTGCCCTAAACTCCTCTTCTCCCCAATTCTATTCAGTACCTCCTCATTAGTTATGTGTTCTACCCATCTAATCTTCAGCATTCTTCTGTAGCACCACATTTCGAAAGCTTCTATGCTCTTCTTGTCCAAACTATTTATTGTCCATGTTTCACTTCCATACATGGCTACACTCCATACAAATACTTTTAGAAATGACTTCCTGACACTTAAATCTATACTCGATGTTAACAAATTTCTCTTCTTCAGAAGTGTTTTCCTTGCCATTGCCAGTCTACATTTTATATCCTCTCTCGACCATCATCAGTTACTTTGCTCCCCAAATAGCAAAACTCCTTTACTACTTTAAGTATCTCATTTCCTAATCTAATTCCCTCAGCATCACCTGACTTAATTCGACTACATTCCATTATCCTCGTTTTGCTTTTGTTGATGTTCATCTTATATTCTCCTTTCAAGACACTATCCATTCTGTTCAACTGCTCTTCCAAAGTAAGGTTTTGCAGCCATTGTCATGTTGCAATTTGAATTTGGAGTCAATTTTCTAGTGGAGGCAGGTCAATAACAATAAATAATAATATATGATAATAAATAATAATAAATGATAATTAATGTTAATAAATGATAATCAATAATAATGAATAATAATAATAATAATAATAAAGAGAAGTACAGTTTTGCAAGCAGTACCCTGTTGGAATTCAAAGTTCCTGCAATTTTTTTCTTCTGGAGGCTTGGGTTAGTGGTCGTAGCACAATTGGGCTATTTTCCCCACCAAAATTCAAAATTACCGCCAATTTTTCTTGAGGTTAGGTTAGTGGACGTAGCACAATTGGCCTATTTTCCCGCCAAAATCCGCCATCTTGGATGACGTCATGCGATGTTGCCAAGTCTACATGCCGCCATCTCGGATGATGTCATCGGCGCCATCTTAAAAAAATTTGGCAACAATGGAGAGTGGGGTGGCACGAACCTTGTCCCCCTACTGATGTGTTTTTCTGTGGAGGAATCGGTTGACCTATGAGTTTACGATCAAATGTTTTCGGTGTCCATTGGAGATGCATGTCCTTTCGTCAACTAATCACACAGTTTTGAGGTGCGATAGCAAAACACAGACACTAAACGTATTACAGTGAACAGAGATGTCAGTGAACGAACGGACAGATCATAACCTTGCGAAGATAAAGGAAATAAACTTTTCACTCGAGGGAAGACTTGCGCAGCTGCTCACGCTAACCACGGCACCACGGCGCTCCTAAGCTCACACACTCTCCTTGATGTTACCTATCTTATGCATGGACTACTCAGTTTGTATATTTTGCTTATTTTTTTCATAGTTCCACACAACTTCTTCCTGTTTTATCGATTGATCTGTGTTCAGTTTTTCAAGGCCTATCCACTGTGCCAACTTTTAACTAAATCTGAGGGGGGTGCGATGGGGAGGTTCCCTTGTGAGCACTATGGGACTTAACTTCTGAGGTCATCAGTCCCCTAGAACTTAGAACTGCTTAAACCTAACTAACCTAAGGACATCACACACATCCATGCCCGAGGCAAGATTCGAACCTGTGACCGTAGATGTCGCGCGGCTCAGACTGTAGCGCCTAGAAGCGCTCGGCCACTCTGGCCGGCAGGAAGGAAGAATGTAGATGTAGATGTAGATGTAGATGTAGATGTAGATGAAAGGAGGGATATTGGGGTGTTATTTGTAAACAATGAACAGCGCTTTTCACTGTCAAACTTATGTGGATTTGTAACGCCACCAGCAGAAGCAGCGGGCGGTGGCGGAATCAGACTAGCCTGCGACTCCCAGCTGCACTAGCGGCGGCACAGCCCTCCCACTACGACACGCCGTTATCACGAGATTATGTGACCCCAGTACTAGACAGGTCAAGCCAGCCTTCCGCTCTTCCTCAGAACGTCTCGCTAGTTCTCGTAGTGAAACAACTGATATTTTTTCGGTGTACTGTAAGCCGTGGCTCTTTCCGCTTATTCCGTTATGCATTTAATGTAGTCATTTCACTATAAGTCGGTCTCCAGGTATTTTATGAATGCTACTGTTGCCACCAATAAACCATGCACAGTATGTTACACTACGCCTCCTATCGCACTCAAAATCTGTCCACCATTTTGGACAGGTGAATTCGATTTCACATTATTTTGGTTAGGGTTACTGGATACATATCTATGCTTTTAATAATTATTGCCTGATTTTTTTTTCCTATCGAAAAAGCGAATAATAGCATGGCATGAATATAATGCCTTTAGTGTATTCTTATGGCGCCAATGGGTGCAGCACAGAATGCCATTAAACATTCAGCTGGACAATTCTACCAGGTAATTTTAGAGCTGTTTTCCATCGTTTAAGTTCCATAAGCCTGCGACTTTAGTAGCGATAGGGGATTTATAATCACAGATGTCCGTACTACGTCAAGCAAACAGGGCGGCCGAGAGCTAGGACTGGGCCCGAGGTGGGATGTGTGATTGTGCCCCATCTCCAAAAATAGCAGTCCAATTTACTATTATTTTAAAGAAGGTTTGACATGATTTAAACATAACGCAAATCAGGGAATGCTGGAAATACATAAAATACAAAACTACTCATTGGGATGATATACAGGGTGGTCGATAGATAGTTACCGGGCCAAATATCTCACGAAATAAACACCAAACGAAAAAACTACAAAGAACAAAACTCGTCTAGCTTGAAGGGGGAAACCAAATGGCGCTATGGTTGGCCCTCTAGATGGCGCTGCCATAGGTCAAACGAATATCAACTGCGTTTTTTAAAATAGGAACCCCCATTTTATATTACATATTCGTGTAGTACGTAAAGAAATATGAATGTGTTAGTTGAACCATTTTTTTCGCTTTGTGATATATGGCGCTGTAATAGTCACAAACGTATAAGTACGTGGTTCCACGTAACATTCCGCCAGTGCGGACGGTGTTTGCTTCGTGATACATTACCCGTGTTAAAATGGACCGTTTACCAATTGCGGAAGAGGTCGATATCGTACTGATGTATGGCTATTGTGATCAAAATTCCCAACTGGCGTGTGCTATGTAAGCTGCTCGGTATCCTGGACGACATCATCCAAGTGTCAGGACCGTTCGCGGGATAGTTACGTTATTTAAGGAAGCAGGAAGTGTTCAGCCTCATGTGAAACGTCGAACACGACCTGCAACAAATGATGGTGCCGAAGTAGTTGTTGTAGCTGCTGTCGAGGCTAATCCGCACACCAGTAGCAGACAAACTGGGCGGGAATCGGGAATCTTAAAAACGTCGGTGTTGAGAATGCTACATCAACATCGATTGCAGCCGTACCATATTTCTATGCACCAGGAATTGCATGGCGACGACTTTGAACGTCGTTCACAGTCCTGCCACTGGGCACAAGAGAAATTACGGGACGACGACAAATTTTTTGCACGTATTCTATTTAGCGACGAAGCGTCATTCAGCAACAGTGGTAACGTAAACCGGTGTAATATGCAGTATTGGACAACGGAAAATCCTCGATGGCCGCGACAAGTGGAAGATCAGCGACCTTGGCTGGTTAATGTATGGTGCGCCATTATGGGAGGAAGGATAATTGGCCCCCATTTTACCGATGGCAATCTAAATGGTGCAATGTATGCTGATTTCCAACGTAATGTGTTACCGATGTTACTACAAGATGTTTCACTGCATGACAGAATGGCGATGTACTTTCAACATGATGGATGTTCGGCACATAGCTCGGGTGCGGTTGATGCGGTATTGAACAGCATATTTCATGACAGATGGATTCGTCGTCGAAGCACCATACCATGGCCTGCACATTTACCGGATCTGTCGTCCCCGGATTTCTTTCTGTGTGGAAAGTTGAAGGATATTTGCTGCAGTGATCCACCGACAATGACTGACAACATGCTTCAGCGCATTGTCAATGCATGTGCGAACATTACGGAAGGCGAACTACTCGCTGTTGAGAGGAATATTGTTACACGTATTACCAAATGCATTGAGGTTCACGGAGATCGTGTTGAGCATTTATTGCATTAATGCGGTATTTACAGGTAATGACGCTGTAACAGCATGCGTTCTCAGAAATGATAAGTTCACAAAGGTACATGTATCACTTAGGGACAACCGAAATAAAATGTTCAAAGGTACCTACGTTATGTATTTTAAATTAAAAAACCTACCTGTTCGTCTAAAATCGTGAGCCATATGTTTGTGACTATTACTACGCCATCTATCGCAAAGGAAAAAAATTGGTCCAACTAAAACATTCATATTTCTTTACGTACTACACGAATATGTAATAAAAATGGGGGTTCCTATTTCAAAAAACGCAGTTGATATGTGTTTGACCTATGGCAGCGCCATCTAGCGGGCCAACCATGGCGCCATCTGGTTTCCCCCTTCAAGCTAGACAAGTTTCGTTCTTTGTAGCTTTTTCGTTTGACACTTATTTCGTGAGGTATTTGGCCCGGTAACGATCAATGGACCACCCTGTATAGAATATATACAATTTCCTATTAACACTAAATGTACGTTCACAAACGCAATTTATACTATGGTACTATAAATTGCACGAGATATTGTCGGCAGAATTCGAGCAAACTAACACCTCGTCATGGTGCGATAGGTTGAATCAGAGCTCACTGTAGTACACTCTGACAAAAAAGAAAAAAAAAAAAAACATGCGTCACGAAGGGATTTTCCGAATGGATCGGAAATCGGTAGTCTGGTGTACATATACAGACTAACGAATGATTACAGTTTCAGAAAAATTGGATGATTCCCTCAAGAGTAAAAGCTTCACAAATTGAGCAAATCAATAATGCGTTCAGAGATGGGTCGTTGGCGAACCAACGGGTCCGGAGGAACGGTTCGGCAAGATAAACGGAACGAGCGATGAAAGAATTCTAAAAACGGTCCTTCATAGTTCACTTCGGTCGCGGCTTTCCACTTATAGTTCCAGGGACCGGGAAACGGTCGCTCCCGTAGCCGCAACGGCATGTCGGCCGATCTCGTCCCAGCCTCGGTCCCGTTCCCGTCTGTCTCGGTCTCGGTCTCGCTCGGCCAAACTCGTCCTTCACCGCGTGGCCACTCGTCGCAGTTCCACTGCCGACTGCTCATAGTTCAGTATCGAGCTGTTCGTTTCATTCGCTGCGCATGCCCATTCTAGATCAGTTTCAAACGTTTTTGGACTCTGAACTTCTGGTTCTTTTCGTATTCTATTCAGCGTCCATGACCGGTAATTAAAATGTATTTTATAATTACGTAAATCACATAAAAATCACGTGGTATGTAATAAATACATTTTTCCAGGTAATAAAACGGCATATCAGCTTACATCACTATTTCGATAAATAGCAGAAGAAATACTTGTAAAAAGGCAAGATTTTTTTGCTATTACATATACAAAGGAAGTCGTCACGGCACACACGAGTGGCCATTTTCTATCTCTTTTTGATCCAAGGTAAAAGGGCATGTTCATTGTTACGGAGGGCAGACCGACTTACAACCGAATGAAGCCAGCGCTCCATAATCGAGTGTCTGGTGTCACATTTTGTAAGTAGAATATGATAACTTCTACAATATTATATCAGTGGTACAGGGTGGCGCACGAAAAGTCGTCCCTGTGTGCTAGACTACTCATTGTCGCCAACCAATCATAATCTACTGTTTCGAAGTTGTTGTTTGCATTTGCTTTTTTGTTATTTCTTCTCTGCCTAATTATTACATGTTTATCTTCTCTGCTCGTATCTGTCAACAAATCGTGCGTAACTGGCGAGCAGTCTGTACTCGGGGCCAGTTTTTTCGTGCACCACCTTCTGTTATTTCACTGCAATGAGCCACATAACGCTACAGTTGGCTAAACGAGAGGTTTTGCAGAATCACCAAAATTACAAGTGTGTAAGAATTCTGTTATGAATAAAAACTACACTCCTGGAAATTGAAATAAGAACATCGTGAATTCATTGTCCCAGGAAGGGGAAACTTTATTGACACATTCCTGGGGTCAGATACATCACATGATCACACTGACAGAACCACAGGCACATAGACACAGGCAACAGAGCATGCACAATGTCGGCACTAGTACAGTGTATATCCACCTTTCGCACCAATACAGGCTGCTATTCTCCCATGGAGACGATCGTAGAGATGCTGGATGTAGTCCTGTGGTACGGCTTGCCATGCCATTTCCACCTGGCGCCTCAGTTGGACCAGCGTTCGTGCTGGACGTGCAGACCGCGTGAGACGACGCTTCATCCAGTCCCAAACATGCTCAATGGGGGACAGATCCGGAGATCTTGCTAGCCAGGGTAGTTGACTTACACCTTCTAGAGCACGTTGGGTGGCACGGGATACATGCGGACGTGCATTGTCCTGTTGGAACAGCAAGTTCCCTTGTCGGTCTAGGAATGGTAGAACGATGGCTTCGATGACGGTTTGGATGTACCATGCACTATTCAGTGTCCCCTCGACGATCACCAGAGGTGTACGGCCAGTGTAGGAGATGGCTCCCCACACCATGATGCCGGGTGTTGGCCCTGTGTGCCTTGGTCGTATGCAGTCCTGATTGTGGCGCTCACCTGCACGGCGCCAAACACGCATACGACCATCATTGGCACCAAGGCAGAAGCGACTCTCATCGCTGAAGACGACACGTCTCCATTCGTCCCTCCATTCACGCCTGTCGCGACACCACTGGAGGCGGGCTGCACGATGTTGGGGCGTGAGCGGAAGACGGCCTAACGGTGTGCGGGACCGTAGCCCAGCTTCATGGAGACGGTTGCGAATGGTCCTCGCCGATACCCCAGGAGCAACAGTGTCCCTAATTTGCTGGGAAGTGGCGGTGCGGTCCACTACAGCACTGTGTAAGATCCTACGGTCTTGGCGTGCATCCGTGCGTCGCTGCTGTCCGGTCCCAGGTCGACGGGCACGTGCACCTTCCGCCGACCACTGGTGACAACATCGATGTACTGTGGAGACCTCACGCCCCACGTGTTGAGCAATTCGGCGGTACGCCCACCTGGCCTCCCGCATGCCCACTATACGCCCTCGCTCAAAGTCCGTCAACTGCACATACGGTTCACGTCCACACTGTCGCGGCATGCTACCAGTGTTAAAGACTGCGATGGAGCTCCGTATGCCACGCAAACTGGCTGACACTGACGGCGGCGGTGCACAAATGCTGCGCAGCTAGCGCCATTCGACGGCCAACACCGCGGTTCCTGGTGTGTCCGCCGTGCCGTGCGTGTGATCATTGCTTGTACAGCCCTCTCGCAGTGTCCGGAGCAAGTATGGTGGGTCTGACACACCGGTGTCAATGTGTTCTTTTTTCCATTTCCAGGAGTGTATGTACTCCAGGGGGGAGGCTAGTGCGTCTCTTGGCGCCTTCCAGCTTTAGTCACCTATGCTACTAATTCTTCATAAGAACCATATAACACGCACAAATGAACGGTGAACAAGTAAAAATGTACGGTTCCCAAAAAAAAAGCGATCACCAGTGAACTAGTTCCCAAGGACGAATGAGTTTGCCCATCTCTAATGCGTTGGCCCACCTCTGGCCTTTATGTAAACAGTTATTCAGCTGATTATCGGAGTTCAGTTCGAAGTGGGACCTATCACTGGACAATTCTACGCCAGTCAATGTGATTCCAGGCCGAAGATATGTCTGGAGACGCCCCAGACAGCGGTGGGCTACCAACCCGACTGCCGTCCGCCATACGGTCTGACAGGCCGGAGTGATTGATGGTCTGGGCCTCTGGGGTGTTACTTCTTTTCACAGCATAAGCGCCAACCTTACAGCACAGCAGTACATTGCCGATATTTTACGTCCCGTTTTGTTGCCCGTCATGGCAAGCCACCTCGGGGAGCATTATGGGCAATGCTCTCCAACTACTCTGAATTTTGACGATATAACGCTCCAATTGGACAGAATTTGGCGCAATACCCCTCAGGAGGACATCCAACAACACTATTAATCAATACCAAGCTGAATAACTGTTTGCATACGGTCCAGATATGGGCCAACGGATTATTGACTTGCTCAACTTGTAAAGCTCTTTCTCGTGAATAAATCATCTAGTTTTTCTGAAATTGTTATGATTTGTTTGTCTGCACATGTACATCACATCTACCAGTTCCCGTTCCATTCGGATAATTCCTTCGCGGTGCATCGTTTTCTTTTTTCCCCTCATAGTGTATACGCATGTTTATCATAGAACCACTATTAGCAGCACCGAGTTCGATTGCGTGTTGGATGCAGTGTTATCAAGTATTACAGAACCTGTGGACATTTGAGGGAATGATGCACACTGCGGCATGTTATTGCACTGTATTTAGAAAGTAGATGCCCCAATGAAATCGTGTGAAGTTTTCCGACACAGAGTAGGAAGTTTATACAGGGTGGTCCATTGATCGTGACAGGGCCAAATGTCTCACGAAATAAGAGTCAAACGAAAAAACTACAAAGAACGAAACTCGTCTAGCTTGATGGGGGAAACCAGATGGCGCTATGGTTCGCCCGCTAGATGGCGCTGCCATAGGTCAAAAAATGGTTCAAATGGCTCTGAGCACTATGGGACTTAACATCTGAGGTCATCAGTCCCCTACAACTTAGAACTACTTCAACATAACTAATCTAAGGACAACACACACATCCATGCCCGAGGGAAGATTCGAACCTGCGATCGTAGCGGTCGCGTGGTTTCTGACTGAAGCGTCTAGAACCGCTCGGCCACAACGGCCGGCTCTGCCATAGGTCAAAAGGATATCAACTGCGTTTTTTAAATAGGAACCCCGAATTTTATTCCATATTCGTGTAGTACGTAAAGAAATCTGAATGTTTTAGTTGGACCACTTTTTGCCGGCCGCGGTGGTCTCGCGGTTTCTAGGCGCTCAGTCCGAAACCGCGGGACTGCTACGGTCGCAGGTTCGAATCCTGCCTCGGGCATGGATGTATGTGACATACTTAGGTTAGTTAGGTTTAAGTAGTTCTAAGTTCTAGGGGACTGATGACCACAGATGTTACGTCCCATTGTGCTCAGAGCCATTTGAACCATTTTTTGACCACTTTTTTCGCTTTGTGATAGATGGCTCTGTAATAGTCACAAACGTATGGCTCACAATTTTAGACGAACAGTTGGTAACAGGTAGGTTTTTTAAATTAAAATACATAATGTAGGTACGTTTGAACATTTTATTTCGGTTGTTCCAATGTGATACATGTACCTTTGTGAACTTATCATTTCTGACAACGCATGTTGATACAGCGTGATTACTTGAAAATATCACATTAATGCAATAAATGCTCAAAATGATATCCGTCAACCTCAATGCATTTGGCAATACGTGTAACGACATTCCTCTTAATAGCGAGTAGTTCGCCTTCCTTAATGTTAGCACATGCATTGACAATGCGCTGACGCATACATAGCACCAATTAGATTGTCATCGGTAAAATGGGGGCCAATCATCCTTTCTCCCATAATGGCGCACCATACATTAACCCGCAAAGGTCACTGATGTTCCACTTGTCGAAGCCATCGTGGATTTTCCGTTGCCCAATACTACATATTACGCCAGTTTACGTTACCACTGTTGGTGAATAACGCTTCGTCGCTAAATAGAACGCGTGCAAAAAATTTGTCATCGTCCCGTAATTTCTCTTGTGCCCAGTGGCAGAACTGTACACGACGTTCAAAGTCGTCGCCATGCAATTCCTGGTGCATAGAAATATGGTACGGGTGCAATGGATATTGTTGTAACATTCTCAACACCGACGTTTTTGAGATTCCCGATTCTCTCGCAATTTGTCTGCTGCTGGTGTGCGGATTAGCCGCGACAGCAGCAAAAACACTTACTTGGGCATCATCATTTGTTGCAGATCGTGGCTGACGTTTCACATGTGGCTGAACACTTCCTGTTTCCTTAAATAACGTAACTATCCCGCGAACGGTCCTGACACTTGGATGATGTCGTCCAGGATACCGAGCAGCTTACATAGCACACGCCCGTTGGGTATTTTAATCACAACAGCCATACATCAACACGATATCGACCTTTTCCGCAACTGGTAAACGGTCCATTTTAACACGGGTAATGTATCACGAAGCAAACACCGTCCGCACTGGAGGAATGTTACGTGGAACCACGTACTTATACGTTTGTGACTATTGCAGCGCCATCTATCACAAAGCGAAAAAAATTGTTCAACTAAAACATTCATATTTCTTTATGTAATACACGAATATGTAATAAAAACGGCGTTTCCTATTTTTTAAAAAAAAACGCAGTTGATATCGGTTTGACCTACGGCAGCTCCATCTAGCGGGCCAACCATAGCGCCATCTGGTTTCCCCCTTCAAGCTAGACGAGTTTCGTTACTTGTAGTTTTTTCGTTTGATGGTTATTTAGTGAGATATTTGGCCCGGTCATTATCAATGGACCACCCTTTATACAGGTGGACGAGAGTAACTGTGTCTGCAAATGCTTTGCTTTATACACAAAAGCCAGTGCGTATCTCTCAGATTTTAGGTGTTTTTGTTTCAGTTATTATTCTTACTATGGGAGCAACGTACTACTGAAGTTGGTTTATTATTATAAGGCGCAGAATATCTTCTATGAAATTTGTTTACCCAGTATCAGATTTTAAAATACGTAACACTGTTTTTCTGCAAAAGTGTGGAAAGACAGGCTTCCTAGTTATAGAACTACCACTGAAAGTTAAATTTCATACATCGAGTACGTAATTTTTTTTACCATGAACTTTTCCTGCATTTACATTTCTTATTCCTGCACACACTTTCAATCAGAGTTATGAAGGCTGCGTAGTTATAAATTTAAATAACATTTATAAATATATTTGCAATTTTCATTATATTTAATTATATTAATTACGTAGAAAGAAAAGAATTTGTTACACACTTGCGTAATGCGCCATTGCTAAGATTGTGCTCTGAATCTCACACTCGTTTAGCAGTTAAGTCCTTCCATCACCTTCATTACAATATACAGTTTCCTTCATCCTAGTACAGGTTCATGACTTATTACTGGACATTGCTTTATGAAGACAAATGATTAATTTCATGCTTCCTCTTATCTCAGAAAACTAGAAATACTTACTATGATACACCTTGTATAATGTTCTATTACAATGAAAATCATTTGGAATGTAGTCAAACCAGAAACAGTCGTAAACCATGTCTCCAGTTTCCCACTGCAGCTTTGAAACAACTAACATACCAACTAAATGAATCATGAAAGAGTTTGCAAAAGTTAAATAAATCGAGAAAGTATACCAGCGCCATGACACTTTCATGGAGCAGGAGACTGAATGAAAATAATAGTAATACATATTGCGTTGAAAAGTAATGATGAAGATGGCAACACGTAACTCCAAGCTTTTACATTTGGGGGTTAGCCCGTTTTTCCGCGCATGTGTTCAGTTGTACAGTAGTGGATTTCTTGATATATTTATATGCAATAGTTTTTACATTCTCATCAACTGCCACTCACTGCACCAATCACAGATCCTCCACAGATCTTACTGCAATTTGCTGCTGTCTTCCTATAGACAATCGTATCCTTTACGAATATCTTAAATCCACATCGAAAGAAATAGCGCCGGCCGCGGTGGTCTCGCGGTTCTAGGCGCACAGTCCGGAACCGTGCGATTGCTACGGTCGCAGGTTCGAATCCTGCCTCGGGCATAGATGTGTGTGATGTCCTTAGGTTAGTTAGGTTTATGTAGTTCTAAGTTCTAGGGGACTGCTGACCACAGTAGTTGAGTCCCATAGTGCTCAGAGCCATTTGAACCATTTTTGAAAGAAATAGCCGGCAAACTGCTGCACAGTGTGTATGGCAGTGAGTACGTTGCAGCAGTTTTATCGATTTACACTTCCATTCCACTCTCACACGCTGATCGAGTAAAAAATGAATGTCTGTCTACCTCCGTAAATGCTCGTGTCTCCCTTATCTTTCCACAAGGTTTTTTTTTTTTTTTTTTTTTTTTTTTTTTTTTTTTTTGGCATTCCAAAGGAATATACAGATGTAATGGGATCCTAGTAGCCACATGGTGTAGCTGCTATGCAGGTCAGCCACGACCAATCACTTAACGCAATTTTACGTGTCAGTAGTAGTGTTTTGGAAACCCTATCTTTCATGGATGAATTACATTTCTATCAGCCTGCCATCTGTTCTCTCTTATGTATCCATTCCACTTTAGGTCAGTTATTCGTAGGTGTTTTACGGTAACCACTCTGTCCAGCGATAGTGTAATAGATCAGTACTGGATTTCTTCCCCTATGTATGCACAGGATGTTACGTCCCGTGTCAGATCCAAGTCTCTCTGTACTAATTCTCTGTTACGGTACTCTTTAATCCACTACGGTATACCAGCATAACTGTACTTAGACAGCTACATTATCTGCAGATAACTTTTACATATTACAATGAAAAGTATATTGTTGAATACCCTTTACTTATTAGACTAGAAATATACTAATCCCACTTTATTATTTACGTAGTATTACCACCCCTCCATCTCTCTCCCTTGCTTATAAAAGCAATTCATGAACAACTTTCAATTCTATTTTTAACCTATGATGACATTATCTTCCAATATTTTTCACAAGATGATGTATTTATTTATTTCACTGTAGCCTGTAACCTATAATTTAAACACGCGCTGTTTTTGTTCTTACAGAAATTATGTAATATACATTAATACTTAATTTTATCGTATACAATACTACCTCCCGTCACCATAATCATATATATATTCCTGGAAATGGAAAAAAGAACACATTGACACCGGTGTGTCAGACCCACCATACTTGCTCCGGACACTGCGAGAGGGCTGTACAAGCAACGATCACACGCACGGCACAGCGGACACACCAGGAACCGCGGTGTTGGCCGTCGAATGGCGCTAGCTGCGCAGCATTTGTGCACCGCCGCCGTCAGTGTCAGCCAGTTTGCCGTGGCATACGGAGCTCCATCGCAGTCTTTAACACTGGTAGCATGCCGCGACAGCGTGGACGTGAACCGTATGTGCAGTTGACGGACTTTGAGCGTGGGCGTATAGTGGGCATGCGGGAGGCTGGGTGGACGTACCGCCGAATTGCTCAACACGTGGGGCGTGAGGTCTCCACAGTACATCGATGTTGTCGCCAGTGGTCGGCGGAAGGTGCACGTGCCCGTCGACCTGGGACCGGACCGCAGCGACGCACAGATGCACGCCAAGACTGTAGGATCCTACGCAGTGCCGTAGGGGACCGCACCGCCACTTCCCAGCAAATTAGGGACACAGTTGCTCCTGGGGTATCGGCGAGGACCATTCGCAACCGTCTCCATGAAGCTGGGCTACGGTCCCGCACACCGTTAGGCCGTCTTCCGCTCACGCCCCAACATCGTGCAGCCCGCCTCCAGTGGTGTCGCGACAGGCGTGAATGGAGGGACGAATGGAGACGTGTCGTCTTCAGCGATGAGAGTCGCTTCTGCCTTGGTGCCAATGATGGTCGTATGCGTGTTTGGCGCCGTGCAGGTGAGCGCCACAATCAGGACTGCATACGACCAAGGCACACAGGGCCAACACCCGGCATCATGGTGTTGGGAGCCATCTCCTACACTGGCCGTACACCTCTGGTGATCGTCGAGGGGACACTGAATAGTGTACGGTACATCCAAACCGTCATCGAAGCCATCGTTCTACCATTCCTAGACCGACAAGGGAACTTGCTGTTCCAACAGGACAATGCACGTCCGCATGTATCCCGTGCCACCTAACGTGCTCTAGAAGGTGTAAGTCAACTACTCTGGCCAGCAAGATCTCCGGATCTGTCCCCCATTGAGCATGTTTGGGACTGGATGAAGCGTCGTCTCACGCGGTCTGCACGTCCAGCACGAACGCTGGTCCAACTGAGGCGCCAGGTGGAAATGGCATGGCAAGCCGTTCCACAGGACTACATTCAGCACCTCTGCGATCGTCTCCATTGGAGAATAGCAGCCTGCATTGCTACGAAAGGTGGATATACACTGTACTAGTGCCGACATTGTGCATGCTCTGTTGCCTGTGTCTATGTGCCTGTGGTTCTGTCAATGTGATCATGTGATGTATCTGACCACAGGAATGTGTCAATAAAGTTTCCCCTTCCTGGGACAATGAATTCACGGTGTTCTTATTTCAATATATATATATATATATATATATATATATATATATATATATATATATATATATATATATAGTTTTTGTCTGTCACATTCCACAATGCACTTCATCGGTCCCCGGACCATAGGGATGCCCTGTCGGTTCCTTGGGCGCTTGGAGGACGTTGTGGTTGTATCTGCCTCTTCCATTATTTGTTGGCTCCCTGGTTGCAGAGAAGGATTTCCCTGTTCCAAGTGAGCATTGTTGTTGCCCTTGCCGGTAACGAGCGCAGCCACACGCCGACCCACGCCACCACAGTTCTGGTTCCTTTGGTGGCGAGACACGTCCCACTGCTTTTTGGTGTTATTATGATGGTTGCGCATACGGTTTGGGCAGTTGACTGCCGCAACTGTTGGCCTCAGCCGCCTTTGCTGTGTGTTGTCTGTGTTGCTTCTCGATCTTCTGTCGCAACCTCTCGCTGACGGGTATTGGTGGATAAGATGACCCGTTACCCTGGCATTTCTGAAAATAGCGTTAGCAGTGTTCTCCAAGATCTGCTATTCTGTTTTGTGACGCATCGTCTTCCGTTCTGACGCTGTTCACTACATCGGTATTCAGCGGAAATCCCGTGTGTCTTCTACCAATTCGATGCCCGTAGGCGGCGTAGGACCCATGACAAGTCAAGAAGCGTGTCAAGCCCCTTGAGGGGTTCAGGTGCTTCATTCCCAGCCTCTGTTTTATATTTGGCTGAAAACCATAGGTGCGACTTGCTTTTTGGGCATCATCCAATCGTTTCTGTCATAGGTGTAAGATCTAATTTTGATTTCGCTGCTTGCTTGTAGCCCGTATTCCTATTAAATTCAGCACTTCATGATATTGCTATTTTTACAGCCAATACAGCGCCACATATTTCCTTATGTGGTGCTCGAGTGGGCTCATTTCAAGTATTACTTGTAGCGCCTCAACTGACACAGTACCAAAAGCTCCCGTCAACTGAGGAAGTATTCCTCGTTGCACCCTGTCAATTATCTGTTCTGGTGTTACGAGCAAAAGTCTTTAGACCCACGTAGTCGCACAGTATCCCATGATCGCAGTTAAGATAGCGTTATGATAGGTTCTTATTGTTTGCATTGGAGCCGGCCAGGATGGCCGAGAGGTTCTAGGTGCTACAGTCTGGAACCGGGCGACCACTACAGTCGCAGGTTCGAATCCTGCCTCAGGCATGGATGTGTGTGATGTCTTAGGTTAGTTAGGTTTCAATAGTTCTAAGTTCCAGGGGACTGATTACCTCAGAAGTTAAGTCCCCTAGTCCTCAGAGTCATTTGAACCATTTTGTTTGCATTGGCAGCTTATCATCGTAACTGGAGAGACTAAGAATTTTGTTCATCGAGTTCCTGGCTCTCTTGCCCATTTCTTCAATATGTGCACCATAACTTTGTCGTTTGTCCAAGAAGACGCCTAAGTATCTGGTGATGGGCATTTCGTGACCGGATCTCTTAAAAGATTCCCTTTTAACAGCATATACGTGTTCTTTTCAGGTGTAACAGACAATTTGACCCCTTGGCACCACCGAAGTAATTGCTGAAGGACTTTGTTAGATCCATCTCCCTGGTTGCTTCTGGAGGTTCCCTTCACAAGGATTATCTGGTCGTCGGCTTATGCACCTACTCCTACGACCTCTTCATTATCCTGTAGTATTTCTAGTACCGGATTTAGTTCTAGATCCCAGAAAACATGGCCATTAATGGATCCCTGTGGTCACCTTTTGAAACTTATTTTATTTGGGTCTCTCCTGGGCACGAAAATGCTACTTCTCTGTTTTCACAGTAGCTCTCAAAGCAGTTCTGTAACGCTCGTGGCCAGACCAAATTCCTCAGGCGATCAAAAAGTGCTGGCCACCATAAATGATCGAACGTCCCGGCCATTATTATGGCTAGAACACAATTATGAGGATCGTTTTTCACGTGTCTTATAGACTCATTTATAGCGTCTTTGTTGGCTTCCCGCTTCTGCAATCATACCGTTGCAAATCTTCCATGAAGAACCTTCCTTAAGGTATCGAGAAAGCAAATCAGTCTGTTGGATTTTGAAGCTTGGGGATCCTTGTCGTTACCCTTTTTCAAGATTATCACATTTGCTTTCTTCCATGTATTTGGTATTCTTACCTGCAAAAACGTGCCTGCTGGAAGGAACTGACACCATGGATCCTGCAGGTCTGTCCATAAATCTGTAAGAGTACGAGGCGTTGGAGATCCCTTGTGAACAGCACGTTGCAGTGCATCCCAGATAAGTTCAATAATGTTCATGTCTGGGGATTCTGGTGGCTAGCAGAAATGTTTAAACTCAGAAGACTGTTCCCGAAAACACGTTGTAGCTATTCTGGACGTGTGGGGCGTCGCTTTGTCCTGTTGGAATTGTCAAAGTGCGTCGGAATGTACAATAGACGTGAATGGATGCAGGTGATCAGACATGATGCTTACGTACGTGTCACCTGTGAAAGTCGTAGCTAGACGTCTCAAGGGTCCCATATCACTCCAACTGCACATGTCCCACAAATTATTGAGTCTCCGCCAGCTTTAACATTCTCCTGCTGACATGCAGGATCCATGGATTCATTGGGTTGTCTCCATACCCGTACACCGCCATCTGCTCAACACAATTTGATACGGGACTCGTCCGACCAGGCAACATCTTTCCAGTCATCAACAGTCCAATGTACACTGATAGCCGTTAAAATTGCTACACCACGAAGATGACGCGCTACAGACGCGAAATTTAACAGACAGGAAGGAGATGCTGTGATATGCAAATGACTTGCTTTTCAGAGTATTCACACAAGGTTGGCGCCGGTGGCGACACCTACAACGCACTAACATGACGAAATTTTCCAACCGATTTCTCATACACAAACAGGAGTTGACCGGCGTTGCCTGGTGAAACGTTGTTGTGATGCCTCGTGTAAGAAGGAGAACTGCGTACCATCACGTTTCCGACTTTGATTAAAGTTCGGATTGTAGCCTATCGCGATTGCGGTTTATCGTACCGCGACATTGCTGCTCACGTTGGTCGAGATCCAATGACTGTTAGCAGAATATGGAATCGGTGGGTTCAGAAGGGTAATATGGAACGCCGTGCTGGATCCCAATGGCCTCGTCTCACTAGCAGTCGAGATGACAGGCATCTTATCCGCATGGCTGTAACGGATCGTGCAGCCACGTCTCGATCCCTGAGTCAACAGATGGGGACGTTTGCAAGACAACAACCATCTGCACGAACAGTTCGACGACGTTTGCAGCAGCATGGACTATTAGCTCGGAGACCATGGCTGCGTTTACCCTTGACGCAGCATCACAGACATGAGCGCCTCCGATGGTGTACTCAGTGACGAAGCTGGGTGCACAAATGGCAAAACGTCATTTTTTCGGATGAATCCAGGTTCTGTTTACAGCATCTTGATGGTGGCATCCGTCTTTGGCGACATCGCGGTGAACGCACATTGGAAGCGTGTATTCGTCATCGCCATACTTACGTATCATCCGGCATGATGGTATGGGGTGCCATTAGTTACACATCTCGGTCACCTCTTGTTCGCATTGACGGCACTTTGAACAGTGGACGTTACATTTCAGATGTGTTACGACCCGTGCCTCCTCCCCTTCATTCGATCCCTGCGAAACCTACATTTCAGAAGGATAATGCACCACCGCATGTTGCAGGTCCTGTAAGTGCCTTTCTGGATACAGAAAATGTTCGACTGCTGCCCTGGCCAGCACATTCTTCAGATCTCTCACCAACTGAAAACGCCTGGTCAATGGTGGCCGAACAACTGGCTCGTCACAATACACCAGTCACTACTCTTGATTAACTGTAGTATGGTGTTGAAGCCGCATGGGCAGCTGTACCTGTACACGCCATCCAAGCTCTGTTTGACTCAATGCCCAGGCGTATCAAGGCCGTTATTACGGCCAGAGGTGGTTGTTCTGGGTACTGATTTCTCAGGATCTATGCACCCAAATTGCGTGAAAATGTAATCACATGTCAGTTCTAGTATAATATATTTGTACAATGAATACCCGTTTATCATCTGCATTTCTTCTTCGTGTACCAATTTTAATGGCCAGTAGTGTATGTGTTGACGGGCCCAGGTGAAGCGTAAAGCTTTGTGTCATGCAGTAACCAAGAGCCTTCGGCTCCGAAAGCCCCTATCGATGACGTTTCGTTGAATGGTTTGCAGGCTAACACTTTTTGATGGCCAAGCACTGAAATCTGCAGCAGTTTGTGGAAGGCTTGCACTTCTATCACGTTGAACGATTCTCTTCAGTCGTCGTTGGTCCCGTTCTTGCAGAATCTTTTTCCGGCCGCGGCGACGTCGGAGATTTGATGTTTTACCGGACTCCCGATATTCACGCTACACTCATGAAATGTTCGCACCGGAAAATGCCCACTTCATCGCTAGCTCGGAGATGCTGTGTCCCATTGCTCGTGCGCCAACTGCAACACCACGTTGAAACTCACTTACATCTTGATAACCTGTAATTGTACCAGCAGTAACCGATGAAACAACTGCGCCAGTCACTTGGTGTCATATAGGCGTTGCCGACCGCAGTGTCGTATTCTGCCTGTTTACATACCTCCGTATTTTATTACACATGCCTATACCAGTTTCATTGGCGCTCCAGTGTATAAAGTAGTGTACAAATGAAGGGCTTGTAGAACTTAAGCAGGGATGTCTTCAGGGCCAGATGATTTATTCCTTTTCAGTTTCAGTACTTTTCTCTCCCTCTCTTTGAAAATGGACAAACTATCCCATCATCACAGTATGCTTCCCTACCTTTGTTTCGCAGTTCTCTGTGTTCATCAAATTTGTCCTCTGCGGTATCGTCTGGAAAGAGAGTGTCCATCAGTAACAGTGCGGATTGGTGCCTGTTTTCTGTCGTGCTGCCGTCTGGTCATTTAAGAGTTGATAACATTGTCAGAGATTTTATCTTTTGACAGACGACTCTGCGCCACGAATGGGTTCCAGCTTTCCGTTCTTGCTGCCGCATCTTAAGATCTCTTTATCCGCCCAGGCTGCGAGCTCTTTCCTCCGCAGTCTGACTCTGCTGGGAAAATCTTCTTGCCCTTCTCACTTCTGTCCTCAATCTTTGGAGATCTTCTTTCCGTGGTACTTTTAAACTCCATCCCGTTCGTACTGTGACTGGTAATGCACCTTTCATGGACTCTTGTACTGCAGTGACGAGTTCTTGGGCTTTTATGTCTACATTGTCATCTACTTCCACCAGGTCCACGCAACAGATGATACTCCTCGGATGGTACCAATAGGCTATCCTTATGTCGCAACGTATCTTTAACGTGTTTAATGAGTCCATTTTTGCAGGCGTCAACTGTAACATTGTGGCCACTCATGATGAGGCGTCTTTCAGCTTTCCAGGCTCTGATCTTTCTGATCGCACGTTCGTTAACTATTGTGACATCTATATCCGACTTCGCAAAACCCTCCCTTCATATGTGGGCCGATTTCCACTTCTGCTCGCCACTTAGTTCCATTATGGCTTCCTGTAGTATAATGCCTCTTTCATGCTGCGCTGGGCTGAACGATAATGGTGACTTTAGTGTTCGTGTCCGTGGTGTAAATCAGTGGTTTCCTTTGGCCAAGGTGACTGATGTGTGTGAATTGCTCAAAGTACTCATCTATGGTCTCACTGAATTGGAAATACATTGAGACAAAAATCAATCTTCTAGTGGCTGCTAGAACCTCGACACAAGTCACTTGCCTATTACAGTATTCTGCTATTTTTACAACTGAGTTTTTGTTGTTGAATATAGCAGTGGCTGTCATGTGCTTTTGACAGGGCGTGAGGGCCAGAGCTGCGACCAGAATTCCAGGGATATTTCCACTTCTCGTGTATGGTTCTTGTAATCACAGATATCGAATTTTAATTCCTCAAGTGCTTTTCGTATTTCATGCATGACGTCCGGACTTCTCATACAGTTTATTCACGATATTTTTAGACAAATCGTGTCCATCTATGGATAACATACAGTATATGCTAACAGCAGTGTGGTCATCGTTGCTGAAAGTCAAATCCTACTCTATCAAGCGATATAATAAATTGATTACACAGTTTCTCAATATCGTATTCTGTGTTTCTTCTACCAAAAACTTTAAGGAATCCCTTGATTGCGAAGTTGTAAATCCACTCTTTAGTATGCCTCATTTGAAAGTGTTATATTAATAGTTACGAAAGGAAAAATATTAGGTGCTAATGACTCACCATGTGCAGGAGGAGGGCGACAGAAATGTGTGTCCGGGAGGGGCAGAGATCAACCTTCTACGGAATGTATGTATTACACTTCACAAAATCGACATCTTCGACATTCAAGAAATGTTCAGAACAAACCATTAACTCGCACGATGAACAGTGAATGAAAAATAGAGCGTCACAGTGATAACAAAGGATCGCACCATCAAGACCAAAGGCGAGCGGACTTCTAGGGAGTTACAAACTGTGCATGAGATTCAGCTAGGAATCCTCTCTTAAGGAATGCATATAGAAGCATGTTGGTGTAACGTGGTGATAAAGACTGATGGAATGTAATGGCATACAACCGAATGCAAGGCAGTTTGTAGGACCTTATCGTGAAATTGGCAATCGTTTATGGCGTAGCTGCAGATAGTGCGATAATGTGTTTTATAGACATGGAAAAACAGCCATCCAGAGACTGAATTCGACCAGTTGTTCCAATATGAAGTGAAATGTCACACTCTCTTCAGCAGAGATAGTTTGCTCTAAGCGAGTATGATTTTTATAAGCAAGACCAGAAATCAGGCAAAAGCAAGATATTTTGACCAGCTATTGGCCGAAATCAGTGTTCAGACCATAGCTGTAGTTGTCCTTCACCCATGTTCCCACTCTTGCTTGCTGTGACTTAAATATTCCCTACTGCCCTTGCAAGATCACGCACACAAGAGAGAATAGTAGGAGCAGAGCGCCTCCAACTCCTTGCAGTACAGTGAATAACTTTCCAGACAATTTACCATGTATATTAACAGTCAGCATAATTGTATACGAACGTGTTAAGACGTTGATGTTAATTGATTTTGATACAACTCTCTTGGTAACTCTAGTTTCCAGGGTTCCTTTCATATCTATTTCCTCTTCAAATCCCTAATTGGCCGGATTTGGAAACAAATTCCTTCCTGAACGATGGGATAATTTTGTTTATCTCATCTACAAATTTTCGGGCCGATTTCGCAGTTTACTGGGCGTTGTCAAATTGACGCTTTGTTTGAAACTTCGTTATCTTTCGTCTTCCAGTTCTGTAGCACTGTTTGAAGTTAAGCAATCATCCACTGCTTCCCTTAAAATCATTGTAATCTATATCGGGCGGAATTTGATGTGCATAACATAGCAGGTGACTATCATGTACATTCTATAAATTGTATGGAGCATCCTTGAAACACCCAAATACCAATTTCTGTAACAAATGCGCCTTTTCCTTCCTTGAGTATCCGTATTTTTCTTATGCACTACACTGGCATACTACTGTGGACTTATGCGAAATCTGTGGTTTCACCGCAAGACACCACACTTGCTAAGTGGTAGCCTTTAAATCGGCCGCGGTCCGTTAGTATACGTCGGACCCGCGTGTTGCTACCATTAGTGATTCCGGACCGAGCACCGCCACACGGCAGGTCTAGTCTAGAGAGACTCACTACCACTCGTCCCAGTTGTACAGCCGAATTTGCTAGCGATGGTTCACTAACTGCATACGCTCTCATTTGCAGAGACGACAGTTTAGCATAGCCTTCAGCTACGTCATTTGCTACGACTTAGCAAGGGGCCATATTCTTCAAGAATGTATTCTGAACTGATAATATTGTGAATCATGTACCGTCAAGAGCGAAGTTCATCATTAATGGATTAAAGTTAAGTATCAAACTAATTACGTCCGCTTTCTGAATTCTCATTCCTTGTCATGTTCCAGACCATACGTCAGTATAGTTCTTCCCTCCTCACGCCAGCGTGCGTGAGCTAAAACGCGTGCATTTCGGCCTCCTCTCGTAACACAGTGTTGGCTCTTCTGCCAACTCAACAAAATCTATTCATAATTGTTTTTTTACTATGCAGCGGATGATACTCCACGTACGCAATTTTGTTGAGTACTTGCTCCTTGGACAAACGATTGTCCTTTACTACTTTCACTGGGGACGGGATATGTGGCATCATTGTACTCCTCGTATAAACTGTCTGCACGGTCGAACGTATACGACACCACACACTCCGCTGACTCATATTGCAGAAGCGCTAATATTTCATCTGCCACTTCTTTCTCACTCTGTGAGTATCCTTGAGATCCTTTTATCTTTGCAATTGCTCTGCTTTGTACCAACACAACTAGCATTGTAGCAATGCTATGAGTTACTCGTCGACTAAGCAGTGCAACTACACTCCTTAGGCTCATACTGTGCTCACCATTGGATAGCTCCAGTTGCACCCTCTGTTGCCATTAGTAGTCAATATTGCGGTTGCGTGGTAGACAATATGTGGGGCGTCGATATCGTAAACATCACTGGCCTTTTGCGACCACACACTTCATGGGTTCCTTCTAAGTTCTCCTGAATCTCGGGGTCAGTATGTAGATTTTCGATCACAGCTGAATACAATCTTAGCGTCGGGTATAGGAAACGTTATAGATTTTCGCGTCGGGCGTTTGGCTCTTACTATATGCCTCAGTGCTGTTAACAAGTCTGAAGGTTCTTCCACCTGGTAAGGTACATTTGTTGTGGGTTTCTGCTCATTTTACTCTCCGTTACAGCTGGTCATCGATGTGTATCCTGTCTCAATGGTTGTGTTACGAACTCTTTATTGTGCTGACTCACGACTTTAAGGTGCATCGACTTCTCTTTTGTTGGATTTGACATTTCTCTTTATTGGTGATTCTGTTCCTTTACCGGCACTTGGTTGCAATGGGATTGCGCTTTGCGGTGCTTTCCGTCTTTACTAGTACATTGTACCGATTTTGCTACCTTCTTTCGTTGGTGCATTCTCGCGCCATTTCTCAATGTGCAATACACGTTTCCAGGTTTGGTAAATGTTGTACAGATTTCAATCGTTTTTGTGGCGCGATTGTGAATGATTCTCTCCCATCTGAGCAACTGTAATTCTAGTATAGCCTTCTTTTAATTTCTTCCAGAGTTTCCATGTTCTCTCCACATTTCGCGTTTTCCTAGACGCAGATTTTTGTCTCTTATACTTTCGGTAAGTTATCGTCTCATCTCGTAGTGCTTCATCATCAGGTATTAATAGTCTTTAACCTATTAACGGGGATTAGTGCTTTTGCACTTGCTGGAACTTAGTCACCTGTAAATAAGTACTGTACATCGCACGTTGTCGGTTCTTTGAATTTCTCTATCAAGCAGCAATGCATACATTGCACATTCTTTTCCTACTTTATTACAAGATTTGCACCTGTATGAAGAAGGGAAGTACACAGGTTTTTCGTTTCTCTTTAGACAGTCATTCCTTAGGTGCGCTTCTACGCCATAGTGGGCGCAGGCCTGAACCCTTGTACTTGATTTAGTCGTGTGCCCTAGGTCGCAACATTTAAAACATTTGAACATTACATGATATTCCTCAACATTCAGCGTCCTGAACCCAACATAGACGTTATCTCTGGCAATCAATATGCTTCGGATTCTAGGGGAAACCTCTAACCTATTATGTATTAAGTTTTTGCCTTTTTGAACCATTTTAAATCTCACTTTTTGTGAGATGTTTTGCAAGATTGAATTCAAAAATCTCGTGTAAAAGGCCTTCGTTACCGATGTCTGTTGGAACTCTATATATGATGACTAGGGGCCGGCGCTTTTTCAGAGGCTCGCATCTGATATCTCTTATCTGTTTGGCCTTTTCATGTAACGTCTTGCAGTCCTCTTCGTCTTCTGTTTCAACAATGACGCAACTGTTAGCTGTCTGATCGATTAAAATCTGATTTTGTGCTTCCTGGGGTTTATAGCATCTTTTAATTTATTTATTTTTTGCTTCCTCGGCGTGTTTCTTGTCCACAGATCTAATAAATATAGTGTTTGTTAGTTTGTTGAGCACCTGTTGGATCTTAACAGCAGTAGCTGACATCTACTTTTGTGATGCGACTATTGTCGCAAATGTGGGTGCTACATTGCCCGTCTCATTCTTTAACCTTTCTGTAATTGCGCAACACGTCAGTTTTGGAAAGTTCATCACGCAAGCGAGATTTTCTCTGTTTGTAGCCCCTGAAGCCTCCCTGTAAGGTTGGCTGAAAACAAAAACCATTTATACAGTTTGCTTATTAGGTCACTGATTAACTTATTCGAAGGTACGTTTCCTGCAATTTTTTCTTGTAAAAAGTCTATGGTGTCACCTAGAAACTCTTCACGAGTACTGGAACCACCTTCAGGGCATGGAGAGTCATCGTCCCTTGCCTCGCCCTACTATGAATATCCTTGCTCTGTGTCACTTTCACACTGCATTTTACTCGTGAGGTCTGTAGTGCTATACTGCTGCATTAGCTGCGATTCCTGGGCGAGTGGCATTGCAGGCTCTTACAGTGCGTCGTCCGTCTCGCCTTCTGCTCAGCGCGGCAGGTTGCTACCTAAAGGTTCGATACCGAGCCGGGTCGGAGATTTTCTCTTCTCGAGGACTGGGTATTGTGGTGTCCTTAAGCTCATACCGTCGTAATGACATTTGACTGTTGAGATAGCTGTATAGGCACGAGTCAAAAACCAATGAAATTAAAAAAAAAAATCCTTACGTCTGACGCGACGAAACAGCTGCAGCGCGCACAGCCAGCACTAACCTCTACATAAACTATCTCTCAACCACACACAACACAACGATGGCAATCTACGCGGATGACGCAGCCATCCTCTTGCAAGATTGGAAACCATCAAACATTACGTCACTCTTACAGACCGCATTCAGAGTGGCTGAGCCACGGTTACAGAAACGGCGTGTTAGAGTAAACGTAGACAAGTGCGAAGCCGTTCTGTTCACTAGAAGACCGAAGCAACTGCGCAAACACCGACACTGCAGACCAATAACTCTACATGCACCCCCAATACGTTTCCGCGAGAAAGTCAAACATCTCGGTATGTGGCTGGACCGGAAATTACTCTGGGGGGACCACATACAACACACGACCAACCGAGCAAGCGCGAGGCTCCACCAGCTCTACCCTATGTTCAACAGGCGTAGCACACTGCACAGAAGGGTGTCGAGGTCCATGTACATGACACTTATTCGACCCCTGATGACGTACGCAGCCCCTGTCTGGGGATACGCTGCGCCCAAACGCCAGCGCCGTCTGCTGATCATACAAAACAAAGTACTCAAAATCATAAGCAAAGCTCCACGACACACACCCATCGCGGACCTTCACCGGGAATACCGACTTGAGACTCTCACGGAGATAATCCACAAACTCACCACAAGACTATACAGAAACTCCACACATTTGCAGAACACGTTTATTCTGAATCGGGGGAACGACGACCACAACCATAGATGGAAACATAAAAGACCAAAACACATACTTGTATGGACCTAACATCTATGGCCAAGTACACTCAAACACAGGTGAGCCCCTGTTAATCAGCCACCATTACTGGATATCCAGTTGGAACACACTCGCCGAATAACTGGCACCACGCAGGGAAGCCGTACCGTACACTACATGCAGACAAGTTCCACACACACCCCACACAGTGAGATGATCTATGACCGATCTCCCACTAATGTATAACGATCCTGATTGTTCCAGGAATGCAGCGGCTGCAGCAAACTCGGATACATCGCCATCGCCGGCCAGGGTGGCCGAGCGGTTCTAGGCGCTAAAGTCTGGAACCGCGCGACCGCTACGGTCGCAGGTTCGTATCCTACCTCGGACATGGATGTGTGTGATTGATGTCCTTATGTTAGTTAGATTTAAGTAGTTCTAAGTTCTAGGGGACTGATGACCTTAGAAGTGAAGTCCCATAGTGCTCAGAGCCATTTGAACCATTTTGAACATCGCCATCGCCTGCCACGGTAATGATGATACCCATACTAACAAACCCAACCTTGCATGAACTATTGCAGCTAGTAAGCCACTACTGCTCTTACTACCCATCCCACTGTCGCAGAGATTTTTTTTCCACGGCAGGAGCCTTGGAACTTTTTTCCCTCTGCTCTTCAAATTGCTAACCTCATTCGCGTTTCGTCCACTATCTGTCACCCGATGGACCGTGTTAATGCGTAGGCTTACCCAGAAGCACGGATAACATCACAGCCCAGCATCCTGTAATCCACCTATTAGATAACTAACATGTTGGCGGAGGTGATAGTAGAACTTCTGGTTTGGTCACCATGTTGGTGCGGTCGTGGAGGGGCTCCATCTCTCTACGCCAGTGCCCTTCGTCACAGCAGCACGCTGCACGCCCGCGGCAGACGTCACTGTTGCTCGTCTGGAGGCCCACGAGGAAGACAGGCCGTACGTGGCGCGTACGTCACAGCACGTGACACTACAGGTCTTACATGTGCCAGCAGTTGTCTCCGGCGGACAGCGAGTTACTATTTCAGATTAGTTTAATAATTCTTGACTGCGCGTTTAAATGCATGCAAGTTTTCGATGGCAGACGACAAAGTTAAAACCTTTAGTCGGTACCTTTTGAATTACACTCCTGGAAATTGAAATAAGAACACCTTGAATTCATTGTCCCAGGAAGGGGAAACTTTATTGACACATTCCTGGGGTCAGATACATCACATGATCACACTGACAGAACCACAGGCACATAGACACAGGCAACACAGCATGCACAATGTCAGCACTAGTACAGTGTATATCCACCTTTCGCAGCAATGCAGGCTGCTATTCTCCCATGGAGACGATCGTAGAGATGCTGGATGTAGTCCTGTGGAATGGCTTGCCATGCCATTTCCACCTGGTGCCTCAGTTGGACCAGCGTTCGTGCTGGACGTGCAGACCGCGTGAGACGACGCTTCATCCAGTCCCAAAAATGCTCAATGGGGGACAGATCCGGAGATCTTGCTGGCCAGGGTAGTTGACTTACACCTTCTAGAGCACGTTAGGTGGCACGGGATACATGCGGACGTGCATTGTCCTGTTGGAACAGCAAGTTCCCTTGCCGGTCTAGGAATGGTAGAACGATGGCTTCGATGACGGTTTGGATGTACCGTGCACTATTCAGTGTCCCCTCGACGATCACCAGAGGTGTACGGCCAGTGTAGGAGATGGCTCCCCACACCATGATGCCGGGTGTTGGCCCTGTGTGCCTCGGTCGTATGCAGTCCTGATTGTGGCGCTCACCTGCACGGCGCCAAACACGCATACGACCATCATTGGCACCAAGGCAGAAGCGACTCTCATCGCTGAAGACGACACGTCTCCATTCGTCCCTCCATTCACGCCTGTCGCGACACCACTGGAGGCGGGCTGCACGATGTTTGGGCGTGAGCGGAAGACGGCCTAACGGTGTGCGGGACCGTAGCCCAGCTTCATGGAGACGGTTGCGATTGGTCCTCGCCGATACCCCAGGAGCAACAGTGTCCCTAATTTGCTGGGAAGTGGCGGTGCGGTCCCCTACGGCACTGCGTAGGATCCTATGGTCTTGGCGTGCATCCGTGCGTCGCTGCGGTCCGGTGCCAGGTCGACGGGCACGTGCACCTTCCGCCGACCACTGGCGACAACATCGATGTACTGTGGAGACCTCACGCCCCACATGTTGAGCAATTCGGCGGTACGTCCACCCGGCCTCCCGCATGCCCACTATACGCCCTCGCCCAAAGTCCGTCAACTGCACATACGGTTCACGTCCACGCTGTCGTGGCATGCTACCAGTGTTAAAGACTGCGATGGAGCTCCGTATGCCACGGCAAACTGGCTGACACTGACGGCGGCGGTGCACAAATGCTGCGCAGCTAGCGCCATTCGACGGCCAACACCGCGGTTCCTGGTGTGTCCGCTGTGCCGTGCGTGTGATCATTGCTTGTACAGCCCTCTCGCAGTGTCCGGAGCAAGTATGGTGGGTCTGACACACCGGTGTCAATGTGTTCTTTTTTCCATTTCCAGGAGTGTACATGTTGATTTCTCGTGGCCCTACATGAAGTGCCAGACGTCCCAGTTTTCCGAGACAGTCCCGGTTTCGAATTTAAAAAATGAAAGTCCCGAAAACTGCTTTAGTCTCGGTTTTGTGATGCCAAAGAAATACACTCCTGGAAATGGAAAAAAGAACACATTGACACCGGTGTGTCAGACCCACCATACTTGCTGCGGACACTGCGAGAGGGCTGTACAAGCAATGATCACACGCACGGCACAGCGGACACACCAGGAACCGCGGTGTTGGCCGTCGAATGGCGCTAGCTGCGCAGCATTTGTGCACCGCCACCGTCAGTGTCAGCCAGTTTGCCGTGGCATACGGAGCTCCATCGCAGTCTTTAACACTGGTAGCATGCCGCGACAGCGTGGACGTGAACCGTATGTGCAGTTGACGGACTTTGAGCGTGGGCGTATAGTGGGCATGCGGGAGCCCGGGTGCACATACCGCCGAATTGCTCAACACGTGGGGCGTGAGGTCTCCACAGTACATCGATGTTGTCGCCAGTGGTCGGGGGAAGGTGCACGTGCCCGTCGACCTGGCACCGGACCGCAGCGACGCACGGATGCACGCCAAGACCATAGGATCCTACGCAGTGCCGTAGGGGACCGCACCGCCACTTCCCAGCAAATTAGGGACACTGTTGCTCCTGGGGTATCGGCGAGGACCAATCGCAACCGTCTCCATGAAGCTGGGCTACGGTCCCGCACACCGTTAGGCCGTCTTCCGCTCACGCCCAAACATCGTGCAGCCCGCCTCCAGTGGTGTCGCGACAGGCGTGAATGGAGGGACGAATGGAGACGTGTCGTCTTCAGCGATGAGAGTCGCTTCTGCCTTGGTGCCAATGATGGTCGTATGCGTGTTTGGCGCCGTGCAGGTGAGCGCCACAATCAGGACTGCATACGACCGAGGCACACAGGGCCAACACCCGGCATCATGGTGTGGGGAGCCATCTCCTACACTGGCCGTACACCTCTGGTGATCGTCGAGGGGACACTGAATAGTGTACGGTACATCCAAACCGTCATCGAACCCATCGTTCTACCATTCGTAGACCGGCAAGGGAACTTGCTGTTCCAACAGGACAATGAACGTCCGCATGTATCCCGTGATACCCAACGTGCTCTAGAAGGTGTAAGTCAACTACCCTGGCCAGCAAGATCTCCGGATTTGTCCCCCATTGAGCATTTTTGGGACTGGATGAAGCGTCGTCTCACGCGGTCTGCACGTCCAGCACGAACGCTGGTCCAACTGAGGCGCCAGGTGGAAATGGCATGGCAAGCCGTTCCACAGGACTACATCCAGCATCTCTACGATCGTCTCCATGGGAGAATAGCAGCCTGCATTGCTTGCGAAAGGTGGATATACACTGTACTAGTGCCGACATTGTGCATGCTGTGTTGCCTGTGTCTATGTTCCTGTGGTTCTGTCAGTGTGATCATGTGATGTATCTGACCCCAGGAATGTGTCAATAAATTTTCCCCTTTCTGGAACAATGAATTCACGGTGTTCTTATTTCAGTTTCCAGGAGTGTACTTCCATACCAACTAATTCTTCCCAAAAGCTGGCGTGGATTTGTATGCCTCTTAAATTCCTTTGCGACGTGGTTATCGTCGTCGCTGGCGGCGCAGTGTTCCAGTGTACAAGACATTGAGAGCAATAGACATTGACTTGGCTGGACAATTCAATAAGCAACAGCTTATGGGTGGTCCGAATGTTGTTCATGGACTACGAATGCAGTTTTTCGAGTGATGTTTCTGCTGTGTCCGGAGGCAGTACATGGCTGACCTTGGCTGTAGTATGGAGGAAGCATGCTGACTACGGAGGCCTTGAAGCATTCACCGATGCAAACATCTTAGCTTGGAAAACATGGTATATATCTGAGAGTACAGAACTGCTTGCTAAGGCTCCCTATAGTACTTTGGTACCAGACAAGCCGTTTACTTTGTCTGTCACTGTTACGACAAAGAATGATTTTTGTTTCATTGTGGCACCTGCCAGCATCTATCAAGGGCTTTTATTGAGCGTAATTCTTCTTTCTATTACTAGCCCTTGTTTTGGGATTCAGTTCGGTTAAGACGTTGCAGCTACGTGGTTTTCTGTCCGAGGCGTATTGTGCTTCGTTCATATTTGCGTGTGTGTGAAGTGAGCTCCAAATGCCAAAGCGAAAGTGTTCCTTTCAAGACAAATATACAGAAAAATGGTCTTTTATCAAACGAGGAAGACATAATTATGAAGTGGAATATGGAATATGTAAGTCATATGTCTCCATTTCATGTGGAGGAAGGGCAGATATTACAGATCATTTAGGCAGCCAAAAGCATAAATCAAACATGTGCTATGCCAGCACTTTAAAAAAAATTAAAACAGGTTTTTTTTTTATTTCAAAGTCATCCAAACAGAAGCAGCAGCGGACTTACCAATGTTGTATCATAGCGTTAAAGATCATAAGTGTTTGAAATCTGTAGACTGTACTTCTAGGCTAAGCTGCAATGTTTCTAACGATTCAATCACAGCGAAGAGTGTGACATTGGGTAGAACCAAAACAACAGCACTTTTGAAAGCAGTTTAGGCACCTGACACTGTGAAACAAATATGTGCCGACGTTTCACAGGTACGTTATTATTCAATAGCTATAGATGCGAGCAATGGCAATGGTGTAAAAATATTTCCATTAATTGTTCAATATTTTACACCTCAGAATGACATTAAAATAAGATTGCTTACATTAATTACGCTGCCAAATGAAACCGCCTCTACTGTAAGTACGTACTGCGTTACTGCATTAGAAGAAAATAAAATTGATGGGAGTTGGTGTATTGCATTTTGCGGTGACAATGCTACCACTAATTTTGGAGGAGTGCGACAAGCAGGTACAAACAATATGTTTGCTAGACTGAAAAGTGAAGTAAACGAAAATCTTTTAGGAGTTGGCTGCCCTGCTCACATGCTACACAATGCTGCCACGACAGCCGCTGACGTGATGACTGTTGGCGTAGAAACAATTGTAATTAAAATTTTCAATTACTTCTCCATATACACAGTACGAACGGAGTGTCTAAAGGAGTTTTGTGAGTTTGTGGACATAGAGTATCATGCATAAAAAACAAGGAAGTTATCTTTGTTTATTGCTGTAGAGAGAGTACTGAAGTTGTATGATGCTCTTAAACCATTCTTCCTCTTAGAAGAAAAGGCATCAAAATTTCTGACAACCCCTTTCCAGAATCCGTTAACGGAAGAATATCTGTAGTTCCTACATAGTCAGTTGAGCGTATTTCAGAGACAAATACTTAAACTTGAGAAAGGAGGCAACCGTGTTATAGAAGCAGCTGCGATTTAGGAAAATACTAGCACGCTCACAGAACGTCATAAAGAGGGAAGTTTTGTTCCTCTCAGACATCTGTCTGGCAAAACAGCGAGGTTGCATGAACTAGTGAAATTCAAAAATTTCATGTTGATGTAGAACAGTTGTATGAAACGTGTACAGCTTATTTAGAAAAATGGTCAACAAATCTCAATGAGTTTCCCATTTTTAAATGAATGGTGCTGGACGCAGAACCTGAGTGGAGCAATGTGACCAAAACAGTGATATTTGTACCAGGTAGTGGATTGTCAGTAGATGATAGTTTATTGTTTGACCGGTTTTCTTTGCTCAGTCAGTTCACTGACTCAGAAATCAACAAAATAGCGATAAGTGGGGTAGTAAATCATGCCAGGAGAAACGGACCTATTTCTTTCGACAGATTAGATGTGAGGAATAGTATTCTCAGTTGCTAAATCTGTGTGAATTCGTCTTTAGTATTCCAGGGCAGGTATTTTCTCTCATGAATGTTCAGTGGACTGAGGAACGAAACAGATTACAAGTACCAACGACCGAAGCAGTAATTAAATTTGTTTTTAATTATTAAATGAGTACCTCTAAGTTTTATGAATATCACATACAGCGGGGATAACTTCTCTCCAAAGCTCAGAATTCAGAAAAATATTAGCCGTAGGATAACAAATTATGTGAACTTTGCACTTCAACATACAGTGTTTCAGTAGACAATTTTGTATCTCGCATTAATGCTTCAAAATAAAAAAATTCTTGTTTTTCCAGTACCAATATCGTAAAATGTTATTACCATTTGAATGCCCTCCCTTGGCTTTTATTAAATTAATTACAGTATAAAGTGTTCATTGATTTATCTATTTTACTAAATCAGTTGAATACAGCAGCAATTTGCACAAATATTTCACCTTTTTAGCGTTAAGAAAAGTGTCCCGAAATGTCATGGTTTAGGATTCACAAATCATGGCCGTTTTTAGTTTGTTTGTTTGATTGATTGATTGATTTTTATTGTTGTAGAGACCTCAGAGATCATCTGAGGCATTACAAAAGTCAATATTACACAGTATAAATGTTACACAAATAATTACAAAAACAAGAAAAATATTAGACAATATAAATATTACACAAATAATTATGGTACCTTCACACAAATACAAAACAGAGAAACTTCTGGTACAAATTGATATTGCATAGTAAATTTAGCCAATTACAGACTTACTCATATATAGCAGCATATAAAAACTGATCACAAAGTGTAGTCATACCGTATTCTTTGCCTCTCTTCAAAATTCATCCGTTTCATAAATGCTGAGCTCAAGAAGAAATTCTTTTACTTTTTTTTGAATTGTTGAACTGGAAGATCCCTGATACGTTGGGGTATGGCATTAAAAAATTTTATGGACTTGTATAAGAAGCACTTTTGTGTTTTTTTATAGTTACATCGGAAAGAAACTAGGACCTGCTTGTTTCTTGTGTTATAATTATGTTGCATGTCACAGTGCTGATAACTCGGATAGTTTTCCTTAATATGCATTACACGCTGTAGAATAAATATTGACGGCAGGGTCATAATCTATGTTTTTTTTAAAGCTTGGCCTACAGTGAGCTCTGGGTGTCAAGCTACTCTTATTGCCTTCTTTTGTAGTTTGAAGACATTAGCTGCCTTGCTTTGATGTCCCCACAGTATTGTACCATAGGAAATGTGACTGTGTATTGAAGCAAAATAAACCACTTTAAGTACTGGCACGTTTAGACAAAGACGCAGCTTCCTTGGAGCAATTATTCCTTTCCTACTGCTGCTTTCCACTTTTTCTATATGGCTACCCCAGGATAATTTTGAATCAATTGAGATTCCAAGGAAATTAACAGCATTTGAGCTCTGCTCAAGTTCAGTGTTATTATTCCACGATAAATACAGGTCTTGTATTTTTTTTCGGTTGACACAAAGGGAATTAGCTTTACACCAATTTTCAACTTTGAGAGTGCACTGGTCTGCTTCATATTTCACCTTCTGTGCTGTTTCTGCAGTTGTACAGATTGCAAGATCCTCTGCAAATAAGTATGCCCTAGTTAACGGCCCAACTATGTTACGTGGTAAGTCATTTATATAAATAATTTTTGGAGAAACGTCCCGGTTTGGTAACAACGAATTCAGGCAACTGTATGCAGGGCGCGCATATCGCGTTGGCCTCGGCTTGTCGCACGCCGCACAAGCAACAGGCGCCACGCGCCGTCACCGGCGGAGAGGACAACGGCCTTCCGCTCCGCCGATGAAAAATTTCCACACTTCTGGCGAGAATGCACTCGCTATTTAACTTGTTATCTTGTACTGTCACACGCCAAACCACTATTGCACACCCACGGAGACCCCAACAGAACGTTAAACAACTTTATTCGCGAGAGTTCCCGCTTTTAAACTTCCGTTTCATGTCACTATCCAGAAGAAAAAAAAGTTTCCGGCAAGACTACGTTCCCGAATTGGTTTATTACATCACGTGATAGATCTGCACAATAACTTTCACTATACTTCGAAAGCTTATTTTTTCGACACCAGGCTGAGGCTTTTTGCAGATGATGCTGTGGTGTATCGAGAGGTTGTAACAATGGAAAACTGTACTGAAATGCAGGAGGATCTGCAGCGAATTGACGCATGGTGTAGGGAATGGCAATTGAATCTCAATGTAGACAAGTGTAATGTGCTGCGAATACATAGAAAGATAGATCCCTTATCATTTAGCTACAAAATAGCAGGTCGGCAACTGGAAGCAGGTAATTAGATAAAATATCTGGGAGTACGCATTAGGAGTGATTTAAAATGGAATGATCATATAAAGTTGACCGTCGGTAAAGCAGATGCCAGACTGAGATTCATTGGAAGAATCCTAAGGAAATGCAATCCGAAAACAAAGGAAGTAGGTTACAGTAGGCTTGTTCGCCCACCGCTTGACCACTGCTCAGCAGTGTGGGATCCGTACCAGATAGGGTTGATAGAAGAGGTAGAGAAGATCCAATGGAGAGCACCGCGCTTCGTTACAGGATCATTTAGTAATCGCGAAAGCGTTACGGATATAATAGATAAACTCCAGTGGAAGACTCTGCAGGAGAGAGACTCAGTAGCTCGGTACGGGCTTTTGTTAAAGTTTCGAGAACATACCTTCACCGAAGAGTCAAGCAGTACATTGCTCCCTCCTACGTATATCTCGCGAAGAGACCATGAGGATAAAATCAGAGAGATTAGAGCCCACACAGAAGCATACCGACAATCTTTCTTACCACGAACAATACGAGACTGGAATAGAAGGGAGAACCGATAGAGGTACTCAGGGTACCCTCCGCCACACACCGTCAGGTGGCTTGCGGAGTATGGATGTAGATGCAGATATATGGAATGTAGTGAAACGAGGGAAAGGCAACCAGCCACAGAACAGGTTACCATCACTATTGATCTGAATGGAAGGCGTATAAATGATGAGCCACAGGGAGCATATGTATTTAATAATCATTTCTTAAACATAGTAGAAAGCATGGTACCAAACAGCTCAATAGAAAAATCACGGCATGTTAAAAAAGAAACTCTCATATAACTCAGTCATATGAATGTATCACCAAATTCTCATTCTGAAATTGAGAAAATTATACATTTTCTCATAAATATAAGCTCATCTGGTTTTGATGGAGTTTCCAATAGAGAACTAAGTACACTCCTGGAAATTGAAATAAGAACACCGTGAATTCATTGTCCCAGAAAGGGGAAACTTTATTGACACATTCCTGAGGTCAGATACATCACATGATCACACTGACAGAACCACAGGCACATAGACACAGGCAACACAGCATGCACAATGTCTGCACTAGTACAGTGTATATCCACCTTTCGCAGCAATGCAGGCTGCTATTCTCCCATGGAGACGATCGTAGAGATGCTCGATGTAGTCCTGTGGAACGGCTTGCCATGCCATTTCCACCTGGTGCCTCAGTTGGACCAGCGTTCGTGCTGGACGTGCAGACCGCGTGAGACGACGCTTCATCCATTCCCAAAAATGCTCAATGGGGGACAGATCCGGAGATCTTGCTGGCCAGGGTAGTTGACTTACACCTTCTAGAGCACGTTAGGTGGCACGGGATACATGCGGACGTGCATTGTCCTGTTGGAACAGCAAGTTCCCTTGCCGGTCTAGGAATGGTAGAACGATGGCTTCGATGACGGTTTGGATGTACCGTGCACTATTCAGTGTCCCCTCGACGATCACCAGAGGTGTACGGCCAGTGTAGGAGATGGCTCCCCACACCATGATGCCGGGTGTTGGCCCTGTGTGCCTCGGTCGTATGCAGCCCTGATTGTGGCGCTCACCTGCACGGCGCCAAACACGCATACGACCATCATTGGCACCAAGGCAGAAGCGACTCTCATCGCTGAAGACGACACGTCTCCATTCGTCCCTCCATTCACGCCTGTCGCGACACCACTGGAGGCGGGCTGCACGATGTTGGGGCGTGAGCGGAAGACGGCCTAACGGTGTGCGGGACCGTAGCCCAGCTTCATGGAGACGGTTGCGAATGGTCCTCGCCGATACCCCAGGAGCAACAGTGTCCCTAATTTGCTGGGAAGTGGCGGTGCGGTCCCCTACGGCACTGCGTAGGATCCTACGGTCTTGGCGTGCATCCGTGCGTCGCTGCGGTTCGGTCCCAGGTCGACGGGCACGTGCACCTTCCCCCGACCACTGGCGACAACATCGATGTACTGTGGAGACCTCACGCCCCACGTGTTGAGCAATTCGGCGGTACGTCCACCCGGCCTCCCGCATGCCCACTATACGCCCTCGCTCAAAGTCCGTCAACTGCACATACGGTTCACGTCCACGCTGTCGCGGCATGCTACCAGTGTTAAAGACTGCGATGGAGCTCCGTATGCCACGGCAAACTGGCTGACACTGACGGCGGCGGTGCACAAATGCTGCGCAGCTAGCGCCATTCGACGGCCAACACCGCGGTTCCTGGTGTGTCCGCTGTGCCGTGCGTGTGATCATTGCTTGTACAGCCCTCTCGCAGTGTCCGGAGCAAGTATGGTGGGTCTGACACACCGGTGTCAATGTGTTCTTTTTTCCATTTCCAGGAGTGTATTTGTTCCCATATAATACGCCCAGCCTCATCTGAAATACGTAATGCATCACTAACTCAAAGTATTTTTTTTTTCTTAAAGACTAAAATATACCAATGTTAAACCTCTGTTTAAGAAAGTTGATAGGAGAGACGTCAATAACTACCGACCTGTTTCACTGCTGATGTCATTTTCCAAAACTTTTGAGAAGGTGATGTAGTATCTCACCTCAACAACAAAAATATTCCCGGAAAATCACAGTTTGGGTTTCAGAAGTGTTGCTCTACTGAGGATGCCGTTTACATGTTCAATCACCAGATTTTATAAGTGTTAAATAAAAAAATAGCGTCGGTTGTATTTTCTGCGACCTAGGTAAGACATCTGACTATGTAACTCACATTATTCTCCTAGATAAACTGAAGTTTTATACAATTGATTGTATGTCCAACCAATAGAAAATTTCATACCTAACCAGAAGAAAACAGAAAGTTGTAATTAAGTACAACTTTCTGCCTTAACCAATGTAGTCCACAGACATTATTTTGACTGGGAAATATCATGCATGGAGTTACCCCAAGGCTCAGTCTTTGGTCCACTATTGTTTCTTATATACGTAAACGAGCCTCTGTCTAATTCACAACAAGCAGAACAAGTCCTTTTTGCAGATGGCACTAGCATTGCAATCAATACAAGCACACATAAAGGAACAGAAGGTTCTTAAAACTATCATCAACTGGTTTTCTACAAATGGTCTCACCCTTAATTTTATAAAGGCACAACATATTCAGTTCTCTACATATAGGCCTATAACGTCAGTGATAAGTGTAACACATGGTGAGGAAATAATAAATAGGGCGGAAACTTCAAAATCCATGGGTTTACATATTGATAAAAATTTAAACTGGAAAAAATGCATTTTGGATATCCTAAAACAACTTAGTTCAGCCGCATTTGCACTTTGAGTCATTTTAAATCTTGGAGAGAGACAAATCAGTAGGTTGACAGATTTTTCATACTTTCATTCAGTTCTATCATACGGAATAATGTTCTGGGGTAACTTGTCTTTTAGAAGGAAAGTCTTCATTGCTTAAAAATGTGCTGTAAGAATAATATGTGGTGCTTATCACAATCAAAGTGTAGAAATCTGTTTATTGAGTTGAGCGTTCTAACTACTGCTTCACAGTATATTTATTCCCTCATGAAGGTTGTTGTAAATGATCCACAGCAGTTGAACAACAGAAATCATGTACATCATTACAATACTAGCAGGAAAATGGCATTCACTACTCCTCATTAAGGTCGTCATTAGCCCAAAATGGGATGCACAATGCCAAAACTAAAAGTTTTGATAACTTACCAAGTGATATAAATGTCTGACAGACAGCAAAGTAAAATCTGAAAAAGATTGTCCTTAACAACTCCTTCTGTTCCATAGAAGAATTTCTATTATTGTAATATCTAAAAGGTAAAATGAAGGTAGCTGTGACCAGGAGGTCTACATCTACATCTACATCCATACTCTGCAAGCTACCTGACGGTGTGTGGCAGAGGGTACCTTGAGTACCTCTATTGGTTCTCCTTTCTATTCCAGTCACGTATTGTTTGTGGAAATTAAGATTGTCGGTATGCCTCTGTGTGGGCTCTAATCTCTCTGATCTTCTCTATCTCTTCTATCAACCCTATCTGGTATGGATCCCACACTGGTGAGCAGTATTCAAGCAGTGGGCAAACAAGTGTACTGTAACCTACTTCATTTGTTTTCAGATTGCATATGTTTTCTTGAATTTTCCGGATACAGTTTAATGCTCCACTGTGTTTAAAACTCTCATAAACAAACTTTAGAAGGATATCAATATACCGTTGTGGCCAACACAGTTTCGTATTATCACTGTCTATACTGTTCCTCAGAAACAGAACTCGTGTGTTAACATTATAGTACTGTCATACTTTTTCTTTTCCTTTCTTACCAAACTAACTTTTCACAAGCCCCCAATTCTCATCATGATTCTGATTCCTCCTTATGTTATTACATATCTTTCTAATTTCCTTCTCATATTTGATTCTCTGCATATACATAATCTTAAAATTGCTTTTATATTCCCCACTACTATTTTCATTTCGATCCACCATCAGTAATATAGACAGTCCATTAGCAATAAGACTTTCCTTCTCTTTGATGTACCTAACTGTGTAACCCGTCCATCCCTGGTAGCTGCATGGTCAGTGCAACAGAATGTCAATCCTAAGGGCCCGGGTTTGATTCCCGGCTGGGTCAGAGATTTTCTCGGCTCAGGGACTGGGTGTTGTGTTGTCCTAATCATCGACAGGCAAGTCGCCGAAGTGGCATCAAATCAAAAGACTTGCACCCGGCCAATGGTCTACTCGACGGGATGCCCTAGTCACACGACATTTATTTTTACTGTGTAACCCAAACTGTTGTAGAAGAAGTGTCTATTTGTGGATCTGCTGTGATACAGGTAAGAAAAATAAAAAAATAATTTGTTCTCTCATGAATACAATATGCATCACATACTTTCATACTATATAATTAATGAGTGGTTTAATCAGTTGTCACACGCTGTGGTGCTGTACTTTTGTATTCCACAGTTAACCTATATTGTCTTTTATAAACAGAATAAACTTCATCATCTTCAAAGTAACCCCTCTTGCCCACATAAACTACCCGTTTGATTTGATTGGTACTGTTTGTAGCATTCAACATTGTTAACTTTGTTGGCAAGTAGTCTCATTCTTTGGTTCAATAAAAACTAGCTCTTTCTTTGGCCAACAGAATTCTAGCTTTGCTTTTACAATCCAGTTCATACCTAGAACATAACGTTCTCATTTAGTTCTGAAATAACACAATGTCCCAGAACAGAAGTTATATCATAAATTTTAAACTCGAGTAATACTTGTGTCTTTATAAATTTGTTTATTTCACAGTACCTCCTCTAATTTTAACTCCAGTCACAAATAATCCAACAAAACTTGGACTATGTTTAATTGTGTCTTTCAATTTTTTAGAGATTCACAAGTACGGCCATCAGTGTCAATTAAGTAATTATTAGTCTGAATAAAAATGTGTGGACTCCCCTGTATCTCACAATCATCTCTGCTGTCCGCTTGATATGACAGATTCTCCTCATAACTATTGTATTATCACTGTTAATGCATTTATTTTGGTTGCATGGTACTAACAAGCATATCAGATTCTTCTTGAGTATTCTATCTATTTTTCTGCTTCTTCCCACCTGACTAGACGTAAACTCTCTCAAATTTCCTGTAGTTTATCTGTAACTAATTACAGTTATTGATACTGCTATAACAATCCCAAGCTTTCCTTAATATTTCATCAATTCATTTCACTTCCCCCTACCTATCACTAGAAGTGCACACTGCTCTGATGATGCCAAGTAAAATCTGACTTTTATGTACGAGTCAGTTCATTTTCTGCCCTCCATATATTACCTTCTTCTAATACTTCTTTTTTAATTTCTGCATATATCATCCCATCTAACTCATCACTAAAAATAATCTCACTTGTTATTTTATCATCAAATCCCTCAAGAACATCTTTGTCATTACCTGGTGAAAATTATCCACTGTCTTCCACATATGCATTAAAAACCCCAATGGGATAACCTTCAGTTTATCTGACTACTTCCTCTGTTACCTTGTCTCCTACTTTCATGTGATCTGTTACTCCCTTCCCATGGTCTGTTTCTATTGTCAAGTTCTCTATCTCCATTCCTGCTCCTATCATGCCACTGAAATTCCCTGCTGTTACCTCCTCCAAGATAATCATTTCTGTAATCACTAATATCCCTTCTTCCATGGCTTCCCCCATTATAACTTCCAACACCTTGCTGCAAACCACTACATTCATTACGATGTACTCTGTCTATTGTTTCTTTCTAATGCTCTATCAAGCTTGTGCATAAATTTCAAAAATAATTTAATAGATTCGTCAGGTCCATAAACCAATCACCACATACTTTCCCTGGTATCTTCTATCTATGTGTGAAGCTCTGTCAAAAGGTTTGTCTAAACGGATCACTCTTCTCAGTTGTTTCCTGCAAATCTCCTTCATGGTCCCATGCACTTCTCTGTAGCTAAGTCCATTCAAAAATTTACTTTTAATTCTAGCCTGCTTAGATTCTGGCCAAAGTTTATTGGGGAAACTCTTCTCAAAAGCGTTATACGTCGCTTCTGTGTTAGTGCTTTAAAGAGCCTCCCTACCCAAAAACTTATTTTACAAATTTAATTTTAAGAGCATCAGTCATGGCATAAACAAAAAAATCACAATCCTGATGTATACAATCAAATCAGTGTAGCTTATTATCACATGATGGCCCACATAGCACTGCAATTACTAGTAAAAAGTTTTGGAACAAAATTTTCCTGCAACTCATTAATTTTTTGCTAATACTGCTCACGTCATTATAGCATGCATCTGCATTGCTAGTTACAAATTTCTTTGCATCTTACAACTCAGTTTTAATTTCAGAAACTTTTTTGTTAGTGTTGGTTTCTAGTTTTTCAAGTTTTTGTTCACTTTACTGTATGCAAAGTGGTCATAAACCTACATGGCTCATGCAGTCAAGATCTCTATGGCATCTCAAACAACATCTTAAAACAATTAATTGATATTACTATTGCCCCTCTTACCTTTCTGATCAATAGTACTTTTGCAACTGGAAAATTTCCTGAGGTCCTGCAGGATACTGTTGTTACTTCCATCTATAAAAAAGGGAAAAAAAGAGACCTGTAAGTTACCATCCAATATCCCTCATCCTGATAATATCCAAGATAGTAGAATGCTGCATTAAATTGCAGCTCTGCAACTACTTTGCTGAACAAAATCATTTTCCTCCTTGCTATTTGGTTTTAGACTAGGTTTGTCTACAATAAATGCCGTAGAAACTATTGTTACAGATTTACTTGATGGCTTTTGTGATGAAGCAAGCTGGGATAATTTTAATTCCCCTCTTGTTTTGCCATATGCCTCCTTAAATTCATTTTGTTACTTTTAACTATTTACTATTAGCATACTTCAATATAATCTGCATTTTCATAAAAGAGAAAGGTTGGCTCTCAGTTTTAAAGAATATAACACCGGATCTAATTTTTGCTTAGTTTTATGTATGTAATTGATTTTCTAATTTATTTCAACTATTCCTAGTTAGTATCTTTCATTGTAGGGCGAAATCAGTAGTTGTTTCATAACTTAAATTCTATTGTTGACATATAATCAAATATAAATTCTGTGCTAATTATAACCATTTGGAAGACAAAATACTAGTTATTTTAAAAGTATATGTTTGGCTATATTCGAAAACATGTTAGCAAAACCAGCCCTTCATTAATTCGAAAGGAATTAACAGTTTTGTCAAAAGTATTGTTTATGTAACAATATACGTTAATTTCATGATTTAAATAAATAATTCAGCCTAACTCTCGTAGTAGAAGAAACTGCTAAAAAGATGGAATTTTTCAATGTATTCAGTTAATTTAATAAGTTAAGTTTTAATTGTAATTTCTGTAAATTTAACTTCAAACATTGTGTAGTTGCAGTACCTATTATTGTGATGATATATGTAAGGGCCCAATTTTTTGTCACAAGAAAGTCAGTCCACTCCCGAGTTTCAGATGAGGAATCTGTCTTGGCTAAAATAACAACAATTCATCAACTTAACAGTGAAATAAGTGTTACACCAATAGGCCGTGTGTAAAAACAATGACATCGTCTGTTTCCATACATACATGTTTATTCTTCAAGAACTGTAAAGACAGCGGCTAGTTTTCTACTGCTCGTAGATGTTCAATAGAAAACTATTGTAGCAGTATGTGGATGTTCATCTGAAAACTAGTAATGAGGCTTATCAAAAGATGAACAATAGTGCACTGGCCATATATTAAATGTATATATTGCAGGGAGGGGGTGTGAGAAGTGAAAGTATAAGACTGTGAAATGTAACTGTGCATCTGTCAGCTACATCATTTAAAGTAGTCCGTGTTTGACTTCCACACCCCACTTTTCAGCCAGTATGTCAACACCGAGGACAACAAATGAATAAATAAATAAAGCTGGCAGCACTGTTACATGTGGTGGCCCAGGTGAGGCTTATTGTATATGAACATAATAAACTAGTACTGACGAAGTGTGGCAGTGAAGTGTGAACTCGAGCGGTTTGCAGGGATTTAAATGGAATAGATGACATAGCCAATCAGTGCTGGGGTTTCATAGAGAAGAAGTTGAAGCAGCCAATCAGCGAGTGGGTTCAGTGGAAGCAGCCCCTGAGTACAGGAGCAGCCAATCAGCACACAGGTTAAGTTGTTAGATGAACAGAAAGACCTAAGTGGGACTGGTTCTGTAGCTGATTATAAATCAAATGTGAATGTAACTTTGAAGGATGGGGACCAAAGTCCTATTGTAAAGAGCAAAATGGACAAAAACAGTACTAAAGTGGGTGAGATTGTTAAGGTTAAGGAGGGGGAATCTAGTGGCAAAAATCAGCAAGGACAAAAGATTATGGTGAATGGAAAAGTGGAAACAATGTTATGACAAATTATGAGTATTTTGAGTAATATAGGTACGAAAGAAGACGTTAATAGGGTGGAAAAGAAAACTGATAGCATTAGAACTGATACGGTTAACTTAAAAGATGAACTGAAGAAAGAAAATAAAAAGGAAATTAAGGTAGTTAGTGCTAATCTTTCAGAATTAAATAAGACATTTGATGCATTCCTTAAGATTGTGATAATACTAATGAGAAATTAACATTGAGTGAAAGTAAATGAAAATGTAGGTTCAGAATTGACAGAACTGGGGAAAAACGTGGAAGAGGTACAAAACCTGAAGCATAGAGAAAGTGACAGTGTGTCTGGCTCTGATGGTAATTGTAATGATTATAGCAATGATGAATCCAGTAGTGATAATAGTGGCAACATTGTAAGTAAAAATGAAGTGTGGCACCCTGTAATAACAGCAAGTGTACAAGGGATGCATGTTAAGTGTTTACTAGACAGTAGTAGTGGTTTGAATGGAATTTCACAGGCATTTTTTGAGTCTATTAAGTACACAAAGGGTATAGTGATGATGCCTGTTTCTGGAATAAAAATTATTGGTGCTACTGCTAAGCTATCAAAGAGTGTGAAACAAGAGGTACTATTGACTGCGCAATTGGCACAATAGTTGTTGAAATGCAATTTCTTGGTGATTCAAAATCTCAGCATTGATGTAATATTTGGAACTAATTTCTTGTTTAGTTAGCAAGTAGGGGGTTCCAACACTCTGTATTGGATTCATTTGTGGTGATAATGCTTTAATGCTTACCCCAGCTGTCTGCCTCATTTTTCATGTTTCCTGAAGCAGTCAAACTCTTCTCCTATCCTATCTGTAGTTTATAAGTGAATCATGAACATTCTCTCTTCTACATTCATGTAATTTTGTGCTATTGAGTCACCTAACGTTACCGCTGGATATATTTCGTAAACCACAACAAATACTGACGAACCGATTCCACAGACCGAACGTGAGGAGAGGGGCTAGTATAATTGTTTAATACAAACCATACATAAATGCACGGAAGTATGTTTTTTAACACAAACCTTCGTTTTTTTTTTAATGGAACCACGTTAGTTTTGTTAGCACATCTGAACATGTAAACAAATACGTAATCAGTACCGTTTGTTGCATTGTAAAATGTTAATTACATCCGGAGATATTGTAACCTAAAGTTGACGCTTGAAACCTCCGACGTTCAGTTGCATGTTGTAACAAACACGGGCCACGGTCGGCGAGCAGCACCTGCAGGGACATGTTTACGATGACGACCGTGTTTACGAGTGTGGCTGTAGTGCACTGTTGTGGTTTGGTCTAGCTGTCGCTTGCTGTTATTGTTATTCTGTATTCGTCTCCGCACGCAGACCAACTGTAGTACACCGTGTTACCAGACGTCTGTGACAGTGTAGTGTTGTAGGAACTATGACCATGGTGTATTCGAACTCTGAAAAGGCGTCAGGACCGTCACAGGAGAAGCGGGTGCAGTTGGTGTGTTAGCTGCTGTTGCCATAAACCCACACATGAGTACACGGGACATTGCGAGAGCCTCAAAGTAGTGTCATGCGCATACTGCATCGTCACCGCTTTCACCCGTTTCATGTGTCGCTACATCAGCAATTACATGGTGATGACTTTAATCATCGAGTGCAATTCTGTCAATGGGCATTAACAGAGAATGCGTTGCAGTTTACCGATGAAGCGGGTTTCACAAACCACGGGGCAGTGAATCTATGGAACATGCATTACTGGTCTGTGGACTGCTCGCTGGCTCAGACAGGTAGAGCGACAGCGGCCATGGACTGTAAATGTATGGTGCGGAATCATTTATGACCACCTCATTGGTCCTCACTTCATTGCAGGGGCCCAAACAGCTGCAACATACATCGCGTTTCTACAGAATGATCTGCCAACGTTGCTCGAAAATGTCCCACTGGAAACGCGTCGACGTATGTGGTATCAGCATGATGGTGTACCTACACATTCCGCAATTAACACTAGGCTGACCCTTGACAGGATGTTCGACGGGCGTTTCATAGGACGTGGAGGACGCATAAATTGGCCAGCCCGTTCTCCTGATCTTACACCTCTAGACTTCTTTCTGTGGGGTGCGTTAAAGGAGAATGTGTACCGTGATGTGCCTACAACCCCAAAGGATATGAAACAACGTATTGTGGCAGCATGCGGCGACATTACACCAGGTGTCCCTCGGCGTGTACGACATTCATTACGCCAGAGATTGCAATTGTGTGCAGCAAATGATGGTCACCACATTGAACATCTATTGGCCTGACATGTCGGTATACACTCTATTCCACTCCGTAATTGAAAACGGAAACCACGTGTTACGTGTACCTCACCCCTCATGGTAATGTACATGTGCGTCAGTGAAAAAGACCAATAAAAAGGTGTTAGCATGTGGACGTAATGTGCTGTTCCAGTCTCTTCTGTACCTAAGGTCCATCACCGTTCCCTTTGGATCCCTACATAATTCGGTGCTCTCCGATACACACGATTGAACAGCGGAGGAGTGGTACTCAAGCGTTAACTTTAGGTTACAATATCTCCGGATGTAATTAACATTTTACAATGCAACAAACGGCACTGATTACGTATTTGTTTATATGTTCAGATGTGGTAACAAAACTAACAGGGTTCCATTTAAAAAACGTAGGTTTGTGTTAAAAAAACATACTTCCGTGCATTTTTTTATGGTTTGTATTAACCAATTACACTAGCCCCTCTCCTCACATTTGGTCTGTAGAATCGCTTCGTCAGTATTTGATGTGGTTTACGAAATATATCCAGCGGTAATGTTTGGTGACTCACCATATATACACTCCTGGAAATTGAAATAAGAACACCGTGAATTCATTGTCCCAGGAAGGGGAAACTTTATTGACACATTCCTGTGGTCAGATACATCACATGATCACATTGACAGAACCACAGGCACATAGACACAGGCAACAGAGCATGCACAATGTCGGCTCTAGTACAGTGTATATCCACCTTTCGTAGCAATGCAGGCTGCTATTCTCCCATGGAGACGATCGTAGAGGTGCTGGATGTAGTCCTGTGGAACGGCTTGCCATGCCATTTCCACCTGGCGCCTCAGTTGGACCAGCGTTCGTGCTGGACGTGCAGACCGCGTGAGACGACGCTTCATCCAGTCCCAAACATGCTCAATGGCGGACAGATCCGGAGATCTTGCTGGCCAGGGTAGTTGACTTACACCTTCTAAAGCACGTTGGGTGGCACGGGATACATGCGGACGTGCATTGTCCTGTTGGAACAGCAAGTTCCCTTGCCGGTCTAGGAATGGTAGTATGATGGCTTCGATGACGGCTTGGATGTACCGTGCACTATTCAGTGTCCCCTCGACGATCACCAGAGGTGCAATAATGCACTGTCCATATATTAAATGTGTATATTGTGGGGTTGTGAAAAGCAAGAGTAAAAGACTGTGAAATGTAACTGTGCATTTTTCAGCTACATCACTTAAAGTAGTCCCTGTATGACTTACACAGCCCAATTTTCAGCCAGTATGTTGACATCGAGGACAACAAATGAAGAAATAAATAAAGCAGGCAGAACTGCTACACTTCGAGAACATTTCCATCACTTACTACTGGATCTGAGTAAATCATTTGATACTGTGTCACATGAAATACTAATAAATAAGCTAGGGTGCTATGGTATCAATAATAACAAACTGGCACTAATCAAATCATACCTGACAAAGAGAATTCAGGTAGTTATGGTAAATAACTAACACTCAAATTTCCTACCAGTTGTAAGAGGTATGCCACAAGGCTCAGTCCTTGCACTTTTCCTCTTCCTGGCCTACATGAATGACTTGCCTACTTTCATGCCTCACAAGTCAGTAACACATACTGGTGATACTACCCTGATTACCTCAGATAACAAATTGGAGGAGGTGAAGAAACAAACAAAAGTAATGCTTGGAAAGTCTGTCATATGGCTCCCAAGTAACCAACTAATCTCCAACTGTAACAAGACTGAAACTATGTTTTTCTCCTTGCACAATCCACAGGAAAAAGTAAATGAGTCTGACTCTGTAAGATTTCTCCAATCCACCTGGAACCCAAATTAACCAGGAACAGTCACACGGAACAGTTATGTACCAGGTTATCTAGAGTAGTCTTTTTGTCAAGGAAACTAAAAACACTAGTTAGCAGATAACAATTTCTTATTATGTCTTCTTTCACTCTCACTAGCAATACAGAATGAAACTATGGGCCAACTCTCTGGGTGCTCAGACAGTGTTCGAGTGACATAAGAAGGTCATTAGAGCAATCACAGGTATTAAAAATAAAGAACCATGTCGAAATCATTTTAAAGATCTCAACATCTTGACTGTATCTTCACTTTATATTACAACATTTCTTCTTTGCATAAAAAATAGATAAATTACCTTGTAGAACAGATGTTCATTCACATGGAACCAGATATAAAAGCGTCTTCGACATAAACTTTAAAAGACTGTGTAAGGTCCAATGTAGCTTTAAATGAGCTGACAGAAAATGATATAACAAGTTACCACCACCACTGAAAGACGTACAATGTGATACTTTCAAGAAGCAGTACCCGTAATTTAGAAGTATTGACCCTGGCTGTTGTGATACTTGTCCCACTGTGACATAAGGCAATGAATGGCTGTCTCATAAAATTCCCGGCACTGCAATGTTAACCAGTTCCACATGTGCAGATGTACATCGTCACCCAAGGTGAATCGTCTGCTCCCCAGGGCCTTTTTAAGGGGACCAAAAATGGCGTAATCACAGGGAGAGAGGAATGGACTGTATGGAGAATGGCCAAGAATATCCCATTTGAATTTCTGCAGGAGTGCCACAAATGTGTTAGCCTTATGAGGCTTTGCATTGTCATGGAGCAGAATGACCCCATGGGTGAGATGGCTGGTCGTTTTTATTTGATTGCTTGGTGAAGGATGGTCAAGGTTTGTGAGTAATGCTGGGCATTCACTGTTGTACTGTGCTGAAGGAAGTGAACCAGAAGGGGCCATCTTGGTCAAAGAAGAATGTCGGCATAACCTTCCCTGGACTTGAGTGGATGGCCTTGGCTTTTTTGGTGGTGGTGACCCTGGATGCTTCCAATGGAGACTTTGTTGTTTTGATTCTGGTTTGAAGTGGTGTCACCATGACTCATCTCCAGCCACCACTCGTGCCAGGAATGCATTCCCTTCCTGAGCATAGCACTACCGATGAGCAAGACAGTGGGCCATTCAACGTGCTTCCTGGTGTGGTTGAAGACTGGGGAGCACCCATTGGGCACACTTTGCACATGGGCAGTCATTCCTTCATGATGGTGTGAACACTTCCAACACTCAGTCTGACCACGGCGGCTATGGCTTTCACTGTCACTCGGCGGCCCTGGGTAATGAGTGCATCCACCACCTGGACAATGTCATCGGTAATGCAGTGTGGTGCTCCAGACTGTGCATCATCAGCTAACAACACCTGTCCTTTCCTGAAGTGAATGTGCCATGCCTTGACCCTTGCAAGGGACATGCAGTGTTTGCCATACACTTCTGACATTCATCAATGAATGTCCATTCCTCCTACTCCTTCCGCTGTCAGAAAAAAACAACACCTTTTTGCTCTTCTTTTGGTGCCTCCATGTCATTGTTTGGAGTGGGGCTGGCAGTATTGGATGACTGATGCATGCTGCTGCTAGCTCTGTATAGTCACATGACATACAAGTGTGCCCTCTAGCGATAGGCTGTGAACTTTCATGCTCTGGTTGGAACCACACCTCGTTACACATGGCATGGTATTGCCCTCCTGACACCGGTTTGCACATTCCAGACTCCAGCTCAATTCTTTATGAACGCCCCTTATATAATGTTAAGACATTTGAATGTAAAGAGTAAATCTCTTCATTCTCATGTACTGAAATATGAATGTACATAATTTCCCATTGTTAAATCAGTATCAAATGTGATGAACCTAAAAACTGTTAAATTGTCTATTTCAACAACTGTTGGCCAGTGACAAATAAATAAATAAAATTGTTTTGATTCATTTCACATTGTATATTGTGATTATTCTGTTTTATAATGCTATTTGCAATTTAAAATTTTTCTAAATTCAATGACTTTTGTCTGTGTGAATTTTATTTCCAACTGAGCATCAATCTACACTCCTGGAAATGGAAAAAAGAACACATTGACACCGGTGTGTCAGACCCACCATACTTGCTCTGGACACTGCGAGAGGGCTGTACAAGCAATGATCATACGCACGGCACAGCGGACACACCAGGAACCGCGGTGTTGGCCGTCGAATGGCGCTAGCTGCGCAGCATTTGTGCACCGCCACCGTCAGTGTCAGCCAGTTTGCCATGGCATACGGAGCTCCATCGCAGTCTTTAACACTGGTAACATGCCGCGACAGCGTGGACGTGAACCGTATGTGCAGTTGACGGACTTCGAGCGAGGGTGTATAGTGGGCATGCGGGAGACCGGGTGGACGTACCGCCGAATTGCTCAACACGTGGGGTGTGAGGTCTCCACAGTACATCGATGTTGTCGCCAGTGGTCGGCGGAAGGTGCACGTGCCCGTCGACCTGGGATCGGACCGCAGCGACGCACGGATGCACGCCAATACCGTAGGATCCTACGCAGCGCTGTAGGGGACGCACCGCCACTTCCCAGCAAATTAGGGACACTGTTGCTCCTGGGGTATCGGCGAGGACCATTCGCAACCGTCTCCATGAAGCTGGGCTACAGTCCCGCAAACCGTTAGGCCATCTCACACCCCAACATCGTACAGCCCGCCTCCAGTGGTGTCGCGACAGGCGTGAATGGAGGGACGAATGGAGACGTGTCGTCTTCAGCGATGAGAGTCGCTTCTGCCTTGGTGCCAATGATGGTCGTATGCGTGTTTGGCGCCGTGCAGGTGAGCGCCACAATCAGGACTGCATACGACCGAGGCACACAGGGCCAACACCCAGCATCATGGTGTGGGGAGCGATCTCCTACACTGTCCGTACACCTCTGGTGATCATCGAGGGGACACTGAATAGTGCACGGTACATCCAAACCGTCATCGAACCCATCATACTACCATTCCTAGAGCAGCAAGGGAACTTGCTGTTTCAACAGGACAATGCACGTCTGCATGTATCCCGTGCCACCCAACGTGCTCTAGAAGGTGCAAGTCAACTACCCTGGCCAGCAAGATCTCCGGATCTGTCCGCCATTGAGCATGTTTGGGACTGGATGAAGCGTCGTCTCACGCGGTCTGCACGTCCAGCACGAACGCTGGTCCAACTGAGGCGCCAGGTGGAAATGGCATGGCAAGCCGTTCCACAGGACTACATCCAGCATCTCTACGATCGTCTCCATGGGAGAATAGCAGCCTGCATTGCTGCAATATACACTGGTGGATATACACTGTACTAGTGCCGACATTGTGCATGCTCTGTTGCCTGTGTCTATGTGCCTGTGGTTCTGTCAGTGTGATCATGTGATGTATCTGACCCCAGGAATGTGTGAATAAAGTTTCCCCTTCCTGGGACAATGAATTCACGGTGTTCTTATTTAAATTTCCAGGGGTGTATTTCTACTGTGAATTTATAGTTAGTTAATTCTTCTGTTAGCTCTGCAACCAGTACACATATATTTAAAACTTCATTTAAAAGCAATTTCACCTCTTTGTTGGTAGCATCAAGTCTTCCTCCCAGTGACTGCTCTAAACTGTTTTTTACTTCACTTTCTGTTTCAGCTGTTTCTTTGTTTTAATTCTAAAATTGTTCCTGCAGAAATATCTTTAGCTGTTCAAAAAATTCAGTTTTGGTCCCCAAATGTTCTCTGTGATCAGAACTTCAGAATGGACTGCACACACTAGTAACATTTCTGAGCACAGCTCCCTCATCATGACTCTATGTTCCATATTATTGTCTGCTATTATTGATGTCTCATTATGATTATGATATAGCTTCATATTATCATGTAAATTGGTTCATTGTGAACTACGTTTTCCTAATCTTCCACACTCAACATTGTTTGAATATTACACAACTTAAAAAAATGTATTCCACATGACATAACAGTTAATTACTAAGCACACGAGACAGAAAATATAAAAAGTAATAAGAGTACTTAAGTTTTTTGTCCACTTTTATGAGGTCCTGTACAATTATTATCAATTATTCACGTTGATTTCATTTCTCACCCATCCATCCAATGACAATCTTAGTCCATATATCAGTTTTTACCATCTGTCATTTCTCAAGTCCAAGCATGAAAGTTAAAAGAAGATAGGGCATGGATCTTGATTTTCTCAGCTGACCCCCAGCTCCTTCACCAAATTAAAATGCGATCACAATCAGTACATTCAACTTCAATGGGTCTCATTTGTGTGTTCATGGATGTAACTCAGTCTTCTCAATGCAGAAATAATAATGTCCTTAGGTCCTCCATGCTGCTTCGAGATCTCTATCTACTGTTGAAATCACGCTCAACAGAACAATTGTAAGTAAAACTTTTTCTTACCCTTTTTGAAATTATTTTATAACTGTGTACAAAACAGAATATAATGTTGCTTCATCAGATGCCAAACTCACACTACTCCATACTGTAATGCAGTGTACCCACCAGCACAGTTGCCACAGTATAAATATTTACCAACAATTAACATATGTCATAGTATTGTTGTATACTTATTTTTGAGAAATTACAGTCAAACTTTTGTTAATTTAATCAATTTAGCAGAGAAATAACTGACATAACTCAGAGCTTCTCAAAAGATGTTTATGATTCCATTAACTTTAAGATGTGCTATCACATTAAGTTAATTACAACAACAATGGCAGCTATAAAATAAAAATTACTATGACATTACAGGAAATTAAGGATTTCTAACATGTTTTCAGCAATTTAACATAAGGTGCTTTTTACTGAGCCAATTGTTTTTACTTAGAAAGGTTGTGAAATTTATGCTCTGGAATTTTCTTATGTTCTGAGAATGATTTTGCAATAGCATTCTTTTGTGAGCGTTGCAGCAGTTTAAAAACAAAATACAATACATTATAATTGCTACACCACAACGATGAGATGCTACAGATGCAAAATTTAACCAGCAGGAAGCAGATGCTGTGATATGCAAATGATTAGCTTTTCAGAGCATTCACACAAGGTTGGCGCCGGTGGTGACACCTACAACATGCTGACATGAGGAAAGTTTCCAACCGATTTCTCATACACAAACAGCAGTTGACTGGTGTTGAATGGAGAAACATTGTTGTGATGCCTCGTGTAAAGAGGAGAAATGCATACCATCATGTTTCCGACTTTGATAAAGTTCGGATTGTAGCCTATCATGATTGCGGTTTATCGTATCGCAACATTGCTGCTCACGTTGGTCAGTATCCAATGACTGTTAGCAGAATATGGAATCGGTGGGTTCAGGAGGGTAATACGGAACACCGTGCTGGATACCAATGGCCTCGTATCACTAGCAGTTGAGATGACAGACATCTTATCCGCATAGCTGTAACGGATTGTGCAGCCACGTCTCGATCCCTGAGTCAACAGATGGGGACGTTTGCAAGACAACAACCATCTGCATGAACAGTTCGACGATGTTTGCAGCAGCATGGACTATCAGCTTGGAGACCATGGCTGCAGTTACCCTTGATGCTGCATCACAGACAGGTGCGGCTGCGATGGTGTACTCAACGACGAACCTGGGTGTACGAGTATTTTTTTTTCCGGATGAATCCAGGTTCTGTTTACAGCATCATGATGGTCGAATCCATGTTTGGAGACATCACGGTGAACACACATTGGAAGCGTGTATTCATCATCACCATACTGGTGTATCACCTGGCATGATGGTATGGGGTGCCATTGGTTACACGTCTCGGTCACTTCTTGTTCACATTGACAGCACTTTGAACAGTGGACATTTCATTTCAGATGTGTTATGACCCATGGCTCTACCCTTCATTCGATCCCTGCAAAACCCTAGATTTCAGCAGGATAATGCACAACCGCATGTTGCAGGTCCTGTACGAGCTTTTCTGGATACAGAAAATGTTTGACTGCTGCCCTGGCTAGCACATTCTCCACATCTCTGACCAATTGAAAACATCTGGTCAATGGTGGCCGAGCAACTGGCTCATCAGAATACTGTTGATGAACTGTGGTATCATGTTGAAGCTGCATGGGTAGCTGTACCTGTACACGCTATTTGAGCTCTGTTTGACTCAATGCCCAGGGATATCAAGGCCATTATTACGGCCAGAGTTGTTTGTTCTGGGTACTGATTTCTCAGCATCTATGCACCCAAATTGCGTGAAAATGTAATCACATGTCAGTTCTAGTATAATATATTTGTCCAATGAATACCCGTTTATCATCTGCATATCTTCTTAATGTAGCAATTTTAATGGCCAGTAGTGTAGTTAAATACAGTTTCTCAAGATTACAAATGTTTTTCTGTAACTCATATGTATTTATACAAAGATGAAAGTTGTTCAATGTGAATGAATAGAATAAACAACAGAGATATAATAAACTGCAGTTGAAGAAGACATTCATAGATTCATTTTGTCCATCGTCATTCCATCATGTTGTAGAGTCATAAGCTTATACAAAATTATATGATAATTGTGATCATTAAGTAAGACAGTAGACCTGCAACACATCAGCATTATCATTATTATGTTGGAATCAATTTATGTTCATCCCAGAAGTACCTGTATCAAAATTAAATAACTGATTAGTATATACCTTAAAATAAAGAAAGAAAAATCAACATTATTTTATTGATTACACACTGAACTGGTTGATACCCCTTCCCTGTTGTGTACATTTGTTTTCAGAACTATTTCCACATCTTTCATCTTGTATATAATTTGGCTCTTAATAAGACTAATGAACAATCATGTTTTCAACAACATATCAAAACAGTCACAAAATTTCTGTGTACTGCATATGTACATATTGTATTAATTGAATGAAACATACTTATGCACGATTGATCCTAGAAATGGCATTTAAAAGCTTACACAGGGTAAAAAGAATTCTCACACTTGTACTTCACAGAATGATTCCTCACATACCAGAAATACAAAAATGTCTCTCAGAAAATTTCGTCCTGCAAATTTTTCCAGCAGTAAATGGACATTAAACATTGGCAATCTGGTAACACTGCAATCACATGGACAATAACTACCTCTGTCAGAGTAGAGGAGTGGTGCTGTGCAATTGCTGCAGTGGATAGCATATTGGGTTAGCAGACAGGATATCTAGGGTTTGATTCTGGGTCAAAGCATATCAGTGTGTTATGGTATCTAGTGTCTTAATCGTGATACAGTGATTACAGTAGATCTTCTAGAAAACATTTGCACTTATGTACTACAAATGCAGAAATGGAAATACAAGCATTCCCACTAGTCAGCTTTTAAAAAAGCCTTTTGTATGCAATGTATATGAATTGTTCCATACCATGCATCTACTAGTTTCTGAACCCATGTTCTGTGTATCATACCCCAATGGTCCCATTGATTATTACCAACCATTATTCTTGCCATGTTCAGATTCATTACATTTTGTTAGGTACTTATATCACCAGTAGGGCTAGCAACATGCTTTGTAAATAATTTCCAAACATGATTACCATTTGTATGTATTATCACCATGGAACCACTAATTATGCCTTTCAACATTGAGTCTGATAAGTGCATGCTGTTTACTAAATATACTCATGCATTGCTATTATTGTTGTTATTGCTATTATTATTATTATTATTATTATTATTATTATTATAACTGAAAATGTGGGAACAACATATCCATTACCATTAGGGAAACAGTTTAACTGGAAAACAAACACTTCACAATTACCAGTGTCGAAATGAATCATGCAGAACAAAAGCTGTAAGTAAGTGAAACAGCCTGCTGTGACTAATGGCATGCTTATACTGAAAGTGCTGTTCACCAGACAGGGACTAGTTGCTAGCAAAGTAACATGCACATAACACACTCCATATGCATTCATACACATATCGTATTTTGTTCTTGTGTTGTTATAAAGCAGTGTGGCAGATGTATGGCATACACAAATGATGAATTTTTGGATATGCTTATGGTCCTTGGTGCATTTGATAATGGGGCTGGTGTTGCTGCTCATGAATATGCTGCTAGATATCCTGGGTGATGTCATCCAGATAAAAATGTGTTTCGTCCTCTGGAGTTTCACTTTCTGGAGACAGATTCTCTCCTTCCACCATCAGGTGACAGAGTCAGTCCACAGATTCCCCACACTCTAGACACTGGGGAAGCTATTCTGGTGGTCATACAACAAGAAACCTAGCAAAGAATATGGAGCATAGCAAGGCAGCTGTGTGTCTTACAGTGCATAGTCATTGCCATGCTGCATGTGCAGTACTGCACCCCTATCATTATTCCTTTACTGCAATGCCTGCATCTTGCAGGCTGCCATCTGCAGATGCAATTCTGTGAATGATTCTGATAACAACAGCAAGCTAACAATGACTTCATAACACTGTAACATAATCGGATGAAGCAGCACTCCACTCATGAAAGTGTCTGCAATATGCACGATGCCCACCATTGGTGTGACATTAAGCCACACTTCACCCATGATCATGTATATGAAGTTCGCTTTGGTGTCAGCGTCCAGGTCAGAATATTCAGAGACAGGAGTTTGGGTTCCTACTTGTTGCCTGACCTGTTAACTGTGCAAAGGTATCATGCATTCCTCTCAAACTACTTGCTTGACACAGTGGAAGATGTTCGACAGAAGTTATGGTTCCAACATGATGGTGCACCTCCACAGTTTGGAGTTAATGTGTGATGGTATTTCCAGGGAAATGGCTCAGACAGCGAGGTAAAGTTGTATAGCTTCTGTGTTCACCTGACCTAAATCCCTTGGATTTCCTTCTTTCGGGGACACTTGAAGAAGCGTGTGTTTTCTACTCTGGAAGAACTGATAGTGTGTGTTCATGCTGCTGTTGTATCTGTGGATGCAGCCATGTTGTGAAGAGTTCAGATCTGTGTGATCCAGTGGTTGCTCAGTGTTTGGACATGCAGTGGAGTCACTTTGAGCAACTGCTCTGAGGACAACATATTCTTTTGTAAACATCATGCGATCATTAATATGAAAATTATTATTGTCACTGGTTGCTAATCTGCTGCAAGTGAGCAGACCTGCCACATGTAGTATAAATGACTAGTAGATGAATTATTTAACTGTGTAATCATCTTTAGCATCTCACAATTGATATCATATTTGTAGTTAATCTATTCAATGAAAGGTCTTTCTTTCAGTTGCCTATTTCTGACTTGTTTGACCATGTTTTTGTTATGTTCACTGTTACAAAACCCTACGCTATATAAATGTTGGATTCATATGACTTAAGAAATGATGCATACTACAGTATTATATGACACACGAAATTGTCAAATAAAAACCCACACACCTCAGCTCAGAATTGGACCCTCAACTTCCAGCATGCTAACCCTAACTGCTGTCGATTACACCAGCTCCACAGCACTACTCCTATATGCTGACAGAATTTTTCTTCACCCTTTATATAAAAAAATATGAAAACAGACTGCAATGAAATGAGAAACATCACCTCACAGCACACACTGTAACAGAATGTCAATTTGCAAAATTGTATGATTACTTCATTGAAATTATTCTGTGACTTACAAAGTTACCCACATGATTCCAGTGATGTTCCACCAATTCATTTCTTAAACTCTCTTCCATCTATAACATTTCATCTTGTCACTGATCATACTATTAGTTATTCTCATGGATTATTTATACTTCCTTGTAAACAAGTGCCACATGACTCAATAAATGCTGTACATTTAATTACAATGCTTCACCTTAAACTCACCATCATATTCCTCACAACACTTTAACACTATTCATAATATTACACTGTCTACCATAATACAGTGAAATCATAATCATGGATATGTCACATTATCCATGAAGAACTTCAACACATCATCATAATTATAACATCTCATAATAATCCACATTGCTTCACATAATCTCCAATACTTCAACTCATAGTTACTTCACACCTAACTGCAGCATCATGAAAATGGTACACCAATATCAACCTCATCAAAACTTCACTACGGGCAAATCATTCCCAATATCATTAACAGCACTTATGCAATGTTATTTTATCCTGATCGGGAGAAGAGCAAACATTACTTCCATCAAGGTTTTTTTCTACTTTAAATGGTTTCATTTTACACAAAACTTCCCTGCAATTGTTTACCACTGTTTCAAAGTACAAATAGGATAATTATTAGCTGTTCTGCATAACAGGATTCCATGCAATTCTCCATCTTCAACATAACATTTAGTCACACTTAAATTCTACCAGAAGAATGAACACTGTCCATTGATTCTACAACTATGATGTCACTTTAGAAACCATAAATCTGACCCTCCTTGTTTTCTCATTAAATGATTTTATCATAACTGCAATTTCATAAGAGAGAGCATAATATTTATTGAAATGCTACACAAACAGAACAGAAAAAGTTAGTAACAAACCATACAAAACATTATCACAGTACAAAAGTATTTCTTACTTTTGTAAATGCAGATGTGAAATTTACTTCAAAAGCTAAAGATTCATTTTCATTACTTCACCATAATGTTTTTAAATTCTCCATATGCTATCAATGCAACATTATCAATTCATGACTATAAAATAATGGAGGGTGGATAGCTATGACAGTAAGAGATGTATCTGACAGACTGAAAGAGTATAAGAAGAAAGATGCAGTAAAGTAAATGAAAATGAAAAATTGTGTTGCATGGTTCAGGACCCTGTGCTCCTCAAGCATTTAACATACAATTACTGTATGTCTCTATGTGGGTTTTCCCTATATAAACCTTCAGCCTTTTACAAAATCAAATAACATTCTAACAGAACCACCTCGGCCATGGCCTGGCAGCTGCAATCAGTAACTACATACAGACTCACTACTGAAAGAAACATTAAAAAATATGAGAGAGTAGCCTTTGTAATTGTCATTCCTGCTCCAATTATGAATCACACATTACTCACGCATTACTTTATCAACAGAAGATCTACATATCACGTTATGAAATTAATTCAATAAATGAAACATCATGCTGTCTACAGCTGGATGCATTTCAAGAGGCAGTCAAATAATGAAAAATAATAAGAAAATTGACAAGCCAAAAAGTGAACTGAGTAGTTGAATAGTGGAAAAAATGGCAACATTTTGAAATCAAATAACAACAAATAAAAAATTAGCTGCCTGTCAGTACTACAGTCCTATAACAAGCTAAAAATAACATCAGTACAATAGTGTTCAACTTGCAGAAATCAAATCAGAAATCAATAAATTATAAGTGGCTGTTGAATCAGGACAAACAATTAAATACTCTAGTGGTATTTGGTTTGGAAATGGAGAGAAACACTAGTAACGATGAAAGTGTTGGTTACCTGATGTAGCCCATGTTGATAATGATGCAATTAATTCATTTTACGATTATGCAGAAGTTTATGTTTTGAGTGAAGTATATGACTATGAAGAAGAGAGATAACATTTTCTTGTTTTGAAACATGAATTTTTCTGTGGAAAGTGAAATCATTGTTTTTGAGTTGTGAAAAGCACATGAGTTATTGACATTAAGTGTAGGAAACTGTTCAAGAGCTATGTATGTAAGGAAGCTGTTTAGGAAATATTATGTAGACTTTGTGAACAATTGCAGCTTGACTGCTGGGAGGGGTAACTTGTAGCATTGCAAGTTGTTTCGAGCAAATATTTGTTTTAGGATAGCTAGCTGCATGTAACTTCAGGGACTGAAATCTGCCAGCCTAACCAGGAGACGCACACACATCAGTCACTATCTGCCACAGGAAAGCTGTCCAATGTCTCTTACTGGACATGTACATTCACCACATATAAGAACCTCAATAAATGATAATAAATATTATTAAATCATTTTCAAAATTTGTACACTACCTTTTTACAATCAGGAGAATATTGTTTCCAAATTTCAGCTTTATAACTATCATAGTTACAGAGATGGAAAAAATTACTAAAATGGTCAAAAACCAACACTTAGGGAACTAAATTCAGTTTTTAAATATAATAATTTATCTTTTGGTATTATCTAAAAAACATAAACAGAACTCTCAGTGTGCAGAATTAATTGATTGAGCTTTTCATATTAAAACGTTAATAGTTTTTCATTTTCGTAATATAAAAATCAGACAAAATTATTATTTGTGTCTAATATTGTTGTGGGAGTAAATGTGGGTGAATGAGAGTGTGTACATGGGACATTCATCAAATTGTAATGTTGCATTATATACTGTCTTAAGTAACCTGCAAGAGTTACACAAGCCTGTTGTGAGAAAATGTTACTAAAGAAGTTACCTACTTTTCTGATGACGTATGTCTAGGTGTGATTGCTATTGTAACAGAGTAGCCAGAAAGTCAGCTAGAGTATTATCTGTATCTAAAGAATATTTCCAGATTTATAGGCCTTTTCGTTTTCATTTATTAATCATTACTTTAGTATTTGTATATCAGAATGACATAGATGTGTCAGTGTGTAAGGATTGGTGCAGGCAAGTTTTAGCACAGGTATGATCATGAGCAAGCATTCTGATTGGCAGCAATTATGGTTAGCCAATCAGAATTGAGATGGTTCTCGCTCATTACCTAATAGTTATAGTGGGAGTGAGCCCACAAGAAAGAAGTCACTCGCCAGTTTCGGTCGCGGAAAGACATGTTAAATGTGATGTTTCTCATATGTGTAAAATGAAGGAATTTTGAGTTCCTCACATTTGATACATGCTGTGACTAATGTTGATGTAGTTACAGACAGTTTTGTGAAGCTTGGAGGTTTTAGAACTGTATTGCTGTAATGATATTCATGTGTGAAAATTTGGTCTTCGTAGTATCTGCATGGCAATGTTGCAGTATTCAACCACTGAGCATTTTTTGGTGAGCAGTTCTTTCTTGAGAAATCCACAAGAAGGTCCGAATGTAATAACTCATATTAGTAGTGAAATTAATGACTGTGATAACATTGTTTAATTCGGGTCAGGTTTGTACAGATTTCTGCCTGCTGCACGTGTGAAATGAGTGTACAAATTGTGAATGTGAAGAAAATAGCCAATAGTTTAAATGTGGACTGAATAGTACCATTTCTTTTGCTAGATGGACAAAATAAATCTTTTGTGAGGAAATTTTGGACATTATTTTCCAGAAGCCGATCCATTTTCTTACCGCCCGATAAATTTTTTTAATGACAGTTTTTCTACAGGACTTTTTTTCATTACTAGAGTTGTGCGGCCTTAGTAATTGTAGGTATTAGATGGTATTTTTATCAATGCTGCTTTGACATCATCTTGTAAGTATCTACATTGCTGAGTGGAGAGACATCGGGCAGGTGCCATTCTGAGGTAGGTGAATTCTAATTTGCAGAAAGCACACAGAAGCTCAAACCCTGCCCTGCTGCAACCTGAATTAATTTTGTAAACAGCTTTAAAGTAAATAGGAACAGCTTAGTTGTAAAGTAGTACATGATGTTGAACTGTGTGAAATGTTTGATTCTTATTTTTAAAAGTTCACAATTCTGATATGTCAGATACTTTAAGAGAAATATTAGTTGGACTATGTGAAAACAGGGTCATGTTTGTTCCTGTTCAAAAGTTACACATTTCTGATTAGATAGTTGATTTAAGGGAGAGACTGGCTGTAAAATGTAGAAGTACACTGAGATGACAAAAGTCATGAGATACCTCCTAATATCATGTTGGACCTCCTTTTGGGTGGCGTTGTGTAGCGACTCGATGTGGCATGGACTGAAGAAGTCATTGGAAGCCCATGCAGAAATATTGAGCCATGTTGCCTCTACAGCCATCCAAAGTTGCAAAAGTATTGCTGGTGCAGGATTTTGTGCACAAACTGCCCTCTCAGTTCTGTCACATAAATGATTGCTGGTACTGCTGCCAGTGATCTGGGTGGGCAAATTGTTTGCTTCAAATGCCCAGAGTGTTCTTCAAACTAATCATGACAGGTGTGGCCTATAGTGACATGTTCAGAGACATGAAGTCCATTAATGGCTGCAAATGGTCTCCAAGTAGCCGAACATAACCATTTCCAACCAATGATCGGTTCAGTTGGACAAGAAGAACCATTCTATTCCTTGGAGAAACAGCCCACACCATTATGGAGCCTCCACAAGCTTGCACAGTGTCTTGTTGACAACCTGAGTCCATGACTTCATGGGATCTGCACCACATTAGAAGTCTAACATCCCCTCTTATCACCTCAAATCAGGACTCGTCTGACCACGTCATGGTTTTTCAGTCACCTATGGTCCAACCAGTATTGTCAGGAGGCTGGAGAGGCATTGCAGATGATGTCATGCTGTTAATAGAGGCACTGGTGATGGTCACCTGCTGTCATAGTCCATTCACTCTTCAGTGGACATGCTTTCATACTTCCATGAGTGGGCACGTTGTGGCTTTTACACCGCAATTAGTATTACATTTTTAACCTAAGGAAAAATTATCTTTATATAATCGCCAGTTATATTTTATTGGAGTAAACATAACATTATGTGGCTCTACCAAAATAATCTTTTGTTTATTTGTTGCCTTCAGAATTGTATATTGTTGTCATTGTAATTTACAAGCTGATATTCTTTATTGCCTTCATGGTTCTTTTAATTATATCACTTAATGGCACTGATTCAGGTGAAAAGAAAGTAACAAGGGAACACATTATGAAATGGAGCATTCATTTATTGTGAATACATTAGTCAACTTCCATCTGTAGCTCACTTTCACATTGCACACATTTTGTATCTATGACATTATGTTTCTTGCATACATTTATCTTGCATTTCATACATACTGTTCTGGTTCTGTTGTTTTTATGCCTGCCACATATGTAACAAATTCCAGGTTTTGTTGACTTCTTGGTCTTCTCTTTTTCAAGCCTATACTTGGTCAAGAAGGCATGAATATCTTTGGGAAGTGTCTCAAGTAACGCTTGTTAATTCAAATGTTCTTCCATTAGGTCCAGAGCAAGATGTTTCAAAAAAATTCGTCTTCTTTCTTTATCATCATGATTGTTGAATTTGAAAATAATGCTTGCATTTATTCCAGCAATATCTAGATATCTGTAGGAAAGTGCACATGGCCATCATCGCATTAATTCAAATGTTCTTCCATTAGGTCCAGAGCAAGATGTTTCAAAAAAAAATTCGTCTTCTTTCTTTATCATCATGATTGTTGAATTTGAAAATAATGCTTGCATTTATTCCAGCAATATCTAGATGTCTGTAGGAAAGTGCACGTGGCCATCATCGCATTATCCTCAAAGTACTGTAGGATGAGCACCTTTGACCTATAGTGTCTACTCCTCCTTTGGTATCATTGTAGTCCAAATTCACTCTCGATTTCTTAGTCTCTTGATGTACTTCATTTGTGCTGTGCATTGCCGATAAAAAAAAATCACAGCTTTGTTCTTTGTAGGAACAGTTGAGTCCATACAAAAATTGTCTTGAAAACTGAAGAGACATGACTGGACTTCTCGGGTTTTATTTGCTTGGAATTCGTGAGGTACTTTCTTCTTATTTCTGTTCATGGTTCCCAAGAAAGTCAAACCTTTGCTGAGGATATTTTCAGCCAGAGGATAGCTACTGTAGTAACTGTCAGTGTAAGATTTCTGTATGTTTTCTCAATTGGTGTCACTAATCTTTGTACAATGTCATCAGGCTTTTTGGACTTCAGGTAGGGTCCTGGCTTCTGCTTGCCACAGTAAATTTGAAAGTTAAGGGTGGAAAATGTTGTGGCATTACACAAAGCATAAATCTTTATCTCATATTTTGCAGGCTTATTAGGGATATACTGCACAAAACCGTAGTGTCCTCTGAAAGGATGCAACATCTTGTCAACAGTGACAAACTCGTTGACACTGTAGTGAGCAAGGCAGTTGCTGACAAACTGTAGATGGAAGTCTCAAACAGGTGCCAGTTTGTAACTTTGTTTTCTTTCATTCCAGGTACCTGGGGGACACTGCAGGAGCCTCCACGAAGATTGCGTTCACCACTCGAACAACAAGCAATTAGGCGTCCCCTGAAAAGACCTAGTCGGCCAATCCTGCAAACACCGGAGCACCAAAACGATATAATTGGTGCATCCGGATATGGAAGAAGAAATTCCAGGTACCCAGGTGATCGAATCTAACAGTTCAAAGCAGAAAGATAAAGCACTTATAGCTGAAGAGAGCTCATAAAATAATCATTCCTGTACCATCTGCATCCCACAGCTCACAGCAATTCATGTCTCCTCCTTTATTTATACCTATTAGATACAATGCACCTAAAAGAGCCTTTATCTCTGGTTTTGTGGTGTCTCTGCAGTCTCTTTCTCTTGAATATTGAACTTCAGCTCTTTTACTATTCTGGATGTATCGGTTTGTATTTTGCACAGTGTTGTCAATCATCCCATCAGTAGGTAAATCAATAGGTAAAATGCATCAATTTCTTTTTCTGTAATTTCAGCACTTGCTTTTGGACCTAGCAAAATTTTTAGGATTTTCTTTGCCTTGGTTTTAGAAGAAGAAAGTGGTTAATTTATCCAAATAGTTTCTTTATCTTTTCCTAGATAAAATCGGTAATCATCTGTTTGTTGTCTCCCCTCTTCAATGAGATGGTCATCCGTTTCCTCTGTTGATTGTTTGGAGTCACTGCTGTGAATTTCTTCTTCAATAACTTCCTCTTCCGACTCAGATTCACATGAATCTGACAATTCTTGTAATTCTTCTTCTGACAATTCTCGCAATACTTTATCATAGTCTTCACGACGTACAATTAGACGGTGCCTGTCAGATGCCTTCCTTTTCTCCATTTCCATACTTTTATGAGACCTTACGACACATGTTTTTATAAAAGTAATATATTGTAGCAAATCGATAACCAAGATTGTAAAGAGTAATGAAAATTGCATATTGGAACTTTGATTCAATTTGAATATTCATTATATACTAATATAAAAGAAAGATTGCCTTGAGATGAAGAAAAACACAAGTATAGAAAATACTTACATCACAAGGCACGTAGTGGCAAACACACCACAAACGCAACACTCACATTTCGAACAACAGTAGTGACTAAACTGCTGAAAGCATGAACCATGCAAATGTAGTAAGTGGTGACATCTGTTGAGAATAACAAATACATATCTGGACATGGATGCAAATGTAACACTATCTGTGATACTAACAGAAAACTAAATCTTGCGGCTAACTGCCACAGGAGTGCCCACTGAAGGGTTAACAGTAAATTTCACATCACTTTCATAACAGACACATTCACTGTACGTCTCACATTGATTTCTGCAGTTATTTTGCAGAGTATTGCTTGTCTGTTAGCACTCACAATTCTAAGCAAACGCCACTCTGTCATCAAGTGAAAGGTGTCAGCCACTGTGTTGTCCACGGTAAGAGGTAATGCCGGGAATTTGGTATTCTCAGAACACTCTTGACACTGTGGATCTCAGAATATTGAATTTCCTAATGATTTCCAAAATGGAATGTCCCATGCATCCAGCTCCATCTAACATTTCATGTCCAAAGTCTGTGAATTCCCATTGTTTGACCATAATCAAATGAGAAACTTTTCACATGAATCACATGTGTACAACGACAGCTCTGCCACTGCACTGCCCTTTTATGCCTTGTGTATGTGATACTACTACCATCTGTATATGTGCATTTCACTCGCTCCTGACTTTTGTCACGTTGGTACAGGATTGTGTATAGTTAAGGAATTGTGATCGAAAAGGTACCATTGGACTTAATACTGATGCGAGTCAAAAAACTGCAGAAATAGTAATGTGTGATAGATAAACAACTGTCATATATGCATATTTATTTCCAAAGGAGATTGAAAAACTTTATTTTATTTTGCTAAATGAATGCTTGATTTTGGTAGGTCATGATTTATCCTAGGATTTTTGCTTTACTATGAATACTGATGACTGATAGTTATTCTAATGATTCCCCAGCGACTTTGCACTAAGATAGATGTTGTGTTTTGTTCATTTGATGCTTTTGTCTCTTTATACTTTTTGTTACAAGTTATTATGTACTGCGCTGACATGGTTTTCTTATTCTGCTATGTAACATTTTGTACTAGGAATTATGTTTCATTATGATGACTTTCTAAAGTGATGTCTTCACTGCATTCCATATTACCATAGTACCTGAACTGAAATATTTCTTATTATGTTTTGTATGTTGCATTACAATGACTTTCTAAAGTGATGTCTTCACCACATTCCGTATTACCACAGTAATTGAACTGAAATATTTTATTTTTATCTTGTGGCAGTTAAGACTGGGGGCCCAAAACAGGCCAGGTGGGGAGGGGGGGAGGGGGGGGAGCAGCAAGCACTGTTTGAGAAGGTTAAGGTTTCTGGAAACAGGGGGCACCTAGCTGACAAAGTCCTCTTACAGTCAAAAGCATACCGTACCTGTGAGGCTGTGACATTTATCAATAGCACATTTCACAAATGCAGGCGAGCACACACAAGGTGTGCAGAGGGTCTGGATGTCAGGCTGTGAACAATGAGTGCCTCTGGTCATCCCAGTATAACATCAGTTAATAATATTGGACATGCATAGCACTACAGTTAAGGGGCAGCTTTGCAGTCTGCTGATGCCTTGCTGGTGCCACTATTTAGGAACAGTCTACATGGAGTTCTGACACGGAGATCAGGACAAACACTGTTTTGTTGGCACTCATAGACTTTAGAAACAGAGTTCTGCTCTTCAGCAGAACACACAACTTTCTGAAGCAGTGGTCTTCCATCAATTGCTTTGCTTAACAAAAATGATACCATTGGCTACAACTATAATAAAAATTCTGCTTAAGAGTGAGAAATGTTAGAGAAGTAGACTCTCATTGGCCAAGGTTGAGACAATTCTTCAGATTGCCACTGACATTTACATTTTACTACAAATCCCGTAAGGACTGTGGATGAGAGACAGCAGCCCATTCTTCATTTGTTTTAATCAAAGCCTAGTGCCACAGGAATTCTAATTTTCAAACATTGCGTTCAATAAGGGTTGACAAGAGCCAGAAGCTCATTGTAAATATTGTATGTGGGCACTAGTGTCAATCTAAATGCAATCATTGCATTTTTTTTCTGCCCAGCAATTGGATTGAGGTGAATACTAAGTTTATATGATGTGCAAGCAGCAGACTTAGCATGACATGGGTGCCAAGGGCATGTTCTTTGAGCCAGCTGCGAGAGCAGAGGTTAAGGGGGGAACGTTGGAGATGGTTACTGATCCAAGGGCCTAGCGCCCAACAGCTCAGAAAGGGTGATGTGGTGAGGGCTTACATGGAGTCCAGTAAACTGGCCACAGTACGTACAAGGCCGTCTGTGAACATTCTACCCAGCTGATCCAGTCCCACATAATGACATCGCTTGCTGTCAAACAGCTGACTGGCCTGATAGCAACTGTTAAGTCTCATGTCAACATAAAAACTCGACATTACAATTTGCATCTGCAATCACTGTCAAGTCACATGACGTTTTTGGCCATAAATGTATACATATGTCTTCTTTAAAAAAATATTACGGGTGTTCTGTGATACATGCTACAACTGCATCAAGGACTCTGACCTGTCATTTTTCTCTTTGTGAGCAGCACTACCCCTTTTTTCTACCAATACGTTTCAGTTCAAGCTATCACTTTCTAATTACTTTTGCACAGAATTCCATGTTATGTGATTCCAGTTCATACAAATAAAAAACACTCTGGCAGCATTAATTTGCAACTCTCTGTCTTTGGACAGTTGAGCAGCAACTTGATATTTGGATTGACATCACATAGCCAACTACCACCTGATAGTACCATAGAGTAAAACATTCCATAATGGAGCAACTATCATACATGCCTCATACATGAACCTGGACACTACAAGATAGCATCCATTTGTCTTTGAAGTAAAGCCTATACTACTGCCTAGACCCTGAACAGCAGCAACTAACACTGGGTTCTCATGACGCCAGCCAAATGGAGCATCATTGCATGATGGATACTACAGCATGCACAGTGAGAGGCTATGGAGGCAGTGATAGGCTATGGCTGCACCAGAGCAGCACCACCCCTTTTGCTGTGCTAACTCAATCTCTGCACCTTGTCATGTGTCAGTGCCTTGTGGCAATATGTGACACCATAGTGTACAGACTTGGGAATCTGCATCAGTCATGGTCTTATTTTTGGCGGATTTCTATTATTTAAGGTGATTTCTTTCATTTTCTGTGTGGCCATATTTTATGATGTGTAATCTTGACAAATCATGGAATTTCATGATGTTATTCATGTAGAGATAGTCATGTGCACATTTCTTGGACAATCTTTGACACGCACTTTGTCTTACACTACTTCCATACCTTATTGCTTAATCGTTTTTGTATTTCATGCTGTGAATTCTTGTAAAGTTGTATTTAATTTTAAGATGATATTCATGCTGGAGTTGCACATTTGCACATTTCTTGCATGATCTTTGGCATTGGTTTTTGCCTTGGGTGACATGTTTCTTGTAACTTGGCTAATTGTTTTAAATGATATTTCCACAGAATATTAAATGTTAACTGTGAAGTTATCCCTTGCCATAATGATTCACCCCTTTGGTCACAATTGGTTTGTTTCTTGTTAAACAATTCATATATCTTATGGTATTTTAATGAAGACAGTTATACATAGTTTGCTTTAAAAGATGTTTCAGACACTTTTTGATGTAATTATTGAGAGGGTGTGGTGTGTTATGTAAGGATTTTAGTGAGAGCTTTTGTAATCTTTGTCCTTTGTGGAGAAAAATAAATCAGGATTTACTTGTGCTGATATGAAAGAGTGCCTGGCAATATGGGGACTGATGTGGCAGGGTTCTGAAGTGATGAATGAATGTGGTGGCATTGTTATCTCTTTTCTTGTCAAAGTAAATTATGCACCAACTGTTGGATGTACAATATTGGCAGCTTGGTCCACATGCATAGGTCATGAAATTTATACAGAAAAATAAGCCTAGTAGGCACAGTACCACTTTTTGGTTCCCTCATTACCACTCTGATAACAAACACTAGGAATGTGAGTGTTCAAAAATTTATTTATAGTGTTACCTTACTATGACTAGTCTGGTGACAACCACCTTGATTTGATTGGAATGTGATGAAATGCATCCAGATATAAAGTGGATTTGTTTTTTATATGGGGGCAGGAATGAAGATTACAAAGGTCACTCTTTCTTATTTCGTTATGTTTCTTTCTGTTGCAAGTCTGTATGTAGTTACTCATTGTAGCAGTCAAGCCGTGGCCAAATCAGTTCAGTTAGAATGGCAAGAAGGCAACTTACAACTGGGGGCCCAAAGTGGGCCAGGACTTTGTCTATTGTGTGGCAGCGGTTGGATACCATGTCATCCTGTCTGTTCAGGTGGGTGGTTGGCAAGCGCCATTTGAGAAGACTAACGTTTCTGCAAACCTGGGCACCTATCTGAGAAAGTCTTCTTACAGTTAAAAGAAGCATATTCATGAAGCTATGATATTTATCAATAGCATATCTCATAACTGCAGGCAACCACACACAAGGCATGCAGGGAAACAATGTCACACTGAACAGCGAGAACCTCCGGCCTGCCCCACATGATAACTTCAGATAATAATGTGGGAAATTCATAGCACCACAGTTAAGGGGCAGCTTTGTGGTCTGCCAATCCCTTGCTGGTGCCACTTTTTTTTAGGATCAGTCCACACAGATTTCTGACACACGAATGAGGACCCAGTCAGTCTGATCAGCAATTTAGAAACAGTTCTCCATTTGGTGGAATTCACAACTTCCTGCAGCAGCCGTCTTCTAACAGTTGCTTTGCCTAATACAAATTATACCATTGGCTAAAACGATAATAAAAATTCAGAGATAAATGTTAGAGAAGTAGACTCTCACTGGCCAATATTAAGAAAATTCTTCATACTAGCATATGTGTAAGTTTGGTGGTTTCACGAGTGAAGGTGTGGTGGAGCACAAGTTTTAGCCTTATTCACAATTTGAGATTCAGTCAAGCTTCACAATTCTATCTTCAGTCATGATTCTAGATTCAATGCTGGTCACTTAAGTTTCACCTTTAGGGTGCAACAGCATGCATTCAAGATTAGTCATTCGAGTTTGGGAATTGGTACAGCTTCCACATCTGACTTGAGAAATGTGTGAAGGCTTTCTGCAGACAACCACTATTTTAGTACTTGCTCACCTTCCAGCTCCACATATTCAGTATAAACCCATACAGCACAACTAGAGAATGTATGTTCCAGGTTTGCTCTAATGTTACCAATTATGTAGATTAGAAGATCTCAATTATGAATTTAACCATCTTGTCATGGTAGATTTTGCATACTCTCACTTTTCAATTTCCAATCTATTTTACTGCAACAAATCAATTTCTGACAGAAGAACTGAGGGACATCATTTAGAACCTACTGTAGTCCCTGTCACCCCAAGGCCTACCACTGACTCCTCACTTCCAGATTAATGATTTAGTAGACATGTAAACTGCAACAAACAGGGGCATCCACAAGTGGTGACACCACCACATCCTTCCCTACTCTAAGGTTCCAATCAAGCAACAAGGCTCTTTATCGGGTGACCATTTTCATTAAGTAGTAATTAATTAATAACTTGCATGAGGATGTGTGTTTAGTGGCTGTATGGTGAATGTCTTCACATGGGTCTTCCACAGGGATGTGGCCCTGTGGCAAAGAGTCACAAGATGGATAATGGTGTTTTGTAGTTTGGGTGGACAGCAGACATACTTTTAGAGGGGTGGAAAGATGTTCTTTATTTCCAGGCATTATGATAGGTAGTCAAAACCTTAGCAAAGTTTGATTTTAAGATGTTCCAGTATGGGGTGGTGACAGATAATGAGGGAAGGGGGATGCCCTTTACTGTTAGCCCAAGGTTGTGGTAGGGGTGGTTGGAGCATGTGTTGATATGCCAGGGGAGATTTGTTTGCAGACAACGTTTGGATCATTGTGCCTGTCTAAAGGTGATAATGAGTCATTCAGCATGCTAAGCAAAGAATTGCTCGTTACTGCTGATGTGCTGTCAATTGGTGTTCTAACTGTATGAGAGACATTATGGTGTAAGGGATCATAACAATCAAAATGGAGTTACTGCTGACAGTTGGTTAACTTGATAGGAATGGAGGTTTATGTGGAGGCATCAGAGTGGTGGAACCTATTTAAGGGAAGGTGGCATGCTGGACTCAGGAGAACCTGGTTAAGTGAATGCAAGAGAAGTAGTCGAGACTAGAGGATACAGCGTCTAGCCACTGGCTCTAGATCATGTAGATATTACCAATGAACCTAAACCATACAGAGTGCAGAAGTTGAGGTGAATCGGGTTTCCTCTTGGTTCTCATATTAGAGTGCTATGCAGACCAACTGCTATGTGGAGAACCTGGATTCAGTTCCTGGTAGTACCTGGAATTTTTTATTGGTAGAACCAGAACAGGCACTCAGCCTCATTATACCAAATGAGGAGCTACTTTTGAGAGAAGATGTGCCTTACAGGGTCTGGGAATTTGGCAACAGCTGGGAGAGAGGTGTGCTGACCCTAAGCACTTCTATTCTGTATCTAAATGACAATTGGTAGAGGATAACTTGGCAGGTGGTTGGTGCTGAATAGCTAGACAGCACCAGTATTCCCTGCAAATTAGTGTAAGTGAATGGTAGTAGATACTTCCTATTATACCATATATCCAGGTTTCCCAGATTACATTTGCCTATGTAACATGGAAAGGATGACCACTTCAACACCTCACAGTAGGCTCTAATTCATGCAATTTTATCTGTGATCCCTTTGAATGCAATATTTAAGGGGCTGCAATATATTAAATTCCTCACAGAATACAGGTTCTTGCAACTTTAAAGCTACTCTTTCAGGGAATTTTTGGCATTTACTACTCAAGAGGAAGTATTTATCAGGAGAAAAACACTGGTGTTCTACAGATCAGAGCGTGGAATGTCAGATCCCTTAATCGGGCGGGTAGGCTAGAAAATTTAAAAAGGGAAATGGATAGGTTAAAGTTAGATATAGTGGTAAGTAGTGAAGTTCGGTGGCAGGAGGAACAAGAGTTTTGGTCAAGGGAATACAGGGTTATAAATACAAAATCAAGTAGGGGTAATGCAGGAGTAGGTTTAATATTGAATTTTAAAAAAAAGTGCAAGTAAACTACTACAAACATACAAACAGCATAGTGAACGCCTTAATGTGGCCAAGACAGACATGAAGCCCACTCCTACTACAGTAGTACAAGTTTATATGGCAAGTAGCTCTGCAGATGACGAAGAAATTTATGAAATGTATGATGAGAAAAAAGAAATTATTCAGATAGTGAAGGGAGATGAAAATTTGATAATCACGGGAGACTGGAATTCGATAGTAGGAAAAGGGAGAGAAGGAAACATAGTGGGTGAATATGGATTGGGGGAAGAAATTAGAGGAAGCCGCCCGGTAGAATTTTGCACAGAGCATAACTTACTCATAGCTAACACTTGGTTTAACAATCAACAATCATGGAAGAAGGTTGTATACGTGGAAGAGGCCTCGAGACACTGGAAGGTTCCAGAATATATAATGGTAAGACAAGACTTAGGAACCAGGTTTTAAATTGTAAGAAATTTCCAGGGGCAGATGTGGACTCTGATCACAATTTATTGGTTATGAACTGTAGATTAAAACTGAAGAATCGAGAGAGAGAGAGAGAGAGAGAGAGAGAGAGAGAGAGAGAGAGAAAGTGGGAATTTAAGGAGATGGGATCTGGATAATCCGTCTAAACCAGAGGTTGTAAAGAGTTTCAGGGAGAGCATAAGGGAAATATTGGCAGGAATGGGGGAAATACAGTCTGTAGAAGAAGAATGGGTAGCTTCCAGGGATGAATTAGTGAAGGCAGCAGAGGATCAAGTAGGTAAAAAGATGAGGGCTAGTAGAAATCCTTGGGTAACAGAAGAAATATTGAATTTAATTGATTAAAGGAGAAAATACAAAGATGCAGTAAATTAAGCAGGTATAAAGGAATAAAAAGTTCTCAAAAATGAGATTGACAGGAAGTGCAAAATGGCTAAGCAGGGATGGCTAGAGGACAAACTTAAGGATGTACAGGCTGATCTCATTAGCGGTAAGATGGATACTGTCTACAAGAAAATTAAAGAGACCTTTGGAGAAAAGAGAAGCACTTGCATGAATATCAAGGGTTCAAATGGAAACCCAGTTCTAAGCAAAGAAAGGAAAGCAGGAAAGTGGAAGGAGTATATATAAGGATTATGCAAGGGCAATGTACTTGAGGACAATATTATGGAATTGGAAGAGGATGTATTTGAAGAGAAAATGGGAGATAGGATACTGCGTGAAGAGGTTGACAGAGCACTTAAAGACCCGAGTCGAAACAAGGCCCCAGGAATAGACAACATTCCATTAGAGCTACTGACAGCCTTGGGAGAGCCTGCCCTGACAAAACTCTACTATCTGGTGAGCAAGATGTACAGAACAGGTGAAATACCCTCAGACTTCAAGAAGTATATAGTAATTCCAATCTCAAAGAAAGCAGGCATTGACAGATGTGAAAATTACCAAACTGTCAGTTTAATAAGCCATGGCTACAAAATACTAACACAAATTCTTCACAGACTAATGAAAAAACTGGTAGAAGCCAACCTCGAGGAAGATGATTTTGGATTCCACAGAAATGTTGGAACACGTGGGGCAGTACTGACCCAACGACTTATCTTAGATAATAGATTAAGGAAAAGCAAACCTACGTTTCCAGCATTTGTAGACTTGGAGAAAGCTTTTGACCTTGTTGACTGGAATACTCTTTCAAATTCTAAAGGTGGCAGGGCTCAAATACAGGGAGCAAAAGGCTATTTACAATTTGTACATAAACCAGATGGCAGCTATAAAAGTTGAGGGGCATGAAAGGGAAGCAGTGGTTGGGAAGGGAGTGAGTCAGGGTTGTAGTCTCTCCCTGATGTTATTTGATCTGTATATTGAGCAAGCAGTAAGGGAAACAAAAGAAAAATTTGGAGTCGGTATTAAAATCCAGGGAGAAGAAATAAAAACTTTGCAGTTCGCCGATGACATCATAATTCTGTCAGACAGCAAGGGACTTGGAAGAGCAGTTGAATGGAATGGATAGTGTCTTGAAAGGATATAAGATGAACATCAACAAAAGCAAAACGAGGATAATGGAATGTAGTCAAGTCGGGCGATGCTGAGGGAATTAGATTAGGAAATGGGACACTTAAAGTAGTCAAGGAGTCTTTATATTTGGCAAGCAAAATAGCAGATGATGGTCGAAGTAGAGATGATATAAAATGTAGACTGGCAATGGCAAGGAATGTGTTTCTGAAGAGAAATTTGTTAACATCGAGTATAGGTTTAAGTGTCAGGAAGTCGTTTCTGAAAGTATTTGTATGGAGTGTAGCCATGTATGGAAGTGAAACGTGGACGATAAATAGTTTATACAAGAGAATAGAAGCTTTCAAAATGTGGTGCTACAGAAGAATGCTGAAGATTAGATGGGTAGATCACATAACTAATGAGGAGTTATTTAATAGAATTTGAGGGAAGAAGAGTTTGTGGTACAACTTGACAAGGAGTGACCAGTTGGTAGGACATGTTCTGAGGTATCAAGGGATAACAAATTTGGCATCGGAGGGCAGCTTGGATGGTAAAAATTGTTGAGGGAGACCAAGATATGAACACACTAAGCAGATTCAGATAGCTGTAGGTTTCAGTAGGTACTGAGAGATGAAGCTTGTACAGGATAGGTTAGCATGGAGAGCTGCATCAAACCTGTCTCAGGACTGAAGACCACAAACCTCTTGACGCCTCTGCCAGTTCACATTCTTTGCATTTCATTTCAGAGAATGCTCATTAATCAAAATTTTGGGCTACAGTAAATATCCTCTCCATCATTTGGTATGGGTCAAACATCCAATCACAATTCTTGAATGGGCCAAGAGTCTAGTGAAGTTACAGCAGTCTATATTCTAGTTAGTTTTACCCAGAATCCTCCCAATCAATGTGCAACCTGCTTTACCTAAAATGAAGACTTATCCATATTTCTGTAAATTTTAATATCCAGGTATTCACTCAAGTTTGCCAATTTAGATTGTTACTGACACTAATCACATTATAAAGTGACATTTTGTTAACTGTGTTTTACTTGTCTGAGCATTTAAAGTAAATTTTTAATCTGAACAACTTTATTAGATCTGAAATACGTATTAGAGCAGATTTTATTAGACAGTTGTTAGATAACTGATCTCTTCCTCTCCAAAACGTCTAGTGTCACTAATGCCTCATGTCAATATATAACTTGACTAGCGAAGACCCCAAAACACTTTCCTGCTGCACACCTGAAGTTTTACTGTTTCTTTTTCCAAGTTCACATTTGATGTCCTCCCTACCAAGAAATTCTCAGTACAGTTTCAAGTCACTTTATACACCACCCCCTCCCTCCTCCCTCTCCCTTCCCCCCCCCCCCCCCCCCTCCCAATGACTTACAGTAACTTGTGAAAGAAACATGTTCTCATTGACAGCTTGTGCTGGTTGGTATTGGAGTTTAAGCTCTCACTATGTTTGAGCACAGAAAATTTTCTACCATTGTGCAGTTGATTTGTGTGTGTGATCTAGTTTTTTGGGCTGCTGCTGCTGCTGCTACACTTCTAAAAAGCGAGTTGCCTGTAGTTTCACCTGAATATTCTATACAGAACACGATACAGATTCCATCTGGTCCTGGAATTTTTGTTCACTTCTAGTGGTTTCTGCCATTTTCAGAAACAATCTTCTTCCTGTGCAGCAAGACAAACTGGATGAATTACTCTTGTCTCTTCCACAGTGAAAACCAATAAAAGGGGAGCAACCAGTTCTAGTTCTGCAAGTTCAGTTCCAACATCATCCTCAAGCATTAATAAAAATGGCATGTAACTGATTGTCAAGACCAAGGATGGTTCTCTCGAACCTGTAGGCACTGCATTAAAAATATTTCACTTCTGTCATTGTTTGTTGTAAGTGCACACGCTGTCCCACCCAGCTTTACCTTGTTTTAAGTTAAGAAACCTCTGACAATAGTACTAGGTGCATCATGTACTGTCAGTTTTGTAGTTAATTTCAGCATAGTTCGCATTATTTCCCACCCACAACATTAACAGCTTTCTGAATTATCAGTTGTCAGACATCAGTGCTCATTATTTCAGCTCAGTACAATGACTGCAATAAACACCACGCACCATAGCCATTGTTTGCCAGTAGTAACTTACGATGAAGCGAAATGCTTAACACCACTGAATCAGTATGGATGATTTCATAGAAACACATGCAAAATCACCACCTGAGCAGTCACTGAAATTTCCTCTACTCTGACCTATAGTAAAAATCAGTAAAGTTTGTTAGGAAAATTAGATCGTTGACTCAGGTGCCACCCATGACACTTTGAAATCATGTCCAGCTGATAAGGCCTCTAAGAGCAGTGCTTTGTTCCCTTTGCTTTAGTGGTCAAGGCCATAGTGTAAGATCAAGTAAGAGAAGACTGAAAATTTGGAACATGCTAACCACACCAACTTTGTTGGGTCTAGTATCAGGTATTATTTGGTGGCATACTATTTCCTCTCACATTTTCCTCACTTATGTAGTAGTTATACTGATATTTGAAATCCACAATTAAAAGGCTTCTCTGTTAGAAGATATTTACACAGATGGTTGAGAGACATTAACTGTTGAGTATAGAATGTGTAATCAAAACAATTTGGCATCTAAATTTGATTTGGCATCTAAATTTGAAGTTGTTTTGAGTAACGTTTCCATGCTACATTACACCATTTTCAGGCCCCGACATGTGTAAGAGGAATATCACATTTTGTCTAGTCAATAGAGGCTACCATTCAATGTTATCTGGAGATTTCTTAATACAGTAATCCTTTTAATTATTTGGTAACATTTGATGATCGGAAGGATCACTTAAGAAATTTACAGGAACTAGCATTGGATGCTGGCCTGTATTTCAACTGGACCACATGTGGCAATCTTCTTACACATCACCTAGGAGGCCGAAAGATGGCATAAAGTAGCAGTCTTACACGTTACTTAAAGTAACAGGAAATTTAGATGGCTGGATGGTGTTTCAATTTCCTATTTTATATTTAAAGGATTGTTTTATGATCTTTCTTTATAATGGTGCCAAACATTTCATGTTTAAGGAAAATAGGTCAGGTTTGGGAATCTAAGATAATTGGAAAAACAGTTCAATAGTTTTTATTTTACAAAATACTTTTACAACAAATAAAGTTTCCACTGATTTAAGAATTTTATGTCACATTAAAATGAAGAATCTGCACAGACAAAAAATATTACCAACTTTAATACTGAAATTTTCTTAATGGCAATAAACTGTGCGTAGTTTCCATTTCAATACTGCTCACAATGGATTCAATGTTTTTAAATATGCTCCTGGAGTGAATATGCACCTAATTGTTGAAGGAACTAGAGATCACAGTATTTCACCTTTAACATCTATCACACAAACTGAGTATAATTAAAAGCTTTGGCTCTCTGCAAACACTGCATGAAGATGTTTAGTGACATGCATAAATGTTCCAGAATTTCTGATTTATGAACTTAACATGATATTTATCCTTAGACAAAATGAATACATTTTCATTACTATACTTATATACACATGTAGGTTAACATGAAAATCACTGTTGAAAATGCATAAATGCATTTCTTTAACATAATTTCTCTCTAATGCAAGAATTTATACCTCGCAAGTAATACATTACATTTCATTTCATACAAGCTTTATGTGAAGAATATACTGGACATAATACAGTATACTGGACAATGCAATTATTAAAAATACAGTTCAATAATTATTGATTTTATATATGTTAACCAAGTAACTAATATAAATTAGATATATAGTATCAGTGTCCATTGGAGACTCAGTTTTTTCCATGTTTATGGTAAATCAGTTGCGCAGTGGGTCAAGGCTTTCAAGAGAGAAATCATCATTGCCAAAAGAAAGCCCTCTGCTAAAACCATCCTGGAACATAAGGAACCACCTATTATGTCGCAAGGGTCTACTGAACCACACTAACAAAAAAAAAAAATCAATTTGACAGTGTTAGTCTCATCTACCAATTCGTGATGAAATCCACAAACCACCTCTTGTCAGTGCATCGAAGCAACACTGCTGCACTGAATGACAAAGTTATTCTGATAATCTAAACAGGAATTTTTAAAGAATTCCTGATTTAGTGAATGATAGGAGGGAGAAAATTTCAAGTATGAGAAATTTTATGACAATATTTAACCCTTAAGCTAAACACCCTTCAGACTTGAGACAAAGTTTTCTTACATAACTGACCACAACTTTGCTAGTCCTTTGAAACCGTTTACAATCTGACAGGGAACCTAAAACACTGGTTTAATAATGTGATTAACAGAAATCTTTATCTAATTCAATGCACAGCCATCTGTTAGTATCAGCTAATTACAAAAACTAAGCCATTATAATTTTACTATTGAGTGGTACACATCTGAGGAATGTGTAGATATTAGGCACTGTAATCCAAAAGGTAGGAATAATACCACCACCACCACCACCACCACCACCACCACCACCACCACCACCACCACCACCACCACCCCAAAAGTTGTTACAGACAAGCACTAACTTATGACATTAGATCAGACCAAACAACCTGTTACGAACACTTACTTTACAACATGTGTTAAATATTTAATTTTCTCTGTGAAGACAGAACATTAGGAATTAATTTTCCACATTCACTGTACTGCTTTTAACTATTCTGCAGCCAACCAAGATCTCTACAATTTGAAAATGAAGTCAAAATTTAGCATTGCATTTTTGTCAGGTGTGTAACTATCTAAATTCATGCACTGTGTGAAGCTATGTTATCTGACCATACCTTCAGTTACTACTTTTGATATTTCTTATGTGGCATTCCAGGATCAGCCAATAAGCAGTCAACATTGTAAATCAGTAAGTATACACATAAGATATCAAGAAATCTAAATTTCTTTCTTCTAACAATTGCAAAAATTAAAATATGTAAAGTAACACTATGTTCCAAAATTTGTACAAAAATAAACAAATTAAGGACAATTTGACAGCCCTAGGAGCCACAGACTAAATTTAATATCTAAATTTATTTAGAGTTAAACCTTTACTCAGATTCTGACAAATGAAGAGACTATAGTGTACTAGTGATTGCAGCTTCACACATCCAAGAGAGCACAAGAAGTATCTCTGGCTATGTCAGTGCAGGAGTGGGAGACTGCAAGGATCAGCACTATGATCCACCAATCCAAGGAACCATCACTTTTGCTATTGTCAGAATCACTTTGAAATATTGCCATCTTCTTTACGTATCTAATGATGTTACTGCAATTGTCCCCAACCATAAATTCTGATTCACAAAGTTGTGAATATCTTAATTCTCACTCAACTAAATGATCACATCAATAACCTTAGACACTGTCAAATTATTTTATTTCATTTCAGTTTCTGAACAGGGACATCTTTACAAGAAGGTGGAACTTAAAGACAAAAATAAAATTATTTGAAATATAAAATACCACGAAAATGCTGAATAAGCCAAGAGCACATTAAGGCAATCTAGTCTGATACCTTGGTTATTGGTGTGAACACTGAAATGCATACAATAGTTTAAATATCTCTCAGCAGAAGCTACCTAAGGACAATGTGTCAGGAAGAAGCATTATCTCTAGGTCCAACTGTAACATATAGCATGTTAAATGTGGATCATCCTGCAATGTGTTGGGATTATGTTCTTAGTGGTTGACTAGAAATTAAGTGTTTGATTTGAATTTTACTGCATTAAAGTGGGAAGATTCCCGTTTTCAACATTAAAGAAAACATTTTGGAGCAGCTGATTAGCAGGACTACAGTAAAGTTAAGAACTTCAGCAGTAAACTGAATGAAATCCACAAACTTCTGAATCATTTCTTTGCCTATGTTGGGAATGGCAACATTAAATAACACTTGCAGAACAAGAACAGTATATGCGAATTTGTTTGGAATGACCTCCATTTGGTTACTGACTTGCAGACTTAAATATCTCACATACAAGATAAACAGACTTGTCAAAACTGTTTTTCTTCACTGTTAAATTTATAAAATGAATCAGGAAGCCTATGCACAATTTTAGCTACAAACAAAGTTTAAGTGAAATTTATGTTTGCACACTGCCTGTTTTGCAGGCTAGTTTGATTTCTTCACATTCATTGAAGTGCACAATGCATCCAAATTTTGTCACCCATTCTTAACTGTGGAAAATTGAGGAACAAACTTTTTAAGCCACCTCTGCAATGTCACGAATTTTATGACTATGCTGGGTTTCCATTTTATGGATGCTTATGCAAAATCCTAAGAATAGTTTTAACTTAAGCCAATTTAGTTCACCTTTACATTAACAGTAATGAAAAATTACTGCAGTGTCCATGGCAGCACTGGAGTCTAGATTTTCAGCTTGCTTTCGCAATTCTCAAAGCCAATTTCCACCCGACATAAGATCTTACTACATGGTTACAGTTTACATAGTGTTTAAGGAGGCATTAATGCCCAATATTAAATACCTTCATTTCCAAAATGCGTTTGTCTATAAGCCCAATTGCATTCTCTAGCTCCTGCTGGGAAGTGCCAACATTGCTGGTGCCACCGAAGTCTCCCATACCAAATGGGTCACAGGCAACAGGTGGGTTTGGACTGGAGTGGGGTAGTACAGTACCAGCTTGTGGTATATGGCTTTGTGATGCTGCAGGATTGAAAGGCGTGGAGCCAAATAAATCTTCTTTAAAGATGTCCGGTGAACCATTGTTCTGAGTGAACACACGACGTGGTACCTCTCTAGCTGCCTTCGGTGGTGGTGCCACTGGAACATCATTTTAAAATTGTTACAGAAAAATCATATATTGGTAAATAAAAGTATGTTAAAGGCTACCACCACTAGTTAGTGACCACAGAATTGTTTTCAATACAGGACATATAGGCAAAACTGATTCTAAAATTGTTGTAGCCAATGTTACCATAGTTGCGTAATTTAATTTACTTTACTATGCACTGTTCTGTATTTCACTGGAAGTGTGTTGCCCTAGAATCCACACATGCATCATATGAGGACACCTGTCAGTCTTTTTCAGCAGCAGTCAGATTTTCATCAAAGTGGATGCGCCCAGTTCACAACAGAGGAGGAAATGCTGAACACCTAGGCTTTACTACATTAACCAGGTTCAACTGGGTGTAAGTTGCAATAGTTATGTAGAAATGAGGCTTGCACAGAATACATTAGTGCAGACAGCTGCAAATTAGATGGTAGGTCAATTACAATACTCACACAATGGTGGAGGTGAAGATGATCCATTCACAGGCTGCTCATGTGCTCGTGGATTGAAGTCTTCTATTTC